>NC_081436.1:1470671-2169222 GCF_949786415.1 Peromyscus eremicus
GTACTTGAGACGTGGAGACAGAGGAAGAGAAGTTCAAAGTCATCCTTATCTATCAACTTCAAGTCCAGCCTGGGCTATGAGATCCTGTCTCCAACAAATAGACGAACACTGTTAATAAAGGACTGCATGAACAAAATCTGATACTTCCACTTTCTGTAGTCAGGAAAATCAATAGGTTGACGTAGACAGATGATAAGAACTGGTTGTAAAATCACAGATACAGTGTCTTGCTTCTGAACACCTCCACATGAATCTCATTGGTGCTTATGGATGTATGAATGTGAATGCACAGAAAACACTCTGTGGCAAATTCAAACTATTAAACAAAGAAATCCAGGCCTGCGGGTCTGTGGTGGCGCACACCTTTAATCCCAGCACTTGGGAGATAGAGGCAGGCAGATCTCTGTGAGTTCCAGGCCAGCCTGGTCTACAGAGTAAGTTCTAAGACAGCCAGGACTACACATAGAAACCCTGTCTTAAAACAAAACAAAACAAAAACAGACCAGGCCTGGTGGCTCTCACCTATAACCTTAGTTACTTGGCAGAAGGCAGAGACAGAGGATCAAAAGTTCTAGGCCAACCTAGGCTGGGGTGTGTGGCTCAGTGGTGCAATGTTTACCTACCACGGTGATCTTGCAGGTTTAATCCTCAGTGCACAGAAAAGTTAAGACCTGTTAGTTCTGGGGAGCACACTGGGATTGATGAAGGTGGCTAAGGACTGTATATTTGTGGTAAAATGTATATTTAAACTTTAGAGGTGATGCTGGAGGTAGAACCCTGGGCCTCATACTCAATAGTCAAGTGGTCTACTACTGAACAATATCTTCAGCCTGAGAAGGGTGTGGTGGTGCACGCCTTTGATCCCAGCACTCAGAAGACAGAGGCAGGTGGATCTCTGAGTTCCAGGCCAGCCTGGTCTCCAGAGCCAGTTCCAGGACAGCCAGAGTCACACAGAGAAACCCTGTCTCAAACAAACAAAATAACTTCAGCCTGATTTGACATTTTACTGAGATTTGATCCCTATAATAATACTCTTATTCTTTTATTTTTGTTTGTTTGTTTGAGATAGCCTCTTATTATGTAGCCCTGGCTGGCCTGGAACTTTCTACATAGACCAAGCTGGCCTGGAACTCATAGAGATCCACCTACCTCAACCTCCTGACTGCTGGGATTAAAGGTGTGCACTACTCGTATATTTAATAATAGGCATTTTACTAGAGTAAGGGCTTGTAGCTGAACCTGTAGGTCCTTCATCCTCTCCCTTTTACAACTCCTTAAGCCTGTCTTTGGGATAGGTTGGGAACACCAAAATACAGACCTCCAAGGGAAGGTCTTCCTCTGAGGTCTGTGTCTGTCAATCCTCTCCAAGGGATGGGAGGTAGTTCAAAGGTGGGGATGGACTTCACCCTCATCTATCTGGACCTGGCTTGTACTTGGTAGAAAGTCAATGGAAGTTACCTGAATTGAGTAGTTGAGAGCCTGTGTGTGTGTGTGTGTGTGTGTGTGTGTGTGTGTGTGTGTGTGTATGTGCATGCCTTACATCTGTTTTAAGGCAAGATTACCATGGAGAAGCATTTGAGAGGGTGTAGGCCATTCCAGGCTAGGGAAAGAAGGTTCAAGACAGGTATGGGAGGTAAGGGGGGGCATGTGATTAGGTCACTGTGTCTGTGGGAGGGACCTACCTGCCCTCATCAATGAAGTCAATGGCCAGGGTACTGATGATCAAGACACATAAACCCGCGATGAACATGTGGTAGATGGTTCGGAAATGCTGCACCTCCATCAGCTCACTGGAAGGAAGGAGTCCGAGAGTCAGGATGGAAGGGTCTTCAGCAGGACTGTACACGTGAGGGGTGTGGGGCCCCGGAATCCAGAACTCCCTGATGAGGGCAAGCCTGTGGCTGGGGCATCTCCTCCTGCTGATTTGTCTCCCTCGATAACACCGAGGCAGAGACCTCTCCAGACCCTCCCAGCAGACCACCGAAGCCCGTGCATGAGAACTGTGATGTCTGTGGGACCCCTAGTCAAACCTTTTCTTGTCCTTTGTCCTCCCCGCCACTTACTCGAGCAGTGACTTTCGGGTGATGAAAACTTTCCGTTTCACATGGGGTAATTCCCGGGTCCTAGATTGAGACAGTTTTCAGACCCCGGCCCCAAAGGAAGAGGGTGGAGGGCAGTGCCATGTGGACAGTAATAGGAGCAGGAGCGGTTTCAGGAGAAGGTCAGGGTTGGGGCAGAGCAAGACCTGAAAGATGGAAGCCAGCGCCGTGAAGACCGGGTAACCGGGGGAGCCAGGGAACGCTGAAGCCAGGGTCTCGCCAAGGCTGGCCAAGGGGCATACGGCCGGAAGGGCACCTGTGCGGGACCCTCAGACTCACTTGCTTGCGGTATCTGGGGCAGTGGAGGGAACTGGTCTGTCTTGGGGGTAAGCTTGCACAGCCTCCCACATGGCCCGATCCAGCAGCTCCGCCAACTGTCTCTGGGCTTGCTCCAGAAACTGGGTCTTCACAGCCTACAGGACAGAGCCTGGCTAGAGGCGTTGTTCCTCCCGCCAGCCATTCCTCCCTTGACCTGCATTTACTGAGCTGCTCTGAACCATGCAGTGTTTAAGTGCTAGGAACAGGAAGAGGTAAGCATGACCCCAGAGCTTCCCCAACTCTGTCTATCTTCTTGGCGCATCAGTGAGGACAAAGAGCCTTAGCAGAGGCTGAATATGGTAGCATACACCTGTAATCCCTGCTGCTCGGAGGCCGAGGCAGGAGGGTGATAAGTTTTTGTCCAGCTTGAGCGAGTGACTCATCTCAAAGAAAAAAAAAATGGCAGTAGGTGTGAGGCTGCCACTCACTGAGTCAGAATTTGAGACAGATCACCTCCAGTCCTCACTCCATAACCTCTGAACTCTAGCCACAATAACAGTAAGACCTCACCAGCGGACTCTTGGTCCTTGCCCAAAGACCTATGTTTTAAACAACTCTGTCTTAGCCCAATTATTTTTTCTCTCTCTTTTTTGTTTTTGTGTTTTGTTTTGTTTTCTGTGTAGCCCTGGCTGTTCTGGAACTCACCCCATAGACTAGATTGGCCTTGAACTCAAGAGTTCTGCCTGGGGGCTGGAGAGATGGCTCAGTGGTTAAGAGCACTGACTGTTCTTCCAGAGGACCCAGGTTCAATTTCCAGCACCCACATGGCAGCTCACAACTGTCTGTAACTCTAGTTCCAGGGGATCCGACACCTTCACACCAGACCACATAAAAATAAATAAATTAAAAAAAAAAAAAAGAGTTCTGCCTGCCTCTGCCTGCTGAATATTGGGATTAAAGGCGTGTGCTACCACCGCCTTGCTAGCCTGATTCTTTTTAATTTATAAGATGTAAACAAACCTAATAGATTATTTGTTTTAAATTGGGGGTGGGTGGGATCTAGGTTGGCATTATCTGAACAATGTTACCAGACAACTTAACTGAAGTTTTAAAATATTTATAACAAAAACTGGGGCTGGTGAGATGGCCCAGAAGGTAAAAGCATTTAAAGCATTTATTGTGCAAGCCTTGTGACTTGATTCTGATCCCGAACCCACAGTGGAGAGAACTGACTTCTGAAAATCTCTCTCTCTCTCTCTCTCACACACACACACACCACCACCACCACCACCACCACCACCACCACCACCAATTTTAAAAGAGAGGTCTTATCTCTGATTATTACTAGAAATTAATGAAAAAAAAAAAAAAAGCTAAGCAGTAACTGGTGATTTAGGCTTCAATGCCGCCCTCCAGTTAACCTTAATTCTAACTGTGAGTTTGAAAACTTTTTTTTTTTCTTTTCTGTGTAGCCCTGGCTGTCCGTGAACTTGTTCTGTAGGCCAGGGTAGTCTTGAACTCTCTAACTCAGAGATCCACCTGCCTCTGCCTCACAAGTGCTGGGATCAAAGGCACACACCACCACACCCAGTCTCAGGTAGCCCAGGCTGGTTTGGAAGTGTAGCCAAGGATGACCCCAAACTTCTGATCCTCCTGTCTCTACTTCCCAAGAGCTGGGATTATAGTTATATGCTGTCACATCAGGTTTATGTGGTGCTAGGACCAATCCCAGTCTTCATTACGATAGGTTAGCACTCTACCAGCTGAGCTCCAACCCCAGCCCAGACCACCCTCTGTGACCCTCACCTCCAAATGTCGGGTCCATTGCACCAAGTCTGGGGTTCTGTGCGTCTTAATGTTTCCTAGGAGGAAGAACCAAAAGGGATACCCCAGAGGGAGGAATTAGGGCTCTAGGCAGAGCTGACCTTGACCTGGAAAATGTGCTGTGTGCTCACCAGCCTCTGTTCCCCTGTCAATATTTAGAATCGTGAGTAGAGTCATTAAAAGGGGGAGTGATATGTGCAGTGAATGAGGCCATTGGCAAGAAAGAGCCTGAATCAGTTGCTGGAAACAGGGGACCCAGAACACAGGAGAGTACTCCATTCACCCTCAGTGAAGGCAAGGCCACGCTCTGAACATCTCTTTCCTCCATTGCCAGTCCTAGTAGTATGGGGGATAGTGCAGAAACCGCCTTCTCTGGCTTCCCAGGATAGCAAGGAAGGGGCTCCCAGCAGCACACCCAACTCTGCAAAGCAGGACACACCCACCTCAGGCCGGCGGGGGAGGGGCGGAGGGGGCTCACCTTCCCCACAGACTCCCTTCTGCTGCTCCTCCCCCAGCCCTTCTCTTCGCCGCAGTTGGGACCCCTTTGGCTCCATGGTGGCAGTCTGGAGTGGGTGGTGGGCAGCGGTCCTCTTCTTCCTTCCCTTCTCAGCCTACCTACGGAGCTCTTATCCCACTCGGAGAGCTGACAGCTCCAGAGACTAAAGTCCTCTCTGGAGGGGGCTGGGGGTTATAGGTTATCAGAAGGCAGCGCTTCTCAGATCCTGGCTCTCTGTCTGCTGCATGTCACAGCCTCTCTGCCCCCAACCAACAGCCAGGTTCATGCTTGCTATCTCACTTTCAGGGGTGAATCTGTGCCTAAGACTGGGTGGCAGGGGGACTTTGCCTCCCTGAGGCTTATCACGTAGCAGGGCACCTCCTGGCTCTCTCCATGAAAGCTGAAGGTCAGGGAGGGGCCAGAAACATCTTCATTCACCTCATATTCAGCTTTCTGAGGGTACACATCGAGGACTGTAGTTACATGTGTTCAACGGTATTTTTGTTGGGGGCTGCATTTGTAACTTGTGTGATGTTGAGGTCCCTCAATGCCCCTGAATGTCAGCTCTTCTGTACACCTTGGGTTCCCACGTGAGCAGAAAGGTCAGACGCACACTTATTCAACACTAAGTGGTGCCGGGATAGCCATGCCTACCTATGTAACTGCAGGAAAGTGGCCCAAATTTAAGTTTCTAAGGGGGGGGGGGAAATGGGGCACAAAGTCCCTACCTCATCAGGTGAGTGCCAGCATAAATAAGGTAGCCTGGGTAAACCACATAGAGCCTGAATAATTTGTTTCTTCCTTTTGGGTAGGAAGTAGGGCAGGTGAGCACTTTGGGACTCCCCTTTTGGCAAGTTCCTGCTAGGGATTAACCATTAATCCTTCGCCTCCATCAGTCCAAAGATCAGCAGTGGAAACAAGGCTGCGGCCACCACAATCTCACCGGTAATCAGGTGCGGCAGTACTGATTTGCATGCAGGCCATGATCTCAATCAGTCCCCACGAGGGAACTCCAGGTGGGTATCTGGATGAGGCTAGAGGGCTTGAGGCCCATGCCAGTGGCAGTCTACTGCATTTCTAGGACAGCAGAAGAGACCAGCAGTGGTCTGCTGGGAAGGCAGAATACTGGGAGTGATGGTAGAGAGCCTGGGGCTCCAGAGCTGTAAGGGAAGGATGGACGCAAAGATATAGACCAGAGGCGCCCCCAACACAGCTTTATTAGTACCCCAAGCCAACAACAATTTTTCTGACTAGATGTGAAAGGCCCAAGGGTGAGGGGAACAATGGTACAGGGCCTGAAGGCAGGTCTTGGGGCACAAAGCCCCTGAGTTACTCATCACCCCACACATAGTTCCTGTGCTCTGGAAAGTATCCTGGAGGCTCCCGCCCTGCTTTAGCCAGTGTTCCTGGCAGAGCACTGAGAGCTCCCATGGCCATCTGGAGACACGGGCAAGGGTCGGCCCGTTGGATCCACACACCAGCAGGGACCACGGCGATTCCCCAGAGAGGAACGGCACTGGAGAGAGAGGCACAGAGCAGGGTGAGGGCTGAGGCTTCCAGCAGGAGAAACAAATTAAGAGTTCTTAGTCCCTTCACCTGCTGAACAGGGCCCACCCTGCTGGGCCAGAACAATAGTCCCAAATCAACAGCACCCCGCATCTCCTTTGTGTTAGAAATGGGTGTTCTCAGCCTACCCCAGAAGGCCCAGTTAGAAGATGCAGATTGGGCTCCACCAGCTCACATGCCTCCAGAGGATTCCCAGGGCCCTCCTCTGACAGCCTCTGCCTAAAGGTGACTTCTAAGTCCTCTATTGAAATGGTTGGCTTTTTTCCCCCCTTTCAAATCATACTTCTTTCTGTTTTACCATTTGTTGTGAGGCAGAGGCTCACTGTTTTTAGGCCAGGCAGGCCTTGAACTTACAATCTCCCTGACTCTTTTCATGTCTCTATGGGTCTTAAAGTTGGAAGATCCTGAGAGGCAGGGGAAGTAGTTTGTGTGTGTGTGTGTGTGTGTGTGTGTGTGTGTGTGTGTGTGTGTGTCCTGGTTTGTTTGTTTCTGAGACAGGGACGAGCTCCTATCTACCTAGCATGCCCCAGCACATCCAATATCCTTTTTGTGGTTTTTTTTTTTTTTTTTTTTTTTTTTTTTTTTTTTTTTTTTTTTTGCAGCTTGGTAAGTTCTCTTTCTCCCTTCCCAGCTTCTTCTCACCTGCTGCTTTCTGTAGAAGCCTCTGAGGTCACAATTCGGCACATAGATCCCCTGTGCCCCGCCTCGGAAGACTTCAGTCTGGAGCTGCCGCAGTACTGAATCCAAGTGTCTGCGACAAGGGCCCTAGAAAGGAACAGGGGTGGGTGGGGGTGGTGCTCAGAATTCCAGGAGCCTGCCTGGTCCAGACTTCCCCAGGGAGAATCTCCAGTCCTCTGAACCCTACCAGCCCTGCACGAACCATCTCAGAGTCTTGAACACCCCCTGGATTGGGCCTTATAGGGGTGGTGGAGGTCCCTGGATTCTTCTGCCGGTCTCTGTGGCTTGCATCACGTTGGCGGGAGGCACCTCCGTGAGGTTTACTTTCCTTTGTAGTCTCTTCTGTGGTCACAAGAAGAATGGGAGAAGAAATCAGAAATCAGTCAAGGCCAAAGGCTAGTTCCACATGAGCCCTGGTGCATCTCTACTGGTTAAAATGAAAGCAACTGACAACTTTAGGAACTAAAAGTAGACAGTTTTTCTCCCAGCCTTATCCTGGCTGCTGTTTCTTCCTCTGACAGATAATTATATTGTTGGGTATGGTGGTGTGTGCCTATAATCCCAGCACTTGGGAGGCTAGGTAAGAGGACCGCCACAAGCTCGAGACTAGTCTGGTCTACTCAACAGGGGCTGGAGAGACTGTTCAGCAGTTAAGAGCACTGGCTACTCTTCCAGAGGACCAGAGTTCAATTCTCAGCATCCTCATGGTGTCTCACAGCAGCTGTCTGTGACTAGTTGCAGAGGATCCAAGCCCCCTTTGGGAACCCATGTGGTACACAGACATATGTGCAGGCAGAACATCCACACATGTGAAATAAAAATAAAATCCTACAGGGCTGGAGAGATGGCTCAGAGGTTAAGAGCACTGACTGCTCTTCCAAAGGTCTTGAGTTCAATTCCCAGCAACCACATGGTGGCTCACAACCATCTGTAATGAGATCTGGTGCCCTCTTCTGGCCTTCAGTCATATATGCTGTATATGTAATAAATAAATCTTTAAAAAAAAAAAATAAAAAAAATAAAAAAAAAATAAAATCCTACAAAACACAGTTAGGTTACTGCTCCTGATAATATTTCCCAAAGCAACCGCCTCCCCCCTCCCCTCACTCCTCCCCCGTTCCCCCCAACCCCCCCCCCCCAGGGTTTTTCTGTGTAGCCTTAGCTGTCCTGGATCTAGCTCTGTAGACCAGGCTGGCCTCGAACTCACAGAGCTCCACCAGCTTCTGCTTCCCGAGTGCTGGGATTAAAGGTGTGCGCCACCACCTCCCGGCCTCCCAGAACAATTTCAAGTCTTATAAGGGAGAACATCTTGGAAAGCAAAAACTTGGAGTGAACATGGAGCATAATTTCCAGCCTTTAGGCTTCCTGTGAAAAGACTTGCCTATTCCACTAGGGGCCAGAAGAGGGCACACCAAGCCAGGGAGATGGAAAGAAAAAGTGGCGTGTGGGGTGGGGGGAGTCAATAGGGACCCAGTGGAATGTGTGACCCTGTAGTGACCCCTCCAATGAGTCAGTCCGCCCCTCCCAGGCCTGAGATGTTACTTTGAGGGCCTTGCATAGGGACCTCTTCCTTTTTGTCCCTGTTCAACTCTAGTGGTCCAGGAGCCTCTGGATTCAACCTTTAACCAGGATGCCTTGAAGGCTGCAAAGGAGCAGGGAATAAGAGGCTTCCAACCTGCAGGTTGCACCTGGTTCTGGAGAGTTTCTGGGTGCTCAGGACTGGGAGGGGAGACAGAAGTAAGCCAGGGCTAGGACGAAGCTAGGGAAAGTACAGCAACGTGTCAAAAGATAAACTTTCATTTTTTAAAACTCCACTTCCTCTGTAGTCTTCTTAACCCTTATTCCCTGGGTACCACATGTTCCTCAGACCTTGTACCTTACACTCCGTGCATTTAGTGCAAACTGTGATGATGCTTCAAACTGCCTTTTCCAACCAAAACACACCTTCTAAGAGGAGCCCTAGAAGCCTGGGCTCTGACACCAAGGAATGGGACTCCAACCCCCTCCCACCCCTCACCCTGTGTGTGTGTGAGACAGGGTGTGTAGTTTGGGCTGGCCTGATATTATGTAGCCAAGGATGATGCTGAACTGACGACCTTCCTGCCTCCACCTCCTAAGTGCTGGAATTACAGGCATGCAGCACCATGCCCAGGGATCCAAATTAATTTCTCTTCGATTTCTATGGAAAAACCAAGGGCTCTTACTACCTTCCAGCGTCCAGTCGCCTCCTCACCCCCAGCTTTTGGGTGCTGACTCACTCTGGTCCCACCCACCCAATGACTCAGTCTCCTGTGCTCATCCCCGGGGGTAGTAGGGTGGGGCAGAGAGGGCACGCAATTCTGACCAGGTTTAAATAATAAGCCTGATTTGGTAGATTCCTTCTTTGCCCACCTGGCTCTCCCCGGGCCCTCCAGGGCCTGCCCACTGTGCCTGGTCTAGCCTGTTACTACTTAGTATCTTTTCTTCTAGACTTCGGGGATCAGGTGCTCCCAACACCGTCATTGAAAGAGGAGCAGGAGACATTTCTCAGTGTGGGGAACTCGAGTCTGAGGTTCCCTTTCCTCCTCCTCCATACGGAACCCACGTCCTGTCTCCATCACGGGCCATTAGTGATGGAGATGAGCCTGCCAGTTTACAAGGGATAGCTAAAACGAAAACTCTCCATCCTCTTCCTACATATGCCCCTTTCCCCCAGGAGAAAGTAAGTAGGGGAAAGGGAGAATGGAGAGTCCGGACATCTCCCTTCCGTGGTCTCAGGTGCCCCTAGCCACAGGCAGCCTCATAATTTTTCCCCTGATCTTTCCGCTTCACGTTCCACTCAAGGCCTGGGAGGAACCAATAGGCCGGTCCCAGAAAGCTCAAAGAGGCTGCCCATCTGCGTCGATCCAGGTTCTTACCAGGAAAGACTAACTTCTCCTATCTGAGGTGGGCAGGTGGACGGCGGGGTGGACATGAACTCACCCGACGGCCCCCTGGGGCGGAGACAGCGACCCTGGCCCATCAGCAGCGCCCGCAGAGGGGTCTCTTCGTTCTCTCGCGGTTGGCACTGCAGTCCTGGGGCACACTTAGGGATGTAGACCCCACACGGCTGCCCCTCTCTCCTGAGACAGCCCCCGGCTTCTGCACAGCCTTCTGCAGGCGACCCCGCGCCTTCCTCCTCCACGCAGCCCCCGCGACAGCTGCTGGCCTGCACCCCGCGCGTGGAGGCAGACCCTGAGCCCGCAGCCAGCAACAGAGTTAGCAGCAGCAGCAGCAGAGGCTGAGGGGGCAGCCTGTCCTGGGTCATGGTCAGAGGTTTTTGCCCAGTGCACTCCTTCCAGAGAGCGAGCGTAGCGCAGCGAGCCGCTGCTCCTCTGCTTTGTGAAGCAGCTGGCCGGGTCTGCCCTTAAAAGCCAGGTGAAAGGGGAGGGAAAGAGGGCAGGGGCATACCCTAGACTGGAGGGACTGGAGGGCCACCCACCTGGATCCACCCGGCTTTCCGCTCCCTCCTTCTTCTCAGCTGCTGTTTACTTCCAAAATTGTTCTGATTTTTTTTTTTTCTTCTTCTTCTTCTTCTTCTTGCTTTGTTCCTGGGAATCTCGCCCAGAATTTGGGAGCTGTACATCTGGCTAAAGGGACTGTGGGATAGGGGGGAGCGAAGGGGAGGACAGCGAACCTGAAATCCAGTTAGCATGCGTGTACGTACAGGAAGACGAAGGACCAGTAGGTACTCCTGCAGATAAGATGGGGGGCTGGGGGAAGCTAAATGTGAACCAAGAAGAGATCGTGATATGGGGGGGGGGGTCGGTAAGCGCTAGGAGAGACATAATTGGCATCTGGGCAGAAGTTCCTACCACAGGCAAGAAGTAGACCCAAGAGAGGAGAGAGAGGGTAAAATGGGGAAGGGGCAAAATAAAGTCTCCAGGCCTGTGTCTGTGAAAACAAAACAAAACAAAACAATAAAACCAGAGAATCTGGTCTGCGGAGATGATACAAAAGGTTGCCAGAGCAGCAGTGAGATGATGAATCAATCACCTTGAGTAAATTGTAGCAAACCCAGCACTGCCTGAGAGTGGGCTGAGCGCCCAGTTCAGGGAAAGGGGGTCCTGAACGCCTGCAGGGTGTGGGTAAAAGTAGGGGATTATATTCTAGATGCTTTTAGGGACAGTCATCTGGCCGCAGACCAGGTGTCCTCCTCCTCTCTGCCCTTCAAGCTAACTCGTCCCTCCATGACTCTCTCTTCCTCAAGCTTTCTCCTGTCTCTGGTCATTCCTTGGGTCTTCTGGATTTCTCAGACTGTTTTGTGTCCACAGGGTTTGGGAAGGGACTGGCCTGAGAATTTCAGTCCCTCTACACTCATTTGCCTGGCCATCTCCAGTGGGTCCATCCAAAGGCAGTGCCTGCTCATCCCAAGGCATATTTCCACCCTGGGCAGGGGTGAGCGAAGTCTCAGGGAAGAAGTGGGACCGCTGCATTGGTCCACCCCGCCAGCACAATCCTGAGTTATGCAACAGCAATCTCATTCTTTCCTAAAACAAGGGCTCCGGACAGTGACTAAGTTTAAATTCTGGGCCCCCAAGCAAGAATGTCAGCAAGGGCTTCCTGAGCTTTTAAGCAAATACAAAATAAAAAGAACCGCCCGTGGCTCCTCTGAGATTTTAGGACTAGCCGCGTTTGGAAAGTGATGATTTCCCGTTGCCAGGAGTTACGGACACAGATTGAACAGGCAGGAAAAAGTGACCACTATCTTCCACCAAGGCCCTGGAGCGCCTCCTCTGTGTTCTGACCCCAGAGCGTGGTTCCTGTCCAAACCTTTATCCCTATTATTTATTAACTTTTTTCCACTGCAAATGCTTCTGGCTAGGGCCTTTCTTATGGACTCCTGTTTGCTGCTTCTGAATATGACTGAAGAGCCTATGGGAAGTTGGGAAGGAGGAAGATGACTCCCTGCTGGGGTCTTCTCAGTGGGTCTTTTGAAGACGTTGTACTCCACTTTTGTAGAGAAACCCTATTATTCCGCTAATGTCTAACACCACTCCATCCTGGCGCTCCCCATTTCCCCTCCCTGTGATTCTCTGCTCATGGGGCTCTCTTGGTCCCTCTCTGCAGCACTACACAATGCAGGAATGCATTTATCCCGGCAGGAAAGTCCCCTTTCCTCATCCTTCCAGAGAGGCATGTTCATTCCTGCCTGGGCACAAGTCTCCTTGCAGGTCCTTGAATTCTGCTTTTCCTCCTTTTGGGATGCCATCTGCCTTAGCACCCAGAAAAGAGACGTGGAGCACATGGTGTGGGAGTCTGCATGAGAATCTTTGCTGAGAAGCTGGTGCCAGGGCTCACATAGATTAGCCTTGGCCTATGATATAGGTTTGTCCATAAACTTGGTAGGGACTCCTTTCACACACCACACACTTCTAATCACTGAAGCGCGAAGCTCCAACGTCCCGTGCATCCTCAGGCACGGACTTCCTTTTGATAACAGGAGGCAGAAGGAGAGGACTGTCTGGACTATTTTCAGCTTTAAGTTTGACAAGAAGGCTGCATACCTGGGCTAGGAAGACTCAGAGAGGAAGTGCAGGGAGAGAACATAGGTCTGGCTGGAGTACTGTGACAACCATAGCTGATGTCCAGCCTGTTTCCTGCCGTCTGGCCTCCCACAACCCTCAGCATGCTCTGCTGAAGTGCTGTCTTGGTTAAGTCTCCCCCTCAAAAGCCTTGAGGGGTACTCTATACAGATCCCCTCACCACAGAGCCCAGCTCTCATTTTGGCGTTCTTAACCCTGAGGGTGGAGCTCTGTAATTACAAACAGTTCGGCCGGCTATCTGGGTCACCTTCTCCAGCACTGTTTGACAGTTTCTCATCTTAGTTCTTGAATTGAGACAAGAGGAAGTGAAGGTGTGGTGTCATTGGTTTTTCAGGGGTAATTTCTTTCCCAAGTCTCCAAGCTTTAGGCTCAGGAGAACTAAACCCTTTCTGGGTTCTGCCACCTCTTGCCCATCTGTGTGGCCATTTTATATCTTTATACCTTTTTTTTTTTTTTTTTTGCTTTGTTTTTCGAGATAGAGTTTCTCTGTGTAGTCTTGGCTGTCCTGGAACTCGCTCTGTAGACCAGGCTGGCCTCGAACTCAGAGATCTGCCTGGTTCTGCCTCCCGAGTGCTGGGATTAAAGGCGTGCGCCACCACCGCCCAGCTACAACAGGGCTTTTTAATGAAGTCAGGAGAAAAGATGGGCAGGGCTTGTTGCTGTGGGGTGTTCTGTATGGCAAATGTGTTGCTAATTAGTCAATAAATAAAACACTGATTGGCCAGTGGCTAGGCAGGAAGTGTAGGCGGGACAAGGAGGAAAATAAAGCTGGGAAGTGGAAGGCTGAGTCAGAGAGACACTGCCAGCCGCCACGATGAGAAACAGCATATGAAGATGCCGGTAAGCCATGAGCCATGCGGCAAGGTATAGATTAATGGAAATGGATTAATTTAAGCTGTAAGAACAGTTAGCAAGAAGCCTGCCATGGCCATACAGTTTGTAACCAATATAAGTCTGTGTTTACTTGATCGGGTCTGAGGCTGTGGGACTGGCAGGTGATAGAGATTTGTCCTGACTGTGGGCCAGGCAGGAAAACTCTAGCTACAGCTTGTAACAGGTCATATATATATATATATATATATATATATATATATATATATATATATATATCACTAGTTCACTAGTTCTCGAATAATGACATGGAGAGTTTTTACTAATTATGAAATCTTGGCCTTAGCTTAGGCTTGTTCCCAACTAGCTCTTAAAACTTAAATTAACTCTTTTACATTCATCTCCGTTATGCCGCCTGGCTCATTACCTCGCCTCAGTGCCGTACGTCCAACTTCCTCCACATCTGGCTGGCGAATCTCGTGTCTGAGATTCTTTTCCAGAGTCCCTATCTCTCCCTGAAAGTCCTGCCTATGCTCTCCTGACTAGCTATTGGCCACTCAGCTCTTTTTTAAACCAATCAGAAGGTGCCTTAGCGGGTGAGGTTAAACAGAGACACTCTTCACGCAGCATATAAAAAGATTGTTCCAACAAGGGCTGGAAGGGCTGGAAGGGAACACAGGCAGAGAGTCCAAGGAAGACACAAAGGTGGAGGACGGGGAAACGGGGAAGTGCATATGTATGTACATGTGTGTGCTTAACACGTTCTAGGTTCCCAGGGCCTCGGAACATCAGAGAGAGGAGAGCTGAGAATGGAGCAGAGTTAAGCAGTTTGGAGTTGGGAATGATTAGTGAACAAAAAGTAGCTTGTGGGGATCTGGAACTTTCTTTTTGTGTAGTTAAATGAATAAAAGCAGATGCAATTATTTTTAATTGTAATTATTAAAATACATCTATAGAACATCTGTTTATGTGACTGTAACTGGGAGATGTGGACACAATAGGTTTGTGCTCCCAAGGAATTTAGTGTTGACATTTGTGTGGTGATATTATGTTCCCCAAAATATTGTGCACCCTAATAAACTTATCTGGGGTCAGTGAACAGAACAGCTACTAGATGGACATAGAGGCCAGAAAATAGTGACACATATGCCTTTAATCCTATCACTTGGGAGGCAGAGATCCATTCGGATCTCTGTGAATTCAAGGCCATACTGGAAACAGCCAGGCATGGTGACTCATGCCTTTAATCCCAGGAAGTGATGACAGGGAGCAGAAAGGTATATAACGCATGAAAACCAGGAACTAGGGCCAGTTAAGCTTTTAGGCTTTTGAGCTGAGACCCATTCGGATGAGGACAGAGGCTTCCTGTCTGAGGAATCAGGATCACCTGAGGAACTGTCAAGGTGAGGTGGCTGTGGCTTGTTCTGCTTCTCTGATCTTCCAGCGTTCTCCCCAATAACTGGCCTCAGGTTTGTTTTTATTAATAAGAACTTTTAAGATTCATGCTACACATTTGTCCATCCATTGCATACTTAAAAAATAAACATTGACTTAATTAATATGCTGTACATATTAATGGAGTGCCAGGTGAGATTTATTACATGTACATGCTGCTATTTGGCTAAAGAAATCTCTTCAAACATTTATCACTTCATTAGGACATAGATATTTGAAATCATTTCTTTTATCTTGTGGACATGTAGTATACAAGCTATACTCATCCACACAGGATAAACAGCTTAAAAACTCAGCTGGTGGCACTGGGGATGTAGCTCAGTGAAAAATAACTCACCTAACATGTATGAGGCCCTGTGCTTGAGCCCCAGGACTGAAAAATCATCTGTCTGGGATGCCAGAATATTCTGGGATAGAATGTAAAAAGTGACAAATTAATCTAACCATATTATACATTTATGACATAAACACACTGCAGGAGTAAGAATTGTTCTTACTGGAAACTGTCAGGCAGGAATGCTTTTTTTGTTTGTTTTGATTTTGTTTTTGGAGACAAGATTTTTCTGTGTAGCCCTGGCTGTCCTGGAACTCACTTTGCAGACCAGGCTGGCCTCAAACTCACAGAGATCTACCTGCCTCTGCTTCTCTGCTTCCCAAGTGCTGGAATTAAAGGTGTGCACCATCATCCCTGGTTTCTGGGTTAAATGTATTTACTTTGTGTGTGTGTGTGTATGTGTGTGTGTGTGTGTGTGTGTGTGTGTGTGTGCCTGCATATGTGTGAGACCATGCACGTGCCTGGTACCCTTGGAAGCCAGAGGAGGGCATCAGATCCCCTGAGCCTGGAGTTACAGATGGTTGTGAACTGCCATGTGGGTGCTGAGAATTCAATCTGGGTCCTCTAGAAGAGAAGTCAGTGCTCTTTTTTTTTTTTTTTTTTTTTTTTGGTTTTTCAAGACAGGGTTTCTCTGTGTAGCTTTGCGCCTTTTCCTGGAACTCACTTGGTAGCCCAGGCTGGCCTCGAACTCACAAAGATCCGCCTGGCTCTGCCTCCCAAGTGTTAAAGGCGTGCTCCACCACTGCCCGGTTTCTGTCTATCTTACTTTCACTGCTTCTCTGTGTCTGCCCGGCTTTTTGCCCTGAGCACCTCCCTCATTCTCTCCTCCTCCTCCTCCTCTTGAGCCTAGATTTCTCCTCCTATTTGTTCTCTCTTCCTGCCAGCCCTGCCTATTCTTTCTCTGCCTAGCTATTGGCAGTTCAGCTCTTTATTAGACCTAAGGTGCCTTAGGCAGGCAAGGGGAAACATATGTAACACATCTTTTCATAATTAAACAAATGCAGCATAAACAAAAGCAACACACCTTTACACAGTTAAAGTAATATTCCTCAGCATAAACAAATGTAGCACATCTTTGCCTAGTTAAAATAATATTCCACAACACATGTGATTCCCCAGGTGGTGCTGTTTTGGGAGGTCAAAGAACTTTTAAGTCTACCTATCAGGAGTGGGTTATTGGGCAGGCACAGTTCCTAAAATTGTTACCTGATTCTGGTGCGAGCCCAAGCTCTTTGCTTCCTCATCTCCAAGATGTGAGGAACACTGCCTCACACTCCCACCACCAGAGGCATTCCTGGTGCCAAGCCCTCCCTGCCATGATGGGCTACCAAGTTAAAGCTTATGATGGTTCCCAATCATCTATAATTCCAGTCCCAGGCTCTCCAAGGGCATCAGGCATGCATGTGGCACACACACGTAGACAAAACATCCATACACACAAAGTAAATAAATAAAATTTTAAAATATGTAAACAATTACATTTATTTAGTGTGCTTGTGTGTATACACGTGCACACGTGTGCTACATGTGTGAGGCAGTAAGAGAGCAACTTGTGGGAGTTGGTTCTTTCCTTCCACCTCGTGGGGTCCAGGACTCACACTCAGATCAACGGGCTTGGCTGCAAGTATCTTTACCCACTGAGCCATCCTGTGGGCCCCCTTTCCCCTTCTTAATTTATCTGTCATCTGCTACAATAATTGAAACTGTATGAGTGCACAGACTTGTACAACATGGACAAATCTCAAGATAACTGCGCTGAGTGAAAGAAAGCAGACACACCCACCAAAGACAGCAGTGTTCGATTTCTCTTACACAGAATTTTAGGAAAATGCAGGGCCAGGGAGATAGCTCAGCAGGTGGAGGCACTTGCTGCCAATCCTGATGGCCTGCGTTCTACCCCTGGGACCCAATGTTTGAAGGAGTGATCGCCTCCTGCAAGCTGTCCTCTGACCTCCATACCTGTTCCACAACGTACTTGTGTGTATGTGCATATGCACACACACATATAAACTCATGTACAGAACGAATAGCCGGGCGGTGGTGGCGCACGCCTTTAATCCCAGCACTTGGGAGGCAGAGGCAGGTGGATCTCTGTGAGTTTGAGGCTAGCCTGGGCCACAGAGTGAGTTCCAGGACAAGTGCAAAGCTACACAAAGAAACCCTGTCTTGAAAGAAAGAAAAAAAAGAAAAAAGAAAAAAATGAATAAATGAATAAATATGATTTTTTAAGCAAATGAGTGGTATCCTGAGGAAGGGGGTGGTAATGGAAGGGAGGGATTACAAAGGAGCACAAGGAGATCTTTGGGACTGATGACATGGTCGCCATCATGATTATGCCAACACTTTCTCTTTTCTTTTAAAAAATATTCAGAGAGCTAAAAACATATAGACCAGCCCAATGATGGGATCCTCAATTTTTAAAGATTTATTTATTTTATGTGCATTGATGCTTTGTGTGTGTGTGTGTGTGTGTGTGTGTGTGTGTGTGTGTGTGATGACTCCTGGAACTGGAGTTACAGACAGTTGTGAATTTCATGTGGCTTCTGGGAATTGAACCAGGGGACTCTTGAGGAAGTCAGTGCTCTTAACCACTGAGCCATCTCTCCAGCCTCTTTATTTTTTGACAAATTTTTATATACATACATACACTGATCAAACCCATCCCTAAATCCCCCTCTCCTTCTTCCAGGTTTATGGCTGAACTAGGAGGTGGGCTAGTTAATCTCTGTAGGGATAATGAAATAATTAAACAGGACTGGTGGTGCATAACCTCAAACTCAGCTCTTGGGAGGGAGGGGCAGGCAGATCTCTGAGTTCCAGGCCATTCTGGTCTACACAGTGAGTTTGAGGACAGCCAGGGATACAGTGAGGACTTGTCTCAAATTTTTTTCTTCTGTGCTTGGAATTGAACCCAGAGCCTTGAGCTTGAACTTTGAACTTGCTAGACAAGAGCACTCTGCTAGTAAGCTAGATCTCTAACTGTAATAATTCGTCTTTTTTTTTAAGATTTATTTATTTATTTAGTATGTAGACAGTGAGTGTTCTGCCTACAGGCCAGAAGAGGGCACCAGATCCCATTACAGATGGTTGCGAGCCACCATGTGGTTGCTGGGAATTGAACTCAGGATCTCTGGAAGAGCAGCCAGTGCTCTTAACCTCTGAGCCATCTCTCCAGCCCCTGTTTTTTGTTGTTCTTTGTTTTTGTTTTTGTGTAGCTGAAGTTTTCTCCAGTCCTGCCTGGCCCACAGTCAGGACAAATCTCTCTCACTCGCCAGTCCCGCAGCTGCTCAGACCCAACCAAGTAAACACAGAGACTTATATTGCTTACAAACTGTATGGCCGTGGCAGGCTTCTTGCTAACTGTTCTTATACCTTAAATCAACCCATTTCTATTAGTCTATAAGTTGCCACATGGCTCATGGCTTACCGGTACCTTACATCTCGCTTTTCATGGTAGTGGCTGGCAGCATCTCCCTGTCTCAGCCTTCCACTTCCCAGAATTCTCTTCTCTGCTTGTCCCACCTACACTTCCTGCCTGGCTACTGGCCAATCAGCATTTTATTTATAAATTGACTTTAATCAGTGAGGTGCTGGGTCTGGCGAGATGGATCAGAGGGTAAAGGGATTTGTTGCCAAACCTGAAGACCTGAGTTCAACCCCTGGACCCACCTGGTGGAAGGAAAGGACTGAGTCCTGCCAGTTGTCCTCTGAGCTGTACACTTGGGCCATGTCAGCATGCATTCTCACTCACCTCCAATAAATATTTAACAAAAAAGGGTGCATTTCACCACACCTGACATTAAAAAAAAATAAATATAGCCTGAGGTGCTGCAGAAGAGGGTATTAGGATGAGGCTGTGCTTGCTTTGAAGTTATTCTCTAGTGTGTAAAACAGTGGCTTTTAGGCTTTGTCTTGCCTTGCACAGCTCTTACAAGCATGATTTGGCTCCAGCTTGAGTGCAGAGGCAGGATGACTCTGCACATATATACCACCAGCACCACCCGTGAGACCTAGATTGATAACTTATTCCTAAGTGAAAAGGCTTCGCCAGAGAGATGACTCAGCGGTTAAGAGCACTGACTGCTCTTCCAGAGGACCAAGTTTCAATTGCCATCGTCCACATGGCAGCTCACAACTGTCTGTAACTCTCACATATGGTGCATAGATACATATGCAGGCAAAACACATAAACTAATTTTAAAAAAGTGAAAAGGTACCACCTATTAATGTATGCAAGTATAATAGATTGAGAACATATGCTCGGTATGTGTATTAAAATCACTCAAGTATCAGTAGGCTCAAGAACTTATCAAACATAATCAGACCTAGAAAGGGTGCAACACCCTCAGTGGGACCCCATAATGAGGAGGACATCTAACACTGAGATGACAATGGTCCCCACCCTACTGACCACTGTGTGTGTGCGGGGCTCAAAGGACAAGAGAGAAATCCTCACTGTTTCTGGGGCTTCAGCTCACTCAGCTCAGGTGCACTGTTGATGAAAACTACTTAGATTATCCAGAAAACCCAGTCCTGCATTTTGCCTCTGAGGCTGGGCTCAGCCCTGTGACCTGCTGCTTGGAGGTGAGGCAGCGGCTGTGGCTGCCTTCGAGGCTGTATCTCCGGCAGCTCTCTAGCTGGGTTTGTTCTCTGGCTGTGGGACCTGGTAACTTTGCCTTAACTTATCAGCTGTCTTGAATTATGCTGTGGCTTCTTTAACCCCTTTGTAGCCACAGTATAACCTACGTATGTCTACACGTGGTGTGTAATGTGTGACCCAAGAGTTAGTGATTAATATTAAAAAGAACCTGTGCTTGCTTTTTAGTCCATTATTCAGAGAAATCAGGACTAATTAGCAAATTGCGGCCAGTGGAACCGACATAGCTTGTTAATTGATTGATAGTCAATAAATTCAGATGTGGAAAGACACAAACATATTCGTTCATGTTTCTGACACAGGGTACTCAAGTCTCTCTGGAGAGAATATTCAGTCTTGGGAGCAAAACATGGAAGCCATCCAAGGATCCCAATTCCTCCTAAGCGCAATCCCACCCTTTATAGGAGATGCATGATAAATGTTGGTGTCCTTTCCAGCATATTCTGACCTGGCCTAACTTTCCTAGCAAGCCCTCTGTTCCCAAACAGCACTGGGTTTCATCTCACTGTGCTTTTTTTTTGCATCTGAAGTTCTCTCCTGTTCTGGAATGCCCTTCCTGGAGTGAACGCAAGGGATGCAAAGCGGTGCTCTGGAGAGAAAACCTAAGGTATCAGCTGAGGGCGGCCGCTGTGGAGCTCGGCCTCTGGCTCCTCACCTGTAAAAAGGAGATAAAATTAAGAATCCCCCCCACCCCACCCCGAAGGCTGTTACGTGTATCAAAAAACATTCCAGTAACGCTTTTAGCATCACTTCTTGCTCCAGTAACGTGACGCTAGCACGCGCGGGCACAGCGACCTGCTCCGCCCCAAGGGAGCCGCCCCTTGACCGCCTCCCGGAGCTCCTGGCGCCCACGGTGGCGTCGGTGCAGCCACGTCGCCTCTCCCACCCTGCCGACACCGGGGTTTCTCCGACGCCGCCGAGTGTTAGGTACCCGGCTCACCGGGCCGCGCCCCACACCGCCTGGGCCCTGCGATTGGCCGCTGTGGGTGCCCGTCTGCAGAGACCGCCGCAGATTGGTCAGATTCGGCGTGGAGGGGCGGGCCTCGCGGAGCATAGGAAGGGCGGGGACCCGGATGTGTGTGGTGGCGGCGGCGGCGGCGGCGGCCGAAGAGCTACAGCACGGAGCTGAGAGGCCTATGGATGAGGAGGACGCGGCGGCCCCGGTAGGCGGGGATCGGGGGCGGGGTCCCGGAGGCCCGGGTCTCTGCAGATCTCCAGGCGGGGGTCCTGGAAGGCGGCTCCGGGCTCAGGGGCGGGGCCAGGGGCTCCGGTCACTGGCGTTCCTCCCGCCGCGCACCCTCCCCTAGTGCAGGGCCTGCGGAGACCGGGCGTAGCCGCATTGACAGGTGAAGGCCGGGTGGCCCCTGGGTCTCCTCCGAGTGACCCGACCCTGCTGAGGCCGCGCCAGGCCCCAGCGCCGCTGCCGATGGTTGGTGCTGAGGCTGTCGGGTGCTCGAGGATCAGGTGCCTTCAAGTCTGGGGCTCCAGCTTCTACCTGGGTTCAAGGCCCGGCCCCGGGCCCAGGAGGGGCATCCTAGTGCTGTGCTACAGGTGTCTGCTCGCCTGGAGCGTGTGGTGATGTGTAGCTCCTTCAGAAGAGCCCTGATGTGCAACGTTGGAATCGAACTCCGCTAGCCTAGATTTGCTAAGCACCTACTGTGTGTGTGTGGTGTGGGGGCACTGTGCCAGGTGTTTGGGAATGGGAAGAACAGATTTCTTCATCGTTTTTCCATGTTTGGCTCTCTGGAAAATTTTATTCATTCATTCATTCGTTGGTCTTGAGGGTTGTCTAAATACCAAGAGAGTCCTGTGGTGGTATTGTATTCCCCTGAAATATTGTGCATGCTAATAAACTTATCTGGGGTCACAGAACAGAACAGCCACAATATTAAACATAGAGGATAGGCAGTGGTAGCACACGCCTTTAATCCTAGCATTCCAGAGGCAGAGATCCTCTGGATCTCTGTGAGTTCAAGGCCACATTGGAAACAGCCGGGCATGGTGACTCACACCTTTAATCTCATGAAGTGAGTCTTTAATCCCAGGGAGTGATGGCAGATAGCAGAAAGGTATATAAGGCATGAAGACCAGAAACTAGAAGCTTTTGGCTGGTTAAGCTTTCAGGCTTTTGAGCAGCAGTTCAGCTGAGAGCCATTTAGATGAGGACACAGAAGCTTCCAGTCTGAGGAAACAGGATCAGCTGGGGAATTGGCAAGGTGAGGTTAGCTGTGGCCTGTTCTGTCTCTCTGATCTTCCAGTGTTCACCCCAATACCTGGCTCCAGGTTTGTTTTTATCAATAAGACTCTTTAGGATTCATGCTACAGAGTCCCATTCCTTTTCTCCTCCTCCACTGCTGCCCTCCTGGTGGCTGCCACCCCGTGAACTGCTGTCACAACTGCCCTTGGGAATGAGAGTTAAGATCTGATACATTCTTTTTCTTTTGTTTGAGACAAGGGCTCACCACGTAGCCTTGGCTGGCCTGGCCTCCCGCTATGTAGACCAGGCTGTTCTAGAACTCAGAGGTCCATTTGCCTCTGCCTGGGATTAAAAGTGCTAGAAGGATTGCTTGGTGGTGGTGGTGGTACGTGATGCTAATCCCAGCACTCGGGAGGCAGAGGCAGGCGGTTCTCTGTGAGTTCGAGGCTAGCCTGGTCTACGCTGTGAGTTCCAGGACAGGAAGGGCTACTCAGAGAAGCCCAATCTCAAGCCCCACCTCCAGAAAAAGAGCACTGGCTTCTCTCCCAGAGGACCTAGGGTTCAGTTCCCAGCACCCACATGGCAGGTGGCTCACAACTGTAACTCCAGTTCCAGGGGCTCTGATGCCCTCTTCTGGTCTCTGAAGACACCAGGCATATACAGTATGCATAGACATACATACAGGAAAACACCCATACACATAAAAATAATACAAAATTTAAAAATTGCTAGGATTAAAGATGAGTATCACCATACCCAGCATGTTTTAAAATTATACCATTTCTTGTTTACAATTCCAATTTCTCGCTATCCTTGAAATAAAATTTAAACTCCTGACTGGGTAGTCTTTTGCCTTATCCTATTCTTTTTGGTTTTTCGAGACAGGGTTTCTCTGTGTAGCTTTGCACCTTTCCTGGAACTCGCTCTGTAGCCCAGGCTGGCCTTGAACTCACAGAGATCCGCCTGCCTCTGCCTCCCGAGTGCTGGGATTAAAGGCGTGCGCCACCACCGCCCGCCTGGTCCCTTATCCTATTCTTATTCACCTTCCCCACATACCAGCGGCTCTGGTCTTCTGTCTTTCTCTACGGTGACACCTTTCTTCTACCCAAGGCTCTGTGCCTGGACTGTTCCTCTGCCTCGAATGGTTTTTGTTGTATTGCCATTCATGCTGCCTGCCTGCCTTTCAGTCACACGCAGTCCCTCCAAGACTGTCCTCCTCCAGTGTCTGTTACATCTCTGTGCTTTTTTCTTCCACTGGCTAAAGTGGCCGTTTGTGCTTATTATCTGCTCTGCTTCCTCATGCCCACGAGATTGGAAACGAGAACATGAATCCCATCTGTCTTGCTCACAGCTTTGTTCCTAGCCTCGATGACAGTGCACATGGAAAAAGCCCAATAAATATCTAGTGACTGAGTGAGTGGCTGAGGCTGGAGTTATCGGGATGCATTTGGACATCCGGCCTCAAGTCGGGGGCACTCTGCACATTCAGGACTGAGCAGGCTGAGGTACTCTGTGCTGAGCCCCAGCTTCTCCTCAGTCATTTCTTTCCTCATAGGTTTGTTCTCATGAACAAGATGGATGACCTCAACTTGCACTACCGGTTTCTGAATTGGCGGAGGAGGATTCGGGAGATTCGAGAGGTCCGGGCTTTCCGGTATCAGGAGAGGTTCAAACATATCCTTGTGGATGGTGACACTTTGAGGTGAGTGCAGGGAAATGGTTCCACCTTGCCCCTTTCAGTGATTTTCCAGGTGTTTTGGAGGGAGGGCACCCCGGTGGCCTTTGTGCATTCCTTGCTGCCTCTGGTCACTCCGTGTGTCTCTCTCACTCGGGTTGTCCTTTGTTTTTGTTTATTCCGTGTGTGTACTGGGGGATGGCTGCTCAAGGACAGCTGGAGGAGGTTGGTCTTCTCAGGTCAGGCGGGACCCAGGGATCAGGCTGGTCATTAGACAAGTGCTTTATACTGAGCCATTTCACCGCCCTGTGCTTTGCGTTGTCTTTGAGACGGGCAGGTTGTCCTAAAACTTGCTGCAGCCCTTCTCCTCGGCTTCCCCAAAGCTGGGATTACAGGCATGTACCACCTCAGCCATCTTGGCTCGCTGTCTTCTGGTCTGGCAAGGAAAGGATCCAGAAAGGCCATGTTCTGATCTGGAAGTTCCCATGGCATGTGTAGGAGGCTGCCAAGACCTGCCAGGACGGTGGGTCTGTGTGGTCTGAGTCCCCGTCTGCCTACATTTCAAAGACGGGTTCAGCAGGGAGTGACTGGGGAGTGCCAGTTTATAGTACGCCATCACCCACCCTGTGCCTTTCTGGCCCTTTGGTTTGTATTTTTCTCTCTTGTCTGGAATCTTCCCTGCCTCCTTCCTGCCTCCTAGATAGTTATCATCTAAAAGGAGAAGGAAGTAGCTGAATTATGGGAACTGAGTGACTCTGCCAGTGGGAAGGCTAGTTGTCTAGCTCTACTGAGGACGGGGCTGAAGGGAAGGGCCAAAGTTGCAACGTGAGGGAGGGATTGAGGTTACACAAGACTATGGGACCCCTAAAACACAATTAAGGAAGGCTGTACATTTACCCCCTGAAAAACGAAGAAACTGGACTGGATTGATCTAGTATAGGTTGGGTCCTGGCTAGAGGCAGTGGGAAGGGGGAGTGTTTAAGTACCTCATGTGTGTGTGCATCCACACAGATTAATTTTCTCTGGATAGTCCTGGCTGTCCTGGAACTCGCTCTGTAGACCACACTGGCCTCGAACTCAGAGATCACCTACTACAGCCTCCCAAATGCTGGGATTAAAGGTGTGTGCCGCCATGCCTGGCTATGTGCCGATTTTCTGAAGCGTGCCTTGATGTTCTCTGTGCTAGTCCTCACAAGATTGGGGTTTGGAGTATTGGGACTTCCTCCTAATCCCTGGGCTTGCCTGCTCATAGAATGTTTCCATATTCCTTTAGTTACCATGGAAACTCTGGTGAAGTTGGCTGCTATGTGGCGTCTCGACCGCTGACCAAGGACAGCAATTATTTTGAGGTGATCAAGCAGTAGTTGGGCAGAGCTGGGGATCCGGGGTGCGGTGATGGGGTTGGTGATGAGGAGTGAGTATATTTGCTCCAAGGAGCTCTTCTCCTGGATTTATGACCTGGCCTTTGAAGTTTTCCATCAGTGTTATTTTGGGAGAAGGGTGCAGAGCAGCCTGACTTTTGATCTGAGAGACAGGCATCTTGGAGTCTCATCACCCTTTGCCCTTCTGCTCTGCTGTCCCCTTGCCTAGGGTGACTTTGACTCATGTCTCACTTTCCTAGCTCCTAATACAGTGGTCTTCAACCTTCCTAATGTTGCGACCCTTTAGTATAGTTCCTCATGTTGTGATGACTCCCAACCATAAAATTATTTTCATTGCTACTTCATAACTGTCATTTTGCTACTGTTATGAATTGTAATGTAAATATCTGTGTCTTCCGATGGTCTTAGGTGACCCCTGTGAAAGGGTCACTTGACCCCTAAGGGGTCAAGACCCACAGGTTGAAAACTGCTGCCCTAATAGAAGCCCAGAATTGATTGTGTGCCTAACTTCTTCTTCTTATTGTTACTATTATTATAAATGCTGTGTGTGGGTATGTGCATGTGAGTGTAGTACCCACAGAGGCTGGAAGTTAGAAGTGTCAGAGCCGGCAAGGAGCTGGGGTTACTGGTGGTTGTGAACTACCTGATGTGGGTCGTGGGGACCAAACTTAGGTCAGTATATACTCTTAACTACTGAGCCAGCTCTCCAGCTCCCCACCCCTACTTTTTTTTTGAGACAGGATCTCCCTAGATAGCCCTGGTTGGCCTGGAACTCTCCCTGTCTCTCTATGTATACCAGACTGGCCTGGAACTCTCCCTGTCTCTCTATGTATACCAGACTGGCCTGGAACTATCACCTGTCTCTGCATCTGGAGTGCTAGGATTAAGGATGTGAGCCATGATGCCCAACGAAGGCTTAAGAATGATTGTCTAGGGCTGGAAGATGGCTTAGTGGTTAAGAGCACTGACTGCTTTTCTAGAGGACCTGGGTTTAGTTCCCAGCACCCACATGGCAGCTCACAACTGTCTGTAACTCCAGGATCCAACCCCTCACACAGACATATATGCAGGCAAAACACCAATGTACACAAGATAAAAATAAATTTAAAAAAAAATTCACCTTAAAAAAAAAGTGATTGCCTCAATAACCATAGGAAAGGGGCCCTGCCCTCCCCTGTTCCCCCGGCAGGGCCTATCCTCTCACCCCCAGGTCTCTTTGAGCATAACCTCCCTTTGATCACTCCAGAAGTTCATTCAGTTTTCCGTCCCTGTGAACTGTTTCCTGCTCTCTTCCCTCCAGGTATCCATTGTGGACAGTGGCGTTCGGGGCACCATTGCTGTGGGGCTGGTCCCCCAGTACTACAGCTTGGATCACCAGCCTGGCTGGTTGCCTGACTCCGTAGCCTACCATGCTGATGATGGCAAGTGAGTGGGTCCTTTGCTGTGGAGTGGAAGTCTAGATATGAAGGGTAAACCACTTCTGAGTGCTTTTCTCCACCACTTCCTGTCTTGGGTCTTTTAATAAACTGAATTAGGTAAGGTGTGGGTGTCAGGGTGACGGAATACCAGGACAAAGGTGGATGCCATCAAGAGTGGAGCTACTGAGAAGATGTTGTAGAGGAGCAGGTGCCATAGTCCTGAGTCTTATGCCACTCTCTCCATAGGCTGTACAATGGCCGTGCCAAGGGGCGCCAGTTTGGCTCAAAGTGCAATTCTGGGGACCGGATTGGCTGTGGCATTGAGCCTGTGTCTTTTGATGTTCAGACTGCCCAGATCTTCTTCACCAAAAATGGGAAACGGGTGAGTGGGAAACCCTGTCTGAGAGGTTTCAATGGCTTGGATCTGCCTCAGGATCTGTGAGAGTGACAGTGGAGAGTGATGACTTCATTCCTGTTGCCTGTCTAGCCTCAGGCAGTCCCCTGGCAGCTGGAACATGACCCAGATCCTAAGGTTAGAAGGATGGGGACTATAGCCAGCAGGGGTAGAAGTACATGATTTGGAGGAAGACTTTTTCTTGTTTCTGTTTTTTTTTTTTTTTTTTTTTGGTTTTTCGAGACAGGGTTTCTCTGTGTAGCTTTGCGCCTTTCCTGGGACTCACTTGGTAGCCCAGGCTGGCCTCGAACTCACAGAGATCCACCTGGCTCTGCCTCCCCAGTGCTGGGATTAAAGGCGTGCGCCACCACCGCCCGGCTTTGTTTCTGTTTTTTGAGACAGAGATTCTTTGTGTAGTCCTGGCTATCCTGGAACTCACTCTAGACCAGGCTGGCCTCAAGCTCAGAGATCTGCCTGCCTCTGCCTCTGGGATTAAAGGCGTTCACCACCACTGCCCAACGGAGGAAGACTTTGAGCAGACAAAGGGAGGGAAAGAGTTTGTGACTGTAGCTCAGGTGGTAGGTAGTGTGTTTGCCTAGCATGCTTGAGCTCTGGGTTCAGCTCCCAGCACCGCATGGGCACTCAGGAGATGGATGATGCAGGAGAATCAGGAGTTCAAAGTCATTCTTGCTACATGATGAGTTCAAGGACAGTTTAGGTTACATGAAGCGCTATCTTTAAAAAAGTTTTCTTTTGGGACGTGGCCCCTGAGAGGCTGCTCATGCTCCAGTAGATGGCTCTGCGCCCTTGCACGTAATGCTAAGCTGGCTCAGTGGGTTTGAAAAAGACTACATGAAGTTAGGAGGGGGGTACATGGTCCGGGTGGGGGTAGGGAAGAAATTGGAGGGGAGGGAATGGGGTTGGGTTTGATCAAAGCACATTACGTGCATGTTTGAAATTCTCAAAAAATAAAAATGTAAAAAGCGGGGCTGAAGAGATGGCTCAGTGGTTAAGAGCACTGACTGCTTTTCCAGAGGACCCAGGTTCAATTCCCAGCACCCACATGGCAGCTCACAACTGTCTCTGACTCCTCCAGTTCCAGGGGGTCTGTGCTGTGTCAGCTGCAGGGTTTTGGGTTGGTTTGACTGTTTGGGGCAATATGTCCTTTGGTTTTCTTTTCTTTCTTTCACTCCGAGAATCCTTTTCTCTTCCGAGATGGTAGTTTTGGTGAGAGAGAAAGACACGCGACTCTCTCCCTCTTCTTCCCTCCTCCCACTCTGCTGGGGGAGATTGCTTCTCAAGGCAGGCAAGAGGGCAGCTCCCTTTGTAGCCTTGGCAGATGTGCATTGGTGCTGCTGTGGCGCTGACGCAGGTGTTTGCAGAGCCCGAGGCTTGACTTCTGGCTCCATGTAACTTGCTTGGCAAGGAGTACTTACCAATTGTTAAAACTCTCCAGGACCTCTGTCTGTCTTAAGTCTGTGGGTGTGTATGTGATAATAGTTGCATCATCTTGGAAATGCCCTTTTGAGAACTGGATGAGCTGTGGGAAGTGACCCACATGGCAGCTCCCTCCTCTCTCCCTGTGCTGCAGGTGGGCTCCACCATCATGCCCATGTCTCCAGATGGGCTCTTCCCAGCAGTTGGCATGCATTCCCTGGGTGAGGAGGTGAGGCTGCACCTCAACGCCGAGCTGGGCCGTGAGGATGACAGCGTCATGATGGTGGACAGCTATGAAGATGAATGGGGCCGGCTACATGATGTCAGAGTCTGTGGGACTGTAAGTAAAAGGCACTGAAGGTAAATGGGCTGGGCAGAACACAGGTGTGCATCTAAGGACATTGGTATTGCTTAGAATGAGGAGGAAGAACAGTGTTGCCCCTCGACCCCTGCCCCCACCATTCTTTCTTTGAGACAGGGTCTCATTGTGTAGCCCTAGCTGGCCTGGAACTTACAGAGATCCACCTGCCTCGGCCTCCGAGTGCTGGGATTAAAGGCGTGTGGCACCACCGCCCAGCCTGGCTCTTTTTCTTTATCTTGCTTGGCCTTGAGTTTGCATTCTGCCCACCTTGGCCTCTGGAGCATCAGTCCTGTGCTGCTGTACCCGGCAGAGGCTTTTGTGTGGCTTTGGGGGGTGGAAATTTGGGTAGAGCAGCACTGGGTAGGCCTTGGCGTGGTTCTTGGAGTCCAAACCTGTGTTAGGAGGCTAATCCCCTCCCCTCTTTCCCTTCCTTTGGGACCTCAGCTTGGTTGTTGATTCCCAGAATAAGTAGAAGCTCTCCTTTGCAGGCTCCTCTTTGTTCAGTGTGGGGATGGATTTGGAAGCCCACTTCTGCTTCCCTTTGGCTGGATTCAGCTCAGCTGGGCTCTCTGGTCGTAGAACTGAGGAACAGATGTGGAAAAAGACTCGAGGAGTTGGGTGTAGTCAGACTTTCTCTGCCAAATAATGACACGGAGACTTATTATTAATTAGGAAAGCTTGGCCTTAGCTTTAGGCATGTTCCCAACTAGCTCTTAAAACTTAAATTAACTCACCGGGCGGTGGTGGCGCACGCCTTTAATCCCAGCACTCGAGGCAGAGGCGGGCGGATCTCTGTGAGTTCAAGGCCAGCCTCCTCTACAGAGCAAGATCCAGGACAGGCTCCAAAGCTACACGGAGAAGCCCTATCTCAAAAAACAAAACAAAACAAAAACTTATATTAACTCGTTAATATTAATCTAGTTCTGCTGTGTGGCTTGTTACCTTTCCTCCATACTGAACATCCACATCTCTCTGGCAAGTTTCTGCTTCTCTGATTCCTTCCTAGAGTTCCTATCTCTGCCCGGAAGTCTCGCCTATCCTCTCCTATTGGCCTTTCAGCTCTTTACTAAACCAATCAGAAGGTGCCTTGGCAGAGACACATCTTCATAGTGTACAAAAAAATTATTCCACAACAGTTGGATTATTGTTGTTGTTGGGGACGTGTGTGTGTGTGTGTGTGTGTGTGTGTGTGTGTGTGTGTGTGTGTGTGTGTTGTGTGTGTGTGTGTGTGTGGTGTGTGTGTTGTGTTGTGTGTGTTGCTGGGTATTTGAAATAGAACATTGTACATGCTGAACAAGTTCTCTTCACCAAGCTGTATGTATCTCTAGCTCTTTCATTATTTTTTTGAGATAGGGTCTTAACTAAGCTGCCCTGGCTGGTGTCTGAACTCAGTCTCTAACACAGCCGGTCTTGAACTTTGAATTCACATGCCTCTGCCTTTCAAGTAGTAGTGGTTAGAAGCCTGCATGCAGGCCCAGTTTTGGGGATCACGAATAAACTTCAGTGTTAATCTCTTCTGTGTTTTTTGTAGAAGATGACAAGGCAGATGAATGATAAGTCAGGGGGGACCTGAAGCCTCCAAGCTTGCTTTCAAGCCTTTCTCTTCAGACCTGCAGTGTTCTCTCTTTGGGGTGTGAGCTTTCTTGGGAAGCTTGAGGAAGGAAGTCTTCCAGCCTATCCTCTGTACCTCTTGCTGGGTTGGGAGTGAATGGATTCAAGTCCGGAGTCTAACTCTGATCTCTTGTGAGATGCTTAGTCTTCCCACTTAGAATTCTTCTCTGCAGCCTTCTTACTGTTCCCAGCCTGGCCTTTGGCCTTCTCACCTCAACACAGCCTGTGATAGGAAAACAGGCAGTGGGGTGGAAGTGGGTTATGAGCAAGGCCTTTCCTTGTGGAGTTCAAGGTGAATTGAGCTCAGAGAACATGGTAGACTGTGCCCTCCTGCTGCTCTGATGCCCCACTTCCCTCTGGCCCTGGGGTGTGAGGGCTAGGTGGTTGTGAGCCAAGGCCTCAGATGCTCACGCCTTGATTCATCGCTTCTTTCTTTCTCCTTCTACCATCATTTTGACAACATCCACAGAGTTGCACTTGGGCCTGAGCCATGGCTGTGTTCCAGCTCTCATCTCTGACCTCTCCTCAGTGTTTTCCTGGCATCCTTTCCCTGCCTGGACCTGTCCCTACGCTACTCCCAGCTCCTCCCAGGCATCTTTTCTAACTGAGGTGGAGTCCTGTAGACATTATAAATAGCCTTCCTTCCTTCCCTCCCCTCAGGGTCCTCAGTCCACTCATTTAGGAATTTTCTTCCCTTAAGCATAGCTGTAGAGTTTGTTTGGCTGTTTTTAAACCCTCACCTCAGCTTAGGACTGCTGGCAGGGTAAGTCCACTGCACCGTGAACACAGGCTCCTCTGCAGTGGAGTCGGGCAGCTGTTTGTTTGTGTGTTTTGAGACAGTCAAAACTGAAGTCAGTCTGCCCTGGAACTTACTATTTAGCTCAGGCTGGCCTTGAATTCTTGACAGTCTTCCTACCTCAGCCTCCTGAGGTTACTGATGTGAGCCACCATGCCTGGCTAGCAGTCAGTCTCTTTCTCCCTCCAGTTTTCTAGTGTATCTTTTATTACATTTATTTATTAATTTGTTGTGTATTTGTATTGGTGTGTGCGCATGTGGAGGTCAGAAGACAAATGTGGGAACTGACTCTCCCTCTATCCTGTGGGTTCCAGGAACTGAACTTTGGTGGTTAGGCTTGGCAGCAAGTGCCCTTACCCCCTTAGCCATCTCTCCAGCCCTAGGGTGAGTCTCTTGGAGAATATAGGTCCTTCTAGGTTTGCCAACTGTGCCATCTTTCAAATGAGGATAACCTGCCTGGTTTTTTTCGTCTTCTCTTTTGTACCATCCACTGTATTTGTGGATGTCTTGGATCTGTGTTGTCTTGGAAGGAGAGTTTGTTCCTTTAGAGATGACTAGCGTACATTTTCATCCTTTGCCCTTGTTTTTTACATTCCTTGCTGTTGGGGACCCGCCCTTGTACCCAAGGCCTTCTTCTGGAGTGGATGGTGGTCTCAGTAGGATGTCCCATAACCATGGAGATTTGGGAAGGCCTCAAATCTGACCTAAAGTTTCTCAGAAGGACATAAGTGGTATTTTAGTTGGGACAGTTATTTTTTTTAACATTTCTTCATTCATTTGTGTGTGTGCACATGTGGACACATAACATGCATGTGGAAATCAGAGCCTGATTTATAGGAATCATCTCCTTCTACCACCACCATGTGGGTCTGGGGGTCCAGCTCAGGTCGTCAGGCTTGGCAGTGAGAGTCTTTACCTGCTGAGCCATCTTGCCAGCCCAGGACAGTTCTTTCATGTGCAGGACCGTGGGCATCTTTAGCATGCAGACACAAGTTATTGGTAGTGTTATGATAGTACAGCATGAACACACACATTTTCAAACATATTCTGTGGAGAGCAGTGTAGATGTAACAGTCTTATTAAATAAGAAACACAGAGCCAAATGCAGAGTTAAAAGCCCAAGAGGTCAGAGCAGTAGCTAAGATCTGAGACTTAAAACTGCCTTTCTTACCCTTCACTGCCGCTGCTGTCCTTCCCCTCAGAAAGAGACCTACTTCCTGTGTGTCTAACTTTTTGTTGACTTTCTGTTCTGCCTTCTTATTGGTTGTAAACCCAACCACATGACCTCCTCGTCACTGCCTTTCTGTATAGACCTCCAGGTCTTCTATGGTTGGTATTGAGATTAAAGGCGTGTGTCTCCATGCTGGCTGTATCCTTGAACACACAGAGTTCTGCCTGTCATGTGATCAGGATTAAAGGTGTGCGCCGCCGCCGCCGCCGCCGCCGCCGCCGCCGCCGCCGCCGCCACCACCACCACCCGGCTTCTGCTATTAGCTCTGACCCCCAGGCAACTTTATTTATTAACATACAAATAAAATCACATTTCAGTACAAATATAGTATCACCATAGAGCAGTCCCAGAGAAGTGCGAAGGGACTTGCTCAAATTGTCAAAGAGCCAATGAATAGGAAAAGTAGGCCCAGGTAGTCGTTCCTTGACCTATCTGTGGCCTTTTTGATAGTTTAATACTCATGGTCTTTGACTTAAGATTCTCCAGTTATGATGAGATGAGAACTGTATGCTTTCAGTAGAAGCTATAGTTCAGAGATGATGATGATGATTATTATTATTATTATTGGTATTATTATTATTTAGACAGGGTCTTACTTTGTAACCCTGGCTGGCCTGGAACTCTCTATTTCGATCAGGATGGCTTTGAAATCACAAGGATCCTCCAGCCTCAGTCTCCTGAATGCTGGGATTAAAGGCATGTGTAACCCTGCCAGACTGTACTTAAGATTTTGCATTTTGAGGTCGGTCACTGTCAAACATTTGCTTTGCGTGCATGAAGCCCTCAGTTCATTTACTTCCTAGTACTACAAGGGGGAAAAAGTAGATTTTGAATTTTGATCTTGTCCAAGGTCATGGTATTGGGCATTGACAGCAAGCTCCAGATTCCGGTCAGTGCGAACACGAGAGGAGTCAGCTGCAGCACACTGCGGGTGGTGCTCTGGTCAGGCGCAGTCAGTGCGCTTTCTTTTTTCTTCTTTTCTGGAGGCAGTGTCTCATGTAACCGAGGCTGGCCTTGAACCTGCTGTATAGCCGAAGCTGACCTTAACCTAATCCTCCTGCCTCCACCTCCAAAGTGCTGGGATTATCAGCACACCTGCTTTCTATGATGGTCAGGGATTGAACGCAGGACTTCATCAATGCTAGGCAGATACTGCCCCCTGAGCTACAGTTCCAGTCGGCCTGTCTGCCTTTCTTGGTGTTTTGCCTGTGTGTATATCTTTGTACCATGTGTGTGCCTGCTGCCCTTGGAGGTCATAAGAGGACAACGGATTCCCTGGAACTGCAGTTACAGATGGTTGTGAACCAACCTGTAGTTGCTGGGAACTGAACCTTCATCTTCTGGAAGAGCAGCAGGTGCTTTTAACTGAGCCATCTCATCTACCCCAGTTGTAGCTCATTAGAGTGAGTTCTTGACCTGCTGTCTGTAGCCTCAGTTTTCCCTGCTTTTAAAGAAGTCCTAGGTCCCCTTGCGCCACTCTCCCCCGCCCCCTCAGGGCTGAAGATGTTGAAGAATGGCTGCTGCCCCTAGGGCCTGCACAGTGAGGTCGTGTGGAGAGGGTTCTAGGAGCTGTCTGTACGTTTGCATTAGACTAATCTTGTCTTTGTTCACTGTCCATGGCTCTTGACACTCCTCCCAGTGGCAGCCTCGGTACACAAAAGGAGAGGGTCCTCCCTAGATTCAACTCGAGGAGTCTGTGTTGAGGCCTGAGCTGGGAGCTTGTGCTTGATTCCTGTTTCAGCTACTCTGGGCCCTCCAGGCTTGCTCCAGTTGAGAAGAATTAGTCCGTTCTGGCCAGCAATGAGAGAGTGGGAATCAACAAGAGAAAAGAGTGAGGAGGGCTTGGAGTGTAGACCGAGTTCTGATCTGCAGCGTCAACTAAGTACTCGGTGATCTGCAGTCCCTGTGACGGGGGATGGGTGGTGGAGGAGGTGGTGGTGGTGGTGGTGGTGGTGGTATACTTGAGGCTTCTGTGGAAAGGGTTCCCTCTACCCTCAGCTAAGATGCACAGGAGGGGTAATTGGGACTGTAGCTATCTCAGTAGAACTCTCAACTATGGTGCACAGTGCCTGGGTTTGATACCCTGCACCACAAATACCCATCCTGGTTGGCCTAAGGGTGGTTTGTTGCCCTAGTGGGAGGTACAGGCTGAAAGGTCATGGCCATTGTGATTGGTCAGTCCCCATTTCCTGACAGAATGTGCATTTTCATCAACTGGGTGTGGCAGGCTCCACTGACACCCTGATCTCATTTTATCTTATCTTTTTACTATTTTTGACAAAGTAGTATTGTCCCCATTTTACTGATGAAGACATTAAGGCTTTTTTCTTACATGAATGTATGATGTTCAAGCTTCATGGCAACCAAGCAACACTAGTTAGGGTTTGAACTTGGTCTTTCAAACTAAGAGGCAAACAAGGCATAGACTGAAGGACAAGTGAGGCTTTAGAAGCCAAATCTCCAGTTCCCAACAGTAGTACCCAGAAAGGATCTGCCAGAGAAGTGACTCCCTGCTCTGGCCTGTGCATGCCGAAGGCTCAGGAGGGCTTGCGGGGAGCAGGAGAGAGCCTGTGACTTTGGGTGGTTGCCCTGAGACGGGATGTTCCACTCTTGAAGAGGGCCTGTTGCTCAGGGCCAGAATGTCAGCAGACTGCCTCAGTGCTCTTCAGGAGCCTGTGGGTGTGGGTTGAAGTTCCATGTCAGGGCAGGTCATCCCCATGGCCTCTTGCCCTTAGGAAGTATCTCCACCCTGTCAGTAGAACTGTCTTCTGTGGGCTGAGGCAGAGGGAATGGTTGGGCGGGTTTTTCCCAAGGATGAGGATCTGGATCGGTTGCCTTTGGCCACGGAACTAGAGAACACCCTGTTTCCAGCATAGAGGCCAGTTGGATAGGATGGGTCAAGGGCAGCTGTGGGGTCCCTGATCCAGCTCTGCAGTACTGGGTGGAGAGAGTGGATCATAGGCTGCTAGATAGATGAGGTTAATAAACACTAATTGACCCTTCTCCTGATTCTGAGCAGAGCCAGGGAGCACTCTAAGGGTAGAATACATGGTGGGCTGGGTGTGGACCTGGTGGCTCCCATGTACCTCTGGCCCGTCTGCATCTGTCCTCTCTTGTCTTTAGAGGACAGGAGCGCAGACTAGGAGGTTCTGGAGCTGAGCAGAGTGAGATCTTCTTGTCCACTCTGAAGGGAGATGAGGAGGGCTGGCTTCTGCAGGAGATGCCTCCAGGCCTTCATGCTTTGCAGGCCCATTCAGGCAGGAATGTTAGTGGGGTGAGGCCATTGTCTTAAGGTTTGCTAGGGATTAGTGGAGGAGGTCCCAAGGAACATGTTTTTTTGTAGGGCTACAGGGCTTAAAGAGTAGAAGAAAAGTCTTGAGGGGCAGTTAGGTTGATTAAAAGGGAATTAAGGAGTCCTAGGTGATGCTAGGTGGGTGAAAGAAGAGCTGGGTCTGGGTCATAGCCCCGCTATTACTGTGACATCTGACAGGTAAAGTTTCCAGACCGAGGTTGTTACCCTGATGTACACCCAACTCCAGCCTGAGTGGGGGTCGGGAACTGGAGGACTGCCAATTGTCTTTGTTTTGACCTTTGCCCCGTGTAAAGTGAAGGGTGGAGTTGCCGTCTCCAGGCTCCTGGCTCCCTTGAGCACCTCCCTGACCCAGCAGTGAATGGCTCAGTTCAGGCCAAGGAGAGCAGGTCTTGAGAAACTATGCCAGTCCCGTCTGTGCAGCATTGGCTCCTGAGCCTGTCCCTTCCCCTCCTGTACCTGCGGTTGGCTCCTAACTTCTGCATACCCCTTGCTCTTCCCTCTTCCAGGAAGGCAGGCAGGCTTGGGGTTGTCCCAAGAATGGGATGTTCCAGCCTAAAGACCCCCAGGGGGCGTCCCAGACAGTGGCTCTGTAGGAATGTGTGAGACATCTCACACTAATCACCTTCTTTCTGCCATCCTTGTCCTCTGCCTGCCTAGAACTTGGAGTCCACTGTACCTTTAGAATCCCTTTCCATTCAGCCAGGGGATTCTGTCAGACTCAGAAAACTGTCCCGTGTCCAGGGAAGTGTCCACCTGACCCCTGACCTCTAGCTCTTGCTCCACAGCTGCTGGAATATTTGGGGAAGGGCAAGAGTATTGTGGACGTGGGGCTGGCTCAGGCTCGGCACCCACTCAGCACCCGTAGCCATTACTTCGAGGTGGAGATCGTGGACCCTGGAGAGAAATGCTACATCGCCTTGGGGCTGGCCAGGAAGGTGGGCGCAAGTACTGTCTTTGTCCCTGTGGGGTCAGTTTGGGGCTGTTGGGATGGGGCCAGGAAGTGCTGAGAAAACCTGGGCAAGGAGCCATAGAGGAAAGTTGTGAGCTGAGGCAGAGCATGGTTCTAAGTGTCTGTTTAGAGGACAGGCCTTGTGACGTAAGACACAGTGTCCTAAGTGTGTCACCTTGTCTGGTCCTCAGCCCCTTCCTGTTCTTGTTCCTGTAGCCCCCAGTTCCTGGCTGGGGACTGCCAGCTGTCTGGGTTGTCACAGAGTCAGATGCCCCTCTCTTCTGTCCTCTTTGGTCATGTGTGATGTCATAGATTTCCTTTTGTCTTCCTGCTGTAGGATTATCCCAAGAACAGGCACCCAGGCTGGAGCAGAGGGTCTGTGGCATACCACGCAGGTAAGTGGGACCTGCTGATGTGGAAACTGAGGGACACAGGGCCAGAGTCACCCACTCCCCTCTCACTCACATGGGACCTCTCCTTCCTTTGTCCAGGCTGCTCAGGCTTTCTCCTCATCTTGTTTTTTCTCTCAGTCCTGAAAGCTGGAGGCACAGGACAAGGCAGGAGAGCTGGGCCCAGAGTGAACACTCCAGGCCTCTGACTTGGCTCCCCTGTGCCCTTCCTGAAGATCACTCAGATTTCCTGTAGGGCTGGCTTCCTGAGAATACTGAGCCTTGTCGCCTGGACTCCCCTCCCTCCCTTCCCTGCTTGCTCATCCCTGTCCTTTCTTCAGACCAGTTCAGTCAGATGGACATTGCTTTCCTTTGTAAAGCCTAGTGTCCTTCCTGCATCTGCCTCCTCCCGAGGACTGTAGAGTCAGTCCCTTCAAGTGTGCCCTTTCCTCCCTCTCCAACAGATGATGGGAAGATCTTCCATGGCAGTGGTGTGGGGGACCCCTTTGGGCCACGCTGTTACAAGGGGGACATTATGGGCTGTGGAATCATGTTCCCCCGGGACTACATTCTGGACAGTGAGGGTGAGTGAGGTTGGGCAGCAGCCAGACTGCTCAGGGCAACTGGTGGTAGGTGCCGCACGCAGGAGCTCATGTTTCCTGTCTCCTAGGGGACAGTGATGACAGCTGTGATGCAGTGATCTTGTCCCCGACTGCCCGGGCTGTCCGGAACGTCCGCAATGTCATGTACCTGCACCAGGAAGGTGAAGAGGAAGAGGAGGAAGAGGAGGAGGAGGAGGAAGAGGAGATAGAGCAGGAGCATGAGGGCAAGAAGGTGGTGGTGAGTAGGAGGGGCCATTCTGGGGTCCTGGGGCGGACCACAGTGAGGACAGGGCCGACAGGTGGGTGGGGTGAGGGTCGGGTGAGGGCAAGATCTGGAGCTGCCCGGGCTGCAGTTCCGGCCTTTGTCCAGCCTCAACCCGCCCTCTTGTGGTTGCTTCCCGTATCACGCCAAGTGAATCCTAAAGCCTGTGGTGGGAGTCGGGGTGTCACTCTAAGTATCCCCAGGGAAGAGACCAGAGTCCACTCTCTTCTCTCCCCTCCACTACCAGGTTTTCTTCACCCGGAATGGCAAGATCATTGGGAAGAAGGATGCTGTTGTACCTTCTGGAGGCTTCTTTCCCACCATTGGGATGCTCAGTTGTGGGGAGAAGGTGAAAGTTGACCTGCACCCCTTAAGTGGCTAGAGGCTTCCCCAGCACATCCACCCTGCTCACCAGCAGGCTCTGGGAAGATATCACCCTGCCCCCACCAGCTCAGGGCCCAGTCAGGCTGGACCTTCTGTCTCTGGGCCCAAGCCTTTGGTGATGGGCAGAGAACAGTGTTGATATACGGGAGGGTCCCCATGCTTTGGTTAGTGGGGCACTCGGATCTCCTTGTACCTCACTGGATCCTGTGCGAGTTGAGAGGTGTGAGCCCACCTGCTATTTGGGCCAAGGGTAGAGTATAGGCAACCTGTCCCTATTCACCACATAGTTCCCCTGAAATCTCTTCACTCTCTGCCCTCCTGGGAGCCAGATGCTGCTGTCTCCCCCTGGCTGGGCTAGGGGGCCTGTCTTGGCCATCTCTCTCTCCTTTGACTGGCTGCTGTCCTAAATCACATCTAGGGTCTCCATTCTTTCCTCTGAGAGACAGCCCCACCCCCACACTCAAGCACCACAGAAAGCCTGAGCCTGGCTCCCTAACTGGCCACGTACAGATTGCTCAGTACGTGTGTGTGTGTGTGTGTGTGTGTGTGTGTGTGTGTGTGTGTGTGTGTGTTAGCATGGGACTGTGGCCTTTGCTCCCATCTCGTCTGCACTCTTCAAGGCACCCCTAGCCCTGGCTCCCTGAGATGGGGCTAAGGCACCAGGGCATGTATTATGTTGTGGCTGTCACTCAGAGCCACAGCTTGGCCCCTCACTCCCCTTTCCTGCCCGCCCCGACCCTGTGCCCAGCTTGGCCCCTCACTCCCCTTTCCTGCCCGCCCCGACCCTGTGCCCAGCTTGCTGCGTGTGCCAGTTGACTGTCTTGGCTTCAGTGTTTGATTCTAGCATCTACATAGACCCTGCCCCTGCAACCAAGCCCCTGTCTCCTCCCCCTTTTCAGGGGCTCTTGGTCTCAGTTTGCACAGAGGGTAGGACTGGGGTGGGGGGCTGTGCTGCTGGGGCTCCTCGGCCCCTCCTTCCGGGCCTGCACTATGATGTATGAAATGTATGTACAGACCAGAGATGTTTATACACCCAATAAAGACGGAGTTTCCGTATTTATCAGGATGGACAGAAAGGGAATCCTTTCCAGTCAGAGGGCCAGGGCGGGCAGGTAGAGACAGCTGAGGGTGGATGGCGTCAGGGTAGCTGTGGGACACAGGCCAGCAAGGGGAATGTCTCTGGGAGATGTGCGATTTCTTCTTCCTATGAAGTAATCAACTCAAAAGTTTATAGAAATTCTTTATTATTACACAAAAATAGACTCTCTTTTTTCCTCTGTTTGTGTGATCCCACTCTGGTCTCTGTTCAGAGGGGAGGAAGAAAGCTCCCATGCCTCTCCCCTCTCCCACCGTGATGGGACCTGCAGCTGGGTTGAGCTGGCAGGACCATTCCCCACCAGGCCTCCACTACTGATAGCTCCTCACGCCTCACACCTGTCTCTGCCATCTGCTCACATGCCACGTCATCTCATAGGCCCACTCACTTAGCTTAGCAGGCAAGGGCAGGAAAGAACAGTGCCCAGGCTGGTGCCACTACATTTTCGTAGGGTGGGCACCGGCTCTTAGGGCTCCTGGGTCCAGGCCAAGGCAGTGAGAGCTGGGTGCTGGGAGGGTGCAGTGTTGGTGTGGACTCAGCTTGCGGCCCTCCTTCACTTCCTCTGGCCCAGGAGGACTTTGGTGATGAAGGTGACAATAGCGCTGGCCGGCTGGTCTGGGTCAAGCTCCGCAAAGAGGTGGCACACGTTCTCCCAGGGACTTCCTGGCTTCTTGGCCACGAAGCCAAAGATCCTACATGGACAAAGCCAGGGGTGGGCTAGCCTTTGCACCCCTTTCGCAGGAGGATGTTGCTGGCCATGTGGGGTGGCTTGTGCCAGGACAGGGTTGGGCTCGCAGGGAGACTTACTTGGAGGTGGTTCCATCTGGGTTGGTCCATCTGTAAAGAGAGAGAGCGAGCCCTGAAGGAGTACAGCCCAGGACACGGCTCCGGAAGGGCGAGCTGGGGCTGGCTGAGGCTGGCAGGACCACAGGATGGGAAAGGGCTCTGAGGAGGGGCTCACCTGCGGTCCTGGGGGTCAGTGCTAGAGAAGGTAATGCTGTTCACTGGGTAATGGCGGCGAAAGAAGAGCCTGTGAGGAGTAGGTTGGGGAAGGAGTGTCACACTTAGAAATCCAGGTTTTGCCAGTGGTGGCGGCGGCGGTGGTGGCAGCAGCGCACACCTTTAATCCCAGCACTCGGAGGCAGAGGCAGGCTGATCTCTGAGTTCGAGGCTAGCCTGGTCTACAAAGTGAGTTCCGCCTTGAAAAATCAAGGGAGAAAAAGGAAAAATCCAGGTTTTGAAGCTGGAGAGAGAGATGGCTCAGAGGTTAGGAACACTGGCTGATCTTCCAGAGGACCCAGGTTCAATACCCAGCACCCACATGGTAGCTCACAACTGTTTGTAACTCCAGTTCAGGGGATACAACACCTCACACAGACACGCATGCAGGCAACACACCAGTGCACGTAAAAGTAAACACGTGAGTCCGGGTTCTGGGTTGGGGAGGCGGCCCAGAGACTCAAGTACTAGCCATGCAAGCAGGAGGACGAGTCTGAGTGCCAGAGCCCGTAATCCCGGCTTCGGAAGCAGAGCCAGAGTCCTAGGAGCAAGCTAGCAACAAGTCTAGCACATCTGTGACTTCTGGGTTTGACTGAGAGACCCTGTCTGCCTCAGTAAGGAGGAAGAGTAACCAGAGAGATTTTTTTGTTTTTGTTTTTGTTTTTTCAAGATTTCTCTGTAACCCTGGCTGTCTGTCCTGGAACTCATTATGTAGACCAGGCTGGCCTCGAACTCAGAGATCCACCTGCCTCTGCCTCCTGAGTACTGGGATAAAAGTCATGTGCCACCACTACTTGGGACCAGAAAGATTCTTTTTTTTTTTTTTTTTTTTTTTGGTTTTTCGAGACAGGGTTTCTCTGTGTAGCTTTGCGCCTTTCCTGGAACTCACTTGGTAGCCTAGGCCGGCCTTGAACTCACAGAGATCCGCCTGGCTCTGCCTCCCGAGTGCTGGGATTAAAGGCGTGCGCCACCACCGCCCGGCCAGAAAGATTCTTAATTATCAAACTGGAGCCTTCACACATAAATGCAAACATGTATGTACACACACCACACACACACATGAAAAGGAAAAAAAAATCCAGGCCCCCGGTCATCCTTGGGACTTGGGGAGGCTGGTGCCTGGGCTCACTTCCTCTGGTTGTCTGTCAGTGTGATGCCTTGAGCTGAAACCTTGAAGTGGACAATGGCTGGGACTGGGTTGGGGCTGCAGCTCAGAGCTGCAGAGCTGGCCCTGGCCACAGCTGGAGGGCCAGTCAGTGACTCTGTCTCCACGGAGGTCAGGTAGAGCACGCTGCAGGCTAAAGAGACAGGAAGTAGGTTGAGCTAGCGTGGCTTTGCCAGGACCAGGACTTCTCACCCAATCATCCCATGCATTTCTCTGATGCGTGCCGTCTGAATGCACTAGCATCACATCCTGGCAAGTTAGAGAGGCAACTCAGACTCCAAGGGGTCTACAGCCAGCAAGAATGGGAGTTCTTGCCTCTGCTGCAGCTGTGACTCCTGTATTGTGCACCCTGAGAACTTAGCCTGTGACCCCCTTCCCTGCCTCCTGGAAAGATGGGGCTCCTCTGCCTTTGCAGGTTAAATGTATCTTATCTTCTGGGTCTATCTCCCACAGGCCTGTCCATGCCCCTCCCCTCCCTCTGGACCACCAGGGAGAGGGAGGGGAGCGAGTCTCTACCTGCTCCCTGACGCAGGAGGTCTGCTGCTGTGCTCATGTTGGAGGGCACTGGGGCCTCTGGGGCCTCTTCCAGAGGATCTGAGGAGATGAGGGCCACCAAGGAAGGTCAAGAGGGGGAGGCTTCCTAGGTGCTAGAGGACTTCCTTAGCCACCCTAAGGGAAGCGGGGGTGGTGGGGTTGGAGGGGGGACCCAACCTCTGTATTTGGCTATAGGGGTGACATCACACACCTTTACTGGGGATTTGCAGGCAGCAGGGCAGGGAGATGGGAGAGATGGAGTGTTGAGAGACCAGGGCAGAGAGGCTGCCTGCAAGGGGAGGGAAAAAACACCCTGAAGGATGCACGGATAACCAGGGCTTTCTCTCCCGCCCTCTTGAGGCTTCTCCCTTAACTGACCCCTAGAGCCCTCTCAGACTCTTGTTTCTCACCAAAATAGGGCTCAGTAGGACAACCCTTTATCTTCACGCCTTTGGGCCCAGTCTCAATGAGGAAATGACGAACCAGCTGTTCTGAGGGGTCTCCTGAGAGGAGGGCGGGGTGATGAAAGTGAAGCTTTCCTGGATTCCAGGATCTCAGCCCCCCTCCCCCCCCACTCTTTCCTAGGCTGGGGTGGGGGCCGCTTTCCTTGCCCCTTCCCTTCATGGAGATGTCCTGTGCATCTCTCTGCTCTTGGTTCTGCAGCTTCTCCCCTGTCCACACCTGCTCCCTCAGCTTGAGCAGTCTGTACCTTTCCAGGGCTGGGCGCTGGGTGGGGGTGTAGCCACCTTGAGGGCTAGCCCATAGGCTCCTTGGAATGAATGGCTGTCCCTGATCAGGAAGGCCCCAGGGTCCTTTTCTTTCAGCAGGGCAATGGCTGCAGGGCAAGAATTAGAGATGGCTGCAGCCCACAGAGCCCCACTGGCAGGGTCCCAAGTCTGTCACTCCAGCAGCTGTGTGGACGGCAGGACGCTGGGACCATGGGTCATAGGACTTAGGACTAGTCCGAGGCCAAAGCTTAGAGTCGCTGCTGGTGAGCAACTCGGCCAAGAGCTGAGACAGAAGCAACCAAAGCCCCACCAGGGTGAGACAGCCACGACAGGCCTTGGAGGGGGGGCGGGATGGGCACACTACCGTTTCTGGCTTCATACCCTGGTCCCGGGACAGGTGCGGCTTGTACCAAAATTTGGATGTGTCCTGGACGAACTTGGCGTTGCTTTGGTTCTCTTGTAAAGGGTTCTCTAGGAGAGGGAGGGACTGAGTTCAGACCCCAGGGGTCCCCACGGTCTCTCTCTGGGAGGTGAGGTTCTTTAAAGGACACCTGATGTCCTACACCCTTATACCTGGGGGTTGGGTGACGTCTGGGAGAGGAGGCGCAAAGGTGACATGTTGGTTGGCGGCCCTGGCTGGTGGTGATGGCTGTTGCCCAGACCCGGGCAGGTGTCGTTTTTCAGGGAGTGGTGGCTGAGTGGGACCATTGGCATCATAGGAGGCAGCCAGTGGGAAGGCGGGGGTGGACGAGCTCTGGGGTGGCTCTGGGCTGGCCACAAGCCAAGGCATCTGGGTAGGCACAGGAGTAAGGGGGGAGCCATCTGGGCTGTCTGGGGGACCCCGCCAGGGGGCATGGCGGAGTCCGGGCAAGGTGGTTGGCACAGGACCTCGAGGACTGGCACTGTTGGAGTGACCCCCTGGGCTCCTTTCCTGAGGCCAGCCATTGGGTGAGCTGGGTGGGGAGGTCTGGGAGAAAGGGCTAGGGTCTGGCGGCTCGGGCCTGGTGCTGGCCGGCAGCTCAGGGGCCTTTTCAGTGCCTCCCTGGACAACAGGAGGTAAGGCCTCGCCAGGACTGAGTCTCTGAGTTGGTGCCGAGGAGGGAGACCTGGTGTCCGGCCGTCGGGCGCTGCAGGGGGAAATGAAGATGGTCACACGGCCCTGCTTCGGGCTGCTGACACCCATAGAATGTGCCCAAGCAGCCTTGGCCCTCTGTGTACCTCTCTTTGCCCTGGACTGGGCTGCTGGTGTGCAGGGGCGTGGAGGGCCCAGACAGCTCGGAAGACGCACTGCATTGGGCATCTCGGGGAGACCGAGGCAGTGTGGTGTGCCCACTGGAGCCATCCCTCCAGGATAGCTCAGGTGACTCTGCGGTAGGGAGAGGGCTCTGTGAACAGGAGCCTGCTTTCTTTCTGGCCCAGTTCCCTCCCACCATAGCATCCACAGTAGCATTTAGAATCCTCCTCTACCCTGGACAGTACCACTGTAGTGTGCTCACCTGTAGCTGTCAAGGGTCCTGTTGTGGCCAGGTGCCCAGGCAATGGGTACTTGTCCCTTCCATCCTCTGCAGGAATCTCATAACCCAGCTTCCTGGACTGCAGGTAGGGTGGACTTCCCGGGGACACAGAACCAGCCCGTGGTGAGTGGGCACCAGGGCTAGGATACCCTCTGCCCTCGCCTGGGGATCCACAACTGTGAGGTGCCCGGCCATATGCTGGGCAGTAACTGGGAACTGCTCCTCCATAGCCATAGGTTACCAGGGCAGGGTACCCTGGATGCCCATACCTGCCTTCAGGGCATATGGCATAAGAACAGCCATCATGCCCTTCTTCACCCACCTTGGGTGGCTTCAGGCAGCTGTAGTCAGGCATTGGGGCATGGTGATGCCCACAAGCAGGCACCAGCAGAGGCAACGGGTGTCCAGGCCTCACTGGGTGCAGGAGAGGCTTGCCTGCTTCGCTGGCCCACCCCTCTCCAGCCTCCCTCTCTAGTCGCAGTCCATACAGGGCTGCCGTGGGCAGTGCCAGCTTCTCCTCACAGGCTGGGCATGAGCATAAAGCAGGTGCTCCAGGGTCCTCCAGGATCACCACCTCCCGGTAGCCTGCTGAGCGGTAGCCAAAGTCCCCATTGGCTGGTTTCCCTAGCTCAGATGCATAGGGGTATGGCCCTTCTGACAGTGACCTGCAGAGGCGCCTCTTCTCCACAGAGGCTTCTGCGTAGCCCTGGGGGTGTCCCTCATAGCCCCCATAGGGCAGTCTTCGTCTCTCCAGGGTCCCCTCAGGCCGGTAGTAGCCCCCATTGGGGACTGCACAAGGCTCCCGGTAACCTTGCCGGCAGGAACAGTGGCGGCTGAGGCCAGGCCTATGGCCCGGATACACCCCAAGGTGCAGGCCCCCACCTACAGAGGGCTGCTCTTCGTCATCGAGGATGGCTGTCTCACGCCCAGCTCCACGGCCCCCACTGGCCACTCCACAGCCCCCCAGCAGACGATCCAGCTCCTGACGTTCAGCAGCGGTCGGGGGTGGTCGGCCAGGGGATTCTGCTGTGGGTTCTGTGGTGAGTGTGGATGAATGGCCAGAGTCACTGCTGACAGAAAGCATGGGGGGTGGGGGGAGCTCTGGAGAAGGTGCTGGTGGAGTCTGGCGGGGGACCCGCTGCACCTGGGCGTAAGGACTGCCATCCAGGGGGCCCCTTGTGTGGGCCAAGGAGCCTGGGTGGAGAAGAATTAGTGAGTGGGGACAGCACTAATGCCCTAGTGTGCCTCCCCCCACAAGCCACAAAGCTCTTATCTCCCGTCTGCCCACCACCACCCCACACACCATCCATGCTGTCCTCATGGCGCTGGTTGAAATTCTCGTAGGAGTCCCAGCGTACGGCGGGCTCCGCTGTGTTGTAATCCACCGAGACAGAGGGGTCGTTCCGTGGGGTACTGCCTGTGGAGAACCACCTGGGTGCTGAGGATCAGGGGACCCCCAACACCTTCAGCACCCTACCCCTCCAGCTCCCACTCTTACCTTTGACCTTCTCAGGGCTGGAGGAGAAGACAAACTCCACTGAGGCTTGGAAAGGGAACCGCTCGTCTGTGGAGGTGGTGGTGGTGGTGGTGGTGAGGAGCCAGGCCCTGTTGGCATCCCCTTCCCTGCCCACTTGCCCCTTCACTGGCCTCTGACTCACCAGCCCAGGCCTCATCTAGCTGGTCCTTGGGGAAGGTGAGCCGTGATCCATGGATGGTACACGTGTGGAACTGAACCCGGAACACAAGGGTCCGGTCTGTCCCCTGGCCACCCTTGTGATAGCAGGTTACCTGAAGGAGGGCAGGAGGCTGGGGGTCAGGCCTTCACATCCATTTTGCCTTATTTGTGCCTTTACCCCAAGGGCTGCCAGGTCACAGCTTCTGCAGTGCCCTAATCTCAAGGTGAACTCTCTTGGGATAGCAGGGTAGGATTCCCTTTGGGCCCTCCAGTCCTGCTTGAACCGATGACTGGTCAGCTGACTACATGGCTAGAAGCCTCCACTCCATTGCAGTCCCCATCCTCAGGATCCCCCTCACCATGACATCGCCTTTGAGGAGGAGAGCTGGCTCTAGGCTGATGCAAAGTTGCTGGGGTCCTGGGCCTGCAATGTGGCTTTGGGCAGAGAGAAGGGCAGAAAGTCAGAGGCATCCAGGGAGGGCTCAGAGGTGGCTATGCAGAGTCAGCCCCCAGGGGGTACTTCAGCATCCCTGGCTGGAGCCAGAAGGCTGGACCTGGGGAGGCTGGGGGCGGATGCAGCAGGCACAGGCAGGTATCAGGGCCTGGGAACAGAGCACTCACTAGACTCCAGATGTGTAGACCAGCTGCATAGATTGGTAGATCTTGAGGAAGGGCTGGAAGCCTGGAGGGGTGGAGGAGGATGTGAGGGGCATGGGGTGAAGTGGGTCAGGAAGTGGCTGTCCCCACGGGATGCATCTCAGGTGGACTCACCTGTGTTGGGCTCAAAGGCTGGCAGCATGGGCACAAACACGTAGTGCAGGAAGAGCGGGCTGCTGTTCATTCTGATGGAGCCAGACAGCAGCCCGCTGAAGTAGCTGACGTAGCTGGGGAGACGCCCAGGAAAACATCAGCACCACCATCCTCACACCAGCCCAACGATGCAGACCCTCCCCCCAGCCTTGGGAGACGGAGAATGTTCTACACTTCAAGGAGGCAAGCTCCGCTCGTCCTGTGATGCCCTTCTTACAAGCCTCTGCTTTACTTTCTTCACAGACCCTGTCATCGGCTAGAATGATCTAGTCTGTTTACGCACAGCTTCTTGCCTTCCACGCCACTAGCAAAGGAATGCCACGAGAGCCCGACCCTGTGTGTCCTGAGTTCCCACAACTTGGCCCGGTGCCTGGCTCCCTTGCATTGTGGGATTCAGGTGTGCTGCCTGAGCCAGAGTACCCGCCCTTCCCCACTGGGCTGCTCACCGGCGCTGGGATGGCTGCAGTTCGGTGGCCACCTTGTCCTCACAGAATTTTCTCATGGTGAGAGTTGCCAGTGCCTGGTCTGCCCTGGGGAGAGCAGGGCAGGTGGGGTGCTTAGGGAACAGTCTCATTCTGGCCTTCCATGCCTAAGCCCCGGGGCAGGGAAGGAGGAACCATGAGATCCCTCAGTGCAGAGGGGACCCCATGGAGAAGAGAGCTAGAAGCCCTGTAGTACAGTTTCCCAGTTGTTGGGCCTCAGGCAACCGTTCCCCGAATCTGACTTTCCTCATCTGTAAAATGGGGGCAGCTAGACAACCTAATGGGCTGAGTGGTGTCCCTCCCCCAGAGAAATGTACCTCAGAGGGGGCCTTATTTAGAAAGAGGGTCTCTGCAGACGTGATTAGATAGGTTAAGCTGAGATCATGCAGGAGCATCAGGGTCCTTAGAAGAGGAGAAACAGAAACAGACGCACAAAGAGAACACCATGTGATCACGATTGCCACTGCAAGCCAAGAACTGCCAAGAACTGCTAAGAACTGCCAAGAACTGCCAGCCACCACCAGAAGCTGGAAAGAGGCAAGGAAGGTGTCTGCCTAGAGTCACAGGGAGAGCAAAGGCCTGCTGACACCCTGACTTCGGAGTTTTAACATCTTAGAACAGGGAGACAGTTCTCTTCCGCCAGTTTGTGGCGTTTTTGCTGACAGCCCTAGGAAACTAGCCCAGCTCATCTGTTGCAGAGGGCTGGGCACCCAAGTGGAGACAGGTGATATCACACCAAATTCATGGTGTAGGACTCTCTGACTACAGGGAGAAGCTCAGACAGAGCCAGATGAGGGAAGGCCACCGGGCCAGGGAAACTCACCCTGCAGAGATCCTGCTATAATGCATATAGGCAGAGACAATGACGCCGAGCTTGCCCTTGCTCCCCTGAGAGAGAAAGAGGGAGGGTGTGGGACCTGTGAGTTCTAGGTGGAGGCTGCCTCAGCCCTATGACCCCAAGGTCCCAGCCCACCTTGCAGTACAACACGACCACGTGCTGAGGGTCAGCACTGAGCCACGTCTCCATGGCTTTGCAGATGGAACACAGTTTGTCCAGAGGCGGGGCATGCAGCTCAGGCCAGCCAAAGTCCTGCACCTGGGGAAGTAGAGGGTACAACTGTGTGTGCGGGGACAGGAACAAGGAGGTGAGGGGGATAACAAGGGGCCCCGAGGCAAGGTGGGGCTTCCTAGCCGTCACCAGTAGCCTGGACACTTCTCAGCCATACTACACCACGTTTGCAGGTATCTTAAATGGTATGTCCTCTAGGAGAGTGCTTAAGAGTAAAGTGGATGTCAGCCGCTGCTAATCACAAGGAGGCAGAGTCTTCTCACAGGGTTGGCCATTTTCCCCCTACCTTAGGGTTCAGGCGGGTCAGGTCATGCCGTTTCTCTGAAAGGTTGAAGAGCTGAAATAAAGGGAAGCCTTAATAAATAAATAAAGGCAACCTCAGACAGAGGTGCTGGAGGTGGGCCCTCAATGAGAACCTAACTCTGAAACTGCAGTCCTCTGGAGCTGGATTCTCCGGAGCTGCTGCGTGCGGGACTGAGCTCAGGCTCCGCCCCGCCCGCCCCGCCCCGCCCCGCCTTTGCACACTAACACCGCCCTCTGCCAGTCACATCTCAGGGATGGATGGCAAACAGTAGCCTTGCCTATTTGGACCTCCCAGCCTTCTCATTGGTTGAATCTGGCCGACCCGCTCCTCACCAGGTACTTGTCCCGGTGCTTGGACTGCAGCACGTGGGCTAGCTCGCGCAGGTGGCCCCGGTGTCGCTGCTCGTCCGGCCGTGCGGGGAAAGCCGCAGCCAAGATCCGCTCGGTCACATAGGTGAGGTCCAAGTCCCAGCGACGCTCCATGAGCGGATCCAGGCTGAAGCTCCTGAGAGAGGTCGCAAAGCTGACTTAGGGGACAGAGGCGAGGCGCCCCACGGGGCTAGTATAATGAGAAGGGTCTTGGGGAGCGCTGGGAGGCCCTGCTAACTCCTGAGGGTGCGTGGTCCAGAGGTGTTTATTGGGGGCCACTGCCATGAGCTGAGTGGGGGGTCCCGGGGAGAGTGCCCACGTGGGGTCGCCGGGCGCCCTCACTCACCTGGGTAGAGTGCTGCGTTGCTTTGAGTGATTCAGAGACTTGGTGGACCCCTGGTGGATGAGAAACCGTAGTAGACATCTCTTCGATGTATCTCTTCTAGGCTTCCCAGTCCAAAGTTCCACAAACCGTGGTCTGCCAGAGCGTGCCCACGTGCCCCCTCCCCGCCCAGGCCCCTAGCATCCCTTACCAGGTGTTCTATGCGCCGGACGGGGCCGTGTTTCTCCGCTAGAAAAATGGGGGGTGGTTAGGGCCAGGGCAATGACTAGTCTGGACCTGGGGGTGGGGGTGGGAGGGCGTGTCTGCGTCTACTCCCTGGGGTAAAAGAGAGGACTCCAGCCCCCCCAGCAGGCCCTAGTAGACAATGACAGCGAAGAGCTGGAAGTCCATCTGTTCGGATGGCTGACCAATAACCAACAGCGCTCAGTCTAGGTAACCTCCTGGAGACCCCGCTCCGAGACCACCAGACCTCTGGACGCTGGTCAGGTTCCTGCCCTCCCTGCCCCATCCTAGAGTACACTCACCAGCTCCGCAGGGGCAAGGCCTGACAGGATGAGGTCACCTGGAGGGAGATGGGAGTAAGGACCGAAGCGGGTGAAATGGGGTGCCCGGCTTCAGCAGGAAGGTGGAGGGCTGTCAGCTGATGAGTACAGGCTCCAGCGGAGGTTCCGCTATTTAAGGGAGCCTTGCTTCTGGCCTCCCGGTCCCCCACCTCTCAGGCCCCCTGCTTGTTGCTCTTGGCTCTCAGCCCCTGGCCCAAACAGACCCCCATTCATCCAGCTGCAGGACAGGGAGTTATATATAGAGGCAGGCAGGCAATGGCCAGGGGTGGACACTAGCCTCTTTCACCGTTGAGACCCCCACCCATGGGCACATACTCCCCCAAGCTAACTTGAGGCCCTGGGACTGACTACCCCCCTGCACGGAAGGAGGAGAACCAGGAATGTTCCTCAGAGATGGGGCTGTCTTGGTGGACAGTGGGTACCACCTACAGTATGTATGTACCTGAAGAGGCCCAGCCCTGCCAGCACCCAGGATAAGACCAACTCAAGCATCCTGAGGACCCTTCCCCAGAGGAAAGGCACAGCCTAGCCCCGTGCCTGGTCTCTGAAACTCTGCTCCCTCTCTATCCACCCCGCCCTTCCTCCTCCTCCTTCTCCCCCCCCCCCCCCCATCCTCTCGCCAGCTGCAGCCTGGGCACAGCACCAAGACAAACGCTGTCTCACTGTCCACCCTCCTAGGCCACCCCTCCAGGGGTGGAGTAGGGTGGTTCTTAAAGGGCCCAGCACAACACCCCTGCCACCCAGGAGGGGTCTCTAGGAATGACATGGGACTGAGTGGAAGAACCATGCCAGTGTGGCTAAAGAAGACTGTTTGTCTGGGCAGTGAAAGGACTCGATCCCCCTCAGCTAGTGTCTGGGCAGTGAAAGGACTCTATCCCCCCTCAGCTAGGACCAGGTACCCACCTTTGCTTCGCATTTTCTGTGTGTGGCCACCTTGCAGACTAGAGAGGGAAGAGAGGAAAGAGGTTAGCAGAGGCTTATGGGAGCAGGGAAAGGGCCATCCTCCACTTCCCCAGGTCCTGAAGGCCAACCCTGGGGCAACACTAGATTGCCGGAGTTGTGAGCAGGGCAGCGCATCAACAGGTTCTGCTCCCGGGTCAGGGAAGAGGGCCAGAGGTTGTGGCCTAGGACGAATGGAGGTGAGGAGGAAGGAAAGCCCCTAATCATAGGTGAGGATGGGAAGGTGGCAGAGTCACAAATCTCCTGATTTGTGACTCCTGATTTGTGCAAGGTGGATGTTTCGGTGAGAGGGGGCATTGTTTCTGCTCTGTGGATCTGCCTGCTCCTGGAGCCGCACAGCACAGTGGCATTGAGTGGAGGGCTCAGAGTACACGGGAAGAGCACCTCACCTCGGCACGAGACACCGGTCCCATCGATGGTCACTTTACACACCGCACACACCGGAGCTTTCTTCCGGAAAACCTTCTCCCGGAAGCTGTGTGGTTCTGCTTTCCTAGGCTGCGGGTGGGATGACAGACAGACAGAGGTATGAGTTCCTAGTGGGCCCATCTCCAAGGCTGGGTAGGAACCCTGCCTTAGAACAACGCTGCTTCCCTCTCTTCTAGTTCAAAGCCTCTGAACTCTCAGGCACACTTGGCCACAGCTGTTCCAGGGTAGTCATGGGGCCTGTCCTCTACACGGCTTGGAATGTGACCCCTTGCGTCACCTTGGCTGGGTCAACTCCTCCCTAAGGGATCACTTGGGCCCATCACGTGGCGCTGCTATGTGATGTCCTGGTCACTGCCACTTCAAATGTGCGGGCTTTCCGAACCTTGGCAGAGTGGGGGGAGGGGGTCTGACTCTCTTCCCATCCTGCCCTCCCCAGATGAGGCTTGTATACTGTGAGCTGACAGCCCAGACACACATGCACATTGTCACATAACACCCAGACTGGCTTCAGCCAGTCCTGAGCCCCTGGTTCTCAGTGTCCCCACGCTCCAGGCAGCTGACATGCCCTCCCTCCTCCATGGTCAGAACAACATGTTTACTCTTTGTGCTTCAAGGCGGCCAGGCAGCAGTTGTATAAGACGGGGGTGGCCATGCTGGAAGGAGGGTTGACAGTAGGGACAGACAAGCAGCTGTCTTGCCGCCTCTGTATGTCCCCTCCCCACCCAGTGGTAGCGAGGCCAGCAGCTGGGCAGCTTCCAGCCGCCCAGGCCTACTTCAGTCCCTCCCACCCTAGTCCATCCCGCCTGCCCTGTGTCTGTGGACAGTCTCCCTCCATGTGCGGATTTTTCACCTCTGTATTCAAGCTCCCGCTGTTCCCTCCTCCCCCTGGATCTGCCCACCACAGCGTTAACATGGGGCAGCTTTGGTCCCTCGACTCTCCAGAACGCCTCTGGACTGGAGGTGGGACCTGCTGGGACACTGGGACTCACTTGTTGATAACATCATGTGCAGATGACGTCAGTGGACAGCAACCTCCCAGCTAGAGTGCCTGGAGACCTGGCCTCCTCCCTACCTTTCACTGCATTCTCCCCATCCCTTTACTCTTGAGCTTCCCTGGGAGGTCAGGACTTACGTTCTTAGCCCCCGCCCGCCTCCCGGGCTTACACAAGCTCAAGCCGGGAAATACACAGAGATGGAAGTACACTGAGGCAGGATCACACTACCACCTTGGCTACCTCAGGGGGCCAGAAGAATGAGGGGGAATACTGAGGCAGGGTGAGGAGCAGGAGAAGAGGCTGAGACTAGCAAGAGGGTCTGGCCTGAGTCCTGACCCTCCCCCCTTGTCCGCACCTCCACCCTCCCCACCTTCGCCCAGCTGGTGGGCACTCCTACCCTGCTGGTGGCCCGGCTGCTGTCCCTCTTCCCCAGGGCTCTGAGCAACCTTTCCACCGGGCTGCTGGACTTCATGGTGTCTGGCTGGCTGCGCTCTTGGCTGCAGGGCCTGAACAATGCTGGGGCCTGGCCTGGGGCTTCCTGGAAGCAGCCTGGCCGAGGCAGCCGCTTCCCTTGGGTGGAGGGGAGGCTGTCTGGCTGGTGTGTGGAGAAGCCTGGCCCTGGAAGTGGAGGGAAGTGCAGGCGGGAAGGGGGCAGGTCGCTGCTCCAGGAAGTGGGGTGGGGGAGGATGTGGGGGAGGCCAGGAGATCAGATTCCCAGGATCTACCCTGCTGGGAGTGTCAGCCCAAGATCTTTGGCTCTCCCCATCTCCTCTGGAACTGCCTCTCACCCGGTGGGCCACCCTGTCTAGGGGTCTGTGGTCCTGAGATCCAGCCCTGGAATCAGCCAGCGGGGCAGGGTGGGAATTCAGGTCTCAGGGCAGGGCTCGAGGGCCAGAGGAGAACACTGTGTCCCTAGCCAGTCTCTAGCCTGGACTCTTATGCTCCCTTGGGACTTCCTGTGGGAAGGGAGTGGAGCTGGGAACCAGTACCCCTGGCAGCCCAGGACTCAAAATCCTCAGGGTGAAAGAAAGTAGGAATGAAGGCCAGCTTCCTTGTTAGACGGGAAAGGATCATGCAGTGCCCTCCTCAAGGCCAAGTTCCAGCCAGAAGGCCCAGCTGCCCACAGTAGTGGTCCATCCTGCTGCAGCCCAAAGCAGTGGAAGGCACCACCTGAAGACCCAGCTACTGTGCCCCGGATAAAACTCAAAGCTTCTGGCTTAGTCCCCTGCACCCGGGACCCCACCCACCCAAACCTGAGCACTACCTTCATGGCTCTTCTGGGCCTGGCTCTCCTTCCTCTGTGGCTGTCACTGGGCCTGAGGACTGGACAGGAGGGCCCCCTCCCAACACATACTCCACCCCCTCTAGGGCCTCCTGCTTCCCTCCTGGGAATAGGGCCAACTTCCTGTCCCAGGAGTCAAGGGAAGGAGGTGGATGGGGCCTTGGAAAGGATGGAACAATCTTCCTAAACAAGGGTCAATGGCCTGGGGGTTCTCAGCCAGCGCCCTGGACAGCAGCCTTTGGAATGCTGTGGCTGTCACTTGAAAGAATGTACAACGTTGTCATCGTCATTTGCACGGTATTTGCTGAATGCCCCAGCGAGACTGCTCCAGCCCTGGCTATACAGGGTCCCACAGGAGTTCCCTCCTCCTCTGCCTCATGCTCCCGGGGACACCGCAGAAGACCTATCAGTCCCAGGAAGCCTCTTCTTACACGCTCCAATTCTCTAGGAAGCCTGTCACCTGTGTACCCTGGCTAGAAGGTGGCACCTGAGTGGCAAGGTGTGTGCCCCCATCCTGTAACTGGAGAGCGCCAGTGGCTCTGTAATCCCTACCCGAGTCCTGGCTGTGTCCCAGGACATTCCAGGCCGATGGCCAGGTGGGCAACTGGGCCTGGCCTGATTCAGCACCCGGCCCTGCTGGGGGAGATGGGTCATCGTAGTGCCTGGCTGAGTGTGGCTTCTCCCATCCAGTATTTTTCCTCTGCACCTATGGCACATAGCCCTACTTCTTAAAGTCCTACTTTTAAGTCCCCTCCTCTGGGAAAGGTCCCCAAACATCCTCCAGCCCCATTGAACTTTCACTGTCCACCCAGACCTAGAAGTGTCCATTCAATGACTGCAACAGGAGCTGTGGGCTAAGTAAGCACTATGTGGGCTGGTCAAGAGCCCTTCGGGGAGTGGGGTACTTCTGGAAGGAGATGGGGGCAACCTATGCCTGAGGGACGGCTGGGATGGCATTACCTGAGCCTGTGGATCCTCACTTCCCACCTCCTGCCTGGAATATTCCAGAGCTTTTTTTTTTTGCTTCTCCTCAGCAGGGCCCCCTCTTACTCTGAAGCCTGGGGTTTGTTTGGAGAAACCCCTCCACCCACCCACACACCCCTCCTTCCTGGAAATAGCTGTGGTTGGATGAGAAGCTGGGAGCTGGGCCACAGTGAAGTGAGGCCCAGGAAAGACGGGAGGGGAATGGAGGTAGGATTCAGGGTGTATCCAAAGGGACCTAGGGGGTGTCTAGGCGGGGCAGAAGTAGAAGAGGGCATAGGAGGGGTCAGCTTCATCTGTGCCTGCACTGTGCCTCAATGTCCCAGACAGGGAACATGAGAAGAAAACGCTTGCATGCCCTCTGCCAGGCCAGGGCCGGGGCACAGCTGCCAGCTGCCACGGGCATCTTGTGCTCCAAGTGCGCTTGTCTGACCTGGGGATGTATGCAGAGAGTGGCCCGACCCAACCGTAGTGCGCAGTGAGTCGCGGGAAGGCGTGGCGGCCTGAGCTTAGGACCACAGCCGTGCCCCGCCCCCTGGTCACCTCCAGGATCTCCACCTGCCCCCTAGCTCACCGCGACCCGGAGGGCGCTGGCCCGAGTCCCAGCCTCGGGCTCCTGCTGTTCCCGGACCCCCGGTGGCTCCGCGCTCCCCTGGCGCCCGCCCCCGGGCTCGGGCCGCGCGCTGTGACGCAGAGGGCCGCCGCCCGCGTTCCCGCTCGGCGTGGCGCGGCCACTCACCTGTGGGGGGCGCCCGGAGGGCCGGGGGCGCGGCGGGCCGGGGCAGCAGCAGGGGGCGCCCCCGGGCCAGCCCATCCCGGCCTGCCGCGCCGCGACACGCGGAGGCGGCGGCGGGCGGCGGCGGCAGCGGCGGCGGGCCGGGCACTCAGCTGGCTCCCTCCCTCCCTCGGCGCCCTGCGCCCGCCACCTCCTCCCGCCCTCTGGCTCCCTCCTTCTTCCCGGGCTCCAATCGCCACCTTCCACCCGCTCCCCGCCCGCGCCGCCTCTTTTCTCCCTCCTCTCCTCCCACTGTCCTTCCCGCGAACGGCTCAGCTCGCGGAGGCAGGCTCCAGCCGAGACGCGCAGACGGACGGAGCTGGCAGCCCGAGCCGGGGAGGGACTGGCAGCCAGATCCCCGGGAAGTCTCAGACCGAGAGGCTGCAGAGGGAGAGGGACGCGGGCGGAGAGAGCCGCGTGAGCCGCACAGACTCCTAAAAGAAGGGTACAGAGAACAGCGGGGGGCCTCGGCATCTCCGCCGCCTCCTTAACGCCCCGAGCCGGATGCGGGATCTCGTCTGAACCAGGCCTGGCCTGGTGGGGGCGCCAGACTTAGACACCCAATGTTACCGGTGTCCCCGGTCGTAGGACACCGCTTGCTGGTGCTCTGCCCCACGGGAGCTGTGTCATCTTTTCTCCCAAAGGACTCAGGGCTGAGGACCCACCGAAGGTTCAAGACTCCCACCCCTGGACGGCTTCAGTCATCGCCCCGGAGTTCTTGGGTTTTCCCAATGCAAGTTCTTCTGATGGTGTAATCCCATTCCCTTCTTTTAAAGGCTGATGTTGGATAGGAACGTCTGGAATTAAACTAATGGGCCGTGGTGCTGGTTTGAGTTGTGACGCTCTGAGGGAAGGTGGAGGGTAGGGATGTGGTCCTAGAGTCTTTGAACCTACTGCCGTTCCCACCTTCCCAGCATTCTTTAGCAGATCCTAAACTCTTCTGCGGTTACGCTCCCCACTGGAATTTCCATAATGGAAGTTGGTGGAGCCAGAGGATCTCCATGCTGAGAAGTGGGAAGTGCCTGGAGTTCAAGGGTAGGGTAGGTGCCCAAAGCAACCCAGCACTCCCTGCTCAAGCCCTCTGGGTCTGCCTGCCTGCCCCATCTCAGCAGAGTTCTGGGCTCATCCTGTCTATGGCAAAGGCTGTGTCTGGCGGTCTGGTTCTGATTACTGGGTGATGGAGCACCTGACTCTAATCTGGCAGCTGGGAAGAGGCTGGAAGCAAGGCTACGGTTCTTACAGTCCAGTGGCTGGACTCCTGGGGGACCAGAGGAAGAGCTGGAGAGGCGCTGGGAGGGAGGGGTCGCACTGAAGGTGAAGAGAGAGAGCAGCAGAGGTTAGAAGACAGTGTCAGGGACTGGAGGCTGAGGGTCATGCTGTGGCGAGATTGGATTATGCAATTAATCTGCAATATGAAAATATACTTATTTGATGCCTGCAGCTAGCTCTTTTAACATCCAGACCTTTTCAGAATGTCCCAGGCTTTAGCTGGAACTCGCTTTGTAGACCAGGCTGGCCTTGAACTCACAGAGATCCAACTGCTTCTACCACCCGAGTGCTGGGATCAAAGGCAGGGACCACCTCCGAGGGGTGGATATAGGTTTTAATTGATAACGTCACCAGTGAGTGAGCAAGACTGATTGGACTAGAACTTCACACCAAGCTGATATCCTACCCTGCCTAAGCAGCCACCAAGAGGAACTTGAAAGGTTCCTAGGAATTGGAGGGGAAAGAGGAGTCACAAGACGGGTAGCTGGATTCTCAGCTCAAGCTTGATCACCACTCTCTGGTACCAACTGAGGGAAAGGGATCTAAAGCAGGCTACCTGGTGGGATAGGGTAAAAGAGTGGGGATTGGGGAGCCAGCCAGGCGTTGTGATTGCCAGCTCTCAGGAGGAGAGAGCCAGGCCACTATGGATAAAGGTGTTCACCCACTTACCCTCCCTCCATGCAGATATTCTTACCCTGACTATACAGAAAGACGTCCATCTTGGCACTGAAGGAAGAACCCCCTCTTCCACAGCCTGAGACCTCATGCCCATGACTGATGCACTCAGTTTCATGGGGTGGGTCTTGAGAGTGTGGGTCTGTCCTGGCTGAAAAGCACTGGGTCAGGAGAACTTCAGTCTGGGCTCTAAGAACCAGGAAGAGCAGTGTGGGGTAAGGGGCAGAACCAACTCCAGAGGCAGGTCTCCTGGGAGGACAGAGTGAGCATTGTCCAACCAGGAGGTTGCTGCAGCTGGGCGGGGACAGCATTCTCTTCCAAACTTTCTGTGGAGGCGGGAAAGCTAGTCCCCCTTCACTTGTAGCCCTAGGGGCTATAATGGTTGCTGAGAAACGAAGCTTGTTTGTTGAATGTTGCTTCCCAGAAGCAGATGTGAAGCTAGTGAAGAGCTTGAGGTGACATCCTTAGCATGAACTTGGGCCCTCACTACCTCAGGTTCCAGAGCACAGCGCCTGCTCTGATAGGAGAAAGCAAGTGTGTGTGGCCTGGAGTATACCCAGCCTAGTCTCAGCATCCTGTTTGCATTCTGCTGGCTGACAGGGGCAGCCAGGCAGTGAGGACTGATTAGCCCTGTCCCTGCAACTAGGTTTCTGAGTCTCTTCTCAGACCTTGGTTGCTCCCAGTTGGACAGCTATTAGGTCTATGGAGACCAGCTTCTGGGGTGAAGCCTAGGAAACCCTTTATCTAGTCACACTGAAAAGCTCTCACAGCACAGCCACTCATAGATCCCTACCCAACTCTGCCAGTTTTGGACTTGTTAGAAAATAGGCAGTAGTGGCACACACCTTTAGTCCTAGTACTCAGGAGGCAGAGGCAGGATGATCTACAGGAGTTTGAGCCAGCCTGGTCTACAGAGCAAATTCCAGGATAGCCAAAGCTACACAGAGAAACCTTGTTTCAAAACAAAATAAACCACACACACACACACACACACACACACACACACACACACACACACACACAAAAGCAGCTGCTCTTAATGGCCAGCAGCCAGTGCTACATCATTCTTGGATACAACTCCCTCAAATGTGTTCCAATTCCTTTTGACTCCAGAGGCTGTCTCTGTCCTAACCCTTTTTCCTGCTTTCCAGTAACCACCAGTTCTGTCTGGAAAACTTAAATTTGAGGTATCTCGAAGGACAGTGGTTTCTGCATTGCCGTGTGCAGCTCTAGTCAGTGTGGATGGCACCACTTGGCCTCATGGACGGCTGAGTTTAAGGAGGCATGGGTGTTAACACTAGTCAAAAGGCTGGGGACCGAAGCAAGTGACCATGGCACCAAACCTTGGCCTTATGGACTGAGGCCCTCCTCCACTGCTCCATAAAACCCAAGGGCTGGAGACGTGGAAGAGGCAAGGACAATTCAAACACAGGAGTGTCCAAAAACTGCAGCAGTAACTTCAACTTTAAAGACTGGATTTATTTGGAGAAAAACAAAAAACCCTCAACCCAAAGGATGGGATTTTACATCTCAAGACATCTCCCAAGTAATGTCTACAGATTACAAATCATTTTCATAGAAGATATTTTTGTACAAATTTTACATGTATTCAGGAGCGGGACATAAGTCAACCCCTGCTTTTATTTTAACAGAGGAGCAAAGTAGGAGAGTAGGACAGAACAGCTTTCTTCTGGTGCAACTATCTGAAAGGGAAATAGACATGAAGAGGGCAAACTACCTTTTCATTGTCTACAACCAACGGCTTTAAAAAAACCCATTCAACCGTGGGTCTCTCTCTAAAAGCCCACTTTCTAGCTACTAGCCAATCAAGTCCACTGGGTAAGCGACTTGCTATGCCCACCGCTGCAGCACACCAAACCAGCCTCCTGCACAGCAGGCCTAGGACTTGCACATTAAGACCAAGGTCTCATCTGCCTGCAGGTACCCTGCGGTCCCACAACAGGGAAGCTTGCCGACTTTGGAGCTGACCCCTACACAAAGGTGCAGACCAAAGCAGACAGGTCAAGCTACTGTGCAAGAGAAGCCAGGACTTTATTCAATAGTTCTTTGCATTATCCTTTATTCTTGAGGGAAGTCCAGAAACCAACCCCCTCTCAGCAGAAAACCACAGTCTAGGTCACATTACAAACGCAAGCACTAGCATGGGGTTCCAGTGAAGAAAAGGATAGAAACACCCCAATCCAGGCTGAAGACCTTTAACTCAACTCTCCCCATCTATGTACCCCTATTCACCACCCCAGTCCATCAACTGAAATACTCTGACCTCCAAGGGGGTGGTGAAAGCAGCAGGAGCAGACAGGGGCAGGAATCAACAATACCACAGAGCCTCAGGCCACAGCTTCTGGTGACCACAATAAAATGCCTGTGAGAGCAGAGACTGCTTTTGGAAGGCTGACAGCGTCATCAAGAACATGAGACGACCAGAGTGACAAGGTTTTGAAAGAATGTGGATATATTCGAACCTTTAGAAAGGACAGATTTTGGATGACGAATTAATTTCCCACACCCGCTACGTGCTTCCTCATCTGGGAAACGATCCTTCTATTCATTTGTTTATCGGAGGTCATGCCATTTCCCTTACTACCTGGTATAAAATAACTGATCACTCCCTCAAAGCTTTTCAAACCACGATTGAGTTTCCCGTTCATTTTGGTCCCCAAGCGGTACTACTTGTTAGTGGCCTGTAGACTCACTCCCAATTACCCCCTTGGGGGGTAAAAAACAAAAAACAATTCCCCCTAGGCTGGCCCCAGTTAAGTCAGAATTAAAGTAGAAGGACTGGCAGCCTCCTGGAGACTAAAGAACTTGAGAGACTAAATCTACCTTTCCAAGGATGGGAAATTTATTCAGATGATGTTCGGGAATTCATAGGTACCACCACAGAATAAGAATTAAAAGGCAGACATCTCACTCTTCCTTGTACCTTTCTCTACTGCCTCACTGTCACTACATTTCTGCTGAATGGAGCCCCAGGTAGCCGCTTGGTATCAGAACACATCACAACTTCCCCATTCAAAAGCGGTAGCCACATCTCTGGCTACAATGGTGATTCTCCAGTTACTTCAATACTTTAAAAGGCTGCAGCAGCATGCAAAACAATTTCATTTCATTAAAAAAAAGTTAAGAAAGGTCTTCAGGAGATGGTGAGTTTTATTTTTCTTGTCTGGATAGAGGTTTGATTTGCTCTTGAATGTTCCGGGGTGGAGACTAGAAGAAAGCACAGCATGTGGAGGTCTACTCAGTGTGGTCGTCTCCCTCATTCTCATCCTCACCATCCACGGAGAGAGCAGCATACTTGCTTGCAGAACTGAACTTCTGTAACAGAGGAGAGGGACAAGGTAGTGGAGCCTGCTGAGATTCTCCTACCAAATACCTAGACGCAGAAGGTCAATGTTTTGGCATAGCTGAGCTCAGAGCACAGGAACTCTCTAAGGGTAGCATGTTCCTCTGCAGCAGTCATGGAGGGCCAGGGTCACAGGTGAGCTCACCAGCCATACACATACTCTCTCTATTTTCCAAGAGGATGAGGGCTCAGAAAGGTTGGCTCATCAGCAAAAAGCCCATCTTAGCTTTTTTCACTAATTTGAACAAACACCACTGACTCATTCCCAACTTCTCCAGTCTCAAGAGAACAGGAGCCCAGTGCAAACCTGAGCTAGGAAGTGGATGAAAGCACATGACACTTACAGAGGCTGGATTCTCCTCAGATTTCTTTGGCTCAGGTGCAGATCTGGAGTCTTGATCTTTTTTGCCATCTTTCCTGCAGACAAAGCACAGACCACTATTCAACAGCGTTACTAGGACAGCGCAGAAACTTCAGACACCTCAAATTAACTGTGACTTGAGTTTGTTCAGTGGTAGACCTGGTAACACTTGGGAAAGCCAAGAACTTCTTTGCAAAAGCCCCTGCATCTAACATCAAAAGATTCATAAATGGGTAAGAGGAAACTATACATACCTATCCAACTCCTTCCAGTGGTCTTTGTTCCCTCCTTCTCCAGGACCACGACTGGAGGTCCCAGTTTGGCCTTTTGAGACACTCATCCCATCTATTTTATTTTCATCTGTTTAAGCAGAAATACAAAATCAAATTCAAGTCATATAAAGTAACCTATCTCTCTATCCTAGCTTTCCTTTAAGCCAAAGAAAACATGCACTATGGGAAAGTAACCCCACTCCAAACCAGCCTCCAAAGGCCTTCTCCCCAAGTTCCTGTATAACACACATGCACACCAAACAAGACCTATTCAAAAGTCCCACTGTAGTGAATGCCAGCTGGAAAAGCAATACAGAAATAAGGACTAGAAGCCAGGTGGTGGTGCTGGTGGTGGTGCACGCCTTTAATCCCAGTACTGGTGAGACAGAGGCAGGGAGATCTGAGTTCCAGGCCAGCCTGGTCTATGGAGTGAGTTCCAGGACAGCCAGAGCTACATGGAAAAACTGAAAAAATATCGCAGTATTTAAAAAAAAAAAAAAAAAAAAAAAAATCTTCCCAGGGGTGGCTCACACCTTTAGTCCCTGCACTCAAGAGGCAGAAAAAGGCAGATCTCTGTGAGACCAGCTTGTCTATAGAGCGAGTTCCAGGGCTACACAGAGAAACCTGGTCTTGAAAAACAAAAGTTTATTTGGGCAAGGTGCTTAATTCTGGAATTTTTCTTTAAAGTTATTTTTATTTCATGAGTATTGCCTACATGTATGTGCACCACCTACGTCTGATGCTTGTGGAGGACAGAAGAGGGCATCAAATGCCCTGGAAGAAACTGGAGATCTGAACGGTTATGACCCACCATAGGAGCTCTGGGAACTGAACTTGTAAACTCCTGGATATGTTTGTATTCAAGGCTCACCTTTCCTCGATGGTCCGTCCTCAGAGGGCTGAGTTGGAGCCACCTTCCCTCCACCACTAGAGAAGCGAGCAATCAACCATCAGTTTATACAGAAAGACAACACAAGCTCATCCCTTACAGAAACCCACAAGAGCCTGCATTTTCAACACTAATAGTTAAGTACAGGAAAGACAACAGATGCAGTCATTCCCACACTCAAGTGCCATACGCTTTGGAATTTACAACCCAGGTTAGCAGTAGTCTTCTCTTCGTAAATATTGAGAAAATTTAAGAGAACCTTAAGTCACGTTAAGTGACATGACCTTTCAAGGTTACACTAACAGTAGTCTCAGGGCAAAGCCCACTATACATGTCTACAGATTTGTGGTATAAATGCTCCCATCATAGCTGATTTCAACCCATCAAAATGATGCCAACCGGCTAACAAAAATCAAGAAAACAGACACTGTTATGAGACACCCGAGTATGAATTATACAGGAGGCAACCTCATCTGTGACACTACAAAGGCCAGCACCCCTCGGGGCACCTTCCAGCTAAGCAGCTGCTGTTGCAGGCTACTCACCTTGTAGGGGACTGCTGCTCTGTGTCTGAGCTCTGAGATCGAGCAGGAGGGTTAGAGCTTCGCTTCACCCACGCATTCTCCTTTGGTGGAGGGGCTGGCATTACCTTTAGAGGCTGATCAGGTTTAGGAGGTTTGGAGGTTGGAGAGTGACAGTCTTCTTCTTTATTGAGGGTTTCATTTTCTAGAGACTTCTCACTCTCTCTCCTGCGTGTATCTGGGGGAGAGGGGAGACTCGCTGTCTACACACTGCAAGCGTTCACGTGGACTGACTGCGCAGCACAGGAGGGGACGTATCTCCACCTCAGTCCTTCCCATCAGTAGAGACTGCTCTGACTAACAGTTACAAGTACACAAAAACCAATGGCTCAAAGTCATCCGGAAAAAAATGCATTATGGACACAGAAAAGGGAAAAATCTGTGTAAAGGAGACAACTGCCTTTACAGGACAAAAACCAGACACACTTGTGCTTGCATGAAAGTTTTCTGGAACTGTGGACCCTGACTTGCCAGGTGCCTCCTACCTTTGAAGTACAAGCGCCATCCAAAGGCTACACAAACCAACACCACACTTAACCTACCACAAGGACCACATGTTACTGGGATACTCCAAATGTGAAACATTTCCAGAAAACTCTTACAATACTTGGCTCAATTTACAAATCACTTTGGCCTTGAGCTCTTTTAAAATATCAAGTACAAGTAAACTTGGAGGTAGGAGAGTTTAGGCAACACTGGGTCACAGTATGGGAAGGGGCGGGAAGCTGTACTGAAACACTAGCTGTGCTTGTGAGTGGCTCTGAAGAAACAACATCCACTAGTGAGACAGAGAACAGGGGCTGGCAAGGTGGCTCAGCAGGTATGGGCACTTCTTACCAAGACCTGCTAATAAATGAATTCAATCAGTGCCAAGAACACTCATGGTGGAGAAACAGACTTCTGCAAAATTTCCTCTGACCTCAAGGCATGACATGAATCCCCACTCTTCCACAAAATAAATGTTAAAAAACAAGACAAATCTATCAGTCAAGTATTGTCTTTAGTGATGGGTAGTCAACAGATCATTTAAGTCTATTCTGGTGCCTGTTCCTCAGGCTTTTGAAGGTACGATGTGAAAACCCACCAGGCCTTGCTTAACACTACTGGTTCAAGGTCGGTCTAGTCTATGAAGTTTCAGGATACCTAAGGCTATGTAGAGGCCTTGTCTGAAGAAAACACTGCAAAATCCCTGCATACTCTGGTTATGGAAACAGCAATACTGATACCCACCCTGGTCTGACTTACTTCTGCCAGATGTGGCTGAGGTCCCAGTCTGCGATGACTCACTTCCTGTCCTCGACCGTTCTCTTTCCTGAGTTTCTTCACTTCGCCAACTTGGGTGTCTGCACAATGGAGATTAAAAAAAGACAGAGAAAAATGGTGTTTAGTTCACTTAAGGCCACCATGAACCTGACACAAACTGTTGATAGAAAATGACAGCTATAAGCTGGGTAGTATTGGTGCACCCTTTAATCCCAGCACTCAGGAGCCAGAGGCAGGCAGATCTGAGTTTGAGACCAGCCTGGTCTACAAAACAAGTTCCAGGACAGCCAGGGCTACACAGACTCTGTCACAAACAAACAAACAAATAACAAAACACTTTAATTCTTACTATCTCTGAAACAAACAAGTAACACACAAGCACACAAAAAGGCAAAGTAATTCTGGGCTCCCTCCCTCTCCCCCAGTAACAGAACAATGAAGGCAGGTGGCTGTGGAGGCTTGTGCTGCAGCTCCCACACCCGGGCAGCAGAGGCAGGAAGGAGCACAAAGCTTGTCTCACGCAGTGATTTCTGGACTGGCCTGTGAGACTCTTTCAAAAACCAAAAGTATGTATAATCTTTTTGCTGCTGCTGTGTTTTGTAGACGAGGAAACTCATGGCAATTCTCCTGCCTCAGCTTGAGTGCTGAAATTATTGCAGGCATGAGTTACCACGATCAGCACTTTCTGGTTTCTACTTATCCCACCATCTACTTGAAACTCTTCCTAAAAGACAGAAAAAAATTTCTTTTTCTGTGTATGTGTGTGGTTTTTTTTTTTTTTTTTTAAGGAGTCACATAGACCAGGCTGGTCTTGAGAGAAGAAATCAGTCTGCCTGTCTCCCAAAGGAGCATACCACCACACCCGGCTTGGGATTATGTAGGACTGGTGAGATGACTTGGTGGGTAAAGGCACTTCCAGCCAAGTCTGAGGATCTGGTTTTTGTGTCCCAGGATCCACACAACTGCCCTCTGATCTCTACATGGGCACCCACACAAATACAATAACAACAGGTATGATGTATTTACTTCTGTGCCCAAGTGCCACCAGTGTCTGTCTACGGCAAGTGTAGCACAGGTCCTCAAGTGTGTGCCACTCTCTCACTCTGCAGACTCTGCACACCCTGCCCCATTCCCCAAATGCACCCTTTCTCAGCAGCAGGAAGGAAACCCCTAATCCGAGGCAGCCTCACCTCTCCCGTGGCCGGCGGTCTAGTTTCGGCTCCTCCAGCTGCCGCTGCAACTTCTCCTGCTCCTTCTGCAGCCGTTCCTCAACTTCTCGCTCTCTAGCAGCCGTGTCCACAGGTTTCGCCCCTCCAAAGATAGAAGCCGCTCGGCTGGACTGGGAGGTGCTAGCAGAGGAATCATCTTCCTTAGGAGTACTCCGAGGCTTTAGATTCAGTTTGGGTCTTTGAGGGGGACCTAAGTTAAATGAAACTCTAAGTAACAGTTTCCAAATAATCAGAAGGTGAATGCTGAAAGCCAGACTCCAGACACAGCTCTTCTGATCTTACTCAAGGATCTGGTCTGGAAAATGAGTGACAGGGAAGATTCTAGGAGTGTGTACGTGTTTGCACACATTGTGTGTGTGTGAGAACACGAATGTCAAGGCCAGAGAGCTCCGAGGATCTACCTATACACATTCAATCACCCTATTATAGGCGCAGGTGAACACACCCAGTTTACCATTTTCTTAAATGACGTGCAGGAGATCTGAACTCATCAAGACTCTCATTACCTACACAGCAGGCACTTTACATACAGATAAGCTATATTCCCAGCCAAGGAGACTCTATGTAGTTCTTACATTTTTGTATGAAATTCTAAGTAGTCCGATATCTTATCTTTCCATGTTGTCAGAGTACTTTCAGAATGAACCTAAAATTGGTTATAACCTTAGTTTAGAAAACTGATATGAAAGGTATAGTGACTAGAAAGAAAGCCAGGGAGTGCAACTACCGGGTTTAAGTAATAAATCAATACATGCCCACCTGCACTGCCTTCTCACAATAAATGCTAAATTTCTTTTTTTAAGATTTATTTATGTATTATGTATACAGAAGAGGGAGCCAGATCTCATTACAGATGGTTGTGAGCCACCATGTGGTTGCTGGGAATTGAACTCAGGACCTCTGGAAGAACAGTCAGTGCTCTTAACCTCTGAGCCATCTCTCTAGCCCTAATAAATGCTAAATTTTGTCTTTATACCTTTATTACATGTGTCCATGTATTGAAATAATGTACTATTTAGCTTTTGTGTGTGCGTTTGTGTAGAAGCCAGAAGTCGACCTTGGGACACTCATTTCTTAAGCACTGTCTACCTTTTCTGAACAGGGTCTCTGATTGACCCAGAGCTCATTAAATAAGGTAGGATGGCCGTCCAGTGAGCTCTAGGAATCTGCCTGGCTTTTTTCTTCTTATGTGTAGTGTTTTGCGTGCATGTGTGTGTAGCACATGTGTGCCTGGTGACTTCTTAGGTCCCAGAGGCAACAGATCCCCTGGAACTGGAGTTTTGGTAGTTGAGAGTCACCATGTGGGTGCTGAGAACTGAACCTAGATCCTCTACAAGAGTGTTCTTAACTGCTTAGCCAGCTCTTCCAGCCCCTTGCCCAGTTTTTTATGTGGTGTTGGGACAGAACTCAGTTCCTCCTGCTTGCATAGCAACACGGCCCATGAACCATTTCCAGGCCTTCTATGAGAGATGTAAGGCCACAGTTTCTACAACTGCTCAAACTTGTTAGGGAGCAATTATCTTTACATTCAAGATAAAATGGGCTCACCAAACACACAGCCAATACTTGGCATAATAGACACTGGAACAATATAATTTACCGACCTCCACTGGTCCTCCCATTATAGCATTTCCTTTCCTTCAAAATTTCCATGTATTGACAAACTCAAGAGCTGAGCACATAGATGTTTAGATAGTATGCAAAAAGCTACAAGGATAGGTGATGGCCTCTGCGTACAATAAGCCAAATTTGGTAGGACAATCAGATTTAAAAAGAATACTGCATGCATGTTAAGTATCACAAAAATAAGTTCTTTTTAAAGATATGGCAGGTTGCTGAGGAAGCTCAGCAATTAAAGATGCTTACTGCTAAGCCTGACAACCTGACTTTGATTTCCTGGACACTCATGGTAGAGACTGGACTCCCAAATTGTCCTCAATCAACCTCCATGCATGCAAGCACACACAAGAGTGCATGAGTGTGAGTGTGTATGTGTATCTGATACAGATATAGAAAAGAGCCAGACGTGGCTGGCCTAGAAAGCATACAGATCTACTGCCTGCCTCGGACTCCCGAGTGCTGGGATTGAATGTATGCACTACCAGTAACAACAGCTTTTAAGATACCCTACTAAGACTTTGTTCATAGCAGCTGAGGGAATCATCAAGACTGAGCATGCACCCAAAAGGACAGATGTGGAAGACGGGGGAGACACCAGGGCAGGGAAGGGACCATGTAAAAGAGAATACCAAAAGTCAAAGACAACCGAGACTATACTTTGCTCACTTATTAGATTTACCTTTCTTTCTCAAACGTGGCTTAAATGACAAAACATTCAGAACTATTACAAGATGTCAAAAAATTAGAACAATTTCTTTTTAGGCCAGATAAACTAGCCTTCAGATAGCTTCATCAGACTTAAGAATATAAGTGGTTGTTATTTAAGCACACTAATAAAATCAGTAATATTCGCTTTCAACATTATTATACCAATTACTGGCTGGGACTTTCATTTTCTTCATTTGAAAGATAGAATGCTTACTTTTCTACTGCTTATAAAAATCTTTTGGCTTTTTTTTTTTTTTTTTTTGGAGACAGGATTTTTCTGTACAGCTCTGGCCGTCCTGAACTGAACTCCCTCTGTAGACCAGGGTGGCTTCGAACTCACGGAGATCCCAGTCCTGGGATTAAAGGTGTGCACAAACCACCACCTGGCTGTTCTTTAAATTCTAACTGAAGCATCTACTATATGCGAAGGCTTTTAAGATGAGCAGATTCTGTGCATTTCCACCATGTCACCCACATCCAACTGTCCACTGGGCCCTGCTACCTCCTTTACACCCCACAACTGTGTCAAAGCTGAAGTGGGTAAGGTATTTATAACTTTCCAACTTTCTGCCCCACAATGAAAGGATAAGAAAATGAGTACCTCTGTCATCGCGCCTATAGTCGTCCCGAGAGTAATCATCCCTGGAGCTCCATGATCGATCGTCCCTTCTCTCATACCGGTCTTCATAGCGGTCCCCACCTCCTCTGTAGTCATCATCCCTACGGTACCCACTACCAAATGCTCTCCTGCCACTGCCTATCCTGGAGTCATAGCCTGTAAACAGATCTCAAATTGTGGTCACAAAGAAAGGGAAAAAAGCAAAAAACCAAATTCTTGAAGAACTTTTACGGATAATGTTACTGTGACTACCTCGGTCATAGTCTCTGCTGCCTCGGTCATCATATCGATCCCGGCCCCCATAGCGGTCCATATCTCGACGTGGGCCGTCCCGGTACCCATCCCGGTATCCATCCCGGTACCGGTCTGAATCGTAACGATCTCGATACTCTAGAGAGAAAAGAATATACGTAACATCACTCCCCCTCCCAGCAGTTGATAGAATGTGGGAGCTCGGGCTGGAGAGATGGCTCAGAGGTTAAGAGCACTGGACTGCTCTTCCAGAGGTCCTGAGTTCAATTCCCAGCAACCACATGGTGGCTCACAACCATCTGTAATGAGAGCTGGCACCCTCTTCTGTATACATAATAAATAAATAAATCTTTTTTTTTTTTTTTTTTTTTTTTGGTTTTTTGAGACAGGGTTTCTCTGTGTAGCTTTGAGCCTCTCTGGAACTCACTTGGTAGCCCAGGCTGGCCTCGAACTCACAGAGATCCTCCTGGCTCTGCCTCCCGAGTGCTGGGATTAAAGGCGTGCGCCACCACCGCCCGGCTAAATAAATAAATCTTAAAAAAAAAAAAAAAAAAAAAAAAAAAAAAAAAAAAAAAGAATGTGGGAGCTCACTCGATCAACTTGGCTTAATGAGTTCTATTCACTACGATTCAGGTTTTATAGTTCAATCACACCTCCAAATAAGAACCATTTGTACTGAATTAAAAATTTCTTAGTAGTTAATTATTTCATAAAAACCAAAACAAAACAGCCCCCCCCCCCCAATAGGTGTTAAGAATGGAGCTCACGGCAGAATGCTTGCCCTAGGAACAACACTTGAGAGGTATAAGCAGGAGGACTGAGTTTAAGGTTATCTTCCTGTCAAAATCAAACGAAAACACATCCACAAAATGACAGCTATAGGATGTTACCCTGATGAAATTTTGCTGGGTTAAAGTGGTTTTTTTTTCCCCCTTGGGTGGGTGGGGTGATGATAAAAATATATATTCCATAACAAATTCTAGAATATGATGTTTAAATACATGTAAGCATAAAACAAAATACAGCTGGGATTTTCTATGCTCGATACAAAACCACCAAAGACTGGTTCAAAAAGTTTAGCGTGAGGACCAGGGCAGCAAGATGGTTCAGCATATAAGGGCTCTTGCCTCTAAGCCTGACCACCTGAGTTCCATTCTGAGGACCCATCTAGAGGACGGATGACAGACTGGGGGGGGGGGGGGGGGGGGTGGTGCCTGGAGAGATGGCTCAGCATTAAGAGCACTGGCTGTTCTTACAGAGGACCTAAGTTCGATTCCCAGTGTCCAAATGGCAGGTCACATTGGTCTGCATTTCTAGTTCCAGGGTACCCGAGACCCCCTACACATACATGCAGACAAACACCAATGCACATAAAATAAATCATACAAAAAAGAAAAAGGGGGTGGGTACTGGGCTGGAGAGATGGCTCTGAGGTTAAGAGCCCTGGTCATTCTTCCAGAGGTCCTGAGTTCAGTTCCCAGCACTGACATGGGTGCTCACAACCATCTGTAATGAGATCTGGTGCCCTCTGCTGGCCTGCAGGGACACATGCAGGCAGAACACTGCATAATAAATAAATCTTAATAAGCTGTGGTGGCTGGAGAGAGTGACCCAGTTGTAGGAGTCACTCTCTCCGGAGTGCTCACGGCTCTTCCAGAGGACCTGAGTTTGGTTCCTACACCAGGTGGATGACAACTGTTTCTTTAACTGTGGCTCAGTGTCCAATGTTTCACTCTCTGCAGACACTATACTTGGGTGCAAACCCCACTGAAAAGTGTGCAAACCCAATTAAAAATAAAAAAAAATTTTTTTGAGACAGGGTTTCGGTGTAGACCAGGCTAATCTTCGTTCGAACTCAGAGATCCACCTGCTTCTGCCTCCCAAGTGCTGGGACTAAAGGCATGACCACACCTGACAAAAATAAAAAAGCTGTCACAGTCTCAGCACACAGGAGGGAGATGCAGACACAGACTCAGGCCAGCTAGGACTACACAGTGAAACCACCTCAAACAAAACTTAACTCAGCACAGTGCTGCTTTCAAATTTGTTTTTTTCCCCTTAAATTTTATTCTTGCTATTACATACATGTTATAATATGAAGAAGTCTATTATCTTCAAATCTTTATGAAGTGTTGATCCTTTTTCATATATGTAAGAAAGGTGAATCACTTTATCTATAGTTTCCCCCTGGATTTAGGTGGCAAATATGGGCATTGTTTCCTCTGCCCTCTCACACCGCACTCCCAATCTCTCTTCCACTGTCACCAACGTCTGGTGAAGACCAGACTCTTTGCACATTGCCTTCAGCACTAAGTGCAGCCGCTATATTTTTTGAATGAACAAATTTCAAGTTCTCTGAAAGTCATCCTTGGGTTTGTCCCTCAGATACCGTTCATCTTGATTTTTGGAGACAGGGTCCCTCTCACTGGCCCGCAGCACACCCATTAAGAGCCTGGACAGCAGATTCCAGCGATCTGCCTACTTTTACCTCCCCACACCTGGCTTTTTAACAGGGTACTAGGAGTCCACCCTGGGCTCTCCCCCGGTGTGGTATTACTTGGCACTTAATGATCGAGCCACATCTCTCGCCAGTTATGCTTCTTTACAAACAATCATGTTCTGCTAAGTCTTTTTAATAGGAGCTTAATGAATCCTTTTCTGCATCTGTCAACAAAACAAAAACCAAACACCTCCCACATAACCAGGAACAACAACTCTATTTCTAAGTCACACCCTAACTTCTAACTGCCAATGTTCTATTACAAAGAGACCCGAGAGTGAATTCCAACAACTGAACTTACTGTCTCCAAAGCTATCGTCACCTCTTCTGGGCGGGTAGTCATCAAAGCTGTCGGTGGCAGGACGGGCCCTCCAGTCTGTGTCTGTTTTGTCAGAATCCCGATTTCTATCTCGACCAAAAGAGCGATCATCCCGGTCTGCAGAGAAAACAAGTTAGCTGAGACCCTGCTCACGTCTCACATCACGTCTCGCTGGCTTCTATTTTCTACTGCACTAGCATCACAAGTGGCCCAGGTCTTGCAGTTGCCCTCTCTAAGTAACTGATCTATTCTTTTCTTCAAATGGGTTTTTATTAATTTAATATTTATCTGTTTCATAATACAGATTAAGCAAATCTAATTATAGATTTAAGGTCCAATTAGGCTAGTCAGTGCTTTGAAATTTTTTAACTATATAATTAATTTTTATTTTATGTTTATGGTGTTTTGCCTGCATGTCTGTGTGAGGGTGCCAGAAGCCCTGGAACTGGAGTTAGACAGGTGTGGGACAGGTGCTGGGTCCTCTGGAAGAGCAGCCAGAGCTCTTACTTAACTACTGAGCTCTCTCCAGGACCTGTGCTTTGAAATCTCAACCCACTGACATTGTGGGTTGGGAATTCTCTGAGGTACAGACAGGATGACTCTCTGGATTGCATCTACCAGTTATCAGCTGTAGTCATTTATCTGTGGCAAATCTCCTTTAACACTGCCTCACATGGAGCAAAACTAGTTGAGAACTTTTATTATAGGATTCTACTTCCCTGGATCACTGCCAACTTGGTTGGAATGTTGTACCAGTTTTCTCACCTTTATCCTGTGCTTGATCAGCAACGTCCACTCGAATTCTCCTGTTACCTAGAGACTGAGAGCATAGGACCCTATTAACCAACCCTGGTTGACTTAAAAAAAAAAAATCCTTTATAAAGATTTGAAAGATTAAAATAAACTTAGAAGAATTAACAAAGTTGGCCTTAAATGAATACAAAACCAATCTTTTTGTTTTCCCAAAGCCCAATTTCATATATTGGAATTAACTCTAGCAGTTTGTTAAGCATACTGAGAGGAATTCTCAATCAGTTAACATGCTTATAATTACAGCCCTCAGGAGGCAGAGGCCAGAGTCACTCCAGGTTCCAGCCCAGAATACACAGGAAGAGACCCACCTTCAAAAGGGGGGGGGGGGGGGGGAGACAACTAAAATGTAACCAATCGCAAGGTGGTGGGTGATGACACACACTTTTAATCCCAGCACTCCTGAGGCAGAGGCAGGCAGATCTGTGAGTTTGAGTTCAGCCTGGTCTACAGAGTGAGTTCCAGGATAGCCAGAGTGGTTACAGAGAAACCATGTCTTGGAAAACCAAACCAAACCAAACCAAAAAAAAAAAAAAAAAAAAACAACTCACAACCACTCTAGCATGATTAGTACCAAAGCAATTGATTCAAACAGGACAACGCACAGCAGCCAGGATGTTGTCTACTCCTCACTGTTTTCACTCAGTATTTCTGTATACCCGACTTCCTTTTTCTAAATTGCCTTTTAAATACTGACCCAAAGCTGAGATTACAGGTATGAACCAGTGTGTCTGGCTGTACCTATGAATTTTTACCACTATCTGATACAGATTACGACATTCAATCACTATTCAGTGAAAGTATTTCTAAGAGCTGTTTATTTACAATTATACCAAATGTAGGTTTAGACTATGGAATGTGGCAGAGGAAATGGGTTTCTCAGAAGTGATCAGAGGTTTCTGGGGTTAAACACCTCCAGCCCTGAAAAAAAATGCCCTTTAATATAAACTGGATTACTTTTCTATCTGCACCCCCCCCCCCCACAGGGTTTCTCTGTGTAGTTTTGCACCTTTCCTGGAACTCACTTTGTAGACCAGCCTCTGTCTCCCGAGTGCTGGGACTAAAGGCGTGTGCCACCACTGCCCGGATCTATCTGCCTTTATCAGGACAGTTTATCTTGAAAAAAGTAAAACCTTAGAGCTGAGACAAAGTATTAAGCAGGTTTTAGAAACCTGGCACATGATACATCTCTTCTTCCCTAAAATTTCATCAAAGTGTTTCCCCTAACTAATGGAAACCACTGTAGTTCAAACGACGTGAGTGTGACTTGGTCTGGTGGAAGTGAAGCTCGCCCTCCACCACGGCCCTGCCCCCACTGTCTCTTTACCTCTTCATTGAGACTCAGAGCACTGAGCAGAGAATCCAGGTCCTCAAACTCTGCATAGCCAAAGCCTTTCAACCTGTCTGGATTGCTGGGTTCACGTGGTAAGCGTACAGCGCTGATCTGAGAGAACAAGGAAAGGAATGACAGGGACAACAGCAAACCGCAGTGGTCAGTACAAATGTAATTGATTTCTCTGAGAACATCCAAGTATCTGCAAGTCTCCAGGGGGAGAACTGGTGAAGAAGGCTAGAAAACAGACTACTCTATAGTCGACCGTTCAAATCCTATCACTTTAATTCTTAAAAAATTAATGTATTCTTCCCATCTTGGACTCTGCTGCCTTCCACTATCAGTTTACTTCAGGTACTATTCTCAACATCCCATACGTAAAAGTCTAACATTAAGACACTCACATTTAGTCCTCTAAAGAATTCCTTAATGGAGTCTTCTGTCACATCATAGGGCAGGTTCCCCAGGAAAGCAGTGTAGGGTGGCGATTTGGGAAGACGGCTCCGGTCGATATTGGGTTCCCGAGCAGCCCGTGGAGCAGTGGGAAGGATGGATCGGTCAATTGGAGGTGCCCTGTACACATCGTCATCGTTACTGTGCCAGGTTGTTGACACTAGGACAGAAGAGCAGACAGAAGGGATTAAGAAGCCAGGCATGGTAGAGCACCTGGGAGGATGGAACAGCAGGACTGATGTGAGAGCAAGGCCAGCCTGGGCTACAGAACAAGACACTCAAACAACCCAAACCCCAGCAGGCAGAGGCAGAGGCTGGCTCAAAGTTTGAGACCAGCCTGGTATTACAGTAAATTCCAGGCCAGTCAAAACTATAAAGTGATGTTGTCTCAAAAAGCACCCACACAAACAAATGAAAAAAGAATTAAGAGGAATACTCCCTTATAACTGGTGTCATAGAACCAGAGATTCATGCCAACACCAGCCCAAGCCACAACAAGGCTGTACCACTGAAGCACAAGACAATAATGGGTGTGCTTTAGCAATGGAAAAAGACAAGGAAAATGCTTCTAAGGTGTTATGCTTAAGAGTGAGGCTGGGAAGATGGCTCAGGAGTTAAGAGCACTTGTTGTTCTTGCAGGACTCAGGTTTAATTATTATAACCATCTGTAATCCCAGTTCTGGGGCATCCAACAGGTACACAAGCAAAATATTCATAGTTAGAGAAAAGCAGGAGTAATGAGCACTCACATCTGTTTTGATGTACATAAACCATTATTGACTGACAGCTCTTCCACGCCCTACAACGGGGCTGGACCTTGTGTTTTCTGCCCCTCCACCTCTGCTTTTTGGAGACAGTGTTATGTAACCCAGGCTTTAGGTCCTTCTGTCCCCACTCCTACTGCAGGGATTACAGGTATGTACCACCTCACCAGGCTTCCTTCAAGGTTTACCTCCCCCTGCCCAAACACAAACAAAACCAACTATTCTAGTCCTGGTCCCTGAATTTGTATTTAGTTTCGACATTTACAGAAGGTATAAGCTATATGACATTTCCTATGTTTATTATAAAAATGGGCAACACACAAAGTAATCAGTTTGTAATAAGTTTTAAGGGAAAAGGAGGAAGAAAGGTGGTTAGACTGACGTGCCCCAATAACTACAAAGAAGTTCTGAGGTGGTGGTGCACCCTGTACCCCAGTACTGGGGGCGGTGAGCAGATCTCTGAAAGCTTGAGGTCAGTCAGTCTATATAGCAAGACAGTTTTACAGAGACCTTGTCTGAAATAAATATGTAACAAACAGCAACAGAAACATACATGCACCCCAACCAAAAACAAAGCCAGGCACAGCAGCACAGGCTTTTAATCCTAGCACTCCAGAGGCAAAGGCAGATGGATCTCTATGGATTCCAGGTCAGTTAAGGCTGCATAGAGAAATCACACAAACTCTCCACACCAACCAACCAATTAAAACACCACAAACAAACAAGTTTTATGTTTCTTTTAGGTATAGGATTTTATTATCCCCAAAGGTGATGCTGCAATGCAATCTGCTAAATTATGAATACTATAATATAATTATGTGTGAAAATACAGAATATCTTGTACATTCAAACAGTAGCCAGCAACAGACAGGACCTGGGACTAAAGGTGTGCATCACCACACCTAACCACTCAATTTTTTTTTTTTTTAAAGACAAGGTTTCTGTGTAGCCCTGGCTGTCCTGGAACTCGCTCTGCAGAGCAGGTTGGTCTTTCAACTCAAGACATCTGCCTGCCTCTGCCTCCCAAGTGTTGGGATTAAAGGCGAGTGCTACCACCACCCAGCTAGCTACTCAATCTTAATGCAGCCAGTAGGTATTCTGAAAGTTCTTTTCAGTTTGAGAGCCAACCACAGAGTAAACTCAACATCCCAAAACACACAAAAAATTTCAGGCTCTACAAAGTAAGATCCTTTCCAATCACAAATGAGGCAAATTATGGAAAATGACTGTGAAATAGTGAAAATTTAAGCATGATAGTTCTAAGGACAATGACAAAGGGATATTACCATCTCCTTCCAGATCGTCTGTTTCATCAGCCCAGCTGACTGGTTTGGGGACATAGGTGCTTCCTCCACCGGTACCCCCATCCTCAGCTAGAAAGTCTGTTAGGGAGATGGTCTTCCCCTTCTTATTCTTCTTTTTTGCTGAAAAGAGAAAGATTATATTCAATGACAGTCAAGTATTTAGACTTTTTTTTGGCTTTCAAGACAGGATTTCTCTGTGTGCCCTTGGCTGTCCTGAAACTTGCTCCAACTCACTGAGATCTGCCCATCTCTGTCTCCCAAGTGCTAGGACTTAAGGCGTAGACACCACTGCCCCACAAATATTTAGACTTTTATCCTGCACCATTAAAGACATTCTAAGAAATCAACAAAGACTGGTCAGATGACTGGATTATGAAATTGACATGAAACAATGTTATGCAGGTACAAGAAAAAGACCCCCAAAGGGAGTGGCACCATCAGGAGGTGTGGCCTTGTTGTAGGAAGCCTGTCACTGTCGGGGTGGGCTGAGGTCTCTCTTCTCAGCTTCACTCAAGTGTGACAGTCAGTGATTTCCTGTTGCCCACAAGATATGGCACTCTCAGCTTCAGCACCACATCTGCCCGCATGCTGCCATGCTCCCCTTCACAGTGATGGACTGAACCTCTGAAAATGCACAGCTAGTACCAAGTCCTGGCTTCAGTCCTTAACACCATATAAACTGAGTGTGGCAGGATATACTCGAAATCAGGAAGATCACAAGTTAAAGACTATCCTCAGCTACACAATGAGTCTGAAGCTAGCCTGGGATACATGAGACCCTGTCCCACAAACTAATATAACAAAGAGATAGATAAATGCTTATGTCTATAAGCATATTTAGGTACAGAAAGGGAAGTAAGGTATAGAAAGTAATGCCCTCCAGGAAATACGGTTGTGAGATGTTTTCTACTGTATTATTCACCCACCTGGGGCCTAACGCACAAGTAAGGCAAAGGGGGTGGGGGTGGAGCGCCAAACCAACCCAACAAAATCCCACATGGCTGGGTTGGCACTGGCCTGTAATTGTAGCATCATGAAGGCTGAAACAGGATGATTACAAGTTCGAAGCCAGCCTTGGTAAACAGTGACTGTTCCCCCTCCTCCAAAAGTTAAGCAACTTTGTTGTGTCAACTCTCAGCTTCATAGCTGTTTTTTGAGACAGGCTCTCACTATGCAGCCCAGGCTAGTTGAGATTTACCCACCTCTGGCTTCTAAGTGCTGGGGTTAAAGGGATATGCCACCATGGCCAGCAGCTTCACGGTTTTTAACAATCATGAGTTCTTCCTCCATCTTCCAATTCTTACCTAATTTTCAACTCAAGAGGAATAATCTAACTTGATACACCAATGCTTAACAGAAAGTTGCTTTCTCAAATTCAACTGTCAAGAAAGTAAAGGTGCCCTGCCTACTATGAATGCTACAGACAACATTATGGACATAATTAACCACCTCAAATCAAGCATTACGGTTTGAATGCTCAAACCAAATGAACATGCCACAAAAACATAGAGAAGATGGCTATAAATCAGTAGTTTCTTAAGCGACTTAACACTAATATGGCTCTACAATGGACAATTTATCAGCCAGATCACATAATTCTCTCAGTCCCTTCTGTTCCTCTAAGGCTAGAGTGCCAAGGCCTGGCCACAAACTGAGCTACAGTCGGGAACTTTCCTACTCTTTGAAAATAGTTAAGCAGAGGGTTCTAAAGCACTCACATTGCTCCAATTCACATGCAGTTTTAAGTTTGCCATATGCCTCCCTCATTGAGACAAGGTTGGTCTCTAACTGCCCCCATGTAGCCAAGGATGACCTGATTCTCTTGTCCCCAACTTCTCCCTCAGTGCTGTGACACGGGAATGCACACCAGGTTGACCGGTGACTGAACTCAGGAGCTTTGTGCATGCTAGGCCAGAACTAACAAACGATAAGATCACCTGAATGCGATACAAGATGGAACACTTTAGATTTATGCCTGTAGAAGCTAGTACAAAGTCTTGGGTCCCCTGAACCCAGAGTCACAGATAGAGAGCCACCATGTAGGAGCTGGGAATTGAACACGGGTCCTCTGCAAGTACTCTTAACCACTCTGTCATCTCTAGCCACATTATTTTAGTCCTGATTTTATACTTTTTAATTAAAAACAAAACAAAACAAAACAACCTGGGGTTAGAATGATGCCCGACGGAGATTCTGATCCTCATCTGGCTACTACCATTAGCTAATATCTATTCATTAGTCTATTTTGGCCACGTGGAGTAAACACTGGTGGTGGTCAAGCCAAGATAATCAAGTTCAACAGAATAGTAAGAATTTAAGGTATTCCCCCTCCCATTGTTCTGTATACATCATCTTATATACCACCACAGCATTAATTTGGTATTAATCTACCCTCTGAAATGATAGGGCTTAAATCAACTTTGTAGATCAGGGTTTCTCAACTCTTAACCTCTTGATTTCAACAAGAGACAAACAAGTCTCAGTCTTCATTAATGTTATGTGATATTTCAAAAATTAGCTAAAAAAGTATTAATAAAACATTAAAACTAGTTACTTTAAAAATACTTTTGAATCACTTATTTCCTTTATGATCCTTATGGCTCCCTGCCACCCAAATCTGGCCAAGAAATCACTGTTAGATGAGGTAAAAGGCTTCAAAAGACAGGCTAAAATTTCCTTAAAAGATCTCTTACTTAAATGTAGCTGCCACAATAACTCATACATAAGCAGCAGTTTTTTGTTTTTAGTAGACCCTGAAAAGAAAATAAATTGGTATAGCAATGTTTGTCCCACTCCATTTTACTCTACTGACAAGTTATCAAAATCCTCCCGTGCCCTTTGCTCTTCTAAAATCCAGGGCTCTGCATGTTTAAAAGATTTCAACTGTGGAGGGCTGGAACGATGGATCAGTGGTAGAAATTGTGGACTGCTTTTGCAGGGGACTCAAGTTTAGTCCCCACCACCCAGCTCAGGCAGCCCAGAACAACATCTAACTCCAGCTACAGAGAAAGTCGGATGCCTGGCTACCTGTACTCATGTGCATATACCCACATTTAGACACACATACACAAAAATAAAAAGATTTTAAGGCTGGGTGTGGTTGCACATATCTTTTATTTCCAGCACCCAGGAGGTAGAGGCAGAAAGCTCTCTCTGAGTTCGAGGCCGGCCTGGTCTACAAAGCTCCAGGACAGACAGAACTACACAAAGATAGACTCTGTCTCAAAAAAAAAAAAAAAAAAAAAAAAAAAAAAGCCAATAATATAAAGTCTTTGACACAATGATTCCCCAACCCCAAATCTTGCATGAATTAGTTAACAAATCAATCAACTCACGAAGCAAACTTCTTCTAATTTCTAAAGCTAAGTCCAATCCAAGGAGAGGTATTATATACCTGAAGCTCTTTACCTGCCTGGTAAAGTTAAATATAAGAATTTAAAATCATCTCCCAAATTAGTTTTAAAGCATAGAAGACCTTATAAGAGACAATATATTGGGGGAGGGGCTAGTGGTTCAGGAATTTAAGATTCATTCTTCTGGTTCAACTTTCCAGGTACAAGACAGGTGTGCAATATACTCTGTTGTATCTTGCTTTATTGTGAAGTACTGTGGATTGAATCTAGGGCTTTGCACATGCTAGGTAAGCACTCTATGGCTTCCAGCACCTGCAGTGGTCCAATAGGTTCTTACTAAAAAAACAAAACAAAACAAAAAAAACCCCAGAACATACGGAGCTAAGGAAACAGTTCAGAGGTTAAGGTACTGGCTGTCCTTCCAGAGAACCCTGGTTTGATTCCCAGCACCTAGATGGAAGCTAACAGCAGTCAGTAACTCAGCTCCAAGTCATCTGATGCCTCCTTCTGGCCTCCCCAGGAACTGTAGGCACATGTAAGATAAACAGAAAAACGCCCATACACATAAAATAAATCTTGACTTAATCCCAGCACTTGGGAAGCAGAGTTCTGGGGCCAGCATGGTCTACAAAGCGACTTCCAGGATGGCCAGAGCTGTTACACAGAGAAATCCTGTGTAAATAAATAAATAAATAAAATGAACAAGAACCAAACCAACAAAATAACCCAAATAAATGTTGAAAAACAAACAAACAAACAAAAACACAAAACAAAAAAACACATTCAATTGTGTTTGAAATTGGAGAGGCCTGGGGGATCAGCTCAATTCTTCAATCAGGATATTTCTCAACTTTCCTTTTCTCTCCCCTGACCCCCACCCCTTTGAGGCAGGTTCTCACTGTGTAGCCCTGGCTGTCCTAGAATTCACAGCAATCCTGTCCCTGCCCCCCAAGCACTGAGATGACAGGCATCTGCTACTGAGCAGTTCAAGCTTTGTTGTTTTCTGGCTTCATGCATGCTAGACAAACACTCACCACTGAGCTCTACCTTATCTCTAGTCTGAGAAACACTGCTCAGGTGACATTTTCACTTCAGTAAATAAAAGGCTCAGGAGAGGCAGAGGCAGGAAGGCTGCTGAAGGCCAGACTGAGCCACATAAAGAATCGACCCAAGGGTGTGTGTGTGTGTGTGTGTGTGTAAAAGGTAAATCCTAAAACTTGGGAGGCTCAGGCAATATCAATTACCAGACTGAGCTACATAGCTTAACACCTCCTGCCCCACCCCAAGTATATACAACTAAGCTTATTTGTATATAGCAACCTTCTGCACCTTTTTTTTGTGGGGTGAGGTGGGGTAGGAGAGACAGAGGCTCACTATGTAGCCCTTCACTGGCCTGAAATTCATGAAAATCTGCCTGCCTCTGCCTTCCAAATGCTAGATGCTAGACTTAAAGGCAAGCCTTAAAACACACAAACAGTTCTCTTGTGAATCACATCTCAAAGCTATTATCAAAATGAACACACATACCTTTTCCATATGAAACACTTTTCCTTCAATTGACAATACTCACAATTTGACTTTATTAGTGTTTTTAATCTTGGCCATCTAAATCTAAGTATCCTTGCAATGCAACAAATACTCTGTACAGGATGGGATTTGCAAAGGTGATTTGTATACATGTAACTACAGCCATTGAAACTGTTTAACTATAAAGATCAGCACTTTATAAAAGCAACCATTTAACACCATTTTCTCACTATAAATCCAAAGAAATACCTCACAGCACAATGAGTGTTATGTTAAAGTCCTAAGCACATCTTACATACACTAGCTACAATTTTAATGTAACATACCAAATTATAATATAAAAATATTATGATTCCTATTGCCAAGAGATCTGCAGATAAACTATGTCCATTTATAAATGAAGAAACTCACACTAGGTAAAGAGGCAGCCCACTTTAACAACTCAAATAGCCACAATAAAAACTTAAAAAAAGCCGGGCAGTGTTGGCGCAAGCCTTTAATCCCAGCACTTGGGAGGCAGAGGCAGGCGGATCTCTGTGAATTCGAGGCCAGCCTGGGCTACCAAGTGAGTTCCAGGAAAGGCGCAAAGCTACACAGAGAAACCCTGTCTTGAAAAAACCAAAAAAAAACCAAAAAAAAAAAAAAAAAAAAAAAAAGGAGAGAGAGAGAGAGAGAGAGAGAGAGAGAGAGAGAGAGAGAGAGAGAAAAGTCCTTTTCTCTGAGGCAGAATCTCACTGTATTCAGGCTAGTCTGGAACTCATGGCAATCCTCCAGTCTCAACCTCCTGAGTGCTGGGATGACAAAGGTAAGCCACCATATTCAGCTAAAATCTCATAGATTGAAGTTTTTTTTTTTTTTTAAATGACATTCCCACCTTGGCTCAAGTTTTCTAGAATCTTAAACAGTCTCATTTGTCAGTCAGCTCTGAGACACTAAGATACTGAAGGTCAGCAAGGGGTCACATGGAAACTGGTATTGCCTCAATAACTTTTTTTTTTTCAGAGAACTCAAGACCCATTTCCAGCTCTGGGTATACTGGCCACTCAAAGTTGGTGTAATTGGAAGAAATGTGGTCAATTCCAAACTCTTGAAAGGCCAGAGGTAAAATTGTGCTGAGCTAACAAATCAAGTTACATTTCCTGAGCTGAATTTAAAGAGGGGGGTCTTCCTGGGAGGGTATCATAGATATGGAAGAAAAAGGGGTAGATATTACTAGGCAAACCTTTTAAAGAATTCGAATCACACACGAATACAACGAAAGACAGCTTACTGTGATGTCTTCTAACTTCTGACTATTGTTTGATAGCACACAGGTAGAGGACAACTTGCAGGAATCTGGAGTCTGCTCTGGCTTCCACTATGTGGATTGTGGGAACTAAACTCAACCTGTCAGCCTTGGCAGCAAGTGCCCCTAGCCTGCGCCATATCCTCAGTTCAGCTATGTCGTCCACAACCAAGAATTTCCTAAAAGGGAAATCCACCTAGACTTTTCACCCAGTTAAGACACTAAACTGACAAGGTAGTAACTAGACCAATGAGTATTTTTCACCAATTAAAACAGTTTTGTAAGTTTTAGATGTTGTTTGATAGCAACTTCAACTTAGTGTGGCATTTTAGTACTTCTCATCTTAATAAGCCCAAGAGCCTGGAGTCTCCAGGATTTTGACCCTGCTCTGCTACCTGCAAGCAATGTGGCCTTAAACAAATCTTTAAGCATTTTTTCAGCTGTGAGAAACCACCAATTCTTTACATTATCTCACGGGCTTCTTCAATTAAGTGCTATACTAACAAAAGCTGTTATATCCGGGGTTGGGGATACAACTTACTTAAGTGTTGAGAGTGCTTGCGTAAACAGGTGGTGGCACACGCCTTTGATCTGAGTGTTTGAGGGAGAGGCAGGGGGATCCAACCAGGACTAGGCAGAGAAATCCTACCTCCAAAAACCAAAATTTTTTTAAAAAAAGGGAGGGGGATGGGAGTGGGCACTTGCTTACCATGTCTAAGTTCCCTTGTAGTAGAAAAGATGGGATTTCTTTTCTCTTCTTTTTCAAGACAAGGTTTTTCTGTGTAGCTTTTGGAGCCTATCCTGGAACTCACTCTGTAGAGCAGGCTGGCCTTGAACTCACAGAGATCCACCTGCCTCTGCCTGGTACTGGTTTAAAGGCTTGGCACCACCACCAACCAGCAAAGACGGGATTTCTGATGAACTGCCTGGTGTGCTGTTACCTTTAGTCCCAGCATTTGAGAGGCAGAGGCAGGCGGATCTGAGTTGGAGGCTAGCCTGGTGTATGAAGCAATCCAGGACAGCCAAGGCTACAAAGAGAAACCCCAGTCCTGAAAGGGGAAGGGGGGGGGGGGGAGAGGCATGGCCGGGCGGATTTTTGTGAGTTCGAGGCCAGCCTGGTCTACAGAGCGAGATCCAGGAAAAGCACAAAGCTACACAGAGAAACCCTGTCTCGAAAAACAAAACAAACAAACAAAAAAACAAAAACAAAAACAAACAAACAAAAAACCCCAAGGCTTTGAGTGTTGCCTTTAAATCCTAGCATCTGGAGGAAGTGGATCTCTGTGAGTTCAGGGTCTACTTAGTTCCAGGACAGTCAAAGCTAAATAATAGAGACCCTTTCTCAAAGTTTAGAGGCAGCAATCCACAAAGTATTTTTTATAGACTAGAGGGTCATACTAGAGAAAATAAGCTGTACTTCCCAAACTAAAGCTAGGTGTTTAAAAGCCACACTGACATTCTTACAGGTCCATTGCAAATGCAAAAACAAAACAAAACCACTTGCAATGCAGTGACATACACACCCCACTTAAAAAAATAAGAGCTAGAAAACCACAGAACCTCTAGCCATTATTTTAATAGCACCTTTTGGAAGTTTCCCAATTATCTAGGAAAATGACAAGAGCAAGCTGAATCCCGACACTCGAACTACCAAAAAGCCAACCAATGGAAGCTGATCTTGTTCCCCACTCGTGCCTGGCATAGTCTGCATTGAGTAAATACTGTTGAATTAGAGTTGGAAAGAAAACCGCATAGGAGATAGGTGTCCGTCCCTACAGCTCCTCCCTAACACGTGGGCGCACACTAGGCTCCCTACCCCCAACGGTAGTAGCACCAACCTCCAAACCTAACATGCGTTCTCCTGGAGTACAGAGGCCGGGTCACACTCCAAGACCAACCAGAGCCTAAGGTACAAGGTCACCAACGAGCAAAGCCCAGGCCCATCAAAGCTTCCCATCTGGACTCCGGCGCACGCTTCCGAGGCGCGCCTTCTCCACCTCGCCTCGGCCCCCTTGTCGCGCAAGCGCACCCGCACCGCGGCGCTCCTCCGCCCCTCCACCGACTCGCGCTCTAACTGCCCCCCCCACCCCCTGCCCCCGCTAGGGTCCGCAACGGCCTCGCGCCTCGGGAGTCCCCGGTCGCATGCGCTCCGGTCCGCGCGCCAACCGCCTCCTTCCGTCCTCCGCGCCGCGGCGCGGGCGCAGGGCTTCCCGTCTACGAGCGGGCCTCGCGCCTCCCGCACCTCTCCCCGCGCTACCTCCTCCGGTGGAAGCCGAAGTCCACCATTACTGCCCACTCCAACCTCGCGCAACGGGGTGAAAAGGGTGTGAGGGGGAGGGGAATCCCCTCCCCCTAGACATCCCGGGGCAGTAACCTAAAAGCGGCCGTGCCGCCCGCCTGCCGCAGCCCCCAGGCCCGAAAGGTGCCGGTGCCACCTGTCCCCCGACTCCAGCAAGGAGCGGATCAAGCCCGGAGGCTGTTTCGGAGCCTGGTCCCTGGCCACGCTCGGCCGCTCACTCACCTGAGGCCGCCATGTTGGGAGAGGGAGAGAGAACGCAAAGGACCCGGATGAGGCAATCACGTGATTATAGCGGGCGCGACGGGCTTGGAGACGCGAAACCAGGAGGGGGCGGGGAAGTGAGGACGGAGGCAGGAGGCGGGGCGCCGCCGCGCTAGGTTCGTAAAGCAGCGCGAGGAGGTGGCGCGGCGTCCGGCCGGAAGACCTGCGCGACATGTGGCCGGAGGGGTGGAGTCTGAGCTGTCGCGAAACCCTACGCTTTACGTTGGGCCCGGCGCGGCCGTCGGGTCGGATGGGCGCCGGGGCGGGGTCTCCTGGCGCACAGACTTCTGGGTGGTAGGTCCCTCGCGAAGGGCGGGGCCGCGCTTGCTGGTTCCATGGAACCGAGTGGGCTTGGAATCTCGAATGGGTGTGCCACAATTGTTATTTTAGAGAAGATTCTGAGTGTGGTTGATATATTGTGTACCCCAATACACTTATCTGGGGTCAGAGGAGCAGGACGAGCCATAGCCAACCTCGCCTGACAGCTCCTCATCCGAGCCTGTTCCCGCAAGGAATCCTCAGACTGAAAGCGTCCACCCCAATGGATCTCAGCTGAACTGCTGCTAAAAGCCTAAAAGTTTAAAAGCCTGTAGTTCCTGGTCCTCACGCCTTATATACCTTCCTGCTTCCTGCCATCACTTCCTGGGATTAAAAGTGTGAGCCACCATGCCTGGCTCTGTTTCCAGTGTGGCCTTGAACTCACAGAGATCTGGATGGATCTCTGCCTCTGGAATGCAAGGATTCAGGGTGTGTGTGCCACCACCGTCTGGCCTCTGTTTAATCTAGTGGCTGTTCTGTTCTCTGACCCCAGATAAGTTTTATTAGGGTGCACAATATATTGGGAGACACAATATATCACCACATCTGAGTTTTGTTTTTTTGTTGTTGTTGTTTGTTTTTGGGTTTTTGAGACAGGGTTTCTCTGTGTAGCTTTGGAGCCTTTCCTGGAACTCACTCTGTAGCCCAGGCTGGCCTCGAACTCACAGAGACCGCCTGGCTCTGCCTCCCAAGTGCTGGGATTAAAGGCGTGCACCACCACCGCTTCTGAGTTTCTTTTTAAGTCACTTTTTGTAAAGGCAAAGCAAATGCAACGTTCTGTAAATGGTTTCAATTAAACGTGCTTAGAAGAAAAAAGAGGTAACATTTGAACGTGTTAGGGCCATGGACTTTAGCTCCTCATATAACCCTCCAATTTACCGACAAGGTCCAGCGCCAAGTGCTAACCACATTCTTCCAGCCAATGCTCCGTTTTCACTATATGTCACTAAGTAAAACCGTTGAGCACCAACCATGTGTCAGGCAGAGATTTGTGGATAGAACAGAACAAAATTGAATTAAATATTACAAATGATAAACACTACAGGTAAGTAAGGGAAGAGTAAAAGGTGGTTGGATGCAACTCTAGATTCCTGCTTAGGGAAGGTCTCTGAGGAAGTGATGTTTAGAATGAGCACGGTGGTGCAGGCCTCTTGAGGCTAAGGCAGGAGAGTTGTGAGACCTGGAGGCCTTTCTGAACTACATAATGGGTACCAGGTCAGTTTGGAATACGGAGTGAATCCTTCCGTGCTATTAACAAACGGGAGCTGGCGAGCTCAGTAAGAGGACTTGCTGCTCAAGCATAAATAAGGGTCTTAGTCCTCGTCCCTTGTAGCCACATGTTTTTTTGTTTGTTTGTTTTGTTTTTGGTTTTTTTTGTTTGTTTGTTTGTTTTGGTTTTTCGAGACAGGGTTTTTCTGTGTAGCTTTGCGCCTTTCCCGGAACTCACTCTGTAGCCCAGGTTGGCCTCGAACTCACAGAGATCCGCCTGGCTCTGCCTCTGAGTGCTGGGATTAAAGGCTTGTGCTGCCACCGCCCGGCATGTTTTGTTTTTTAAAAGAGGTGATCCATGGTTGGAGGAGGGTTGGCCTGTAACTCTAGCATTGTGGAAGGCAGAGACAATGGAGTTGCAGGGCTTACTGGCCAGCTGCCTAACACCAGGTTCAGTGAGAGATTGTTTTAAGGGAATGAGGCAGGATACCTGGCATAGTCTCCTGTACTGCCGGGGTGGGCATCATCGGCACCTACATGGATGGGCACCCACACAGGTATACCTCCCACAAAACAAAACAGAAACAAAAAAGCTGTGGGCCCCAGGAATGTCTTCATAATACCTTCAGAAAACAGGATACAAAGGGTTGAAGATGTGGCTCAGTGGTAGAACACAGCCTAAAATGCAAGAAGCTCAGTCTCCAGGACTACAGCAGCAGCAGAATGCACACTTCAGATCTGTGCTCTTTATTTAAGCCACACTTTAATTAGAAATAAGATTACTCAGGACCAGTGAAATGGCTCAGCAAGTAAAGGTGCTTAGCTCCAGGCCTGATGACCCGAGCTCATCCCCGGAGCCCACATGATGGAGGGAGAGCGCTGACTCCTGTAAGTTGTCTTTGGACCTCCAGAAGTGTCCTGTGGTACAGGCATGCCTACACTCACACATGTCTCTCCCCCACAACACACACACACACACGCAGGTTACAGACTATTGGGTAGGAGAGTGAACTATGTATGTGCAGTAATGGTAAAGGCCAATTAAAAGTCACTGCCGGGCTACATAGTGACTCACGGTGAGCTCTGGATACTTTTGCCTAGACTACAAAAACTCAATTAAAAAACCCCAAGTTTTCATTATTAGTGCATGGGTGAGGCAGAGCAAACTTGTAGGGCTACACAGACTCAGCTTCTCAGACTTCCTTTCTTCTGTGCTTACAGATCACCTGGGAGATTTGTTGGAAATCACCCTGACTAGTAGGACTGGAGTGATACTTGAGATCCTATTTTTTTTTTTTTTCTGTTGTGGACCAATAAAATGTAATGATCCTAGAGTTAAGGTGATTATTGAAATTAATTCCAGCACTTGGGAGGCAGAGGCAGGGGGATCACTGAGTTTGGAGGTTAGCCTGGTCTACAGAGCTAGTTCTAGGATAGCCAGAGTTGCACAGAGATACCGTGTTGGGGGAGGACCCCCCCCCCCAAACAAAACAAAACAACAAAATGACTTAAATTGAATTGAGAGTTAAGTTGTCCATTGGAGGCAGTGAATTTCAGAAAGTTCAGAGAAACACCAAATAAGAGAGATGAGTGGGGTAGGGAGATGTGCAGTTACTGAGCACCTATAATCTCCCAGTGTTAGGCCACTTAACATGGCTTATTTAGTACTAACAGTGGTCCTACAATGTTGATTATTAGTGACCTCGTTTTTCAGTTATGACCCAAAACTCAGAAACAGTAATTACTCCACTCAAGCACACAACCGGCAAAGCAGCAGGGCCTCTCCTTGTCAGGTCCGTGTTCTTCACGAGTTTTCACAGACTTTCTTTTTTTAAGGAAAGAAAACTAGGGCTGGAGAGTTGGCTTGGGGGTAAAGGATACTGGTTGCTCCTGGTGAAGAGTCAGATTTGGTTCCCAGCACCCACATGGCAGTTACTAACAATCAGAAACTCCAGTCCCAGGAGATCCAATGCCATCTGACCTGTGAGGGCACCAGGCGTGCACATAGCACACATGTATACATACACATCATACATATCATACATAAAATCTAAAGTTTTTAAATATTTAAATGTGTGTGTGTGCCTGAGTATATTGTGTATTTGCTCCATATTAGTGCAGGAGAGAACAAAATCATTTCTCAAGACTTGTTATTCACAGTACCCCACATCTTCTCTAATTGTCTGTTGCTTTTCCGTGGTGTTTCTCATGCTGACCACTGTATTAGCCTCCTAACCAGGCGCCTTGCCTGCAGGCTCTATCTCCTGCAATGCATGTAGTCCATGGCGCCACATGTTTTCCTAAAGGAGAGATCTGAACAGCTGCTGAGAAATATGCCAAAATTTGACATGACCTAAATAGACTTTTTTTTTTGAGTGTGTGTGTGACAGAGAGAGAGAGAGAGAGAGAGAGAGAGAGAGAGAGAGAGAGAGAGAGAGAGAGTTATGAGGTCTCTATTTTGTCTTTGGATGTTCTGGACCTTACTATGTAGACCAGGCTGGCCTTGAACCCAGAGATCGACCTCCTTCTGCCTTCCAAGTGCTGGATTAAAGCTAAATAGACCTTTAAGGCTGTGTTTACCCTAGTCCCCAGTCACTAGTCTAAACTGACTTCCGTCCATCCTCCCTTGACTCCTCGCTCCCTCCCTCCCCCACTTCTTCTTCCTCCTCCTCCTCCTCTCTCTCTCTCTCTCTCTCTCTCTCTCTCTCTCTTTCTTTTTGTTGTTTTTGAGAAAAGATCTCACTATGTAGCCCCAGCTAGCATAGAACTTGCTCTGTAGACCAGGCTGGCCTGGAATTCAGCGATCCCCTCCTGCCTCTGTCTTCTAAGCATTGGGATTAAAGAAGTATGCAACACTACATCTAGCTCTTTCTTTAAAAAAAAAAAAAAAAAAAAAAAAAAAGATTTATTTTATTTTATGTATATGAATGTTTTGCTTGTGTATATGTTAAGTGCTCTGAGTGCATGCCTGGTGCCCATGGAGGTCAGAAGAGGGCACCAGATCCCCTGGAACTGGACTTACAGGCTGTTTTAAGCTGCCCCGGGGAAGTTGGAAACAGAACCTGTGTCTTCTGCAAAAGCAGTAAGTACTCATAACGTCTGAGCTATCTCCAGTCCCATCTCGTCACCTTTTTTTTTTTTTTTAAGACAGTGTCTGTCTGCAATCCTGGAACTCACTATCTAGACCAGGCCTTGAACTCACAGAGATTCTCTTGCCTCTGCCTCCTGAGTGCTGGGATTAAAGGTGTGGAAATCATGTGGACTACCACACCTGGCTGAATTTGTGGTCCTCTAATCTAGCTTCCCAAGTAGTCAACTTTTCTTTCTTTTTTCTTTTAAGACTGGCTTTGAACTCCTGATTTTCCTGCCTCTACCTCCTATGTGCTGGTGCTGGAATCCTGGGATTCCAGGCATGTGTCATCATGCTAGAAAAAAAACAAAACTGTTTACTTGTTTATTATGTGTGTGGGGGAGTGCTCCTGCTATCGCACACCTGTGGAAGACATGATAACCTGTGTGAGAGCCAGGGACGGAGCTCAGACATTGCTGTGAGAGCCAGGGACGGAGCTCAGACCATTGGTGTGAGAGCCAGGGACGGAGCTCAGACCATTGGTGTGAGAGCCAGGGACGGAGCTCAGACCATTGGTGTGAGAGCCGGGGACAGAGCTCAGACATTGGTGTGAGAGCCGGGGACAGAGCTCAGACATTGCTGTGAGAGCCGGGGACGGAGCTCAGACATTGCTGTGAGAGCCAGGGACGGAGCTCAGACCATTGGTGTGAGAGCCAGGGACGGAGCTCAGACCATTGGTGGCACCTTTATCCTTGGAGCTATGGTGCTGTCCAGATCTTCCTTCCTCTCTGTCTTCCAAGATTTTCCTTTCTTTTTTCTTTCAAGTTTTCTTTAAATGTGTTTGAATGTGTGCATGTATGTATGTGTACCACATGTGTGTCTTGTGACCGAGTAGGCCAGAAGAGGGTGCAGGATTCCCCCAACCCCAAACTGTTGTTACAGGCAACTATAACTGTAAGCTGCTATGTGGTTGCTAAGAACCAAACCTAAGTCCTTGCAAGAGCAAGTGCTCTTAACCACTGAGCCGTGCTCCAACCCTCCCAGATTTTCTTTATATAATTAACTTGTATAAAAATGTATGTTTAGCCGGGTGGTGGTGGCACACGCCTTTAATCCCAGCACTCGGGAGGCAGAGCCAGGCGGATCTCTCTGAGTTCGAGGCCAGCCTGGGCTACCAAGTGAGTTCCAGGAAAGGCGCAAAGCTACACAGAGAAACCCTGTCTCGAAAAACCAAAAAAAAAAAAAAAAAAAAAAAAAAAAAAAAAAAAAGTATGTTTATAGGCCAGGTGGTGGTGGTGCATGCCTTTAGTCCCAGCTCGGAAGGAAGAGGCAGGTGGATCTCTGTGAGTTCGAGGCCAGCCTGGGCTACAGAGTGAGTTCCAGGAAAGACACAAAGCTACACAGAGAAATCCTGTCTCAAAAAAACAAAAAAGAAATATTACGTTTATTTCTAAAATTACATAACTATGCTTGGCAGTTTAACACATTTTAAATCTTAATTGCTTTAGTTAATACATTTTAGTTAGAACCTTTAATCTTTTCTGAGCCTTAGAATTTTAGTCTGTAAAACAAGATTACTACATTGTGTGCTATGTCATTTTATGAGTATGTGATAGTAATTACAGACATTGTCATATTCCTAGTAAAACTGGCTAAGGTGTTCCTCACCTGACAGGATTAAGCTGGCCCAGAGATGGATGGAATGTTACAAGCCTGTTACTTCTGCTTTGTTAAGCTTTGGTAACTAAGTAATTTCTTATTGTTTTCTGCTTTGCTTCCCCATGGGACAGGCAAAATTATGTCACTGATTTCATCATGCACATGTCTCAAAGTAAAACTCCTTTATAGAATTTTGTTGTTCTCTTTGACACCGGGTCTCACTGTGTAGCCCTGGCTGTCCTGGAACTCACTATGTAGACTAGGCTGGCCTCAGACTTAGAGATCCACCTGCCTCTGCCTCCTGAGTGCTGGGATTAAAGGTGTGTGTATCAGGCTTTCTTTGGGGCCACCAACCAGCTCCCAAATAAAGACATGGAGACTCATTATCATTTAGGCTTATAACTAATATAAGGAAAATTATATCCAGTAAGTATATACTAGATATAATATACACAGTCAAGATTACATTAATGATGTCTAGTCCATTAACATTTGACAGATTCAGATAAAAAACTCCATTAATATATAACAATGTCCAGTCCAGTAACATTTGATAAACTCAGACAAAAAATTTTCATTACTTATCTTATTTAAAACAAGTAGCTCCTTTTTAAAAGTAGATTCCATAATCTCCCTTTTTATCTTATCATAACCAGCACACTGCTTGGTGGTAGCATGAACCCCAAAACTTCCCAGAATTGGGGCAGTAAATGTACCTCTGCCATAAGACTAGCCTCTCAAGGAACCAAGGAATGGGGTGGAGCCAGCTGTCAGAGCTGCCACTTTGGTCCTAGCCATGCTTCTTAGCAGTTTAAAGACTCATGTGGTCAGCAAAAGATAGCGATATCCAGAAAAGACAGATTCAGAAAAAAACAAAATTCAAGCTGCTAAATGGGTTGCAGTGTGTTTAAAAGTATATGTAGGCTTAGGAGAGAAAAAAAAAAAAGGTAGAGAAAGTCTTTAAAAAAGGAATAGAGTAGTAAAAAAAATAAGCCACATAAAGATGGAAAATACACAGAGAATCTGGATTAGTATATTATTGTGTTGTCTTTAAATTTTTTGGTTGCGCCAGGCAGTGGTTGCACATGCCTTTAATTGTGACACTAGGGAGGCAGAGGCAGGTGGATCTCTGTGAGTTTGAGGCCAGCCTGGGCTACAGAGTGAGTTTCAGCACAGCCAGGGATACACAGAGAAACTCTTGAAAAACAAAAACAAAACAAAAAAAAAATTTAAGTAAAAGGATATGTTACTTTGGGGGAGAAGTTATGCTTTTGTTTCCACAGGAAATGAGAGGTTGTGCATTCATTCCAGTTTGAGAAAAATCAGGTTTGATCAAGGAAGACCCCCTGAAAAATCTTGATGGGAATGGATGACCCAGATATCCAACATTTCAGAGCACCTCTGTTGCAGTTTCCTCTGAGTTCTGCATTCAGAACAGCTTCACAGCTGCTGGCTAAGATGATCCAGCCTCACAGAATACTCAACCTCTGAGTGTTTACTTGGGTCTGAGCAGTTTTGGGACTGGGTGGGACACAGGAAAACTTTTTACTACAATATTCCAGTCAGTACTTGATCATAATCCTAAATTTTCTCAGGGTTCCCTCAAAGATTACCATCTCCCTCAATCAGCAGGAAGTAGTCTAGAGAACTACACCCACATTCCCAAAAATAAATTATGAATGTTTGTCATTGTTTAGGGGAGTTGCTTACAAGTTGTTATGGATAATGGTCAGGAAAAAAGCTAAACAAAGGAGATTAGATTCAGGAATCTTGTTCTGAAAAGAAAAAGGGGGGATATAGAAAGGATAAAAGGGTAGATTATTGAGTCCACTTTAATTCAAAAAATAACTATTAATCTTACATATTTTGTATTGGTTTGGATTTTTGTTTATTGATACAAATTTAAAATTATTTCTGTTATGCTGTATTATGTTTCTACTCTTGTTTAGGATATTGTGCTTATACAGCTCACTTAAAAATATAATGCATAATTAAATATAGATTAATAGTCACCTATAATAGTCAAACTTATAGTCGTGTTATATATGTTTTCAAGGTCATACAGAAATATATTTCAAATAAATAGATGGTCCTCAAACACTTCAAAGACCTATAGAATGTGGCATTTAATATGTTTAATAACCTAAGGCTTTTCATGACAGACAGGTCTGATCCTGGCAACACCAATCTACCTCAAAGATGATGGCCATCAAAGAAACTCCATATGGTGTTTACATTCTTTATGGCAAAAGTTAGCCACTGGGCAAAGAAACTGCCCTTGTCTTAATTGCTGACAGTTACTATCCAAACTGGACCAGCAGGGGACAAGAAAGATGACTGCCAAACTTTGCCAAGACAAGGTAGGACAGTCCTTCAGAATTCCCTGCTTCACAGAAAGTCTGTCAGATATGCTAGGCCTGTAGGCCAGAGTTGGATGCTCCAATGTCAGAGAAACTGACATTGGGTGACTGTCCAGGCAGCTTGATGTCCCTGTTATTAGGTGACATTACATCCTTCTGGGGTCTTTGATAGAGTTGAAGAGTATATTGTAATAATATAGTTTTCTTTAGTTATGATAAAAGATAAATTAGGTACAAAACTTTGGACTCACAAAGATAAGATAAATAATGGAGTTTTTTCTCTAATTAATAGAGTGGATATTGTAACTGTAATTCTTACTTGATAACTTTATGTTGTTATATACTATGTTAAAGTTAAAACCTTTCTTTTTAATTAGACAAAAGGGGGAAAATGTTGTGGAATAATCCTGTTGTATACGATAAAGATTTATCACTTGAATTGTTTTAATAAAATGCTGATTGGTCAGTAGCCAGGCAGGAAGTATAGGCAGGGCAACCAAACTAAGGACGATGAGAAGGAGAAGGTCTGAGTGAGGAGTTGCCAACCAGATGCAGAGGGAGCAGGAGATGAACATGCCATGCTAATAAAGGTACCACCATGTGGCAAAGGATAAATAGAAATATGGGTTAATTTAAATGGAAGAGTTAGCTAGTAACAAGCCTGAGCTATTGGCTGAGCATTTATAATTCATATAAGCCTCTGTGTGTTTATTTGGGACTGGGTGGTCAGGACAGGAAATGTCTGTTTACACCCAAATGCTGGGATTAAAGGCATGCACCACCACACCCAGCCTGCTGCCACAGGATAAAGATGTAACGCTTTCTGGCTACTTCTCCAGCACCACACCTGCCTGTGTGTTGTCATGCTCCATGCCCTGATGATAATGAACTAAACCTCTGAAACTGTAAGCCAGCCCCCAATTAATCCTTTATAAGAGTTGCTGTGGTCACGGTGTCCCTTCACATAGAACAGTGACTAAGACCAGGGTTAGAGAGATGGCTTGTCAATTAAGGGCACTGGCTGCTTTTCCAGAGGACTCATATTCAATTCCCAGCACCCATACGGAAGCTCACAACCATCTGTAACTCCAGTTCCAGGGCATCTGACTTCTTCTGATCTCCGGACACACATGTGGTGTACAGACATACATGCAGGCCAAACACTCATACATATAAAATAAAAAAAAAAATGATTAAAAAAACTAGACAGTGTGTGTATGTGTGTGTGTGTGTGTGTGTGTGTGTGTGTGCGTGCGCGTGTGTGTGCGCGCGTGCGTGCGTGCGTGTGTGTGTGTGTGTGTGTGTGTGTGTGTGTATACACACCCTGTGGAGTCCAAATAAAATCACCTGGAGCCAGTGTAGCCATGGTTAGCATGGGTCCCCGTGGGGCTTCACTGCTCTCCGGAAAGACAAAGTGAGTCCCAAAGCCTCCGCTGCTGTTCTCACTCAGACGGAAACAAAGCTGATCTCAGGGCCACAGTGAACTGAGCAGGGCCACAGTGAACTGAGCAGGGCCACAGTGAAGAACTGAGCAGGGCCACAGTGAAGAACTGAGCAGGACCACAGTGAAGAACTGAGCAGGACCACAGTGAAGAACTGAGCAAGGCCACAGTGAAGAACTGAGCAGGACCACAGTGAAGAACTGAGCAGGGCCACAGTGAAGAACTGAGCAGGGCCACAGTGAAGAACTGAGCAGGACCACAGTGAAGAACTGAGCAGGGCCACAGTGAAGAACTGAGCAGGGCCACAGTGAACAACTGAGCAGGGCCACAGTGAACAACTGAGCAGGGCCACAGTGAACAACTGAGCAGGGCCACAGTGAACAACTGAGCAGGGCCTCCCGACTCAGCTCTAGCTGCTGGAGTGTGACTGGGAGTATAACGGTCGTAGTCCGCCTGCCTTTCTCAGGAGAAGCCTTGCCCTGTGTACCCTAATAAAAATTGCTTGATGATCAGAGGACAGAACACGCCACTAGATTAAACACAGAGGCTGGGCAGTAAGTGCCTTCATCTGCTGAGTTCTCTCTCTGGTGTCTGTTTTAAACACCAAACGTTATTCAGATGACACATGCAGTGGCAGAACTGCACAGGTCAAGTGGCATTTCTCTACAGTCACTGTGCATGGCTGTAGTTTGTTTCTCACGTGCTGCTCAAACCAGAAAACACATCTTGGTGCTAGAGAGATGGATATGTGGTTAAAAGCACTGGTCGTCCTTTCGGAGGATCTGGGTTCGGTTTCCAGCACACACATAGCAGCTCACAGCCATCTGTAGCTTCAGTTCTGGAGAAATGGACACCCTACAATTGCCTCCCTGTGCGTATATGGATGTAGTGCACTTCATACACACAGGCAGAACAATCACACATGAAAACCGTGAACAAGATCTGGGGCTGCAGAGATGGCTCAGCTGTTAAGAACTTACTGATCTTACAGAGGACCCAAGTTCAGTTCTCAGGATCCACATCAGAGAGTTCACAACCTCTTGGAATTCTAGCTCCAGGTGATCTGATGCTTTCTTGTGGCCTCTGAGGGTACAAGCATTCATGTGCATGCCATAGACATGCATGTGGGAAAGCGTGTGTGTGTGTGTGTGTGTGTGTGTGTGTGTGTGTGTGTGTACATACACCAACTAAAAGTAAATTTTTATATAGATAAATATTTTAAAAAGCAATCATTAAAAAATATAAATGAAGCCAGGCAGTGGTGGCGCATGCCTTTAATCCCAGCACTCGGGAGGCAGAGGCAGGGGGATCTCTGTGAGTTCGAGGCCAGCCTGGGCTACAGAGTGAGTTCCAGGAAAGGCTCCAAAGCTACAGAGAGAAACTCTGTCTCTAAATAAATAAATAACTCCATCTTGTTCTAAGCTGTGGCTGCAAGAGTGCTCTGAAGTGTTGAAGGTGTGGTCTCAGAAGCACTGGTACAGACCCTGGTGGCCCAGCGGGCAGAGGCACCTGCCACCAAGACTGACCGCCTGAGTTTGATCTCTTGAGCTCACATAGAGCAAGGAGGGAACAGACTCCTGAAAGTTTTCTTCTGACCTCCACATGCCATGGAAAGCATATGCTCACAAACAAATATATACACAAATAAACTATTGTTAAAAATGGATAGATGTAGAAAAACTTTGGGTGGCCTCTGAATTGACCCCCATATGGACCACAATGTTTTCTAAAAGGTAAGTAATCAAAGCATGTTCACTGGGCTTTGAATTTATTGTTAAAACTACACTAGCTGGGCATGAGCTACCTGTGATCCTAGCAGTGTGTGTGTGTGTGTGGGGGGGGCGTGCTGAGGCAGAATCGTGGGTTTGAGGCTAGCCTGGTTGCATATCTCTCTGTTAACATCCTGTCTCAAAAGAAAGGAAGGAATCTCCCCCTTGCCCCTCCTCCCCAGGAGTATTTTATCTCTGGTCTTATTTAGAATGGCCCGCATGGTGATACTAAAAGACAGCTTGACTTTTAGTCACTTTTACTATTTTAAAATCGACTACAGATAGAGCAGTCCCGTATTCTCCAAGTCAAGATGGACTCTCTGACCATCCTGGAACGACACCACTTGCCTTATAAGCCCCTTGTTAAAAGTCAGACGATATATTTTCAGGGATCTCAAGTTCAAATACTGTCAAGTATCTGTAGGCAAGTGTGTGGAGCTGTATGCAGACTCTGGAAGATGGAAGATACAGGCTTGAAGGCACGCACTCACATTAATCTTCCTGTTTGACATCTGTCTACTGAGTTATCTAACGGTTTGTGACACTACTAACCAACCCACAGGTCAATGACTCCGGAACTCTTTCTGCTGGGCCCGGAACTTCAGTTTTATCTTTTGTATCGCGATCACCTATTACCTATCCACACGTGCTTAAGGACAACTTAGTAAAATTCATAGCGCAGTACTGGCACACAGTAAGCACTCAAGAGGAGCAGCTCTGTATCAAACAAGTCATCGCTGGGAGTTTAGCTCAGCTGATAGGTGCTTGACTAGCATGCACAAGGGCCTGAGTTGGATTCCCGCAAATCTGGGGTCATCCTTGGCTACATAATAAGTTTGAGACCAGCCTGGGCTACACGAGACTCTCACAAAATAGAACACGTGATAAAATGCAAGACATTATACAAAGACTTTGAGTACGATTTGGAAATGACAACACAGGAGTTAGAAAGTGCCTTCCTTTTACACTAACCCCAGATGAAGTCAGATGGAAGCTGATTTCTGTGCCAGGTGAGAAGACAGCAAGAAACTTGAGAGTCCTGGAAGGCAGAGAACCAGAGTAGACAGGCTGCAAATGAGAAGTGACTCCAAGTGCTTCCTGGTGTGAGACGACTGGCCTGAAATGACCCAGTCTGAGAGTGTGGCTTTGCATGAAGGGGAAGAATAGCCTCACTGTTTGCATCAGGTCATCACACTTGAATGGTAAGCATGCCTTCCACAGGGATATTTGCAATGCAAAACGACTTTTAAGCTGTCAGGCCCAGCTGGGGATGTAGCTCAGTAGCATAGTGCTTGCCTAGCATAGGAAGGTCTTTGGCTCAAACTCCAGGTACAAATATGTGCATCCACGCATACACACAGCCAGAAAAATGCTTGTTGGAGTTCAGTTTATGAAGGCAGTAAATTAAAAGCAATATAAATATGCAAAAATAGGGACTAGTTAAATAAAATTATGTGAAATTCATTGAGGAAATAGTGTTTAATCCTGAAAAAAAAATGTGTCGATAGGATTCAGTTAGGCGAGACTCAACATGAAAGGATGCCCATGTTCCACATACAAGTGGGATCTGGACTGACAACATAGTGGATCCAAGTCAACTTTACCATTTTGAAATAATCACAAAGCATATGTTAAAGGTTAAAGATCTTGTCTGTGAAAGATCTAGACATAGAGGCTGGAAAGATGCTGTGGGATGGTCTGTATGTCAAGTGTGTTGCTGATTGGTCAATAAATAAATCACTGATTGGCCAGTGGCCAGGAAGGAAGTATAGGCGGGACAAGGAGGAGAATAAAGCTGGGAAGTGGAAGGCTGAGAGAGAGACACTGCCAGCCGCCATGATGACAAACAGCATGTGAAGATGCTGGTAAGCCACGAGCCACGTGGCAAGGTATAGATTTATAGAAATGGATTAATTTAAGCTGTAAGAACAGTTAGCAAGAAGCCTGCCACGGCCATACAGTTTGTAACAATATAAATCTCTGTGTTTACTTGGTTGGGTCTGAGCGGCTGTGGGACTGGCAGGTGAGAGAGATTTGTCCTGACTGTGGGCCAGGCAGGAAAACTCTAGCTACAGTACTGGCTGGTTTTGTGTGTCAACTTGACACAAGCTAGAGTCATCAGAGAGGAAGGAGCCTCAGCTGAGGAAATGCCTCCATGAGGTCCAGCTGTAAGGTATTTTCTCAATTAGTGATCAGGGGGGGGGGGGGGGAAGGGCCCAGCTCATGTGGGTGGGGCCATCCCTGGGCTGCTGGTCCTGAGTTCTACAAGGAAGCAGGCTGAGCAAGCCGTGAGGAACAAGCCAGTGAGCAGCACTTCCCCGTGGCCTCTGCATCAGTTTCTGCTTCAGGGATCCTGCCCTGCTTGAGTTCCTGTCCTGACGTCCTTCAGTGATGAACAGCAATGCTGAAGTGTAAGCCTAATAAACCCTTTCCTCCCCAACTTGCCTTTTGGTCCTGGTGTTTCGTCGCAGCAATAGAAACCCTGACTAAGACAGATGGCTCTGCTGTTAGAAGTGCACACTGCTCTTCCAGAGGACCTTTTGGTTCCCAGCGCCCACATCTGCCAGCTGCCTGTAGCTCCGGCTCCGGGGCTCCCATTCCTCTTCCGGTTCCTGCGGACATTGCGCTCCTGAGCACAAACCCACACACAGACGTAAATATGCACACAGTTTAAAAAACTGTTTTTCTTAAAGAACATGGTGGCTCTTGCCAGTAATCCTGAGCATCTGAGGCAGGAGAATTGCTCAGCTGCCAGCCTGGGTTACAGAGACCCTGTCTGGAAAAAAAAAAAAAAAAAACCAGAGGGAAAAATCGAAGATCTTGAAGGATACATATCACAGCCTTTTTAAAAAATTATTTTTTGTTTTTGTTTTTTAAAATATGCATTGGTGTCTTGCCTGCATGTATGTCTGTGTGAGGGTGTCAGATCTTGGAGTTACAGACAGTGTGAGCTGCCATGTGGGTACTGGGAATTGAACTTGGGTCCTCTGGAAGAACATTCAGTGCTCCCACATATCACAGTCTTAACAATGCTTCTCCTCAAGCTAGGCTTGGTGGTGCCCAATTTTATTCTCAGGACTTGGAAGGCAGAGGCAGCTAGATCTCTGTGGGTTCAAAGCCAGCCTGGTCCTGCATAGTGAGTTTCAGGCCCGTCAGAGCTACATAGCTGAGACCCTGTCTCAAAATAAATAAATAAATAAATAAATAAATAAATAAATAAATAAATAAATAAATAAATAATAAATAAAACACAAAACAACAACTCTCTCTAGACAATAGCATCCGAGAGGTCCTTGATTTCTTTATTTCTGCTCATCTGTTTCTAACTTTCCACAATGAACATGTCCTGCCTTTGTCTTTTTCTTTTTTAAATTTAAAATTTACACTTGGAGGACTGAAAGACGACCCAGTGGTTAAGAGCACTGGCTGCCCTTCCACAGGGCCTGGGTTTAATTCCCAGCACCCACATGGAACATGGAGGCTCACAACTGTAATTCCCAGTTCCAGAGGATCTAATGCTCTCTTCTGCCCACCTTGGACACTGGGTGTCTTAGTCAGGGTTTCTATTGCTGCGACAAAACACCAGGACCAAAAGGCAAGTTGGGGAGGAAAGGGTTTATTAGGCTTACACTTCAGCATTGCTGTTCATCACTGAAGGAAGTCAGGATAGGAACTCAAACAGGGCAGGATCCCTGAGGCAGAAGCTGATGCAAAGGCCATGGAGGGGTGCTGCTCACTTGGCTTGCTCCCCATGGCTTACTCAGCCCGTTTTCTTACAGAACCCAGGACCAGCAGCCCAGGGATGGCCCCACCTCCCATGGGCTAGGCCCTCCCTCATTGATCACTGATTGAGAAAATGCCTTACAGCTGGACCTCAAGGAGGGCATTTCCTCAGGTGAGGCTCCTTCCTCTGATGACTCCAGATTGTGTCAAGTTGACACAAAACCACCTGAGCACACCAGCCACAAACATGGTGCACAGACATACACGCAGGCAAAACAGTCACACGTAGGAATAAATAAATAAAAACTAAATTAAATTACATCTGGGAGGCAGAGGCAGGTGGATCTCTGTGAGTTAGAGGCCAGGCTGGTCTACAAAGCGAGTTCCAGGTCAGCCAGGACTGCACTGAGAGATTCTGTCTTAAAAATATTTATTTTTCTGCGTACATACACATGCATGTACTGCGGCACACATGTGAAAGAGAGCAGCTTTCAGGAGTTGGTTTTCCTCTTTCCATGGTGTGAGTCCTCCGATTGGACTTAGGTCATCAGACTCGGGCGGCAGACGCCTTCACCAGCAGCGCCTTCACCAGCAGCGCCGTCTCCCTGGTCCCGGCTTTTTGCTTTGCTCTGCTTTTGTTTGTTTGTTTGAAACATCATCTCTCATCTCTCTATATAGCCTGGCTATGCTGGAACTCACTCTCTAGACCAGGCTGTCCCTTGAACTCACAGAGATCCTCCTGCCTCTGCCTCCTGAGTGCTGGGATCAAAGGTGTGCACCACCACCGGCCCAGTCCAGGGCCCTGCCTTTTGTAATAAAGAACAACCAAGGGCTCGAGAGATGGCTCAGCTGTTAAGGAGAATTTTCTGCTCTTGCAGAGGACCTGGGTTTGACCAGCACCCACAGGGCAGCTCACAACTGTCTGTCATGCCCTCCTCTGGCCTCTGTGGACGTCAGACAATCATACACTTGGTTCACACAAAGACATGCAGGCAAACACTCATGCACATATAAACTAAGATAAATCTTTAAAACTGACATTCATTGTTTGTGTGGTGATGGATGGGCAGAGATCAGAAGGCAGGAGGACTGAGGTGGTAGGAAGCGGTACAGAGGGAATGTTGTGCCCCGTGCTGGAGTGCTGGAGTGCGGAGGCGTTGGAGCGGGCACAGGTGAGATGACAGAGACTGGGAATCATAGCCAGTTCCCTGACTCCCAGTCACTTGCGTGCTATCCACACCTCTAGCATGGCCGTTCACGGTAGACCAGCAGGCATGAAGCTCTGGAGGGGCGTTTAGATCCATTGATGTTGCCCGTACTGAGTGTACTCCACCAGCGGAAGATTGGAAATGAATGTGGGACGGAGCAGCCGCCTGTTAGTAGAACTGGCCACTTGGTGGCGCTACAAGCCAGGAAATCATAGGGCTGCGCGGCGGCTCCTGGTTAGAAAGAAGCAGCTGTGTTTGCAGGTAAAGGCCACCAGGGGGCAGAGCGAGGTAAGGAAGTCACAGGACCGTAGCTGTCATTCAGTAAAAAGGAAGGTGATAATGAAGACGTACCAGGACAAAACAGAATGAACAGGTACAGAGTTTGGAATGGAATGTCTGAAGAGACAGTTCGAATGGCGGTTCAAAGTCAAGATTCGGACTTTCTGTCCGCACACACGTTCTTACTGCAGACCTTGTTCTCTTCCCATGCTCGTCCTCCCGTCCTTCTGTCTCCCTTTCACCGCGCCTACGGAGACACCCATGAGGATGGGTAGGAGGGATAAAATGGTGTGTGTATGGGTATACATTAGATTTGTGTTGAGCAACTATCCGAGAGGACCAAGTCCAAGGAAAAGTGTGGCTGTTCAGAACCCAGCACCCCTTTGTGGCTGAAGGCTGATCAACACAGTGGCAGGGCTGGAGGGAGCCAGGGGACTGCTACCTTGTTTGGATACTTCCTAGACCACTGAGGGATTCTGAGTAAATGATGGACACTAAGTTTTTTTTTGTTTTTTAGAAGATTCTGCTGGCTAGTGTGTGGAGAAAGGCAGAAAGGTCACTAGGGCCCACGAGGAGACGTTGTTGGATGTGGCGGTAATACTGAGGACAGGTGAGTGCAACCTGGACACAGTGGGCAGATGGAAAGATTAGGACACACTTTGGAAGTAGAGTGAGTAATTCATTACAGGGAAGTCAGGTAAGAGAGATGGAGGTGTGAAATAAGATTCCCAGGTTTCCAGTATGAACAACTGGACGGAGAGTTTGTCATTTTTCTAAGTGACCAATGATCAAGGAGCTGTGGAGGCTAAAATCAGTGATTTAGCTTTGAGCAGGCTAACTTTAAAATGACCAGAGATGTCTAGAAGGGGCAACAGCCAGGGATGGTGTTGCATGCCTACATTCCTGAAACTTGAGAGAGAGGCAGGAGTGTAGCAGGCTTGCTTTTGGGCCACCAACCAGCTCCCAAATCGTGACACAGACTGATTAGTTATGAATGAATGCACAGCCTTATCTTACACTTGTCCCACTGGCTCTTATAACTTAATTTAACCCGTTTCTCTTCATCTACATTTTCCCTCAGGGCTTTTTACCTTTATTTCATTCTGTATGTTCTACTCCATGTCTGTCTGTCCTTCTGGTGGCTACCTGGCTGACTGGCCCATGGGGTCTCCCTCTTTTTCTCCCTCATTCTCTCTCTAGATTCCTCCTCCTACTTATTCTCTCTTCACGCCAGCCCCGCCTATCCCTCTACTGCCTTGCTATTGGCCATTCAGCTTTTTATTAGACCATTAGGCAGGCAAGGTAAAACAGCAACACATCTTTACATGGTTAAACAAATGCAGCGTAAACAAATGTAACACACCTTTAGATAGTTAAAGTAATATTCAACACAGGAGGATCACCTCAAGTTCAAGGCCAGCTTAGTCTACATAGTAAGTTCCAGGCCAGCCAGAGCTACACAATTAGTACTGTCTGTTTGGGAGCTCAGAAGATGGGGTGAACATCTAAACGTGGAAGCCTTTGGAAAAAAAATATGCAAGACGCCAAACTCATAGCACTGGACGCAACAACTCGGAGAAAGAAATAGTATAAGAGAGTCCAGGAAAATGGTGGTTCAGGCAGGCAGTGAAGTGCTAGCTGCCCGAGTGTGAGAGTCTGAGTTTTATTTCCAGAACTTACGTTAAAAAGCCACCCACAGGCCAGGTGTGGTGGTGCACGCTGTTAACCTCGGGGCTCAGGAGGCAGAAGTAGGTGGATCTCTGTGAGTTCAAGGCCAACCTGCTTCATATAGGGATTTCCAGGCTAACCAGGGTTATGTGGTAGGACCCTGACTCAAGAGAAAGAAAAGAAAAGAAAGAAAGAAAGCCACAAGCTTGTACCCCAAGAGTGGAGGAAGCTGAGACAGAAGGGTCCTAGGGCTCGCTTAACCATCCTGCCTACTTACCTGATTCTCTCTCTCTCTCTCTCTCTCTCTCTCTCTCTCTCTCTCTCTCTCTCTCTCTCTCTCACACACACACACACACACACACATACACACACACGTTTATATCCTCACAGAAATGGTACAGGACAGAAGAGAATCTAGGACCAGCCGCTAAGAATCTCAGTATTTGGCCAGGCCATACACCTTCAATCCTAGCACTTGGCAGGAGGCAGAGGCAGATGGATTTCTATGAATTTGAGGCCAGCTTGATCTACAGAGCGAGTTCCAGGACAGCCAGGAACACACACACACACACACACACACAATCTCAAAAAACCAAAATAAAATAAAATAAATATTTATAGTCAAGTAGAAGAGGGTCAGCTGGGTGGAGATGGAGAAACCATGGAGACCAGGGACCACAGCTTCATGGGCATGGAGCATCAAAGAGACTAGGGGACCATTTTTAGGAGGACAGAGGGAGCATTTGGCGTCTGGAACCTGGAGTCCAGGAACATAGGGATGGCCAGTGGCTGCTGATGTGGAGGCTTCTGGCTAACACAGCTGCTGTGGAGAAACAGGAATTGGGCTATCCTTAAGTTGGCCGGAGAGAGAGTAGGGTGAGCAGGAGAGAGGCTGTGTGTAGACCTCTATATGGTATAACATGAGCCACTTAGCTATGAGAATTGTCAGCTGGGGAAGGAGCTGGAGAGAGACATGTGTCTTCGTTAGGGTTTCTATTGCTGTGATGAAACACCATGATCAAAAAGCAAGTTGGGGAGGAAAAGTTTTATTTCAGCTTTCACTTTTAGCTAACAGTCCATCACTGAAGGAAGTCAGGGCAGACACCTGGAGGCAGGAGCTGATGCAGAGGCCATGGGGGAGCTGCTTACTGGCTTGCTCCTCATGGTTTGCTCAATCTCAACCTGCCTTCTTATGGAACCCAGGACCACCAGCCTAGGATTGGCCCCACCCACCGTGGGCTGGGCCCTCCCCCAACAGTCACTAATTGGGAAAATGCCTTAGAGCCTGATCTTGGGGAGGCATTTCCTCAGTGGAGGTGACTCTAGCTTGTGCCAAGTTAACATAAAACCAACAAGCACGGCATGTCTAGGGAGCACTTTCAAGGTGGGAAACCCTGGAACATGTCCAAGCGCTGATGGAAGGGATGTAGAGGAGCAGTAGGAAGAACAGCTGTCGATGAGAAGAGGGGCGGGTCCCGACCTTGCCAGGTCTCCCCTTCTGCCCAGGATGCACTTTTACGGTACCATGCTCTTTCCTACCCAATGGGTCCCTCAAGGGCCAACTCAAAGGTCACCGCTTTCTTGTGACCTTTCCTAATTCCCCAAGGCAACTTGGTCTCTCCTGTTGTGAGACATTTTAATAGCTGCATCATAGTTTATATCACTGGCTACTGCGTATAAACATGTCACACCAGTGTCTACACCAGCATGGTGTCTGGCCTGTGCGCGATCCAACAGACACAGGTGGGCTAACTGAAGAAGCGTTGATTCCCTTCATCTTACTTTCGATTTCTTTTTTTTCCTCCTTTTTCTTTCTTTCTTTTTCTTTTCTTTTTTGTTCTTCCTTCCTTCCTTTCTTTCTTTCTTTCTTTCTTTCTTTCTTTCTTTCTTTCTTTCTTTCTTTCTTCACACAGAGTTTCTCTGTGTAGCTCTAGATGTCCTGGAACTCGCTTTGTAGACCAGGCTGGCCTTGAACTCACAGAGATCCGCCTGCCTCTGCCTCCCGAGTGCTGGGATTAAAGGCGTGTGCCGCCACCACCCGGCCTCATCCTTCTTTGCAAAGGAGATTTGTTGTGTTTTAGATGGTGTGTATGTATGCGTCTGTGTGTGGGAATTTTACTCGAGCAAAGGTGCCTCAGAGACAAGAGGTGTTGGATCTCCCCAGACCCGAGTTGCAGGAGTTGTGAGCTCTCTGATGTGGATGCAGGTAACTCTGAAAGAGCAGCAAGCACTCTTAACTCACTGCTCTCTCCTGCCCTGACCTCCAAGATCTCACTGTGGTGTGGGGTGCAGAGAGACTCGGCTATTTCCCTCAGTGGCTATTTCTGGTATTTTGTGTGTGAGTGTTCACGTGTGTGCTCGGGTGTGTGCGTGCCTCTGTGTGTGAGTGTGTGTGTGCGCGCATGCGTGCGTGCGTGCATATCCTTTCAGTGTCTTCCATGTCTTCCAGCCCTTCTCATGTAATCTCAGGGAATGCGTTTCAAGGCGTGAGTTTAGAGTTAGACAAGAGAAAATGAAGGTGGGATCTTGGCTTCCCCAGTCGTCCCTCTCCATCCCCCCAGCCAGACAGCAGGCCGGAGGTGAAGGGGAGCAGGCTGAGGGAGATGCCCGAATCTCTCTGCCTGGTATATGAGGGACACCCTGCAGGTATTTTCTCACGAAGATGAGAAGCTGCAGGGCTCTCTGGAATGTAAACATCAGATAAGGCTGCCCCCCTCCAAGTAAACTTCCATTTTCTTTAATCTGAACAGACACCATGTTCTTTCCCATGGTTTCGGTCCCGCTGTAGTCAGGTTCCTAATCCACCACTGCCCATTCCTCTGCCTCTGTTTTCCTCTTTGGGCCTCACCTTACCTCCCTTATGGTCTCCTTTTGTACACAACCTGAGCATCTGGACTTGGAGGGGCCTTGCTTTTAGATCAGTGTGTAGATAGCTCTCGAGCTCTAGGTTTTGGCCCCTCCCATTGTGGGATTCTCTCTTCTGTCTCTTTTGGGAAGAGAGAGCAGGCACCTCATGCCACCAATACAGGGTTCATTCAAATAATTGATGCCCCTGATTAACAAGCTAAGGGTCATGGTCACCCGCCAGCTGTGAGGCCAGGCTCCCCAAGTGACAGAACAGTTTCCCTGAGTGTGTCCGGAGTAGTAGAGGTGTCAGAGGAGGAGAGAGCCCAGGAGCTGAGACTTACGGGAGGAAAGCTTTGAGGAGGAGAGTGTGGGCTGTGGACAAGGAGCCGGAAGAAGTCCTGGCAGGAGGTGCATTAGGCGGCGCTGTCTGGGGGTCCCGGACTCAAGGGGACTGGAAGAATTAAGGAAGGAGCCAAAAATGGGGGCAGGGGAGATGGAATGTGGGATAAGATTAGATTTTCTGTTTTTAAACTGCAAAGCTATAATGATGTTTACAGAGCTGGGAGGGAGCGCAGACAGAGGTCCTGGGGTTTAAAGATAACCCCAGGAGAGCATTGTGGACTGTAATCAGCACAGCAGAGGAGAAGGGTCATCCACTGACCTCCCGCTCCTCCTCCTCCTCCTCCTCCTCCTCCTCCTCCTCCTCCTCCTCCTCCTCCTCCTCCTCCTCCTCCTCCTCGCTCTCAGTTGTTGTCCCCACAGAGCTCCCGGGTGCCTTGAGCGAGGACCAGGATGAGATACTCCCTCCTCCCTCTCTCAGTCATGGGACTAGCCGGGGCCACGTTTCCACTCTTGACTAAGGGTTCTTCCCACACTGGAGCTGGGGCCTAAAGCCCTTCCTACCTCTGAGATAGCGCAGGACAGAAAGAACTGTTCTGGGCTGGAGGGCTTGGCACCGCCCAGGCACGGATTCTCTTCCCCGGATGCCGCCTGGCGTCTGTGTACTCTCACCTCCGCTCGCTCAAGGCTGGTGGGAGTAGAGAACGCAAAAGCTGGAAGGCCGACGTTCGTTGGAGTAAAGAGGGTGCTTTAGAACAAGCCCACCGGCCCGGTCCGGCCTGTGTGGGGACATCCTAGGGCTCGGTCCACTCAGAGGCTCCCAGTATTGCCTTTCTGTCATGTGACTGGCCCTCGGACCACCATGGCCTTGCTAATTCTGACCCCAAACCCTGGAAGTGAGGTTCTGGGGCGAGGCACCTAGGAGCGTAGGTTCACACGGAACTGAACGCAGCAGGAGGATTTAAGGGTGCAAAGATCTTGGTGACAGGGACAGGAATGGCTGCAATGTACTCCCATGGCCATTTCTGTGGCTGTTTGAGAGAGAGACATTGCTCCAGAAGCTGGAACCTGGCGGTTTGTAGCCACTGTTTCAGGAACGGAGATAAAATTGAGTGTAAATACAGGGCTCCCCGACGCCGGAGTTTTCATCCACCCTTCTGTCTCAGGGCAGGCGGCTGGACCTTTAATTGCATCCTCTCTTCACACCCCCACATGCCCAAATTCTTCTGCTGGACAGGACTGGAGCGGTGAGGGATGCCAACTCCGAGGTTGGTTCACCTGGGTATGACGTGAGGCGCATACCGAGGGAGGGGTACTCACAGGACAAGGAAGACACAAACGCACCTACCCGCAGGCCACGCAGTATCGGGGCTGGTCATTTGGCCTGTCCATGGCTCGTGAACCACAAGTGTACTTTTCCTTGAAAAAATCTTCACATTATTTGTTCATTTGATGGGGGTGGGAGGGGTCGGTGCCAGGGTGTGCGTGTGGAAGTAAGAGGGAACCTTGCAGGAGCCAGCTCTTACCTCCCACCATGAGGGTCCCAGGGACTGAGCTCAGGCCACTAGCCTTGGTGGCCGGCGCTTTTATCCACAGCCCAGACACCCGCCTGCGTATATCAATGTGTGTGTCATGCTTCTACATGTGGGAAGAGGAAATTGTGTGTATATATATATATATATATATATATATATATATATATATACACATATACATATATACATATATATGATTTATTGATTATGTATACAGTGTTCTGTCTGCATATATGCCTGCAGGTCAGAAGAGGGCACCAGATCTCATTAGAGATGGTTGTAAGCCACCATGTGGATGCTGGGAATTGAACTCAGAACCTACTGGAAGAACAGCCAGTGCTCTTAACCCCTGAGCCATCTCTCCAGCCTGCAATTCTATATTTTTAAACCATCTCCACTCCATAACATTGGCCCCCCTCCAAAAATGGCTCCCACTTTAGTTCTAGAGAGGAAGTCTTTCCTGGACCCAGCCAGATGACTCTGAGACCCTCAGGGCACCTGGCCTTGTCCCTTGTCCCTTGTTGCACCCTCTGCTGTTCTTACTAATCAGCATGCTGCCCACCACCCCCAGGAAGCCAGCTCCCCTTCCTTCTCCCAGTGACCTCCACCTCTGCAATGCTGGGCACAACCCTTTGTCTCTGGCGACAGAGAAGAGCTGGACCGCAGTCTCCTGGTGTTTCCTGTGGGCAAGTCTGCCTGGTGTTTGCAAAGCCAAGTTTTACACTCAGACAGCCAGGCTGCACCTCCTCCATAGGGCTTTGACTACAGGAAAGAGGAGGGGAGCTTGTGTTAGGGATCCGAAAGAGAAGAGAGGTGTGTGTGTGTGTGTGTGTGTGTGTGTGTGTGTGTGTGTGTGAGAGAGAGAGAGAGAGAGAGACAGAGAGACAGAGACAGAGACAGAGACAAAGAGACAGACAGAGACACAGAGACAGAGACAGACCGACAGAGACAGAAAGAGAGAGACAGAGAAGGAACAGGGGCAGAAATTCCCAGTTAGAGGTGGGTGGGACCTAAGGACAAGGTCTCCTCCTCCCCCAACATAGCCAGTCTTTGTTGCCTACCACTAGCCCACCTCACTGTGGCTGCTCTATTTATTGTGTACTTTACTTCTCTATTATTACTACTATTTTGTGTGTGCATGTGTGTGCGGTGTAAGGTGTCAAACCCAGGGCCTCATATATACTAAGCAAGTGATCGACCACGGAGCTGCAACACCCTCTCCAGAGAGAGAGAGTGCGCGAGAGTGCGAGAGCGCAAAACAGCTCGTCCTACTTGTCTAGTAAGCGCCCTTGACTCAGACCTAGTCCTCCAGCTGTGCCCAGGGCACTTTCTTTCTGCCCAGACTGTTTTCCTCCAGGTTAGCCTCTCTTCAGAAACCTTGCTCTAGTCTTCTCAGTCCGAGTTACGTCTGTGCACACTCTGCTCTCCTCTTTGAGTCTCCTGGAGACCAACATTCACGTTGCCCACCACCCACAGGGTGTTGTCTCATCCATGGGCCTTACAACATGGCCAAGAATTACTCCCTGGGTGAAGGAATAATGAAAGTGGAGTTCCTGAAGTGTGTACTGTGTGTAGCTCCTTCGTCCGCACCGATGCTGAGGGCAGGGGATGTCCTTCAAAGGCTAGGAGGCTCCAGAGGCGTGTGGAGCTCCAGGTGCAGCTACAGCAAGAGATAGGCAAGGCCGTGGCTGATGAGCAAGGGTCTGCTCCTGGGCATGCTGGTGAGAACACACAGACACTGCAATTCTGTACCTGTGTATCAGCTGGCCAGTGGCCCCTGACCTGTGCAGTCCAGGTCCCCGACCCTTCCTTTCCCCTCTGTCGTCATCCTTCTCCTCATCAGCTCCAAAGCATCTCCAGGCCCAGAAGGCATGTAAGGTCCCAGGCTCTAAACTTAAGCCTAGATCTTGGTTACACATCCACCATCCCTTAAAGGAACCCTGGAACCTATGGAGTCATAATGATCTTGATTTTAGAAAGGAAATGTGGTGTACAAAACATTTTATAATGAAAAACCACAGGGAGTTTCGAGGTGACACTCGGAATCACAGAATTAGCTACATTTAATATTTCTGTGATTAAACACAGGAATGTTTGCAATACACAGGGTGTGCATAACTATAGTCACATGACAGCTTTTATGTGAGTTACCAAGAGCTTTCTGGAACCTGGAATGTTTGCTTAAGAGATTGAATAGGGGCTGGAGAGATGGTTCTCAGTTAAGAAATCTTCCCGTTCTTGCAGGGGACCAGAATTGAGTTCCTAGCACCCACATCTGGTGGCTTACAACTACTATAACTCCACTCCAGGGGGCCCAATCCCCCTCTTATGGTCTCCATGGGCACCTCCAGTCATGTTCAAATTCACACACACAGGCACACACTTAAACATGTAATTAAAAACTAGAATAAATCTTCCAAAAAGAGTTTGGATAATAGTGTGATGCCTTCCGTGTTGTGCTGGAGAATGAACCAGGAGCCTCCTGCGTGCTAGGCAAACGCGCTCTGAGATCCGTCACTAAGCTTATTGTGCTCTTTAAACATGGTTTGGTTTTCCTTAGAAGGGACTCGAATGGCTGGAGAACTTGCTAGGAAGACCTGGAGTGGGGTGAAAAATACCCAGAAATGGGGCATGTGAGAGTTGGCTCCAGAAAAAATCAGGAAGGCTTCAGTTTGATCAGAGTTAGATTGACCAACCAAAAGACAGGCTTCAGAGCCCTCAAGAGTGCCCCGTGACTGGGTCTAAAGATCGTGCCCCCTGGGCATCAGGGTTCTGAGAGCTCACCTGGGCAGAGCCACGTTCTTCAGGTAGGTGCTGTCCCTTGTCCAGGCCCAGGCCTGGGCCGCTGGAAGGTTGGCATTCCCTGATAACAGGTGCAGGGACAAGACCCCTTTGTTAGTGCTCTTGGCTCAGCTTGGCCCCACTGTAAGACTGGCTGTTCCTGCCAGCCAAGGTTATCTCCCCGGTGATGTACTGACTGGGGCTTGGCATTTGCCTGCCCACGATCTATCTCTTGCTACTGCTGCAGCCAAGAGCAAGGATTTAGTTTCTGGGACCCCAGTCACTCAGGAAAGCCAGTGAGCTTGCATTTATTGAGTCCTGTGATGTGCAAGACAAATGGTGGCATCTCGAGAGTTCTGTTCCCTCTTCTCATTCGGAGTGTGCACCTCTGTCCTTGCACAAGTCTCAGGTTCTACTCCTACCACAAATCCCGATCACCGTCTCCCCCGGAACAGCTCCCAGCAGCCTTTGCGGCTGGGCTGTCTCTTGGCTGTGAACTCAACCTTTGTTACATCTTTGCCTTGTGTTTTGTCACTTGAATTTTTGGTTGAGGGCTCGGTGTTCTGAGTGAGGGCTGAAACCCAGGGACTGAGCTTGGGGCCAAGCTGTTCCTTTACTAGGCACCAGCTTTTCCTTCCTTGAACATGTAGAGAATGTGGGAGTGACCCCAGGGGCAAAGAGGAGATGTTAAGTGGTGCCTGGGGCCTATAAATATTTGTACTGAGCCAATAAAAGACTGCAAAATTTATAGTTGTAGCAACTAAGAGACTGTTTGGATAACTGAGAAACACCAGGTGATATTAATACCTAGAAAACCACTCTCTCTCCTAAGTGCTTGGATTACAGGCATGAGTCACTATGCCCAGCACACCTGTGTAGGCTTTAATGCTCGTTCAGTAGCTTTCATAATATGTGGATCTTTTCTCTGGCTGCCATGACAGAGGCTGAGACCTGCTCTCAGGCTTTTGGGGTTTCTGCAAGCTGGGGTATATAGACGGAGAGTGTTACAGCTTGAGGAAACTCAACCGTTCTCCCACTAGGTTCTGCTTGTTGGGACTAAGAGGAGCTACAGGTGTGGGAAGCAGCTGGACATTTGGAGCACGCTTGCAGTTTTACTACTCAGAAGGCAGAGACAGTTGGACTGGTCAAAGTTCAAAGCCAGTCTGGTCTACATCTGAGATTCTGTCTCAGAGAACAAAACAAAGCAAGCCAGACATCATGGCAAACACCATTAGTCCCAGCACTCAGGAGGCAGAGACAAGGGGATCTCTGAATTTGAGGCCAGGTTGGTCTACAGAGTGAGTTCCAAGACAGCCAGGGTGACACAGAGAAACCCTGTCTTGGAAAACCCAAACAAAGCCTGGAGAGATGGCTCAGTGGTTGAGAATGCTGTCTGTCCTCCCAGGGGACCCAGGTTTTAGTCCCACATGGCGGCTCATAACTGACTGTTACTCCAGTCCCAGGTGATCCAGTGACATCTTCTGCCTTCCGTGGGCACTTCATGCACATGGTTCACAGGCATACATGAAGGCAAAGCACCCATACACACACACACACACACACACACACACACACACACACACATATATATATATACAAAACAAAGTAAAATAAAAAAGCAAAGCAAAGATGGAAGAGAGGACTGCAATGGAAAGGCACCTGCTCCAAGCCTGCCCACCTGAGCTCAATCTCTGGAACCTGCATGGTGGAAGAAAAGAATCAAGCCGGGCGGCGGTGGCACATGCCTTTAATCCCAGCACTCAGAGGAGAGGCAGGCGGATCTCTGTGAGTTCGAGGCCAGCCTGGTCTACAGAGTGAGTTCCAGGACAGTCAGGGCTGTTGCACAGAGAAACCCTGTCTCAACACCAAAGGGAAAAAAAGAAAGAAAAAGGAAAGAACCAACTCCCACATGCTGTGGTTGGCTTTTACCCCCATGCAAACAAGCACACAAAATTTGTGGTTTTGAGACACAGTCTCTATGTATCCTGGGCTGTCCTGGAACTCATAGATCAGGTTGGGATCAAATTGAACTTGAAATAAATAAAAAATTTAAAAAGTAGTAAAACAGTCTTCCTTTCAAACTTAAAACACAAACAACAACAACAACAACAAACCAAAATTAGAAAGATGCCTATGATGTTTAAATATTGTTTGTTTTCTTTTTTCTTGTTTTGGGGATGGGGGTGGGTCTCGCTATTATAGCCTTGGCCGGCCTGGAGCTTGCTGTATATACCAGGCTGACCTCAAACTCATGGGTGAAGGCTTCCTGCCTCTGCCTCCTGCATGCTGGCCTTGCAGGCATGTACCACCATACCCAATGAACATCCTAAACAAGCCTCTGATCTTGTTCTGCCTCCTTGGATGTTTGGCGGCAGAGCCCCAGCTCAGCAGGCAATCTGCCTCACTATTCATTCATTCATTCATTTGCATATGCAAAGTTGGCAGGAGACCGTCAGATTCAGAAATTTGCAGTAATTAATGCAATTCAATTAAATTGGATCGGCCATGGTAGGAATATTTGTACCACGGAAACTGGCAGACACTACAGGCCAGGGCAATTTTTTTCCTTTTTCTTTTAAAATGAAATCATATTAAGGAGGGTGTGTAATGAGACACTTGTAATCCTAGCAATGGAGGAGCTGTAGGGCAGGAGGTCCATCCCAAGTTCAAGGCTGGTTTACATAGAGAGACCCTGTCTCAAAAAAGTCAAAACACAAATCAACCAAAAAGCTAAAGCCACTCAAAACTAAAGTGCTAAAAACTTACTGCTTATTGGTGACTTAACACAGCGTGGAACGAAGTTAAGTCCAGGATGTGATACTGAGCAAGCCCATCTCTGCTCATGGAAGCTTATAGCCTGAGGCTGCACTGAGTTGCTTCATGGAATGACTATTAGCTCCTAGCTACTGCTGACATGCGTTTTAAAATTTAGAATAAATGTCATTCTAAAATCGTCTCCTCGTTCCTACACCTCATTGTAAGCCAAATATGGTCAGTGACTGTTAAACAGCACAAAGTCCATTATTACAGAACGTTCCAGGGGAGGCGCTGCAGCCGGGGGCATGAGGAAGAGGAAGAACAGGTTTGGTAGATGGGTCGAGTGCCCTGATCCAGAACAGACCTAGCAAACTTGAGTGCTATAGATTGCTGCCCCACACCACTACCCTGCATCAGGGGTGGAGCCCAGGGCCTTGAACACAAGTTGGCCACTGAGCTACACTTTCACCCTTCACTGGGGATTCTAAAGGTTTGAGGCCAGCCTGGTCTACAGAGCGAGTTCCAGGACAGCCAGGGCTGCATAGAGAAGCCCTGTCTCAAAACAAAACAAAACAAAACAAAATTAGAATACACATATATGGGGCTGGCGAGATGGCTCCATGGTTAAGAGCACTTGTTTTTGTAGAGGACTTGGATTTGGTTCCCAGCATCCACACAGTGGTTTACAACTAACTCTTACCCAGTTTCAGGGGATCTGACCCACTCTTCTGACTCACATCAGGAGCCAGACAATCATACACATAAAGTAAAATAAAATACACAAGCATATGTATATATAATACACATATGTGTACGTATATACACATAAAATATATGTATAAAATAAACATAAAAAATATATGTATGTATATACACACAAAAATACATATATGAATATTGTTATTTTATGAAAATGCGTATATGTTTTTCATAAAACAACAATATTCATTTTGTGACACAGTATGTATTCTGGTATATCTTACTTTATTATATACATTTTTTACCAAAAACACAATTTTTATTCATATTTTCATGTTTGTATGGAGGCCAGAGGTCAATCTCAAAGTTTATTCCCCAGGAGCCATCCCCCTTCTTTTCTTTGTTAGTTTATTTTGTGTGTATGGATGTTTTGTGTGTGTGGATGTTTTGTGTGTGTGGATGTTTTGTGTGTGTGGATGTTTTGTGTGTGTGGATGTTTTGTGTGTGTGGATGTTTTGTGTGTGTGGATGTTTTGTGTGTGTGGATGTTTGTTTTGTGTGTGTGGATGTTTTGTGTGTGTGGATGTTTGTTTTGTGTGTGTGGATGTTTTGTGTGTGTGGATGTTTTGTGTGTGGATGTTTGTTTTGTGTGTGTGGATGTTTTGTGTGTGTGGATGTTTGTTTTGTGTGTGTGGATGTTTTGTGTGTGTGGATGTTTTGTGTGTGTGGATGTTTTGTGTGTGTGGATGTTTTGTGTGTGTGGATGTTTTGTGTGTGTGGATGTTTTGTGTATGTGGATGTTTTGTGTGTGTGGATGTTTTGTGTGTGTGGATGTTTTGTGTGTATGAGTGTTTGCCTGCATGTATGTATATGTACCACATGAGTGTCTGGCTCCTGACGTGAGTCAGAAGAAGGTGTCAGATCTCCTGGAACTGGAGTTATGGATGGTTGTGAACCACCACGTGGGTGCCAGAACTAAAGCCTGGGTCCTCTGCAAGAGCAACAAGTGGTCTAAACCACAGAGCCGACTTTCCAGCCCCATTCATTCTGTCTTTTGTTTGTTTGTTTGTTTGTTTGTTTGGAGACAGGGTTTCTCTGTGTAGCTTTGGAGCCTGTCCTGGAACTCACTCTGTAGACCAGGCTGGCCTCAAACTCACAGAGTCATTTTGTCACTTTTGAGATAGGGTCTCTCACTGGCCTGGAGCTGACTGAATGACTAGGCCAGCTGGCCAGGCAGCCCTAGAGATTTACTTGTCTCTGTCCACAAGGCTGGAATTACAGGTGGGCGCTACCATGGCTGGCTTTTTACCTGGGTTCTGGGATCAAACTCAGGACTTCAGGCTTGTGCAGCAAGCACTTTACCAGCTGAGCTTTCTCCCCAGGCCCTGGAAAACATATCACGGCCTGTGTCTTTTCCTACTGAGCCACGCTGCAGGTCCAGAAAAACACATTTATACAGCCTACTTTTCTGGTATGCTCAACAGTTTGAAAAAAATTCTGCTTAAAAAAAAATGATAAAGGAGCCAGGCAGTGGCGCACGCCTTTAATCCCAGCACTCGGGAGGCAGAGCCAGGCAGATCTCTGTGAGTTCAAGGCCAGCCTGGGCTACCAGGTGAGTTCCAGGAAAGGTGCAAAGCTACAAAGAGAAACCCTGTGTGTGTGTGTGTGTGTGGGGGGGGGGGGATCAAGGAAAAACAAAATGAAACTTTGTTTTGTTTTAGAAACACATAAGTGGGGCTGGACAGAGAATGCTTCCTGGGGGGAGGAGGGTAGCATTCAGGAGGAGTAAGTGGGGTGCGACCTCGGGGTGTACCACAGGGTTACTCTCTGTACCTGGTGGTTTTCTATATCTCCCCCTTTCCCCTCTCTCGCCTACCTGGGCTCCCTAGCCCTTCAGTATGGCCTTGAGTGTAAATCATTATCTTTAGCAGGGAATACAGAGCAGGCCTCAGCCACAGACGTGTGGGAAGGGCCTGGGAGATCTTCAGGTCTGCAGAAAGTGGGCCATGGGGGGAAGGTTGTCAGTCTGGCAGGGGTCCCTCTGACCCTGGCGTCTGTTGCCCCAGAAGTTCTGTGTGCTTTGGGCCTAGGGCCTGGTAATGTGCTCCGTCTCCCAGTGGTTTATGTTACCCTAAGGCCTTACCGCGGCAGCACCAGCTACTCCAACACGTCCTGACCAGGCCGTCAGTAGGAACAGTCCTCCCGAGACCTGAAAGTTCTATAGTTCTAATCCCTCTGCTCCCGGGCAGAGCGTGCTCTCCTGGTTTACTCAGGCCTGCAAGGAACTTGTCCCCACACAGGTGGGATCCATGCCGGAAGTGGAGCTAAATCCTGGGACATGCTTGGGGCTTCCTCCACACGGGTTAGGCATGACTTTGAAATCCCTCCTAAAGGAAATCTATGCAGGAGAGAACTCTGCTCCGTTCCAGTAGGAATCTAGTTGGAGACTGATTGCGGCCCAGTAGGAGGGGTCGTTTTATGGTAACCACAGTGTTCAACAGGGGACTACCTATTGAACTTCATATGGAGGACAAATATCAGGAAGGGCCACAAAGAGGGTATAGACGTGGCGCTTTACTATGTGCCAGATCTGCGCTGGATGGAATCACGTCTGAGAATGATGCAAACAAGAAATTCGTTGCCACCATGGCCTGGGCAGATGGAACCTCTCACTACCCTCAACCTTGGCTGGGCGGGGTTGTGGGGAAGGAGACTAGAAGAGAAGGCGACTCGTGTCCCCGTGGGACCCTTCCTTAGAGCCATTTCCAAGATTAAAACAGGATAGGAGAGGGCGCTGTGCCCAAGCTGAGCTGGACTCTCCTGGAGCGAGGCAGCCGGGCTGCGAGGCCGCACTCGCTTACCGAGCAGCCTGGGCTCGGCGCCACCCGACTCGCTGCCCCAGCGAACCGCGTGGGGAAGCCGCGTCCCTGCCGGTGGCCTCCTTTTTCCTCGCCGCGTCCTCGGACCCTGGCAACCGAGTGCACCGTGGGCCCGCTGCTGCGCGGCTCCTGCGCGGCTCCTGCGCGCGTGCGCTGAGTCAGCAGGTGGCGCCCGGACGCTCCATCCCCGGGTCCCAGCGCGGCCGCAGCTCAGCAACCCGAGGTTCCAGGTCCCCTGAGCCCTACCGGAACTCGGAATACAGGCTCTCCTTTCTTCGCTTCCCGGCAGCCCCAAGCTGGAAGAATCTCCTGGTTTCCAGACAGCTCTGGGACTCGCGGGGGGAACATTCGTGGCGAGACCCTGCACCCACACGACCCAATCCAATCTCCCAAGAAAAGATCGTGGGAACTCTTTTCCATGATTCTCAGAAGGAATAAAAATTTTTTGAAGTGTGGGCTCACGTAAGGGTTATTAAAAAAGTTGATCTCGTGGCACAGGACTGAAAATCCCACCCGCCCCCCAAGCATGTGGAGCCAGGAGGAGAGGTTCTGGGTCATCGTGGCTATGGAAACCAGTTCAAGACCAGCCTAGGCAGCAAAATATCCTGTCTCAAAAACAAATTCTGTTTTAGTTGGGCAAGGGCTGTGAGCTCGAGTCTCAGAAGCTGGGGGTATGAGATGAACACAAAATATTTATACACTTTCAATTTTTAATTTGAATTTTATTATTAAAAATTTAAATTACGCCAGGTGGTGGTGGAGCACGCCTTTAATCCCAGTACTCAGGAGGCAGAGGCAGGCAGATAGATCTCTGTGAGTTCGAGGCCAGCCTGGTCTACAGAGTGAGTTCCAGGAAAGGCGCAAAGCTACACAGAGAAACCCTGTCTCTTTCGAAAAACCAAAAAAAAACCCAACCCCCCCCCCCCGCCCCCATGGAGGCCAAAAGGGGATCTTGGATCCTCTGGAGCTGGAGTTACAGGCAGTTGTGAGCCACCTGAGGCGGGTGTTGGGAATCTAACTCAGATCCTCTGGAAGAGCAGCAAGTACTCTTACCTTGGCATCTCTCCAGCCTTGATAATGTATTTTCAAAATTAAAAATTTAATTTTATTGTAAAGAGAGACATGCAGTCGTAAGAGGTAAAAGAGGGATCCATGTACCCTTTCTCCCAATTTTATGTATGTATTTTTGTAAATAGGTTTTGGTTTAGCCAAAAGATGTGCCTGAATTCCCTACAGGGGCTTAGATTGGCCTTGAAATCCTAATCCTCCTGCCTCCATCTCTGGAATGCTGGACCTGATGCTAACATCCTGGAAAATTATAGTACAAATCACAAGATATTGACATGGATAAAGATCTTAATATTCAGGCCAGGTGTGGTGGCACACGTCTATAATCTCAGCACCTGAGAGGCAGAGGCAGGTGGATCTCTATGAGTTCAAGGCCAGCCTGGTCTACACATGCAGTTACAAGGCTACATAGTGAGACCCTGTCTCAAAAACAACAAAAGACCCCAACATTCCCATTACCCGCCACAAGGACCTCACTGTTGGCCCAGTATAATGGCACAGACCTTTCTCTGACCCTGCCTCCTGAGTTCATTAGGCTGTTTCCGTTTCAAGAATGTTACCTAAACAGAATTATGCAGCATTCAGACTTTGGAGGTTGGCTTTTCTCAATCAGCTAATTCTCTGGAGATTTACCTAGGCTCTCGCTAATATCAATAGTTCATTTCTTTTCATTGTTGAGTATTCCACAGGATGGTTGGACTCCAGTTTGTTTAACCATTCATCTGTTGAAGGACATCTGGATTAGTTCTGGTTTTTACTTAGTTAGAATAAAGCTGTTATTCTTGTAGAGGTTTTTTTTTTGTGTGTGTGTATGTGTGTGTGTGTGTGTGTGTGTGTGTGTGTGTGTGTGTGTGTATGAGTATAAGTTTTTATTTTTCTAGGATAAATGCCCAGAAACACAATTGTTGTATTGTATATTTGGTTTTAAAGAAATTGCCAAAACATTTTCCACAGTGACGGTGACACTTTACATTCTGACCTGTGATGGTATAAGGGATTCAGTTTTCCCACATCTTCTCCAGAATTTGCTGTTGTTTTTTAAATTTTTATTTTATATGTATGTGTGTTTTACATGTGTGTATGTCTGTGCACCCTGTGTGTACAATGTTCTCAGAGGCCAGAAGAGGACACTGGATCCTCTGGAACTGGAGTTGCAGATGGTTATGAGCTGCCATGTGGGTGTTAGGAGCAAGCGCTCTTAAGTGATGAGCCATCTCTAGACCCTTTTACCATTTTTTATTATAGCCATTTTCATAGGCATATGCTGATACCTCTTTGTGACTTTATTACACATTTCTCTAGTGACCGATGATACCAAGCATCTTCTTACGCATTTATTTGTCATTTCTGTGTTCTCTGGGAACATTTTTGTGGTGGCTAGTAATGCCTCAATAGGAATGGGCTGTGAGGCATTTTCTTAATTAGTGATCAATGGGGGAGGGCCCGGTCATTCTGAGTGGTGGTCCTGGGATGGTGGTCCTGGGTTCTATAAGAAAGCAGGCTGAGCAAGCCATGAGGAGCAAGCCAATAAGTAGCACTCCTCCATGGCCTCTGCATCAGCTCCTGCCTCAGGGATCCTGCCCTGTGTAAGTTCCTGCCCTCACTGCTTCTGATGAGGAACTGTTACATGGAGCTGTGAGTGAAATAAACTCTTTCCTCCCCAAGTTGATTTTGGTCATGGTGTTTCATTGCAGCAATAGAAAACCTAACTAGGACAAATTGGTACCAGCATAGTAGGATACTGCTGTGACAGATCTGACTGTCTGTGACTTCGGAACTTTGGGCTAGAAAAGCCATTGAGGATCGAGAGCTCAGGGGGCCTGGAAGATAAGCAGTGCAGACAACCGGGCCAGGCTTGTGAAGCTTCAGAAGGAAGTTTAAAGACTCCATTAGGGCTGTTTGCTATAAGATTCTGTTGTTCTGGTCTGCTGGGGCTGAAGAATCAGTCATGTTTAATAAGGGACCAGCACCACTGAAGTGAAACCTTTGTATTACTGGGACAAAGGGTTAGCTGGAGCTAAGAAATGAGTGGTGATTAAGAAGAGACCGGAATCATTGAGGTGAAGTCTTCTGGGAAGTGTTTCCTCAGGGTCAGCACACAGAAGCTCTGTTCCAGAAGAGGCTGAGGTTGTAACTCGTGCTGGCAGCTGAACTTGGTAGTATATGCATCGCCCAGGTGGTACTGATTTTGAAGGCATGGAGGGGTCATGCATGGAGAGCAGCTGAGGTTTGGCACTGTGTGGCAGGGTCGGAGTCCCTGAAGAGAGCCCAGGAGAGGTGATTGGCGATAGTGCAGCCCAGTTGCAGTAGCATTTTGGAGATGCCAGGACCGTGGGACGACCACTGAGAACAGCAGCAGCTGTGGAGCCTGCTGGACCCTAGAAGACGAGCTGTGTGTGCTGCAGAGGGCAGAGCTGGAGAAGTGACCCAAGCCCCATGGAGGAGCCCAGAACATCATGAGTGGATCCCAGACAATTGGACATTGAGTTATTAACGTTGTTAGAGTTTGGTTTTGCTTTGTTCAGTTTGTAACTGTGCCCTGGTTCTTCCCTCTTGAAGAAAGTATTTAACTTGATTTTTATTTTTATAGAATCCTACATCTGAAAGACTTTGAACTTTTACAAGAGATTTTGGATTTTTAAAGAGATTGGATATTTTAAAATTATTTATTATTTATTTTTATTGTATGTGGATGGTGTTTTGCCTGTGTGTGTGCCTATATAGTGTGTGCATGTAGTGTATACATAGTCTAGGTCCCCTGGAACTGGAGTTATAGACAGTTGTTAGCTGTCTTGTGGATGGGGGAAATTCCTTGGTCCTCTGGAAGAGCAGCCAGTGCTCTTAACCACTAATCCATCTCTCTAGCCCCAAGAGTGCATATTTTAAAGAGACTGAACTTTTAATGTGTTTGAATTTTTTCTTTTTTTTTTTTTTTTAAGATTTATTTATTTATTTTGTATACAGCATGTATGACCAGAAGAGGGCACCAGATCTCATTACAGATGGTTGTGAGCCACCATGTGGTTGCTGGGAGTTGAACTCAGAACCTCTGGAAGAGCAGTCAGTGCTCTTAACCTCTGAGCCATCTCTCCAGCCCAATGTGTTTGAATTTTTAAGGACTGGGACTTTTAAAGTTATTTATGTTTTATATTGTGATAGTAATATTGATGTTCCATCTTGGGGGTAAATGAGAAAGGAAAGGTTCTAATTAAAAAGTGATGTGCTTGTGTGTCAGGTTGATGAGGGGTCAGCCATATTGGCTGCTTTAATGTCAACTCAACACAAGCTAGAGTCATCAGAGAGGGGAGAGTCTCAACTGAGAAAATGCTTCCATAAGATTGGCCTATAGCCAGGCAGTGGCGGCGCACACCTTCAATCCCAGCATTTGGGAGGCAGAGGCAGGTGATCTCAGTGAGTTCGAGGCCAGTGTGGTCTATAAAGTGAGTTCTAGGATGTGCTCCAAAGCTATACAGAGAAACCCTGTCTCAAAAGAAAAGAAAAGAAAGTGAATTTTTTTTGTAGACAGTGTGTAATTGAGTCATGCATTTTGAGACTGGGGATTGGTTTTGTTATTGTTTGTTTGAGACAGGGTTTAAATATCCAGACTGGCTTCAAACTCGCTTTGCAACTGAGAATCCTTGAACTTCTGATCCTCCTGCCTCTGCTTCATGAATGCTGGAAGGACAGCCGTAGACCACCACATCTTGTTTTATGTGGAGCTGTGGATGGAACCCAGAGCTTCTCACACGCTAAGCAGGCGCTCTCCTGATGGAGGTGCATCTCTAGCCCCAATGACCTGAATTTTCTCTGTATACTTTAAAAACACATCAGATGGTGCTATAAGTTTTGCTTCAGACACCAAACATAATTTAGGGAGGTCAGCGTGCGGAAGATGTATTTACCCGAATTTTTCCTCTTTTTCTGTCCTTTCTTCCTAATCTTACAAAATTCTTCCTTTTATCATTTCCTATATTCCCAGAAAAACTTTAATTATTCTTTTAGGGAAATACCTCCAACACAGCTACACTTACCCTTTCCCATCTCCACACCTAGGGTTTGGGACAGAACACTATTCAGTGGCGTTGTTATTGTAATTATGAAAACGTAACTCTATGGATTCTGTACAGGATGCCATGGTGACACTTGCTTTTCTATATTCCTTTGTTTGTTTGTTTGATTTTTGTGTTTTGAGACAAGGCTTCTCTGTGTAGCCCTGGTTGTCCTGGAACTCACTCTGTAGACCAGGCTGGCCTCGAACTCACATAGATCTGCCTGCCTCTGCCTTGGAGTGCTGGGATCTATATCCTTAAAAACCCCAGATATGTCACATCACTGAACATGGGAATCACAAAAAACTAACCAGAATAAAAGGTTTCTGAATACACAATGGCAAAACCAAACCAAACTCCTGGAACAAACCAAGCAAACTAAAACCCAATGGGACTAGTGTGGAGTGTGGCATGGAGGCCCTTGCTTGTAATCCCAGCACTCAGGAGAGAAGCTGAGGTAGGGGCATCCAAGAGTTCAATGCTGGTCTGGGCTACCTACTGAGTTACAGGTTACTCTGGACCACAGTGTGATACTCTGTCTCAACAAACTTACCAACTCAAACATCAAACACAAACAGTCGCAAACAAAGAATCAAGTGACTATTGAAGCCGCTTCCGGCAGCACCTGTGCATGGCCTAGTCTGACTTTGCAGGCTTGGTTCTAAACCCACAGTGTGTGTTCTTTGCGCTAAGCAAGCCATCACACAAGGTATTATCAACAAACAGCCAGAAACACCTGGGCCAGGAGAGGGCTCAGGGGCTTAGGCCATCAACGGTTTGTTGATTCGTGTGCAATCCCCAGGGCACACAGAGGAAGGAGAGAACTGAATCCTGCAAGCTGTCCCCTGATCATCACACTCACCACGGCAGGCGCGCACCCCACCCCCACATACACGTACAAAGTACAATGAAACAAACAAAAAATTAATTGAAAGAAAAAAAAAACACCTCTGCTTAAATTCAAGGCAACTGAATGTTGAGTTGCCGTGTTTCTTCTGTGCCTGTGCAGTTTCTGCTCTGATTGAAACATAAGGTTTAACTGTGGGAAACTGAGTTTCAAGATTTTCCTATCATCACTCCTCACCATGGATCAAATTAGCACATCTTTTGATTGTATTGTGTTAGTGAATGGAAAGAAAGGAAGAAAGGAAGGAAGGAAGGAAGGAAGAAAGGAAGGAAGAGAGGGAGGAAACAAGGAAAGGGTCTCAGGCCGAGGCAGGTGAGGGTGGACTGCCCCGCCTACGGGGAGGCTCGAGAAAGGGTACAAATATATTGCAGGGGGAAGTCGAGAGGCTTTTGGGAAAAAGGAGACAGTAAGTTTCTTTAGTAGAGACACGTGCCCAGAGGGGTGTAGCAGGCCAGAGATGAGTGCCCAGGAGGCATCTCAGGCTGCAGGAGTCGGAGAGACATTTACAGAGGAGGAGATGACCAGTGAGAAGGCAGTTGAAGAGACAAATCCTAGAATTTGGAGTCCAATTTGGTGGGTGGCCGAAGCCCACAGAAACAAACGATCTGCACACGTCTTAAAGTGAAATCAGCAGCTTGGTTCGGAGCTGCCAAGTCCCTTGGAAAGGAGCTCACTGATGCCACCCCGGTGGTTTAGACACCAGATGAATGAGAAATGGAATGAGGACATGTTGATGCTGAGGGAGGCTGTGGCACACATCCACATTGACATTTTAATAGGCGCCTCAGTTAGCAGTTTGTCCTGGGTTTGAGACTGAACAGAATGTATGAATTTTAAAATTGCTATTTGAGGGGCTGGAGAGATGGCTCAGTGGCTAAAAACAAATAAGATTTTTATTTTTTTATTTTTTTTTCCGGTTTTTTGAGACAGGGTTTCTCTGTGTAGCTTTGTGCCTTTCCTGGAACTCGCTTTGGAGACTAGGCTGGCCTCGAACTCACAGAGATCTGCCTGCCTCTGCCTCCCGAGTGCTGGGATTAAAGGCGTGTGCCACCACCGCCTGGCTAAATCAGATTTTTAAGAGGATGTATTGTTTGGGACTGGAGAGATGGTTCAGTGGTTAAGGAGGAGGACCAGAGGACCTGGGTCCAATTCCTAGCACTCCTATGGTGCCTCACAACTGTAACTCCAGTCCCAGGGGATCTAACACCCTTTCTGACCTCCATAGGAAACAGGCATGCACTTGGTACACATGTATACAGACAGGCAAATCATACATATAAAATAAATAAACCTAAAAAAATGTTTTTAGTTGGGCATGGTGGTGCATGCCTTTGATTCCAGCACTCAGGGGTCGGGGAGGGGGCAGAGACAGGCCAGCAGCTTGGTCTACAGAGTTAGTTCCAGGACAGCCAGGGACACACAGAGAAACCCTGTCTCAAGAAAGCCCAAAAAAAAAAAAAAAAATTTTTTTTTTAAATTGCTATTTGAGTTGCTGACTTGAGTTTTATAAAAAAAATTGTTAAATAAATTTTGATTTAGAATTAGGACAAAATTTTCACAATTCATGAAAAGACACTAAACACACGTCTGTGGTTATATTATGTGTTTGTTGGAATGTCATCAGCGTGGATGATTATAAGATCACAATAATGATTGACCCTGGAAACCAGTGAAATGCTCTGATTCCTGCATTGTTAAAGCTTCAGCTGAGATTTATTTGTTTATGTAAAAAGGAACAAGCAGTAGCCAGGTGTGGTAGTGCACACCTGTAATCCTGGCACATAGGAGGCACAAGTAGGGGGATCAGGAGTTCAAGGCCAGCTACGGGAAATCTTGTCTCAAAAACTAAAAAATAAGAGTAAAATAAACAAGTACATTCAGCAAATTACCATGCAAACTTGCTTTTGTTTTTTTTTTTTTTTAAGATTTATTTATTTATTATGTATACAGTGTTCTGTCTGCATATACACCTGCAAGTCAGAAGAGGGCACCTGATCTCTTTGTGGATGGTTGTTAGCCACCATGTGGTTGCTGGTAATTGAACTCAGGATCTCTGGAAGAGCAGCCAGTGCTCTTAACCTCTGAGCCATCTCTCCAGCCCTTGCTTTTGTTTTTAATATGTATACTGAAGAATTATTTTAAATACATTTCTTTGTGATCTTTTAGTAAATGTTTGATTTAGAGACCCATTTTCTATACCTATGTAGCCTGGTTATATAAAATTTTCTTGGGCGAATACAGTCATGAGTGGGAGTTAATTTTTTATTTATTTTTTGTTTTTCAAGTCAGAGTTTCTCTGTGAAGTTCTGGCTGTCCTGGAACTCACTCTGTAGACCACACTGGCTGGCTTCGAACTCAGACTTCTGTCTGCCTCTGGAACTCACTCTGTAGACCACACTGGCTGGCTTCGAACTCAGAGTTCTGTCTGCCTCTGCCTCTCCCTCTCGAGTGCTGGGATTAAAGGTGTATGCCACTACAATTGTCTATGAGTGGGAGTTTAATAAACAGTGTCCTACACTACTTTTCTCAGAGATATTTGTTGTTTGCATGAAATTTTAGTTGTTGTTTGTTTGTTTATTTTTGAAATGGGGTTTTGCTGTGTAGCCCCGGCTGGCCTGGAACTCACTACGTAGACCAGGCTGGCCTTGAACTGGCTGGTATTCTTGCCTTTACATCCTAGATACTGGAATTATAAGTGTACATCACCATGCCCAGTTAATAGTTTTTATTTGTTTGTTTAGATAAAGTCTCCTATAGCCCAGGCCGGCCTCAACTCACTATGTAGGCAAGGATGACCTTGAACTTCTGATCCTCCTGCCTCTGCCTCCTGGATGCTAGGGTTCCAGCTGTGTACCACCACACCAGGTTTGTGCTATGCTGGGGATAAAACAGCTGCCTTCCCAGCTCGACTTTCGTCTTTTCTGTGGCACAGCTTGCTACCTCATACACCATTCTCAGTCTGTCTCTACCTCTGTCCCATTAGCCACAGGCACATCACCTGCATAACTGGAATTGAGTTGCCTCCATTTCCTGCTACTATTGTGACGAGTCATCTCAACCTTAAAGCAAAAACACATTTTTCATCTCTCAGTTCTGTAGGTCTGAAGTCTGGCCCATGACTCACTGGACTGTAATCAAGGTGAGGCTCTGGATGCCTTTCTGTCTGGATTCTCCATGAGACTGTCCAGAAGCAATGCTATCTGAGGTGCTGTGACGGCAAATACGATATTTACCATCTAAGGACATACTGAACGTCGTCTGTGTCCGGGGTATCTCTGTCAGAGACGACAAATCACTGTATCTCTCATGATAAAAAGATGTAGTAGTCTCTGTCCTTGTTACCATGGCTACTGTGTTCATCCCACGGGAGCAAAGCCAGAGGTGCTGAGCAGGAGCTTGCCTATAGCACCAGGTCAGCGCATGTGATGAGTAGGGTATTAAATTCTTTGTCTCCCATGGAGACCTCCCTTGGTGAACATTCACAGTATATGAGAATAGTCTTACATTTTTAGCCTACTTTGAGATTTCAATCCGTACCCCCATTTCCCAGAACTCTTGGTCATCAATCCCCCAGTCTTCCAAGTCCACAAACATCTGGCAAAAATATTAGTCATGACTCAGGAATCAATATAGATCTTACCTCTGGCCACCTCTCTCTCCAAACCTGAGGATGGGGATGAATCAGGAACCGTAGGGTCTCTGCTCTCTGGCTGTGAAGCTGCTGAGTGCGCCTGTCTCTAAGGCTTTAGACCGAGTCTCACTTGTTTTGGGTTACACTTAAGTCACTCTCACTTGATGTCCGGTGGTTGGATGTTGAATTTTCACAGGTGTGTAGGAGGCAACCAGGAGCCATTTGTTGAAAGGAAGGTCATGAGGCCTCCTGGCTGCTGCACTGTGGGCTGGGCCAGCCGCACACTCATACATCAAAGCTCTCTGTCTTTTGGGTTGCTTGGCGACTGGGTAGAGCAGGTGTTTTCTTTGTTTTGTGCTTCTTTCTTAGTGGTAGGGACTCTAAAGTCCACAGTCTGCAGGAGCTGTCTGGCATTCTCCATGTCTGAACTCCAGAATCTTTACTAGACTTGAAGTCTTTTTTTTTTTTTTTTTAAAGACAGGGTTTCTCTGTGTAGTTTTAGTGCCTGTCCTGGATCTCCCTCTGTAGACCAGGCTGGCCTCGAACTCACAGAGATGCACCTGGTTCTGCCTCCAGAGTGCTGGGATTAAAGGCGTGTGCCACTGCAGCCCGGCTTAGACTTGAAGTCTTTTGAGTTTTCCCAGGCTTATTCCTTCCCACTGGCATGTTGTTTATCTAGCCAAGACATCTAGGGCCTATTAGCAAGCACGCTATGATCAATGTAATATGCTAGAATATATAGCCTTACAAGATGATGGGGCACTCAGAGTTCTTTTTTTTTAATGATTTGTTTTTATTTATATTTTTTATTTTTTGTTTGGTTTTTTTTTTTTTTTGAAGATTTATTTATTATGTATACAGTCTGTCTTTATACCAGAACTGGGTACCAGATCTCATTACAAATGGCTGTGAGGCACGATGTGGTTGCTGGGAATTGAACTCAGGACGTCTGCAAGAGCAGACCTCTTAACCTCTGAGCCATCTCTCCAGTCCTGATTTATTTTTATTTTATGTGCATTGGTGTTTTGCCTGCATGTATGTCTGACTGTGTGAGCATGTCATATCCCCTGACACTGGAATTACAGACAGTTGTGATCTCCCATGTAGGTACTGGGAATTGAATCCAGGTCCTCTGGAAGAGCAGTTAGTGCTCTTAACCTCTGAGCCATCCCTCCAGCCCCAGTGAATTTTTCCCCCCACAAAACAAGGTTTCTCTGTGTAGCCCTGGCTGTCCTGGAACTCACTTAGTAGACCAGGCTGGCCTTGAGCTCAGAGATATGCCTGCCTTTGGCTCTTAATCACTGTCATCAAAGGCATGCACCACCACACCCCGCCAAGTTCTTGCTGGGGGAAACCTAATATTCCCCTGATGATTTTTTTTTTTTTTGCTTATCAGTAAACAGGGGAAAAATAATTCACTAGCTTAATAGTACTAATTAGTTAATTAATTTTTGTGCATGCATGCACAATGTGTGTATTTGTGTATTCATGTGTGTGAATGTGGGCACACATGTGCCACAGCACATGTGTGGAGGTCAGAGAGCAACCTGGGGTGTCAGTCCTCATCCTCTGCCTGGTTTTCAGACCATCTCTGTTGTCCCTCTCCTGTACACACCAGGCTAGCTGGCCCTAAAGCTTCTGGGGATTCTCCTGTCTCCATCTCTCGTCTTCCCATAGGGATCCTGGAGTTACAGACACTCATGCTACTCACTTCTGTAGATGGAAGTTCCTCTCCCACCTGCCTGTTCCCAGATACCCAGCAGCTGCTTCCCAAATGATTGACTCGGAAGCTTAATACTGTTTATAAATGCTTGGCCAGTAGCTCAGGCTTATTACTGACTAGCTCTTACACTTAAATTAACCCATAATTCTCATCTATGTCTAGCCACGTGGCTTGGTAGCTTTTCTCAGTGAGGCATTCTCATCTTGCTTCCTCTGCATCTGGCTGGCAACTCTTGACTCCACCTCCTTCTTCCCAGCATTCTTAGTTTAGCTTTCTCACCTATCTTCCTGCGCAGCTACCAGCCAATCAGTGGGTTTTTTTTTTTTTTAATTTTTAATTTTTTTTGGGTTTTTCGAGACAGGGTTTCTCTGTGTAGTTTTGGTGCCTGTCCTGGATCTTGCTCTGTAGATCAGGCTGGCCTCAAACTCACAGAGATTTGCCTGGCTCCGCCTGGCCACCAATCAGTGTTTTATTAAACTAATTCGGGTAACAAATCTTTACAGTGTACAAGAGGATTATTCCACAGCACACTTGGTTTTTTACTTTTTATTTTATGTGTATGAATGTCTGTATGTGTGTATGTGCCTACAGAGGCCAGAAGAGAGGGTCAGATCCCCTGGAACTGGAGTTACAAATGACTGTGAGCCAAAGAGCTGGACATGGGTGCTGGGACCTTAACCAGGGTTCTCTGCAAGAGCAGTAAGTACTCTTTAACTACTGAGCCATCTTTTCAGCCCCTACACCCAGCTTTTTCATGGGTTCTGGGGATTTAAACCGAGGTCCTCATACTTGCATGGCAAGTCTTTTTTCACCCAGTGAGTGGTCTCCCCAACCCTATTTTGTTTTTTAAATAGTGAACAGTGTCTTAGAACACTGTGTAGTTCAGGCTAGCCCTAAAGGCATTTCAGCCTCCTGAATGCTACTAATCGTCTTTCAAAGTCTCTGGGAGACAGGTATGGCAGCTGATAAATGTACTAGCACTTGGAAGTGGGTTAGATGTTAAAGGCCATCCTGAGCTACATAGCAAACTCAGGATCAATCTGGCATACACAAAACCTTATCACAGAAGTAAAATGAAAGTTTTGGGGACCCCTTGATCTGCCCTAGAAAAGTTTGTACATCTGGAACAGCAGCTTCAACTGAAGCTGTGGGCCCAGCATATATGGGCATACCACACTTTAATAGTCCCTGTACTCTGGAGGTGAAAGCTGGAGGATTAGGTGTTCAAGGTCATCCTTGGCGACATAGCAAGTTTGAGATACTATTCTGCCTCAAAGAAGAAACAATTATCACAACAAAAAAAAATTTGGAATCTTGGTCTGCTTGTGTTTACAATATGAGTTATCAGGCGAGAGAGCTCATTTCAACAGGATTACAGCAGGAAGGGCCATCCCTGTACCTTTCCTGTCTGTGTTGGTGTTGGTAACATTGTGTTGGTAACCTTGATTTACTACTGTAGAATAGGTTAGTTTCAGTCAGGGCAGTCCTGTTGTTTTGTTTTTTGTTTTTGTTTTCCCACAATAGTCATTTTTTTATGGGTTATAGAGCCAAAGCGGAGCTTCTGCAGTTAACTGTTTCAGCTAAGCATCAGGAGCTATGGAAGCGGTACAAGGATATCCTGATGGATCCTAGCCGATGTCGTAGGATTAACCAAAACTGCCTTTAGCAACAAATACCCTTTCTGTGTTAGCCTCCCATCCTCACTGGTGGGCCATAGTTCTGGAAGAATTCCTTTAGACCGGTCCCCCAGTGACACACCTCCTCCAACAAGGCCACACCTCCTGATCCTTTCTAAACAGTCCACCAACTAGAAACCGAACATTCCAGTATATGAGTCTGTGGGGGCCATGCCCATTCCAACCTCCATCTTCCCATTCATATGATAGATGGCCTGAGGTACCTTGGAAAGCTGAGAATTGCAATATAGACCTGTGGTATCTTCCCTATAGAATTAGAGTTCTCTACCTAACCCCACCCCTTTTTAAGGTGCTCTGGGTTTGGGAATAAAGACAGTATATCCTATAACAGTGACTCAACAGGACTCCACCTCATTACACCTGGCGTTACTTTGGTTTGATCAATTTTTTTTTTTGTTGTTTTCCCACCAGACAGTCTGGGTTTGAATTCTGACTTTGCCTCGTCTTCAGCTGTGAGACTCTGGGAAAGATATGCAGGGGCTGGAGCAATGACTCAGTGGATAAGAGTGTGTCTTGTTCTTTTTTTTTTTTTTTTTTTTGGTTTTTCAAGATAGGGTTTCTCTGTGTAGCTTTGGTGCCTGTCCTGGAACTCACTCTGTAGCCCAGGCTGGCCTCGAACTCACAGAGATCCGCCTGCCTCTGCCTCTTGAGTGCTGGGATTGAAAGTGTGTGCCACCACCGCTTGGCTGTGTGTATTGTTCTTGCAGAGGACCCAAGTTCAATAGCACCCACATCAGGTAGCTCACAAGTGCCTGTAACTCCAATTACAGGGATCTGGCATCCCTCTAACCTCTTTGGACACATACACACACACACACACACACACACACACACACACACACAAATAATAATAATAATAATAATAATAATAATAATAATAATAATAACTTAAAAAATTTTAAAAACAGATATTTTAGCTAGGTGTTGGGGGATATACCAGTAATCCTTGATCTTGGAAGGCTGAGGCAGGAGGATTCTAAGTTTCAGGCCAGCCTGGGCTATATAGTGAGATTCTATATCAAAAAAGAAAGAAAAGAAGCCCACTGCAGTGGTGCATAGTGCATACCTTTAATCCCAGTACCCAGGAGGTGGATCTTTACATAGCAAGTTCCAGACCAGACCCCCAAGAACTACATAGTAAGATCTTGTCTCAGAGAAGAAGACAAAAAAGATGTGGTGGTGAGCACCTGTAATCCCTATACTCCTAAGAGGAACGGGAGGCAGAGCCAGGAGATTTCCCTGAAAGCTTGCCAGCAGACAGGCAAGCCAGGAATGGCAGAGCCTTGGTACAACCAACGAGAAAGATGCCGTCTTAACAAGGTAGGAGAGAGCTGACTCATGAGGGCTGTCTTTTGACAACTGACACACACACACCATCAAACACGCACACACTAGTAATAAACTGACATACACATACCATCAAACACGCACACACTAGTAATAAACTGACACACACACACCATCAAACACGCACACACTAGTAATAAACTGACACACACACACACCATCAAACATGCACACACTAGTAACAAATGCAATGCTTTACAGTTATTTATTTTGTGTGTATGAATATCTTGCCTGTATGTGTATGTGTACCATGTACATGCCTGGAGCCCGTGGAGGCTAGAAAAGAGTTAGTGCCCCCGGAGCTAGAGTTACAGACCTCTGTGAGCTGCCATGTGGGTGCTGGGAACTGAACCAAGGTCTTCTGCAAGAGCAGTGAGTGCTCTTAACTGCTAAGCCATCTCTCCAGCACCTATACATTTTTTTTTTAAGACTGTCAGTGGTGGCGCACGCCTTTAATCCAAACACTCAGGAGGCAGAGGCAGGTGGATCTCTGAGTTCGAGGCCAGCCTGGTCTATACAGTGAGTTCCAGGACAGCCAGGGCTACACAGAGTAACCCTATCTTGAAAAAAATATATTTATTTTAAAGAAAAGATACTTTATCTCTCTGAGCCTTACAGTTCCTTCATCTGCAAAATGAGAGTATCATACTGCCTAATTTACAGAGTTGTTAGAACTGAGCAAATTAACACAGAACACGTCAAGCACTAGGTGTGGTGGCTGATACCGAAAGGGCTCACTTGACTCTGGCTGTTGTGACTACAGTTATTTGATGACTACAGTTATTGCCGCTGTTACAACACTTCCAGGATGACAAAGGGATGAATAACACACTATTTATCTTCCCGGTGTCTATAATCTCCTGGGAAAGGTGAGATTAAATAGCCAAGTGTGTCACGCTGTACAATAAAACCAAAGCGGCTGAAAAATACAAATCGGAAGCTCAAGAAAAAGAGCGGGAGGGATGGAGATGGGGGATTTCTCAGTGATTAAGAACACCTGCTACTCTTCCACAGGGCTAGAGTTTTAATCCAGCATCAACATCAAGTGACTTACAGCTCCAGAGCCCTCCTCTGGCCTCTGTATACATACATACATACACACACACACACACACACACACACACACACACACACACACATCATAAAAAATAAAAAAAGCAATAGGCCCAGACATAAACTGGTTACCCAGGGAGAAGAGTGGCTGGGACAGCCCATGAAGCCAGGGTTCAGAGGGCTAACAAAGGAGGCAGACAGGCAGAGGTGGGGGCCAGGAGTGAAGTGATGTTGGTGCTCAGAGAAGGTTCCAGAGTCGTGGAGGTTGGAAAGACAGACACAGCAGAAGCTGCTGGATCCCATGGTGTTGCTTGGTCAGTGTAGAGTTCAGGAGAGACAGGGAGAGAACTATGAGGTAGGGTATGCGCACAGTCTACCCTTTCTTTATAATGTCCTGAGGGTCCCAAGGAAGGAAGAGCATGGTGAATCTAACAAGAAGGGATGAGGGCAGAGGATACTGGCTTACACCCAGGGTCACGTCCGCCCTTATTGCTGTACCAGGGCTACACTCCTACCTCCTCCAGTCCTGATTCAAATGTCACCTTCTACCCAGTCAACCCTGCCTAACGGTCTCCTCCCCCAAGATATCAACGCCCTAATCCCCGGAGCCTGAGAACATGTTACCTGACCTGGTAAAAGAGACTGTGCCATGTAAATCAAGCATCTTGAAATGCAAAGATTGTTCTGGGTGGTTATGGTCCATGCCTATAATCCTAGCACTTGGGAGGTGGAGTCAATAGGATCAGGAGTTCAAGGTCAGCCTCTATTATATACTGAGAGCAAATTTGGAGTTTGAAGCCAATTTGGGCTACCTGAGACCTGGTCTTAAAACATACCTTCTGAAAAATTCTAGGTTGTCTGGATGGATCAGAGGTAATTAAAAGATTACATCCCTACTCATCCTGGATGAATTATAACAACAATATGACAATAACCATAGTAATCACATAATTACAGCCACAATAGCCAACATTTAGTGTTCACTATCTGTCAAATACTTCTGCAAGGGCTTTACATGTGCTGTGTTATTTCTCTTAATTCTAACAACCCTTTGAACTGGGAAGTATTATAATATAAAACTCAGGCCAAGTGGTGGTGGTGCACACCTTTAATGCCAGCACTCGGGAGGCAGAGGGAGGCAGATCTCTGAGTTCAAGGCCAGCCTGGTCTACGGAGCAAGTTCTAGGATGGCCAGAGCTACACAGAGAAACCCTGTCCCAAAAATCAAATAAACTACTAGTAGTAATAATATAAAACTCATTTTATAGAAGAAAAAACTGGGGCTCAGAGAGATAAAGCACCTCTATTCCGTTCTACTCCCCCTCCATTTTTGTTGTTGTTACTGTTGGGAATGTAGCTCAGGCTGGGTGCTTGCAGAGCGTGCCCAAAGCCCTGGATTCAATCCCAAGTCTATATACGCATATGAACACACATAAACAGCCAGATGAAGAGAAATACAATGCAAGGTCTGGCTCAGGGAGTGCATGCCTGTCATCCCAGCATGAGGGAGGAGATCAGGACCAGCAAAGGCTACATGGTGAGTTTGAGGCCAACCTGAACTATTAGAGACTATGGGACCCTGTCTTTCTCTCTTTCATGAACAACATAACAAAACAGAAAACAACAGGCTGGAGAAACGGCTCGGCAGTTAAGAGCACTGCTTGCTCTTCCAGAGGACCCGGGTTCAAATCCCAGCACCCACATGGCAGCTCACAACTGTCTGTAACTCCATTTCCAGGGGATCCGACACCCTCACACAGACCTACACGCAGGCAAAGCATCAATGTACATGAAATAAAAACAAAACAAAACAAAACCAAGCCGGGCTGTGGTGGCACACGCCTTTAATCCCAGCACTCGGGAGGCAGAGGCAGTCGGATCTTTGTGAGTTCGAGGCCAGCCTGGTCTACAGAGCAAGATCCAGGAAAGGCACAAAGCTACACAGAGAAACCCTGTCTCGAAAAACCAAAGAAAAATAAAATAATAAATAAATAAATAAATAAATAAATAAATAAATAAATAAAAACAACAAAAAACTTACAGGAAGGAAGGAGGCAGGAGGGTGGAGGCAGGGAAGGAAATGCGATGGTAGGGGGGTGGGGAGAGAGACTGACTGATTTAAAGATATTGTGATGGGGGACTAGGTTATAGATCAGTGGTAAAGCATTTACCTAGTAAGCACAAGGCTCTTGGTTCAAATCCCAGCACCACCCAAAACCTATCAAGTGTTGGTTTAAGTCACCATTTTTTTTTCCCTCTGTGTGTTGCGTTGGCTGTCCTGAAACTCGCTCTGTAGATCAGGCTGACCTCGAACTCACAGAGATCCACCTGCCTCTGCCTCCCAAATGGTGGGATCAAAGGTGTGTGCTATCACTGCCCAACTTAAGCCACCACTTTTAATGGTAAGTTTTTTGGTTGGTTTGTTTGTGGTTCATTTTCTATGTTTTTGAAACAATCCTTGCTATGTAACCCTGGCAGGCCTGGAACTTACTGTGTGTTCCAGGTGGGTTTCAGACTTGCAGCCATCCTCCTGACTCTGCTTCCTGAATGTTGGGATTACAGGTGTGGCATCGCCACACCTGGCTTTGGGGCAAATGTTTACAGTGACAGCAAACTGATGTCACCCACAGCTCCTGACTTCCCAGTCTGGCTCCACTTTCTCTCCACAATACTTAACTTTCTGACATACTATACAATTTATTCATTTCCTTTATCTTGTATCGTATCCCTATCTGCTAGGATGCGAGCTCCGCAATAGCTATACATATAGACTATATATATATGGTTATAAGATTTGGCATGGCTGGCTTTGGGAGCTGTTTGGGGGGCTAAGGCAGGAAGACCACAAATCCAAGGCTTGCCTGGGCTACAGGGTAAGTTCAAGACCGGCCTGAGTAACTTAAGCAAGACCCCCAAGCTCAAATTAAAATGGGCAGGGGGGGGGCGGGGGGGAGAATTGGTGATGTAGCTCAGTGGTATATTGTTTACCTAGCATGTAGCAGTCCCCAGGCCCAGTAGTACTTTTGTTTGTTTGTTTGTTTGTTTTGAGACAGAGTCTCACGATGTAGACCAGGATGGGCTGGAGCTCACAGAGATCTTTGCTTCTGTCTCTTAAGTGCTGGGATTAAAGGCAAACACCACTATACCCAGTTTAGTATCTTTATGTGTATGTGTGTATTATATAAACTATATATATATATTACATATAATATATTGTAGCTAGAGTTTTCCTGCTTTGTCCACAGTTAGGACAAATCTCTGTCACCCGCCAGTCCCACAGCCACTCAGACCCAACCAAGTAAACACAGAGACTTATATTGCTTACAAACTGTATGGCCATGGCAGGCTTCTTGCTAGCTGTTCTTATAGCTTAAATTAATCTATTTCTATAAATCTATACCTTGCCATGTAGCTCGTGGCTTACCGGCATCTTCACATGCTGTTTGTCATCGTGGCAGCTGGCAGTGTCTCTGACTCAGCCTTCCACTTCCCAGCTTTATTCTCCTCCTTGTCCCGCCTATATTTCCTGCCCGGCCACTGGCCAATCAGTGATTTATTTATTGACCAATCAGCAACACACTTGACATACAGACCATCCCACAGCAATATATATGTGCAGAAAACTCTACCCCCCCACCCCCATCTTTAAAAAAAATTGTATTAGAAGTCAGGTGTAGTGGTGCATGCTTTTAATCCCAGCATTCAGAAGGCAGAGGCAGCCTGATCTCTGTGAGTTCAAGGCTAACCTGGTCTACACAATGAGTTCCAAGATAGCCAAGACTATTACACAAGGAAACCCTGTCTCAAAAAACAAAACAAAACAAAACAAAACAAATTTGTATTAGTAATAACTGATTTGGAAGATGTTGGCAGACACAGATTTGGAAACAAGCTTCCCTCCCCCCATTACTTCCTACACCAAATCCCCCCTCAAATGCAACTGTTAATTCCAGTTTCTTTGGGTATCCTTCGGGAGATCTTTGCATATACATATGAATTCACTTAACTATGTTTTTATTGTTGCCCAAGGGACATCATATGATACCTGCTGCCTGTAGTTTTCAGCACTATCTGCTAGTTTATTACCTGGGCTAGGTGGAATGGGACACGTACAGTTTAGGACAGGTGACTCTCCACCGTCATCTTCCCTTGATGCTCTCAGGACAAAATGGGCTGCCCTGCAGGCAGCTGCCTTTCCCTGCTGGGGAATGAGGGGAATTGCCAAGTGGCCTTGGGCTTCTGCAGCAGGGTGTCATTTAATTAGAAGAGGCACAGCTTGACCTGCAGCAGGAAAGAATGCCAGGGTGCAGACCCTAGGGACCACATGGGCCTGCCTCTTAATCTGGGCTGCCTGTTAGGATCACCAAGGGAGATTTTCAAATATTTCCCTTGAGCCCTGGGGCCTCACCCGTGAACAACTGAGTTAGAATCTCCGAGTCTGAGGACTCAAGCCTCAGGAGTGTGTTGTAGGGTTCTCTGTTTGAACCTGCTCAGCCTGCCATTAAGTCAGGGTACACCATCCAGGGGTCGTGGTGTGTGACACCATCCCAGCACACAATCTTGGCAGGAAGGAAGCAGGAACTGGAGGGTCGCAGCAAATCCAAGGGCCAGGTAGGGCTACATAGAGAGACTGTAAAGCCAAAATCACCACACACACACACACACACACACACACACACACACACACACACCCCAAAATCCACCCACCCAACAAAACAGAAACATCAAGGTAGACGCACTCCAGAAAGAACATGGAGACGTGACTTCACTCCTGCCTCAAGCTCCTATCTCTGAAAACGCAGGGGATTGATGGGTCACGTGATGTCTGTGGACTTCAGTGTCCAAACTCTGATCCAGAGCCAATAACAGCCGCTGCCTCGCATACCTCACAGGATTGTAATGAGGATCAGATGGTAAGAGCCCTGGGAACTCTGAAGCCTTGTCTGTGTGGGGAGGGATAATCATATCAGGTGCCTCGTCTCGGGTTTCTCGGACCAGCTGTATTCAGCTGCAAACACCACTCAGGCTCTGCCAGGGACTTTCTGTTTAGTTTTGGCAGGTTGGCACCTGGTTTGAGAAAACACATTCAATGTCATACCTGCATATGTAGAAGACAGTAAAGAGGGAGGGGCAAGGAAACCATCTCAACTGCTCTTCCCACACAGTATAGCTCAGCCACCTCTCCTGCAGCTCTGTCTCCTGCAGACCCCTGCAGGGGTGAGAGGACAAAGCAATGGCTGGGGTGGGGTGGGGGGAATGGAAGGGATCTGTGGGTCAAATGATTGACTGCTGTGTTTACTCAGGGGAGGCAGGTGTAAAGAGTTATGAGTCATCTTTCCTTGCTCTCAAGTAGAATGTTTTCTCTGGAAGTCTGATGGCAGGGGCTCTTCCCACAGAAACTTCCAGTTACCCTCTTGTGTAACTCAGACCTTGCTCGGCAAAGGCCGCCCTGTCTCCGTCCACTGAACATCCTCCCCTGACTCTTCTGGTCTCGGGGCCCCACTAGTGTGTACCTGTCCTGGGGGCTCATGCCAGGGGTTTTCTGAGCTAATGCTGTCCTCTGGGGTTCAAGAAGCAAAGGTCTCAAAGGGCTTTACTACTCAGGACACCCTGAACACACTGTTCTTCTCAGGCAAACACTTTTCCCTTCAGCTGTGACCACTACTCTCCCCTTTTCCTGACACTCCACTTCCAAGGCTCTGGGGCTGCTTCTCTCCAGTCCGTAATGCTCAACCGCCTCTGCACATCTTTTTATTTATTTATTTGTTTGTTTATTTATTTATTTAGAGACAGGGTTTCTCTGTGGAGTTTTGGAGCCTATCCTGGATCTTGCTATGCAGACCAGGCTGGCCTCGAACTCACAGAGATCCGCCTGGCTCTGCCTCCCGAGTGCTGGGATCAAAGGCGTGCGCCACCACCGCCCGGCTCAACCACCTCTGAAGTGCCGAGTAATTTGGCTTCTTATTTTCTTTATTGGCTTTTGTTCTTTACCATCACCATAACGTAATTTCCACAGAGATAACAAGGGTTCTGTCTGTGGTGTCCCAAGCGCCAAGCAGAATGGTTGTTGCTCGTAATGGGTGCTCAGCACTTGTTGAAAGAACGAGTAGAAATGTCTGTGCCTTTGGTCTCTCTCTAGCTGTGAGTTTTGTAAGGGAGAACTAACAGGTATTTTATGCACTATGTACATCCTGAAGCCTAGCACAGGGCCTAGCCGGGGGAAGCCCTCCGTATGTGTGTGTAGATGGCCCAATTTTGCTGACTTAATCCACAGACATGCTCACGGAGTGCAAAAGTACACATGGACATGGACTGCAGCCTTTTGCTAAACAAAGCTACGAGGGACCAAGACATTTCTACTTGAATATCTGGGCTAAGTAACTTTGTGCTCCACACTGTAGCTTAGGCAGCTGTTCAAGAGAGGGAGACAAGGCCTTACTTTGTAGCCAGACTGGTCTTGAACTCAGGGTAATTTTCCTACTTTAGCCTCCAGAGTAGTGGCGTTACAGACCTGAGCCACCACACGCCCACCATGCTTGGGTTTACCAAGTTCCTCACTAGGCCCCTTTTTTTTTTTTTTTTTTTTTGGTTTTTCGAGACAGGGTTTCTCTGTGTAGCTTTGTGCCTTTCCTGGGACTCACTTGGTAGTCCAGGCTGGCCTTGAACTCACAGAGATCCGCCTGGCTCTGCCTCCCGAGTGCTGGGATTAAAGGCGTGCGCCGCCACTGCCCGGCCAAGGCCCCTTTTTTGAGACAAGGTCTCAAATAGCCAAGGTTAGCTTCAGATTTGCTGTGTAGTGGATGATGACCTTGAATTCCTGGTCCTCTTGACGCTACTGATCTCTGGGATTTTAGAAGTGCACCCCCACACCCAGCTGTTGTTGTTTTTGTTTTATCGGGACATTGGCATGTGATGTAGGCTGCCCTGGAACTTGCTATATAACCCAGACCGGCCTCGAACCTAAATCACGATCTTATGTGCACAGCACTATGCCTGGCTTCTTCACCAGGTCCCTGGAGCGGAGATTCCACAGCTTTATTCTACTTTCACCTGTACCTAGGACAGTCATATCTCCTACTTCATCTGCTTTTAGGTGTTTTAAGAACCCAGACTTGGGGCTGGAGAGCCCGCTCAGCGCTTAAGAGCACTGACTGCTCTTCCAGAGGACCTGGGTTCAATTCCCAGCATCCATATGGCAGCTCACAACTGTCTGCAACTCCAAGATCTGACACCTTCACACAGACATATATGCAGGCAAAGCACCAATGAACATAAAAAAACAAACAAACAAACAAACAAACAAAAAACAAAACAAAACAAAAAAACCAAAAAAACCCAACCCAGACTCTTCCTCTCCCACTGCCCAGTCCATGTGAAACCCCTAGGGTCAAGAGACTTCTGTCTGACCCAGGGTAGGACTTTAGACTCAACATCCACGTGCACAAGCAGGAAGATTGCCAAGGAAGACACAAAGTGATGTCCAGAGACTTCTCAACTTTTATTGGTCCCTTAGTCCCCAGGGGTCACCTCCTTGTCAGCCTCAGTGCCTCAGAACTCTGGTGTCGTTGGTCTCAGACACCACTTTGCCATCCACGACCTTGCGGGAGGTTGTCCTCTGGACAGTCTGCAAGGAGTTACTGGAGTCCAGGGCATCGTTGAGACTGTAACAGATAACCAAGCCTTAGTTATAAACAGCCCCAGAGTAGAGAGTGGGAATTCAGAACAAGCTTTCCCTGACTCTTGTCTTTACATCCAAACTTTCCTCAGCCATTTCTTCCAGAAAAAGGAAACTCAAGGCTGAACTTTTATCCCAAGTACAGCTAGGGACAATACTTAAGTCATTTTTTTCTCATGAGATAGAACCTGTGACTCACTGTTTTGTAGCCACTGCTCAGGGGTCACCAACAAACATCTTGGAACTTCCCAAAGTTCCAAAAGTGGAGAAGAGACCCTCACTTGTGTGGTTAGGAGGATACCACTCACCTGAAGTCTTCCCCATCTTCCAGCAAGCGGCGGTAAGTGGCAATCTCAGCCTCAAGCTTGACCTTGATGTTCAGCAGGGCTTCATATTCCTGGGTCTGGCGCTGCCCCTCTGCCCGGGTTTGGGCCAGCTCTGACTCCAGGTGCAGAAGGACCCCATTAAGCTGCTCCATCTGCATGCTGTATCGGGCTTCCACATCCCTAAGGCTGTTCTCCAAGCTGATCTTCTGCAGGGCACAGAAAAATGGGAGAGTGAGTCCCAAGTCCTAGCCTGCTCAGCCCTTCATTCTCTGACAGGGTGAGGACCACTTGTCTGTCAAATCCTAGGTTCCAGTGTAGGTGTAATGAAATACAAAGAGAAGTGATTCAGCTTAGGGATCTCTTGATTATGTGGGGAGGAGGATTAGGGACAAGACAGTCAGGGCTGAGGCCATGTGTCAGAGGTCTGGGTCCAGAGGAACTGCAGCAGATGACTAGGGGACTCTCACCTGATTTTTCATGGCTTCCAGGTCAATCTCCAAGGCCTGGAAGGTGCGCCTCAGGTCCGTGAGTGTGGTCTCGGCATCTCTGATTTCAGCAGACTGGGTGGTGACTACCGTGGTGCTCTCCTCAATCTGCAGGGTGGGGAGGGTCAGTCAAGACCCACCTTCCTTGGCAGCCTCCCCCTCCCACCCTGGCAACCAGCCTTTCCTCTTGCTGGGACCATACCTGCTGGGACCAGTACTTGTCCAGTTCCTCACGATTCTTCTGAGCCAGCTCCTCATACTGGGCCCGGATGTCAGCCATGATCTTGCTGAGGTCCTGAGATTTGGGGGCATCCACCTCCACGGTCAGCCCAGAACTGGCAATCTGGGCTTCCAGTCCCTTGACTTCCTGAAGAAGGCAGAAACAAGGGTGGGGGCACCTAAGAGGGGGCACGTAGGGTCAGAGTTCCAACCCAGCCACTCATCACTGACCGTCTTTTCTAGAAGGCAATGATAAGCGTAACGGGAGACGAGAGCGGAGGAAACCCTGGACTTGCACTTGGCAAGGCTTGATCTGGGCTTCTGCTCCAGATGGGTAGGAATGCCACTCCTTCACTGCCCGAACCTGCCACTCACAGGTGATTTTCACCCTTCATTTTATCCCCCCCTACAAACCTTACCTTAAACTTCCTCCAGAAGCCCTACCAGCTCCACCATCAGCCCCAGCTCCCAAGACTGGCAATCCCTACCTTTGTCTCCATCCCCTCTCAACTCAGTGAGACAGGCTGGCATTGAACTCAATCCTCCTGCCTCAACTTTCCAAGTGGTAGTAGGGCTGCAAGCCAGGCCTTATACTATTATGAGGTCAAGATACAAGGGCTAACTTGGGGTGAGCCATAGAAACATGTGACCCCCGGGTTTGCTCTTAATCAAAACAGGCTAACAACCCAGGCTGGTGGTTCTAAATTTCCATGCAAGGCTGCTTTTGGGGGCAGCCTGGCCCAGCTAGTCTCGGCTCCACTTGCCTCCTCGTGATTCTTCTTCATGAACAGCAGTTCCTCCTTGAGGGCTTCAATTTCTGTCTCCAGCTGCAGCCTCGTGATGTTGGTGTCATCCACTACCTTTCGGAGCCCGTGGATGTCATTCTCCACAGACTGGCGCATGGCCAGTTCTGTCTCATACCTGGAGGAGTGGAGATGATCAGTGCTCCCCATCTCATCTAGAAGCTTCTCAACCAGTGCCACATCCCTAGCCTAGCCTTGTCCCATCACAAACCAGTCACCTGAGCCAGGCACCATTCCCTCAGCACTGTTCTCGGCTGTGAGGAGCAGTGTGCTGAAGCCCGGCGGCCGCACAACTGAACAGTGAAATGATCACTCAATGCACCCTACCCTGAACAAGGAAACCCTATCCTAACACGGCCCCTGGAGTAGACCGTTCTTACTCTAGCCGCAGCCCCAGACTTACTTGACTCTGAAGTCATCAGCAGCAAGACGAGCATTGTCGATCTGCAGGACGATGCGGGCATTGTCCACAGAATTTGCAAAGATCTGGGTGGATTAAAGCAGAGGGTTGCTGTGAGAGGCCAGGACAAATGTGCGTGTGTGAAGGACGCATCTTCTGTTTCAGTGAATCCCTCCTCCTCCCCGGAACTGCCAGAGGCTAGCGCTCCCATCTTGCTGTTCCACCTGTGCCCCGGCTCCCTTCCTGGACTCTTAGATCCTGGCACCTTGCCCCTCTGCCTGGGCCTGCCCTATCCGGCCTGCCTACAAATGAGCCACTTCTAACAAGCTCTCTCCCCCATCCTCTTTCTCCCGCTGCACCTGCTAACTCCCTGTTCTGGGCCCCCCACTCCCTTGATTGGCCCCTCCCACAGGTAGGCTCCTGTTTACTTCTAGATGACTCAGCCTTAGCTACATCCGCTTAACCCTGTAACTGTCCCCACTGAAAAAGCCGTGTCTGGGTCCACTTTATGGCCCTTTTTGGAGCGGCTCTCAATCCGGTTCCCTTCCCATTACACCCCTTGGGGAAAGCCAACTCCTATGTGTAGCCACTGCCCTTGGAATTCCTAGGTTGTGGGTGAGAATCCAAAGTATTCCTAACTGCGTCCCATAGAGGGGAGGAAACGGATGGATGTGGAAAGCGGAACGAGTCAACCACCAACACCCTATTCAAGTTTGGGGGGTGGGCGGGATGACCGGAATGGCTGGGAGCGAGGGCCCCTCCTTCCGTGCTCCTTTACCTGAGCCCTCAGGTCCTCGATGATCTTGAAATAGTGGCCCCAGTCTCTGACGCCCTGGGACCCCTTCTTCTCCAGATGTTCCCGGATTTTGCTCTCCAGTCTCCTATTCTCAGTCTCCAGGCTCTTCACCCTGTCCAGGTAGCTGGCCAGGCGGTCGTTCAGCTCTTGCATGGTCTCCTTCTCGGTCTGGATGCCACCCATTCCAACCAGGCCTGCAGACCCCATGGAGCCACCCCAGACGCTTGTGGCGCGGGACACGGAGATCCGGGAACCGGAGCCCCCAGCACCTGCATAGACGCTGGCCGCGCTGCTGGCAGGACGGACCCGCTGGCTGGGCGTCCGCACAGAGCCCTGGGACCGGTAGTTGGTGGAAAAGGTGGTGGAGCGGGTGGTGAAGCTCATGTTGTCTGGAGAGGAGAGCGAAGCGAGAGACCGAGACAGGAGTTCGGACGGCCGTGGAGGGTGGCGGCCCTCGACCTGTTATATCGCTGAGAGAGGAGGTGGGGACCTCTCCTGGAGGCCCCGCCCTGCCACCCGAGCCGCGGGCGCCAAGAGCGCGATTCCGGTGACCTACCTACCTGGTCGCAGCCCTTCTTGGCCTCTGCACACGCTCTCAGCCACCCTCACAGCCTCGGGAAGGGGGTGCCTAATCAGAGGCACCAGGGATGGCAGGTGGTGTGAGCCTTTGCTTTTAGGGCAGGAAATGAAGTTCTTAACACCTTTCCCACAGATAGAAGAGGTGTCCACTAGGGCGAAGATTTTGTAGTGTCCTTAGCTTAAGTCGGGGAACAGTCTTGGAGCCCCAGGAGTCCTGGGGAAGAAAAGCTGGGGGCTCAAGAAGAGGAGGGGGGGCTGGAGAGATGATTCAGTGGTTAAGAACACTGGTTGTTCTTCTAAGAGGACCCGGGTTCAATACCCAGCATCCACAGGGCGGCTCACAACTGTCTGTAACTCCAGTTTTCAGGGTACCTGACACCCTCCTACAGAAGACATGCTTGCAGGCAAAACACCAGTGCACACAAATAAATAAATAAATAAATGAAGAGGAAGAGAAATAGGATCCTGAGAGCAGATCTCTTGGTTTCCACACTCTGGTCCCATGTTCCCAAACACACATAGGGAACTATGGAAATACATGTTCTCAAATATGGAAATATATATTCTCACATTTCCTCACTCAGTCCCTGGACTGTCTCTGAACACCCTGGGGGCTTGAGGGGGACCTCTGTGAGTGTGCAGCAGCCCCTCCCCCTGTCTGGACACAGTTTTGTTTACTCTTATTTCTTCCTGCTTCCCCACCCCTCTTTTTTGGAGATAGGGTCTCATGTAGCTCAGGCTGGTCTTGAACCTTTTATGTAGCCAAGGATGGCCAAGGATGGCCTTCAGCTCCTTCATCCTCCTCTCCCTACTTTTCAAGTGCTGGAATCACAGACGTGAGATATCACACTCAGTGTATGGAGTGCAGAGGATCAAACCCAAGGCCTCCTGTTGGACATAAGTGCTCTATTAGCTGAGTACACCACCAGCCCAAGAGCATTTTTATTTTTATTTATTTATTTATTTTTGGTTTTTCGAGACAGGGTTTCTCTGTGTAGCTTTGCGCCTCTCCTGGAACTCACTTGGTAGCCCAGGCTGGCCTCGAACTCACAGAGATTTGCCTGGCTCTGCCTCCCGAGTGCTGGGATTAAAGGCGTGCGCCACCACCGCCCGGCTGCATTTTTAATTTAACCAGTATTTGCTGGACACCTACTGTGTGTCAGGCCTTTTCTAGTAGCCATGGCAACAGTGGAGGAAAAGACCACTGTGCCTCCTCCAGACTATACTCTGTCTGGATAGGTTGGGGTCTGAGGGGATAGACCAGGACAGAATCACCCGGCTGGGTTTGAACCAGATTGCCTGCCCCTCTATTTTCCACCCCCCTGCCATCTACTGGCACTGGCCCCTCCTCTCCTCCTTGGGCCTTCTTTCCTTCCTGGTCCCTGGAGAAACCCCCAGACATGTTCAACACCCCACTAGCTGCATGACCACTCCTGCTGCATGAAGACGGAGAAACCCTGAGGTTCAAGTCAGCCAGCACCGGGAGCCCGTTTTTCCGGCAGGACCTGGTGTTTGTTAGACATGTGGCCGTGCTCTTTGCTCTGGAGTGGACCTATCGATCCTTATCGAGCGACCAGCTGAACTGACTCTGTGTGGGCAGACAGAAAAGCAAAACAGGGAGAGAAAGGGGCCCTAGGAAGAGCCCAGGTCAGCAGATCAGGCGGATGCAGGGTGTGAATGGATTGTTCTAAGCCTGTCTCCTTCGTATGGGAAAACCCTGGAGACCCCGTGGGAGCTGGCTGGGAAGGCTGGGTGTGGCCAGAGACAGCCAGGCAAATGGGATGCAAACAACATACAAACGAATGCTCACTGGCTTTGCATGAAGGCTTTTGGGGGTTGGAGATTCCAGCCAGTAAAAGGAACTTTCAATTTTACAAATTCTCCCACTGAGTTCCACAATTACCCTAATTTATGGGACCATACAATGAAGTGTACCGATGAAATGTTCCGTGGACAACATTTTTTTTTTTAGGCTTTAACTTAACCAACTTGAATACGTTGCTGGTTGGGTGACCTCAGAAAGTTACTTAACTGAACTTCAGGTCCCGTCCTGTGTCCCCACACCCCCTTCTATGGAGAGGAAAAAAAAAAAGAACTGCCTGTCTAATCTTCCGATGCATGGGAATGTTGACCACACAACGCTCATTCCTGAACAAATAGGAGTTACTTATTGCAGAGTAAGGCCTCACTCAGGAGGCATAGGGCGGAACTCTTACTAGGGAATCCTCAAGTCACGAGTCACGTAGGACCACTGTGGGACTTTTCTTTCCGTGACTTGCAGACCCTTGAATTCTTCTTTAAGCCCCTGGGTAGATCCTGCTCTGATCTTGCCCCACCCGTGACGCGCAGGCCCCTCTGTGCCGGGGAGGTTTGCGTTAGGACTGGAGAGCTGCCACGTCTCCTTATCTCTCTAGCTAACGCAGATGGTCGCATTCCTGACCTCTTGCAGCACCGGGGCAAATGCCGACCTCAGGAGTCCAGTGCCAGCTCGCCCCTTCCCCGCACTTCCGGATTCCTCTGCGATCAGGCCTTAAAACTCAGCCAGACAGTAGGCGCGCTGGGGAGAGGGGCGTGGGGGAATAGTTTCGCTCCAAGACTCCTAGGGCTGGGCCTCTGGGCTGTGGGTGGGGGCAAGGTAGCGAAGGGAATGGAGTAGCTGTGGAGCCAGGCTGGGGAGAGGGAGGGGCCCGAGCGGTCAGCCGAGAAGCGCTGAGAACAAAGAGGAGAAAGGAGGAGGTGGAGCGGTGGGGTGAGGGGTAAGGGGGGGAGGAAATGGCTCCCTCCCCCAGGCCCTGCATTCCCTTGTCCCGCAGAAGGGGAGGGACCTGAACTGCAGGTTTAACTAGAAGAAAGCTCGGTGGTGACTGTGGGGTGGGCAGGGGCCGCCCCGCATTCTCAGGCTCGCTCTACTAAGGGCTAGAGCCATACTCTGTGCAGATTAGATGGTGGGAGATTAGAGGATTAAAGAGGACTGGGAGGGTCTGGAGTCAGTTGGCCCAGAGATGGTTATCAATCTGGCTATCCCACCACCCCCACCCGCCAGCCCCGAGGAGCTGGGGTGGAGGATGGGGGTATGGGGGGTGCGAGGGTGTTCAGAATGTCTTTCCAGGTCTGTGTGGTGGGGTCTCCACTTGGAGTCCAAGGCTGGTTCCATCATCTTTCTTGGAACGTGCTATGTGGTCCAGGTTGGCCTGGAACTCAGGGATCAGTCTCACGCCTCTTAGAGTGCTGGGGATGAAAGGAGTGCGCTCTATGATTATTTATCCTTTTTGAGACAGTTTTAGACTGTAGCCCAGGCTGGCCCCAAATGTATGATCTTCCGGAGTGCTGGGATTACAGGTGACGCCACACCCAACCCGAGCCTCTCCTTGAAGGACTAAGTGATTCAAGTGTTGGAGAAAAGGAGACTTCGTGGTCAGAGGAACAGGGAGATTCAGGCTCCCTTATAGGAGGGGCTTTGGCGGGGGTAGGGAGGTGGGGAGGTGAGGGATGGGGGATGGGGGGTGGGGGGTGGGGGTGGGGGGAGCGGTGTCTGAGACCTGGAGCAATGAGGTGGAACTTTGGGTAAAGTGAGTTTGGTGTAGAATGGACTCCCAGTGGGAGCTCAGCACATGGCGCAGGTTTAACTGGTTACTGAAAAGGATGAGCTGGCCATGGTGGCACACGCCTGTAAGATGTGAAGGCAAGGGGATTTGGAATTTCAGGCTAGTCTAGGCTGTTTGAGTCCCCGTCTAACACAACAAAGAACAAACAAACATGTCTGGGCGTAGCTGAGGTGGTACAATGCTGGACCAACTGTCAGGAAGCCCTGAGTGATGGATGCAGGAGGATCGGGGTTCAAAATACACTGGGAATTTGAAGCCAGCTTAGGTTACCAGGATGTCTTGTCTATAACATGAAGTAGGGGTCTAGAGGGTCAGGAATTATAGATGAGCTGAAGAGAGCCTGGGGGCGGGGTGGGCAAAATGTGCATCTTCAGGTGCTGCCGTGTGTGTGTGTGGGGGGGCAGGGGGCATTGAAGAAGGACCCTCAGAACTCTCTGGTAGTATCCTCCTGTTTGAAATCCTAGGGCAGCTTGTGTAGGGTAGAGTTGGGTGGGGTCCTGAGGGCTCCATTTGGGCACACTCCCCCGGAGTGGGAGGGTGTTGATGCACTGATACTTTCAGTATTATTACCTCAGTTGTTTGCATCAGAGGGGTCTTTCCTAGGATTAATGGAAGAGGAAAACTCTACCCTCCTGCTCAGGAGCATCTGCATGCCTGCCAGGGCTCTCCGGGTGCTGAAACTGAGAGAAGACGTCCTAGGAACTCCCATGGCCCCTGCTCTCCACTCCAGCCTCCTTCATTAGGGTAGCTTTGCCAGATCTCATATTCTCTTCTTCACTTCCCTTACTGACTCCAGTGAACTTGTCCTGGAACTCACTCTGTAGACCAGGCTGGCCTCGAACTCACAGAGATTCACCTGCCTCTGCCTCCCGAGTGCTGGGATTAAAGACATGCTCCACCACACCTGGCAGATGACATAATCTTAAGCAAACTGTATTAGCTTTAGTCTCTAGAGGTAGCAATGTGGTACTAAGATTGAGTCTGTAGAAAAGAGGATTAAATGGACCGGTAGGGGGGCCAAGAATCTGTTCTTAAAACTGTATAGTCCATGGCTGTGACTGATACCCTTTCTCCTCCTGCCTCTAGATTTGGCAGAGGTACAGGCATGCCTGGAGAGATTGCCTTATAAATACCTAGAAAACCAGGGCTGGAGTTTAGGAGAGCATGCAGGAGCAGCAGGTGTGACTGGCCTTCATGCAAACTGGAAAGAAGCAGTGTCTCTCTGTGTCCTTGGTTGGGGGCCCTAGAACCCTGCACAGCACCATGCATAGTCCTCTCTGGAGACAATGGCTCAGTAGGTTTGGTCAGAACCTGCGTGTGATGCAAAGGAAAGGAATAGAAGTGACAGAGATGGGCCAGTGAGTTGGCTCAGTCTGTAGAGGTGCTTGTTGCCAAGACGAAAGACCTGAGTTCAAGCCCCAAAACTCACTTATCAGAAGACGTTAACAAACTCTGCAAATCATCTTCTGACCTCCACATGTGTGTGCACTCACAAATACATATATAATATATAATATAAATATAAAAATGAAGCTGGCAGTGGAGGTGGCACATGACTTTAATCCCAGCACTCAGGAGGCAGAGGCAGGCAGAACACTGTGAGTTCAAGGCCAGCCTGGTCTACAGATCGAATTCCAGGACAGCCAGGGCTGTTACACAAAGAAACCTTGTCTCAAAAAAAAAAAAAAAAAAAAAAAAAGATTAAATGCTGGCCTGGTGGTGAACACCTTTAATCCCAGCACACGAAAGGCAGAGACAGGAGGATTTCTGTGAGTTCCGGGCCAGCCTGGCCTACATAGTGAAACTCTGCCAAAATAAACAAAGTCTTAATAAAAGAAGGTTGCAAAGGGATTGGGGATGGGACTCTGGGGGAGCGCTTGCCTAACATGCATAAGGCCCTGGGCTCCATTCCTAGAACCCAACAGAACAAAATGCCGGATCGTTGAGAAGGAAACAGATCGGCATCCGTTGCCCTGGAGGTAAGTGGAAGGTTTCCCGGGCAAGCGCGGCAGTGTGCGGCAAGGCTGCTTGGCCCTTACAGAAGTCAGCACACTGGAGCTTGTCGCTGTTCTGGGTGAGTCTAGAGGTAACGGAAGTTGGTAGCAGGAACCGCTGGTTCCGCTAAGGGCTTGAGGAAGTGACATCGAAGCTGAAACCTGAACAGTGATAGCACTAGTATGTGGCAGAGCGGGGACTCAGGAAACCTGCCATGCTTCTGCCACTCCTCTGATGGGCAGCATGAGGGACGTAAATGAAAGTCAACTCTAAGGTCTCAGTGGAAAGCTGGGTAAGGAGTGAAAGCCAGATGCCTGCGGTGGACGTGATGGCTGACACCAGCTGTGTAAAAACCGAGGAAAGGAGCTAGGTGTAGTGGTGTTTGTCTCTGATCTCAGCACTCAGGAGGCAGAGGCAGGTGCATCTCTGTGAGTTCAAGGCCAGCCTGGTCTACATAGAGAGTTCCAGGACAGCCAGGGCTACTCAGAGAGACTTTGACTCAAAAAATAAAAACGAGAACAAAACAAACAACAACAACAAACAAAAAACTGGAAAGATTATGAGTTCAAGGCCAGCCTCAGCTCCAAAGCAAGTTTGAGACTAGCCTAGACTACTAGAGACTCTGTTTCCAAAAAACCCAAGTCTAGGGGCTGGAGACATGGCCCAGCAGTTAAAAGCAGTGACGCTATTCCAGAGGACCCAAGTTCAAGTCCCAGCACCCACATGGCAGCTCACAACTGTCTATAACTCCAGTTCCAGGGGATCTGACAACTTCACACAGATATACATGCAGGCAAAACACTGATGCACATAAAAAATATAAATGAATAAATCATTAGAAAAATAAAGACCTAAGTCAAAACAATAGCAAAAAAGCAGCCCTGCTATGGGAAGTTGGAGGGAAGTGTGTGTGCATTGAGGGTGGATTGTCAGAGGACGCCGGGGTCAGAACAGGATGACTGAAAAATCGTAGAAGGGACATTGTTGTGTAGCTCAAGCTGGCCTGTTTCAGGTTACAAGTGTGTACACCACCAGGCTTGGCTTCAGCATTTCTCATGTGCTGGTTTGTGATCTACATCTCTGCTTCCTCCTTATTCTCTTCTTTTTTAAAAATGTCTTTATTTGTTTGTGAAATAGAGTTCTGATCCACAGTAAAAATGGGTGTGGGACTTACTATACAATCCCGCTAGTCTCAAACTTGAGGCAATTCTCCTGCCTCAGCCTCTCAAGTGCTAGAATTATAGACTTGAAGCACATGCCCCCAAAATATCTCTTCCTTTATAGAAAATTACGGACTTAAAAAATTATGAAAATTGTACATTATTGTGTGTTATATGTATATACAAAATATGTTATATGTGTATATATTAACACATATGCATATATTCAAATTCTTCATGATATATGATTTACAGTGTTTTTTCTACCACTCAGTAGTGTCTTTTTATTCTTTTTGTTCGTTTGTTTGTTTTTTTTCAAGACAAGTTCGCCTATGTAGCCTTAGCTGCACTGGAACTCACTATGTAGACCTGGCTGGTCTGGAGCTGTTTCCTGTCTGTGCCTCCCGATGGGATTGAGGGTGTGTGACTCTATGCCTGGCTGCTTTCTTCAAATGTTTCTTATATTAGGTACTTAAGTGTCTGCCTGTGTGTGCAATGGGCACATTCTGTAGAGAACCTGTGGAGGTCAGAGGGCAGTTTTCAAGAGCCAGCTGTTCCCTTCCATCTGGGGCATCATCGGGGATCAAACTCAAGTCGCCAACCTTGGCGGCAAGCACCGTTACCGACTGAGCCATCTTGCTAGCCCAGACCTTTTCTTCTCTTAACAATGTTTTTTAATGAGATGTTCTTAATTTTTGTTGTTGCTTTGGTTTTTGAGATAAGGCCTCAGGTATCCCAGGCTGGCTTTGGATTTGCTGTGTAGCTGAGGATGACCTTGAACTTCTAACTTTCCTGCCTCCACTTCCACTACCAACAGAACGATACATACCTCTTAGAACGACAGTAGTGCACGTTGAGCATGTAAGGCGTGCGAGGCACAGCACTCTTCAGGGGTCACATTGCTTAACCTCAACTAGTTCGGTGAAGCAAGTCCTTGTGTCTGAGCTTCAGGCAGCGCTAGGCCTCTGGATTTGGAGGCAGGTGATGCTGTCTACCAGGCAAGGCTCACGGGAGCCGGTAAGGCTTAGACAGTGAGGTTACATAGCGATTTCAGTTTGGAACCTGTTAAGTTAGGGTTTCTGTTGCTGTGATAAGACACCATGACCAAAAGCAGCTTGAGGAGGAAAGGATTTATTTTATCTTACACTTCCATGTCACAGTTCATCATCGAAGGACTCAGAGCAGGAACCTGGAGGCAGGAACTGGAGCTGCGGTCACGGAGGAATGGTCCTTACTGGCTTGCTCCTAATGGCTTGCTGAGCCTTCTCTCCTGTATGATCTAGGACCACCTGCCTTGGGATGACACTGCCCACGGTGGGTCAGGGCCCTCCCATATCAATTATTAATCATGAAAATGCCCTACAGACTTGCCTAGAGGCCAGTCTTATGGAGGCATTTTCTCAATTAAGATTTTCTCGCCGGGCAGTGGTGGCGCACGCCTTTAATCCCAGCACTTGGGAGGCAGAGGCAGGAGGATCTCTGTGAGTTCGAGGCCAGCCTGATCTACAGAGCGAGATCCAGGAAAGGCTCCAAAGCTACACAGAGAAACCCTGTCTCGAAAAACCAAAAAAAAAAAAAAAAAAAAAAAGATTTTCTCTTCCCAGATATATTTGGGTTTGTGTCCAGTAGAGAAAACCACCTAGTAAAGCACCCACAGATTTGAGGTGAGGTATCCAGTTGACAACTGAGACGCAGCTGTGCAGCTCCCACGGGGATTCAGAGATGTTTGCCACACACAGATTATCCAGAAGAAAAGAGATGGAGGCAGATCCTAATAACCGCTGTGGTGGGGGGCAGGGGGAGGGGTTCCTGAGTCACTAGCTGTTAGACCGTGTGTGTGTGTGTGTGTGTGTGTGTGTGTGTGTGTGTGTGTGTGTGTGTATGTGTGTAGGAGCGGTTCCTGAGTCACTAGCTGTTAGTGGTGCATGTCAGAGTTTCAAAGGGCACGTGACCTGCCAAAAAGTGCGTTATTAAGAATAATGGTTGAGCTGGGCGGTGGTGGCACACGCCTTTAATCCCAGCACTTGGGAGGCAGAGCCAGGAGGATCTCTGTGAGTTCGAGGCCAGCCTGGGCTACCAAGTGAGTTCCAGGAGAGGCACCAAAACTACACAGAGAAACCCTGTCTCAAAAAACCAAAAAAAAAAAAAAAAAAAAAAAAAAATAATGGTTGAGCTGGAGAGATGGCCAGTGGTTAAAAGTGCTGGCTGTCCTTCCAGAGGACCCAGAGGATGCAGGGTCAGTTCCTGGTACCCACATAGTGGCTCAAAACCGTCAATTCTGGTTCCAAGAGATCTGTTACCTTCTTCTGAACTTCAAGGCACCAGGCACCCACCTGTTACTGAAGCATGATCCTAATTAGTCTTAACAAAAGCTGAAAGATCACAGAAGCAGAGCAGCAGCCACTAGAGACACTTCTTACCTCTACGAATCCTCAGACCGAATGGAGGGCAGGGATCCTGTCTCCACCCACATTATATTCCTGTCTCTACCTCCCTAGTGCTGGGATTAAAGGTGTGTGCCACCACTGCCTGGCCTCTATGGTTAACTAGTGGCTAGCTCTGCCCTCTGATCTCCAGGCAAGCTGTATTTGTCAGAACACAAACAAAATGTCATACGACATGTTACACATACATACAGGCAGGTCAAACACTCATACATATAAGATAAAATAAAAAATAAAATCTTTTTTTTTTTTTTTTTAAAGATTTATTTATTTATTATGTATACAGTGTTCTGTCTGCACATATCCCTGCAGGCCAGAAGAGGGTGCCAGATCTCATTACAGATGGTTGTGAGCCACCATGTGGTTGCTGGGAATTGAACTCAGGTCCTCTGGAAGAACAAACAGTGCTCTTAACCTCTGAGCCATCTCTCCAGCCCCAAAAAATAAAATCTTAAGAAAAAAAAAAGATGGTGGCAGGCACTGGGGACCCAGCCGGGCAAGAGTTCATGATTCAGTGACCGACAGGAAGGAGTGAGGGTGTTACTACCTCGTCCAGTGTTCTGGTCTCTCCTCCCAGCAAGGCCATCTCTCTTGCTCCGAAGGCTTTGCCATCTTTCCTTCCTCGATGCTATCCACCAGGCTCCCTTCTCTGCAGTTAGCTCAGTTCCTCATTCCTTCTTTTCTCTGGCATGGAGGTGGGGACGTCTCCTATCTTCGTGTCTGTCTGTCTCTGGTCTTAAAGGGTTGAGAAGGGGTGGGAACGTGTTTCTGTGAGATGGGTGGCCCCTCCTCAGCTTCGGGCTGGCTCCTACTTGGCCACAAGGGGGTGCTGGGTTAGAGCAGGCCCCAATGGCACACAGGTGGCAGGCTGGCAGCAGAGCTTTAGGGCTGGGCACATATGGCTCCACCCCTTTTGTCCAGGACCTTTGCTCCCAGCCCTAAAGACACTGGCCCTAGGTTGCCATGGCAGCCTTTAGTTTGGAATAAACAGTCATCCTCATGCTGTCCATGTAACTGACACCTAAGTGTCTCCCCAGGGATAGGCTGGAATTTCAAGTGTCCAGCCTCTAACCCCCCAGGGGAGGCCTAACGAGGGTGAGTCACTGCATTTTGGCCCCTTACCATTTTTGGTTGTTTTTTTCTTTCTTCTGTCTGGCCTGCTGCCCCCTCACCCAGCCTGTGTCCTACTAGAGTTGGGAAGGGCAGGAGAGAAGAGCTGGAACTCACTTGGGGGCTATCAGAACAGGTAGTGGGTGGGGGTGAAGGCTTCTGCCCTGCTACCCAGGCCTCAGCTGTTATCCCTGCGATCCAAGAGGGACAGTCACAGCTCATTTCTTTCTATCCTCCACGTTCTTGGATCCAGAGTAAGGGCGAGGAGGCAGGGAGGAAGGCAGAGAACAGGACTTGTCTGGGCAGAGCTGGCTCACACACTCACTCTACTGAAGGGAACGTGGCAGTGTTTTGAGGAAGGTGAGAGCCGTGGACGTAGACCCCCAAGCCCTACTTGAGCCCTAACCTCTATTCACAGCGTGGATTGCTTCTCAGAGTCCTGGGTTCCTCACACGTAAATAAGGATAGTATATTAAACTCTCAAGGTCATCTCGAGTATCCGGTGGGACAAACAGAAAACGCCCCTCAGTGCACAGTCCACGCTTGGATCGGGTTTACAGTCAGTGTGCAGGGCTCAGTTATGCCCACAGCAAGTGACACCCAGTCCAGGGGTGCCACAGGCCTGTGTGTGTGTGTGTGTGTGGGTGTCTAGGGGTGGCTTCTCTCTGGCTACTGGGAGGAGGGATTGCCGTGTAGTGTTCATTCAGCAAATGTTTGCTGAGTGAGTGGGGTGTGTGGAGCTGGCAGGGAGGGTCAGGGTTCAGCAGCAGGTGCAGGTGGCCAGGAGGCACGGTATGAGGGAGGGCACGGCCCTGGGAGGCGGGCACGGCCCTGGGAGGCGGGCACGGCCCTGGGAGGCGGGCTCGGAGTGGCAGCCAGTGCCAGGTGGGCAAGACTCAGCCTCAGCGGACAGATGAGAGACGTGACCTTTATTCAGAATGTGATGGGAAGCTCGGGGCTGGGGCATGACAGGATCAAAGCAGTGTTTGTAGAAGACTGGCCTGCCTGAGCACTGGCAGAGGACGAAATCGTGGGGGAGGAGGAGACGGGAACATTTCCTTACCTGGCAGAGGAAAGTGTGTCTCCCCGAGAGGACAGTGATGTCATCGATACCACCTGCAGAGAGGGGCCGATTAAGCCCTGAATCCCTGACTGGCCGGCCTCACTGGCCTGCAAGGGAGGGAGGAGAGCTTGGCAGGGGGCTGGAGAATTTCTCAGGGACACCAGGAACCAGAGAACAGAGCCTCTTTTCTCTCCCTTCTCCGCCCCCTCCCACCCCCCAGGTCTGCTTAGGGTGGAGGCGTGACAGGGGGCACGAACCCGGCAGTAGACTGTCCCTTTGTCCCCAACCCTGCTCCTGTCTCCTAAGTCGGTTTTGTAACTTATAGAAAGAGAAGCCACTGGGTCCCATTAACAACTGGGTGTTAACTCTAGATCTTAGAACAGAGGGAAAATTGAGAGACAGTTTGTGCCTAGCTTTCCTGGGAGGGGAATTTTGGCTTAGGGCTGGCTGGTAAGATTCTGGGCCCATAGCCTTCATGAGAATCAATCACCTGGTCCACCTCTTCACCCCACTGTGCAGAGAGGCGGGTCCCCTCTGCTCCCGTTTCATTTCAGAATGACCACACATCCGGCAGTGAGTCAGGTGTGCCTCAGGCCCCAGCCTTGGGCTCTGACTCAGCCTGAGCTCCTGGAACCTCAGAGGAGCCTGGGAGATAAGGTTTATGGTTCTGTACCGCTCCTGCTTGGGTAAAGCCCAGCATACAGGCCACCCAGCTGCATTCCACCGGCGGAGTAGGGAGATGGCTTACTCAGGCTTCCCCAGGAATTCAGACCGTCTACAGCTGTTTTCAGAAGCCGACTGAGCTTCTCAGTCTCTGGAGGTCACCTCTCTCGGTCCCCAGGCCCTGTCCTGTAGGGGCTTGTCCTACCCACCATGTGTTTGGCTTCTGGGCAGGCCTGATACTAACTAGACTCTCGCTTCCCTTCCAGGTCCCTCCTCTCAGTTCTGACAGAGCTTGGTTAGGAAGACCTTTCCTTATTCCAGCCTTTTGCTCCTTTTCGGTGCTTAGTAGGAGAAAGGCCTCTGCTGAGGTCACAGGATACCAGCGCACTGAGAAAGTAGACTGGGTTTCCACGAGGTAGCCTTGGCTAGCCTGTCATGCTCTATAGACCAGGCTGGCCTATGCCTCCCTATTGCTGGGATTAAAGGCATGCACTACCACTCCTGGCACTATAATTTAACTAATTAATTAACTAATTAACGTGTATATACACACCAACGTCACGGTGTGCTTGTAAAGGTCAGAGGACAACTTGAGGAGGGCTTTCTTCTTCCACTCGGTAGGACCCAGGGATCAAACTCAGGTCTTCGGGCTTGGTGGCAATGCCTCTACCCGCTGAGTCATCTTCCTGCCTGGAATTTTGTTTAATTTGAGTCATAACCCTGATAACAAGTGGATTTTAACCACAAATCCTAGTGTTCTTTGGAAGTGTGTGGTGGTGGTGGTGGGGATTTGCAGAAGTTGGGGGGTCAAGGGCAGAGTGAAGTGTGTGTTCCTGCCTCACCTATGCTAAGGCTCTGGGGGCTACCTGCCCAGTCTCTGGAAACCTTCTCCTTGTCAGAGGTACTGGCTGCTCAGAGGCAGAGCCTGGGTGCTTGTAGGAGAATCTGTAATCCTGCCTGGTCAGAGAAGAGGGGGCCCGGCTGAGGTGCTGGAGCCAAAGAGCTGTGGTTCTGCCCAGGTACAGTGTGCTCTGTGGCCTCAGGGAATGTCTCCAGTTTCCACTCCTCTACAGCCTCATGTGGAAAAAGTAGGCTGTTTGTACGTCCTTCTAGTTTTAGCTGAGAGGTTTTAATGGGTTATAAGCAGCTATGGTGCAGGGAGTGCCTGGGGCGGAGGAAACAGGGCCCAGATCTGGCGTTCACTATATTTGCTATATTTTTAACCACCACACTCAGATTCCTCAGCTCGAAGGTGCATGTTCTGCTTATTTCTCATTTTCTGTACGGATTACTACCCCAAGAGAACCCTAGGCCACGGGGTGCCTGGACCCATGTCCAGCTCTCTTGATGTCCTGTGGAAGCCAAGGCTACACAGTGGAGGCTCCAGGCTGGAGGGCCAGAGGGAGCCCATGCTGGAGGCTTTCTGGAGGCGGCTGTGGGCAGGGTCAAGCTAGAGGAATGGGTAGGTGGGAGGGTGGGAGTAGGGTCTCTGGGCCCTAGAACTGCAGCGGTGGAGTTTTCATGAGGAGCTGTCAGTCCGAAGGGACAGGGTCAGGCCACAGGGGAGTAGGGAATGACTGGGTGTGGAAGACACTGGTGCCGTGTGCCCACAGGTCCAGGAAGATGCCCAAGAAACTGGGGAGGTACAGCTGGAGGCTTCTGAGTGAGGGAACACTGGTCTGGGAGTTAAGAGTCCCCTCCCTTCTCCCGTTGGGGCTTTCCCGATGCTTTCTGGGTTCCTCAAGCTGCTTTTCTGTCACTAGCAACTCTGAGTGTCCCCTGGATGTCACCTGGGGAACCAGGAGAGGCTATGAGGAAGAGAGAGGGTGGGTGATGGGAACTGGATGTCACAGTTCTGTCAGGAATGCAGAAACTGCACAGTGAGTTGTGTTGCTATGGAAGCATGCCTAACAAGTCCCAGAGGCTAAACTGGCTTAGGCTGGCCCTAACCCAGTCCAATCTCACTGTCTAAGTCAACAGATTTTTCTTTAAGACCTATGAATGGGTCACTGTGTGTGCATTTGGAGTTATCTTGGCCCTTAGAGACGGGGAATCTGGAAGATAGGTGGGTTAAAGGCTAGTAGGTAGCAGGTCACATCTTTCTTTAGCTAGACTCCTCTCTCCTCCTTTCTCCCTCTCTTCCTCCTTTCTTCCCTCCATCCCCCCAGGTAGGGATGAAACCCACCTTCAGGTTAGGAAGAATTCTACCACTGAGCTATATTCCTGGCCCTGTCTGTCCTGTTTTATCTCACGGTAGAGAAGGCCAAGTCAGCCTTTGGATCCACTCAGCGTGCGTGTTCTGGAGTTCAGCGAGGCGTTTTCTAATACTATAGGTATGCAGTTTGCAAGATAGTCATGGTTTCTGTTGAACGTAGCATTCCAGAGCGCTGGGCAGAGCTCCCTCCAGCCTGCTGGAAGCCTCGGTGGGCAGAAGAGCTTAGAGGCTCAGTGGACAGTGACTGCACGACTGGACTGGCTCTGTATGGCTAGGACTTGAGAGTGTGTCTTTTGCATCATTGACAAGTATTGCATTTCCCCCTTATTACTTTATTTTTTATTGACATTTATTTCTAGGTGTGCATGTGTGTGCATGAGAGCACACATGTACCCTGGGACTTACGGAATTAGTTCTCTTTTTCTACCATGTGGGGCCTGCTGATCTGTCATCAGGCTTGGCAGTGGGCATCTCTACCTTCTGAACCACCTTCCCAGCCCTACTATTGCTGCTTCTTCTTCTTCTTCTTCTTCTTCTTCTTCTTCTTCTTCTTCTTCTTCTTCTTCTTCTTCTTCTTCTTCTTCTCCTCCTCCTCCTCCTCCTCCTCCTCCTTCTTCTTCTTCTTCTTTTTCTTCTTCTTCTCATTCTTTCAAATTTTATTTATTTTGTGTGCATTGGTGTTTTTGCCTGAATGTGTGTATAAGGGTGTCAGATCTTGGAGTTACAGACAGTTGTATGCTGCCATGTGGGTGCTGGGATGAGCAGCCAGTGCTCTTAACCGCTGAGTCATCTCTCCAGCCCCGACTATTGCTTGTTTTAAAGGGCAGAATTGGGCAAGTGTCTGAAGCAGAACCCCTGAAGAAAAGCACACTTAGCCTTTGGAAACCTGGTTGTGGGCCTAGGCTCTGACTGTATTACTTTGGCCGGAGGAATTTTGAGCTTTACTGTTCTTATCTGCAAATGGGAATGCTGCCTTCCTCACTGGCTATTTTATGGTTATAAGTAATGTACGTAAGGACTATGACACTGTGACACTTAGGAGGAGCTGAATAAATGAGGACCATCACTGTCAGTCTCCTGTCCCCCTTCAGAACTACCTTCACCACCGGCAGGGGCAAGGGTCAGCAGGCAGGACATGGTTTGCATGGCTTGCTCCCTAGGAACTGGATTTGCAAACATCAGTTTTGCATGGAGGTGGATTTTTGCCTATTATCTCCTCGTCACAGCCCTGTGGGATCCTCCTTATCACCCCAATTGCCACCTCCTTTTAGGTGCTCTCAACCCTCACCGCAAACGCTTTCCTTCATCCATCTCTTGTTGCCCAGCAGGTGCTGCAGAGGAGACACTGGTTCGTCCCCAAGAAGCTGCTGCATGCCGAGGTGGTAACGGTTAAGCTAATGTGAACTGAAACCTACTCTTGTGCCCGGATGGACCGTTGTTCTTATTTGCTCTCTGAAGGATGTGCTGTGCACATTTCCGGTTGATGAAAAGGAATCTCAGAGAGGTTAAGTAACCTGCTCAACTTCACACAAGAAATCCTTCAGATCGCACCTGTCCTCAGAGTCTTGGTCCTAGCTAGCCACAGCAGAAGTTTTGAGAAAAGGCAGGGACATTTCCCCTAAGTGAGGAGTCTGACAGGTCATCCCCCTGTCTCAGTTATGTGAGCTTAAGTGTACAATGTATCCTAGACACCTTTTATTCACTGCCCGCTTCTTCAGGCCAGTTGTAAAAATCAGACAAGAGCTGAGGGGCTGGGGACATAGCTCTGTGGTAGAGCAGAGGCTCAGCATGTCCTAAGTCCTGAGACTGATGCTCAGCACGCTCCTCCCCCTGCAAAAAAAAAAGTGCCACTGTTTTCCAGTGTGGCATGATCAGCAGGGGAGAAAAATAGGTCACCGTCACTGGCCTCTGTGAACTACTGGATATACTTGGACACACCATCTAGCTGCTCTACTCTTCCCTAAGGATTCTGTGCTCACCCAATGGCTTTTTACAATTCCAGATCTTTCCATCCACCTTGTTTTTGGGTTTCTGAATTTTGTTCTTGTTTTTTTTTTTTTTTTTTTTTTTTTTTTTCTTTAAGACAGTGTCTCTCTACATAGCCTTGGCTGTCCTGGAACTTGCTTTGTAGACCAGGCTAGCTTTGGACTCACAGAGATCCACCTGCCTCTGCCTCAGAGTGCTGGGATTAAAGGTATGTCTCGTGCCTCTGTTTTTGTTTTTGTGATGCTGGGGATTGAGCCTAGGACTTTTCAGTGAAGACAAGTACTTTACCTCCAGCCTTAACCCTTACTTTTCTAAGCTGGGTATGGTAGAACACGCCTGCATTCAGAGCACCTGGGAGAGGAAGCTGAAGCTGGAGGATTGCTACGTGTTCAAGGCCAGCAGGGACTACATACCAAGTTTCAAACCAGCCTGTGTTACCGAGTCTTTTTTTTCTAAATTTTTTTGTTTTTTCTTTCTAAATTCAGTTTGGTCAAGGGTCTCCTTGCCCCCAAAGTTCTAAGACACATGTCTTAATCCTTTTTTTATCCAAAATCAGTATTTTGTTGGCAAGGCACCAGAGACTGGCTCACTGTGTATGCTGATATCTTCATGATCTCTGGGCTTCCACATCTCTATCTGTGTACACTTGGGTTGGTGCCTGTAATGAACATCTGTGTACACTTGGGTTGGTGCCTGTAATGAACATCTGTTGTTTTTCGCCCGCCCCGAATCTCCCCCATGTCTTTTTGGTGAATCATCTCTTTTCCCTCCTTCCACTAGTTTGAGTGGTCCTGATCCTTCCCCCTTTTCCAGGGGCTCAGCATGTGTTCTATCTAGCTCAAATGATAGCATTTTATTGCTCTCCCAACCGAAGGCTTGGTTCAGAGATAGGCGTGTGACCTGCCAGCCCAAGGAGAGTCGCCCTTGGAACTTCAGCTGGAAGCATCTGGAAATAAGCACTCCCTTGGTGGTGTCCCTCCTTGTCACAGCCTGGAGATGGCCTGATGGTCTTTGAGGAGACCAAAAGAGAGGAAAACAACCATTGAGCCCCTTCGGCTAGAGTACGAGCCAACTGTGAGAACAAATAAATGACCTTACATGCTGAAGCTGGGTTGACTGGGTATCAGTCATTTGCTGTCAAGAGCCTAGAGCTATAGCTTGTGTTGTGTGTTGGACATCTGTCTTATGTGCTGCTGCTGCAGTGTGTACGCACATGTGATAGGTATAGGAAGGCAGTATTTATGTGTCTGAGATGGTGAGTGGCCGGGAGGGAGGAAAGGTACACATACTCATGCTTATCTGCATCATGGGGGTGTGAGGTAGCTGTGCTCCTCGGAGTATATGGGTGGGCCACATGTATGGGAGAGGACAGAACTCGTGTGTGTGTGTGTGTGTGTGTGTGTGTGTGTGTGTGTGTGTGTGTATAGGATGGAGGGGCTCTGAGGTACAGTTGAGGTTGTGTGTGTGTGTGTGAGTGTGTATAGGAGGGGATGGAGGGGCTCTGAGGTACAGTTGAGGTTGTGTATGTGTGTGTGTGTGTGTGTGTGTGTGTGTGTATAGGAGGGGATGGAGGGGCTCTGAGGTACAGTTGAGGTTGTGTGTGTGTGTGTGTGTGTGAGTGTGTATAGGAGGGGATGGAGGGGCTCTGAGGTACAGTTGAGGGTGTGTGTGTGAGTGTGTATAGGAGGGGATGGAGGGGCTCTGAGGTACAGTTGAGGTTGTGTGTGTGTGTGTGTGTGTGTGAGTGTGTATAGGAGGGGATGGAGGGGCTCTGAGGTACAGTTGAGGGTGTGTGTGTGTGTGTGTGTGTGTGTGTGTGTGTGTATAGGAGGGGATGGAGGGGCTCTGAGGTATAGTTGAGGTGTGTGGCATGTGAGTTGCTTTTCTGGGAGAGAACCCGAGGTCCTGCCCAGCTTTGCATTCATATGTATTCATACTTCCAAAAGCACTTGCTCTAAGCCACCTGCCTGGCTGGCCAGCAGGATGGCTCAGCCAGAAAAGCCATTTGCTGCACAAGCCTGGTGACCTCAGTTCAATCTCCAGAATCCACATAAAAGTGGAAGAGAGAAGAGACTCCATACAGTTTCCCCATGACCGCCACACACATCTTCAGCAGCTCACCCACATGCTGTGCAACCTCAGCTTGACCACATAGTCCCTTTGTCACACACACACACACACACACACACACACACACACACACTACACACTACACACTGGAATACTACTATTACTAAAAAAAACAAAACAAAACAAAAAAACAAAAACCCAAACAGCCTGTCTATTATCATCAGCTCCACCCAACTAAAAATCCTCATTGCTTTCCAATGACCAAAGCCAAATTCCTTAGATATCCAAAACTCATAAAACTTTTGTTGATGTTGGTGAAGCTGGAACTCTCAGAGGCAATTTAGACACACCCGTGACTATCACAGGAGGAAACTGACAGGTGGGACCTATGGGGGCACTGGGAGAGTTCCCCAGATCAGAGGCCTTTCTTCCCTCTACCCAAGCAGATGGACTGGTGGGCAGGGCTGCCCTTGGGGCACTCCCTTTTGAGTAGACTCCCTCAGCCTTTCCTCTCCAAGGCTGTGGTTGCTTTTATGGCTGGTGATTTACTAAAGCGCTTGTGATAAATGGGTATTTGTGGCCTCCAGCTCAGACCTGGGCCCTTGATCACCAGCCTTGTTTCCAAGGCAGCCCCGCTCTGGCTGTTTCTTTGCTTTCTAATCCTTCTACGCCTCACTACACAAACCAGAGCGATCTCCCTAAGCCAGCCTCCTGGCCAGGGTGTCTGACGGCATGGCTGTGCTGAGTGGCTTCTGACCATGTACACAATGGCCATTCAGTGTGTATCCCAAAGCCCCTCTGTCTTGTTCTTGTTCTTGTTCTTGTTCTTCTTTTTCTTTTTGGTTTTTCGAGACAGGGTTTCTCTGTGTAGCTTTGTGCCTTTCCAGGAACTCACTCTGTAGCCCAGGCTGGCCTCGAACTCACAGAGATCCGCCTGTCTCTGCCTCCGAGTGCTGGGATTAAAGATGTGTGCACCACCGCCCGGCCTCTCTGTCTTCTTGCTCTCTGGTCTCGATTCTGTTCTTCCTACCCACCCCCCTCCCCCCTATCAAAACCCTTCTGTTCTCCATCCTGCCATCCACAAATGGCCATTTCACATATGACCCGACTGTAGGGAAGGTTGGTGATGGCCTCTGCCAGCCGCAGTGGACTGAGACATCAAGGCTAGGACACCTCCCAAAGGCCACACTGTCATTGTCTTTTCAGGGCTCTGGGCCCAGAGGCTTCCTCCTTTATGTCAGCTATGGAAATATCACTGATCCTGTGTCCCTGGAAAGCAGGAACAGACCCTTCTCTTTACCTGGGGACAGGCCATTGGTCCAGAGCTTACCATATAGTCCAGGCTGATCCTGAACTTTCTATGTTGCTGAAGATGACCGTGAACTTCTGATCCTCTTGTATCTGCCTCCAAGAGATAAGATTATAGGTGTGCACTACCATGCTTAGTTTATGTGGTACTGGGAGTGGGACTTCCGTGAGTACTGGGCAGGCACTCTTCCAACTGAACAACCCTGGCCCCAAGTGTCTCTTGAGTAGCCCAGAACATCCAGGGCCAGAAGCATTTGCATCTGACTTGTTAGCTTCCTGGGTCCTGACTGGGGTGCCCCAGCAAGTTATGGGATAGCTGGGCAGTCACAGATTCTTAGCCAGCCCGTGAATCATAGGTGTTTAGAGGAATGATTGGAAGATGTTTTTCCAACTACAAAAGACTCCCTCTAAAGGAGGGTCCTGGGATGTTCCAAGGGACTGGGGGAAGGAGGAGAGGGCCAAATGGAAACTTGGAAGTTTTCATTGTGGACCAAGTGGGCCACAAGCAGCAACAGTGTGAAGAAGGATGCTTGGCCACCTCACCCAACACAGGGTCCTCCAGCTTTCTTGGGCCCAACACCACTGTTCTTCCCATCAACTATGGCTGTTCACAGTCTCTCCTTAGACCCTGCCCTTCTGGGTGCCTATCTCCCTCTGTTAAACTCTTGTACAACTTACCTTGTTCTTTATCACCCTACGGAGAGCATGTCATAGCTCTCTCTGAGCAAGGAGACAGAGCCACACAGCTGTATGACTTTGGGTATGTTTCTTTAAATTTATTTATTTGTGTGCATGTGCGTGCGTGCATGCGTGCGCGTGTGTGCGTGTGTGTGTGTGTGTGTGTGTGTGTGTGTGTGTGTGTGTGTGTGCACATGCCATGGTATGCCTGTGAAGGACAGAGGACAACTTGTGGGAGTCAGTTTTCTCCTTCTACCTATTTTATAGCATTATTAGGAAAAGTAAGTGATATTTATAATATTATAAGGCTTGGTTTTTGGTTTTTGTTGTTGTTGTTTTGTTTTGTTTTTGAGACAGGGTTTCCTGGCTGTCCTGGAACTCACTATGTAGACCAGGCTGCCTCAAACTCAGAGATCTGTCTGCCTCTGTCTCTCAGTGCTAGGATTAAAGGCGTGCACCACCACTACCTGGCTATTATAAGGCATCTTCTGGTGCTGTATAAGTGTCATTGGGACTGTACTAGAAGAACACTTCCTGAGCTTGCTTACTTCTCTTCTGGGTAGTCAGTCCATTCTCATCCTGAGGTTTCTATCATCAGAGCCGTGACCTACCATGAAGAAAAAAAGAAAAAAAAATACCAATCAGCCATGCCTGGTGGTCTGTAGTCCCTCCCGTCTGTCTGGAAGGCTGAGGCGGGAAGGTGATAAGAGCAAACTGGATGCCAGAGTAAGTTCAGGCCAGCACCAGCAACTTAGTGAGACTATCTCAAAATACAAGGGACTGAAGAGAAGCCGGGGCTGTGGCTCCGTGAGGGAACACTTGCCCGTCCTTTGTGTCTCTATTTGTCAGGCACAGGTGATGAACAGTTTCACCTTGAGGCACACAGCACAGAGCCAGCAATTAACTCTATTACTCATCCTGCGGCTTGCAGATGGCTGTCCACGCCATCTGTGGCTTCCTATTTAAATGGTTCAGCTGCCTCAGTGTACCCCCAGGTATTTATATGCTGCTGCTTATCAATATTTAAAATGATTCCATTGTTCAGAGTGAATCTGGCGCTTTCAGGACATCACCCCGGTGCAGGGACAGCTTTTTCTTCTCCTTCTGCTCCTCGTCCCAGGCCTGGCCTACAGACTTAGCCGCTCCTTACGTGGAGCTCATTTATGCCTCTGTGTCCCCCCTTCCCTCCCCCTCCGAGATAGGGTCTCTTATACCTCAGGTTGGCCTTAAACTCAAAATGTAGCTGAGGATGACCCTGAACTCCTGCTCTTCCTGCCCCCACCTCCCAAGTGTTGGGATTACAGGCGTGGACCACCACACCCTGTTTATGTGGTGCTGGCACCAAACCCAGGGTTTCTTGGCATGCTAGGCAAACAGTTGAGCTACATTCTTAGCCACGAATCTTTCTCTCTTTTTTCGAAAATTGTATTTTTAAAACGACATTTATTTATTAGTACGTATGTGTGCAGAGGCAGGAGAGAGCTGGGTCTTAAGAGGGGGAGAAAGCTTCCTCCTTTCCCCCTTAGCTCTCCAGGAAAGGCAGATGAGAGTGGAGCCTTTGTGCAGGGCTCACTCACCTCTCACCACAAGCATGTGTCTCCCTTTTGTTGAACAGGCTGCTGTGACCACAGTGGCCAGAGAATGCCTTACAAGGAGTTGTACCCGTGGCTGCCCCAGGCTGGTTCTTTCTCCTCTGACCACTTGGCCCTAGTCCCTGGGGCCTTTCCCTTCTACCTCTACCCTGGGGAAGTTCTAGGCAGAAGCCACTGGAGAGAGCAGCTCTGGCCTCTCTTGATGAGCAGGGGCCATGTTGGGAGGGGTTGGTTGGGGTCTCTGGGCAATAACAGGGAGTTGACAAGAGATATGTTTCTGGCCCAGGAGTGAGGGGCACCTCCTCTGTGAGCTTTGGGTTGATGCTTTCGTCTGCACAGCTCGGGGACCTTTCCATTGACTGCCCCTTTGCCCTCACCTTAGGAGACACCCCTAGGACCAAGGAATCAGGTGGCTAGGGTGGAGGAAGCTGAGATTTCAGGATGTGTGCTGGGTGGCTAGCTTTTATGCTGCCTGAGTTGTCTAATTCAGTTCCTTCGGAGCGTTCTCCCTTTGGGTCCCTCCAGAAACAGTGTGGGGGAAGGGAAGAAAGGGAGAGCTGGCTGTCCCTCCCTGGGGCTGCCATACCTGTCTGACCAGCCCTTCCTTTTCTCCTTCCGTTTTCTCTCACTGGCTTGGCACCAGCCCCGGCTCCCTCCCTGTGGTTTGCTGGGAAAAGTCACCAGTCTTGCTGGGTGTGGGCCCGTGTTGGAGAGAGGGCGGTGAACACACACCCAAATCAGCTTCCACCTTAAAAATGGAGTGCTGTTTCAGGGGCTGTGAGGGGTTGCCTGGTGTGAACAGGCTCTAACTGGATTTCCCTCCTGCTAGCCTGCTGGAAGCCCAAGGCTGGGGACCTGAAGGCTGGGCTAGAGGCAAAAGACATGCAAGGAAGGGACATGGTCATTGTGTGCCCTTTGGGATTTCTAGACTGGCCTTTCTGGAAGTGACCTCAGATTGTGTGTGTGTGTGTGTGTGTGTGTGTGTGTGTGTGTGTGTTGTAAAAGGAACTTGTCTGGTTGTGTCTAGGAGAGGACTTCTGGGTCTCTGCCCCTTTTGGTAGGGGCCTATATGTGCCTATCCTTCGGGGGTCTTGGGTGTTTCTCCTGGAGAAGGGGAGCAGTCCATAGACTGTTCTAGAGGGTGTTTGCCCCTTTCCCTGGTTTTGGGGTGTGTGTGTCTGCCATCTACCCTGTCCCCCAGGGGATTCGGATACCTGTCATCTTTTGGTTTCTCTGGTTAAGTCCCACCCAATCCCCACACACACCCCGCAGTACCTTCCAGAGAGCCCAGCCCATCAGGTAATTTAATTGCAGGTGGAATCTTTGCCTTCGGGACCCAAACCTCTTGCCTTCAGCCCGCCACAGCCCGCCACAGCCCGCCACAGCCCGCCCCACCCAGGCCTGGAGGGCCTTGCTCGGCTCCCCTGTCTCCAACCTCCCACAGGTGCATGCTGTGCCCCAACCTGCTCTCCTGACTCACTCTGGTACTGGGGTAATGAGTTCAGAGAGACAGGTGCAGGGAAAGGATGCCTCCCTGGTCATGCCTGGCCGCTTGGGGGGGCTGGGGAAGCGGAGGGGGGTCCGGATGGCTGGGCCAGCCCAGCCGCGCCATCCTGTCCCACTCACCACTTTGTCTTACTTCCCATGACTTACTGCACTGGGAGCCTCGGGAAGGTGTTCATTCCCAAAGAAGCAGCAACAACCAAGACCCCAATGCCTCTCCTCTTCTCTGGGGTCCCCCCTTTCTGCCTTGGCCTCTGTTCTTCGTTCTTTTGCTATTCCTTGAGGCCTACAGTGCTCTGCCTGGCCTGGGGAATTCTGGGGTCTTGACAGGAGAGAAGACTACTGGGCTGTGTCCAGAAGAAGAGCTGTGTTTGGTTTCTCTTTACCTTGCACCCAGTGAGAGGACAGCTAGAAGCATGTGTTTATTCATTTAGGCCGCCAGCATCTTCTCAGCCCCTTTTGGCAGCCTGGGGTTTGCAGGATGTGGTGCAGGTAGGGGAGCAGGGTGGTGGTGGCTGTACCCTGGACAGACAGGGCAAACAGGAGCCTGGAACAGGGGATGGAAGGGTCCTGCTGGCCAGATTGGCTAGCCCCACCTAAAGGAGTGTTTCTTTGAGGAAGTAGAAGAGACCAGCCAGACGTGATAGGGTACACCCACCCACAAACCCAGAACCTCAGTGCTGGGGTGGTAAAGGCAGGTACCAGCTTTGGTGGCACAGTGAGTTCAAGCAGCCTGGCTGACACAAGACCCTGCTTTTTTTTTTTTTTTTAAGACCCCAAATGCCAGGGAACCCTTTCCACCCAGACTCCCCCCAGTAGTTCTCACAGAAGGCAGGAGACAAGACGCCTAGATCCCAGTGATGGGAGACCCCAGGCTTACTTCCTGGTCTCATAGGAGCTCAACTGCTCTCTCCTGGATTTTTAGGGTGGGGTTGGAGAGGGATCCTGGGTGGGAGCAGCTCTCTGCTGCCCTCACCTGAGTCCTGCCCGGAGGTAGCAGACGTTGGGTTAGGCCCTGCCCTCTCAGTGTCTAGCCACTCAGGTAAGAGGTCTTTTTCCCTCCCCTGGGGCTGGGCTCTCCTTTATAAAGGGCTGGGCGCTGTCCCCCGGCCTAGAAGCAGCTGCTCGCTCGCTCTTGAACCTCTGCCTTCAGCGTACTGCCATCACTCCAGACTTCACCATGTCCATCAGGGTGACCCAGAAGTCCTACAAGGTGTCCACCTCCGGCCCCCGGGCCTTCAGCAGCCGCTCGTACACGAGTGCGCCCGGTGCGCGCATCAGCTCTTCCAGCTTTTCCCGGGTGGGCAGCGGCAGCAGCTTCCGGGGAAGCCTAGGCACCAGTATGGGTCTGGGAGGCTTCGGCGGCGGGGCTGGTGTAGGGGGTATCACGGCAGTCACGGTGAACCAAAGCCTGCTGAGCCCCTTGAAGCTGGAGGTGGACCCCAACATCCAGGCCGTGCGCACCCAGGAGAAGGAGCAGATCAAATCCCTTAACAACAAGTTCGCCTCCTTCATTGACAAGGTGAGAAACCCCCTCTGCCCGACTAAGCTGTCCCGAGCCCTTTCTTCTGCCGTCACAGAGGATGGGCACATCTCTAGCCCCCACGAGCTTCTGCTGTGCCCTACCCATCCTGGCCACACTCCCTTCCAGGTTCTCTCATACACTTCGGTTTGGGTGGAGAGGGTCTGAAGTGCTTGTGACTAAATCCTCTTGCACTCCCTCACCGGAATCTGCGTTCTGACCTGCCTATCCACTGGCGGGCCTGGAGCCTTTACTGTCGCTCGGCGGCTCTCTGGTGGCAGGGAAACCTCCCCCCCCCCCCCCCGCCCTCGCACCGCCCCAAGATTTTCTCTTGGTGCCCTGGTGCGTTTTTCTTTCTTCCTGTTAAATAATGAAGGGTTGGGTAGGATCCTAGAAGGTCGCAGGTGTCTCGATTGAACCCGGCAAAGGCAGATGGTGGTCTTTGGTGTCCGGGGACGGAGTGTGGGGCTCAGGCTGAGTCACTGCTTGGCCCCTGCCCTGCTCGCTCAGTGTGGGCGGGGCCGCTGCGGAGCCAGGGCGGAGGTCGGCGGCGTCTCGGCTGTGCCCGTCCACCAGGAGGAGCTCCGGCGTCGGGGGGAGTCGCGGGGCTCCGCCTCGGGAAAGCCCGTGCGGGATTCAAAGTCTGCGGGCGTTGGACACTCCGCCCCAGTTTCACGACCTGTTAAAACCGGAGTTTATGGCCCCAGATAGCGTCGGCCTGCCCACGCCCATCTGCCTGCTTGGCCCTTGTACCCCTTTTCGGCTTCCTACCCTGGCTCCGCCCCAATCGCCTGGTTCCTTCGCAAGTCCAGAGCCAGGCCAGATTTTGCAGTCCTGTGGCTAGGTGGCCTTCGTGGCCCCAGGACGATTGGCCCTTTCTGCTGACTGGCTCCTAAGAGGCCGCGCGGGAACCGGAGGAGGGAAAACACGGGGCAGATGAGCCCGTGGAGTCGGAGGCCCCAGGAGCGCCTGCCCTTCTCACGAGGGCTTGCCAGCTGCTGTGAGGGCCCCTAGCTTCTCATTGCGACCTGACGGAGAGCAGTCGGTGCAGGCGTGGAGGAGTGTGACTTCTGGTTACAGGGCCCCACAGTTTCCTGGGATGGGCCATGTTGTCAATTTGACTTCCTCATCTGTAAAATGGACAGGCTCTAAATCAGTTTCTGCCTGCTCAGCTCACACAGCGGGGAAGTTTAGCAGCGCCTGGCCCAAATTCAGCATTCCATTAGAATGAAATGGTTGAACCACTGGGGCTACTTGTTTATTTTTATTTTTAGTAATTACGGTGAAGAAAGGATCTGTCTCATTGGTGGTGGGAAAGTAATCCGATTGTTCACCACCCCCCCCCCCCAAGTTTAAAAAGTTACAGCTTCAGGCTGAGTGCACAAAATGCATTTCCCTCCTTTGGAGCATTCTATTAGACGTATGAAAGAGTTCCTCCTGTACCATGTCTTGGATTGCATGTTCTAAGATGTGAGTTCTGTGTTTATGGTGGGAGGGAAGGGCTGTGGAAACTGGGCAAGAGGGTGTGGAGACGCCAGAATCTGTGAATCTCAACGTTTGGGGCTGCAGGGTGGGAAGGAGACAGATCTGCCTTCTCTTACTTCTTCCTCTGCTAAAAGTGGGCTCTGTGTGGAGAAGGAACTCCCTAAAGCACCCACCCAAGCTTCTGGAGGCTTTTTCAAGGTTAGAGAGATCCAGACCAAGTTACACAGCTCGAGTTAGCTGCAGCATTGACCTAGAAGCCTTAGTAACCACTCTGGGCCTCAGGGAGAAAGTTCCCTAAAGTTCCAGGGCCTGCTGGGCGGGGGTGGTGTATACCTTTAATCCCAGCACTCGGGAGGTAGAGGCAGGCTAATTTCTGTGAGTTTGAGGCCAGCCTGGGCTACAGAGTGAGTTCCAGGAAAGGTGCCAAAGCTACCCAGAGAAACCCTGTCTCAACAAACAAACAAACAAACAAACAAACAAATTTCCAGGGCCTTTCTTTAAGGTCCCTCCAAATGAAGACTGATATTATCTGATGTGAATAATCTATCCCCTTCTCATAGGTATATAAAAGTGGGGCTTTTTTTTTTTTTTATTGATCTGTGATGTATAGTCTATGCAAATAAGATCTGTGCTGCAGGTACAGCGTTGGCCTTTCCCGTTCCAAGTGCTAGAGGGACACGATTCCAGATGTCACCGTCTGTGCTATTCCCCAGGTCATAGGTGGGACATGGCTCCAGATGTCACCGTCTCACTGCTGTTCCCCGGGTCATAGGTGACCCCCTTGCTCAGGGGAGAAGACAGCGCTCGTTTCCTCTAGACCCTGACCCTAGCCTGATGTGGACCTTTTGCTGTGCCCCCCCCCCCAGGTGCGCTTCCTGGAGCAGCAGAACAAGATGCTGGAGACCAAGTGGAGCCTGCTGCAGCAGCAGAAGACGTCGAGGAGCAACATGGACAACATGTTTGAGAGCTATATCAACAACCTGCGACGGCAGCTGGAAACCCTGGGCCAGGAGAAACTGAAGCTGGAGGCAGAGCTTGGCAACATGCAGGGCCTGGTGGAGGACTTCAAGAATAAGTGAGCCTCTCCCCAAATGAAGTCTGCTCACCTTGCCACACATTTTGAGACAGAGGCCCAAGTCCCCACTGCCCGCTGCTTGTGGGCAGTTTGGTCCTATGGCCATATGATCAGTTTTGTTTGGGACAGTCTATTTTATGCTCACCATCCAAGATGCTGATAGCGTCAGCCTGCTTTCAGTCCCAGGACTGTCTAGATTTGGGTAACAAATTTCCTCTTTCAATAGTGTACCTAAGCTGGATATGGTGGCATACGTGTGGAGTATTCCATTCAGGAGGCAGAGGCAGGAGGATTATGCAAACACAGTCTGATCTTCATAGTGAGTTCTAGGCCAGCCAGAGCTACACAGTGAGATTCTGTTTTCTAAAAAAAAAAAAAAAAAGTGCATTTAAATGAGAGAGGCAGCTAGCAGTCCTCGATTTTACACTAACAGCCGTGATCTAGCCTCTGGTGAACTCCAGACAGTGCTCTGTGCCATGTCAGGCCCCATGTTAACTCTCTCAACACGCCAAATCTCGCGTGTATTTGGAGAGTGCATTCCTGCTCTTGGCCTTCCCACTGGCTGAATAAGGTTGTGTGGGGAGAGGGAAATGGTAGGGAGGTCAGAAGGACCAGCCTCTCATGCCTTACATCTCTGAACTAAACTTTGTAGACATTCATTTCCCCCATCAGAAAACAAGGTGGGTGGGAGTGAAATTCTCTGCACGTGTGCTGCGTGGGGCTCCGTCCCTGGCAGCAGCAGACACAGGGCAGCCTTGTCTTCACCTCCGCCCGCTGACTCCAAGTCTTCTCTTACTAGGTACGAGGATGAGATCAACAAGCGTACAGAGATGGAGAACGAATTTGTCCTCATCAAGAAGGTGAGGGTCTTGGGGGGGGCTGCAGAGATTGCTCAGTGGTTAGAGCACTTGCCTTTCTTCAGAGGACCTGAGTTCGGTTCCTAACACCCACATCAAATGGCTCACAACCGCCTGTAACCACAGCTCCAGGGGATCCGATGCCCCAGCCTCTGGCACCTGAACTCATGTGTGCATATCCACATAGGCGTACACACACATAATTAAAAATAATAAAAACAAATTTAAAAAAGAAGACGAGGGTCCTCTAACCTGCATGCAGACCAGGAGGGTGAGCTTTGGGACTTAGATGAGGAGTTTTCTGATGACCTCATTGCTTTCTAAGTAATAGGAAAAATTCTTTTGCCATCTGATGCAAATAATAGATAACATAATAGAAAGGTAGACAAGACAGAGAGTTAGATTCCTGCAGTTAGATAGTATTCCAGGTATCAAGTTGGACCAGGTTAGTGGTCTAGCCTTAGCTTTCTGGAGGAGGAAGGGTGGGGTGTGGGCCTGCAGGAAGCAGAGATAAAGTTCATGGCTGCGATCCAGGGGAATACACAGCAGCTAGGCTGGAGGGCCAGCCACACGTCCAGGCCATGGGCAGATGTTGGGGAGCCCCTGGGTACTGAACTCGGCCCCTCCCCTCCCCCTCAGGATGTGGATGAGGCATACATGAACAAGGTGGAGCTGGAGTCCCGACTGGAAGGGCTGACTGATGAGATCAACTTCCTTCGGCAGATCCATGAAGAGGTACTTTCTCCGGGGGTGGAGTGAGCGGGTCCTCCAGCCTGTCAGTATCTTACTCTGGCACCTAGACGGTCTATCCCTGTCTTCCAGCACACCACTCCACAAGGGTCCGATAACCGTAGCCGCCAGTTAACATTGTTGTAGAGGCTGCAGCCCCTACTTGAAATGGGGAAATGGGCTCTGAGAAGCGAAATAACCCATCCCAGGTCCTCATACAGAGTGGCAGCCCAGCCTAACAGACTTGTAGTGTCCTCAGAGCCCTTGTTCCTGGTCTTTGCGCTGAGTTGAAGGCCTCTAGGCTTTAGTATTGGGGCAAAGAGTGGGGACAGGGTCTTCCCCTTGCCTGTTTACCTAACTTCAGACTTTCCTTGCTGTCTCCCTCCGCCGTTAACTTTGATGTTTCTAAGTCCTAGCTCTCACTTGCTCCTTTGTCATGTTGCAAAGGACCCTGTGTACAGGGACAGAACCTTACCACCACGCCCCTGCCCTACAGGAGATCCGTGAGCTGCAGTCTCAGATCTCAGACACGTCTGTGGTGCTGTCTATGGACAACAGCCGCTCCCTGGACATGGACAGCATCATTGCTGAAGTCCGTGCCCAGTATGAGGACATCGCCAACCGCAGCCGGGCTGAGGCTGAGAGCATGTACCAGATTAAGGTAAAGAACAGGGTTGTAAGCCTGGGCCTCCCTTCCTGGCCAATTCTGTGCCCTGGATCATGAGGAGGGAAACTCATGTGGGCTGGTTCTGCAGAATGGAAGCCTGGAGTTCTGGAACAGGACCTTCATTGCTCGCTCTCTCTCTCTCTCTCTCTCTCTCTCTCTCTCTCTCTCTCTCTCTGTGTGTGTGTGTGTGTGTGTGTGTGTGTATGCACATACTTATGCATGCTTCTGCACATCTGTGGGAGGTTGGTGGGTGACATGACCCAGGCTTTTGTGGCTTGACCAAGAGGGGGCTCTCCCAGCTAGAACCTCACTTCCCTTCTTGCCCCTGCAGTACGAGGAATTGCAGGCCCAGGCTGGGAAGCATGGGGATGACTTACGCCGCACAAAGACCGAGATCTCTGAGATGAACCGCAACATCAACCGCCTGCAGGCGGAGATTGATGCTCTCAAAGGCCAGGTACTGCTGGACTTGGGTGGGACTGGGGAGAACTGGGGTTGAGAGTGGGAGGGGCAGCTTCTCGTCACCTGTCTCAGCTGCTGTGGGCGTCGCCGTGAGCAGCATCTAGGGAAAGAGCTCTGGGTGGTTGGCTAGAGTCCAGGTCCCATTCCCCAAGGCCTTCTCTTCTAGTCTACCATACGCAGGGCAAGGTTGGGTTTTGCTCCTTGATGAAGAGTCTAGAAGCTAGGGATCTGATCCGGATAAAGCAAAGCTCTTGCATCGCCGCAGGTGGAGGTGTGAGCGGGAAATGCCTGGAAGTAGCTCCCGTTGCTTCCTAGGTTTGCTCAGCGTCACCTGCAGAATTTTCTTTTGGCTGGATGGAGTTGGTCTAAGTCGGAGAGGGGGGACTTTCAAAGAAGCTCAGGGTGGGGCTGGGCATGTAGCTCAAGTTGCTCAAGTGCTTGCCTAGCGTGCCCAAGGCCCTGGGTTCAGGACTGCATACAACCAGGAGTGGTGGTGCACGCCAGTAACTCCAACAGTCGGTAGGCTAGAACGGGAGGATTGCTGTGAGTTCAAGGCCAGCCTGGACTACATAGTGAGTTCTAGGCCAGCTTGGGTTTTAAATCAAATGACAACAAAAGAAGCCCAATGTGGATGGATTTTAGGGAGAAGACATAACAGATACCATCTGCTTATCTGTCTCCTTCCCCACAGAAAGCATCCCTGGAGGCTGCCATTGCGGATGCCGAGCAGCGTGGGGAGATGGCCATTAAGGATGCCAATGCCAAGCTGGCCCAGCTGGAGGCTGCCCTGCAGCAGGCCAAGCAGGACATGGCCCGGCAGCTGCGTGAGTACCAGGAGCTGATGAATGTCAAGCTGGCGCTGGACATCGAGATCGCCACCTACCGCAAGCTGCTGGAGGGCGAGGAGAGCAGGTGGGTCTGGAGGTCTCTCCTGGGAAGGGCAGGTGCTGTCTGGAGCCTTCCTGGGACTTGGGTTCTGCTGTGGGAGGAAAGAAAGGGCCAAGAGTTGGTCCTGACATCCGTGCATCTGGTTACAGGCTGGAGTCTGGAATGCAGAACCTGAGTATCCATACGAAGACCACCAGTGGCTACTCAGGTGAGTGTCCTGGGTGTTGGGGATGGAGGGCAGAGGACCCAGGAAGTCAGGGCTCTGGAAGAGGCTGTGCTCAGTGGCAGTTGACAAAGGGAAGGGGCAGGATCCCTGTTCTTGGGAGAACAGACTAAGGACCTAAATAATATCCTCACTAATAGAAAGTCCCACAGAGATGCTAGCTGTGTGCCAGGCCCTTGCTAAGTTCCTTACATGTGTTATTGTGGGCTCTAATGAATCTTCACATTCCTCTCCAAATAGCAGAGAGAAGGGCTCCGTTGAGTGCTCATCAGGCACATGCAGCTGGTAGGGAAGTCTCTTCTATGTTGGGTCTGCTTCTCCAGACAGCTGAGTTGTGACCCACCTAGTAATCAGCCAGGTCTGGGCCAGCCTCTCCATCTATGGTTATCACAGAGTGACTAGGGAGAAGGGGCCCTAAGCCTGGGCTCACGTGCCTGTCTCTCTCCCTTGCCCTGGACCAGGAGGGCTGAGCTCAGCCTACGGGGGACTCACCAGCCCTGGCTTCAGCTATGGCATGAGCTCCTTCCAGCCCAGCTTCAGCTCTCTCGGAGGCTCCAGCACGATTACTCGCACCAAGGCTGTGGTTGTGAAGAAGATTGAAACCCGTGATGGGAAGCTGGTGTCGGAGTCCTCTGATATCCTGCCCAAGTGAACGGCCGCTGGAGCCATTGCCAGCCTGTGCTTCTGCAGCTGCTCAGGGCTCACAGGGGAGACAGCTGTGTGGCAGAGTGCAGGGAACAGGATCAGCCCTAGCCCTCTGGCCAACCTAGGGAGGATCTTCCATCTGGAGTACCCCTCTGACCCCCACCTCCCTCCCAAACCCAATTCAATTGTATTTTCCAAAATAAAGCCTCAGCTGGCTCCATCAACTGGCTTTGCCATGTGTATGTGTATGTGGGCGGGGAGGGATGGGCAGGAGGGTCCTTCCTGGGACATGGAAGCTTGGTGTGCAGGGCAGGAAAGTCTCCTCCAGGCTGTTCCAAAAGGATGTGCCTTGGTTGATGCTCTGGCTACAGACCATGGCTTTTTTTCTTTTTCTTCTTTTAAGATTTTATTTATTTATTTATTTATTTATTTATTTATTTATTTATTTATTTATTTATTTATTTATTATGTATACAGTGTTCTGCCTGCATGCCCGTACTAGAGGCCAGAAAAGGGCACCAGAAGGTTGTGAGCCACCCTGTAGTTGTTGGGAATTGAACTCAGGACCTCTGGCAGAGTAGCCAGTGCTCTTAACTCTGCACAACGGCTCTTTACCAGTGCATAGCCTCTTACAGCTTACAGCAGAGTCTCAGATATCCAGGCTCACTTGAGCTTTGCAGCGGTACACTTGGCAAGGAATCAGGTTTGGGGTGGTCCTATCAGAGAGTCAGTCTGCTGTTGCCAGACCTCAGCATCAGGACCACTCACAGAAAGTGGCTGGGCTGGGCGTGGAAGTCAGGACTGTCCAATTCTCAAGCCTGTCCTTGAGCAAACACACAGCTTCCTTGTGTCCATCCAGATGTCTTTGCCAGGGGCCTAGGAGGTCTGGGTTCCTATCCCTGCAGATGTCCAGAGTCTATTTTTAGTGATGGGTGTGTGGTGCCTGTAATTTCTAGATGCCACGATAGTTCAGTGCAGGACTTGGCACTGATACATGGGTTTGTCCCTGCTCTTCGCCGTCACACCCACCCACATTGCTTCACACCACCCTTTCCTCCCCTTTCAATGCTGTGCTTGATAGAGTGGGTGTGTGTGGAGCCAGTGTTTGCCTGTGGAGGGTGGACTGTGTGCTTTGGGGTGTATATAGGCTCCTTGAAGTGTGTAAAGGGGTTTGCCCGCCTGTCCAGTTTCCCGAGGTTTAGGGCCGGAGACAGCCGGATGAAGCATGGCCACAGCTCCTGCACCACTGCCATCAGTGTGGAGTTTCTGGCTGTCACATGGTCTGCGCGCTGCTGGGCTAGGTGTGCATCAGAGCTTAGCACCACTGCTGAGGCTTATACTATATCAACTCTGTTGAAAACGGACGGAGAATAAACAGATACGCGGGACAGGAAGTAGGAACAGACTAGTCCAGGAAGCTCACGGGTGGCCCCTCTGTGGCTAGAGACTTATATTCCAGGTCCCTGGCATCAATCAGCTTTGCCATCTTCCTAGCCCCATGGAGCTGGGCTTTTAGGCCAGCATTGTCCTTCCAAGCCCTCTATCCAGCTCTCAGCCAGGGCCAGGAAACCTAACATAGTAAGGGACTTCAGTCATTACTGTGTTACTGTGCTGGTCAGAGCCTGGGCACCCACAGCCCCAATATGCCAGGTCTGGCCACCTGTCCTTACTTAATAAGCCAATTAAACAAACCAACGATAGTGAAAAACAGAAAAAAGAATCCTCAACATGGCCACATTGGGAAGAGGAACAAAGACATACAGTGACCGCCCCAAGTCCATTTTCAGAGTCCTGGCCTGAGATTTGGGTTTAAGATGAGGACCGGAGCATAGCTAGGCAGTCCTGGCCAGGGTGTGGTCCCACCCACCACTCAGCCATCTTTGTCTTGGCTCCAGTCTTGCCTGCAAGGTGGTCTGACAAATGGTAAATCTCAGGAAACAAACTCCCCCCGTGTGGCTGGGCCAGGCTTCCTGAGCTTCTCGATTTCAGCGCGTTTTGTTTTAGAACTCTGTTAGCAGAAGTGAGAGACCCAAGTGTCTCTTTGTCCCCTCTGATGCTGCCACATTGAGTAAATCTCCTTTTAGAGTTGGGGACAGAGCCACAGCACTGCCAGAGTCTGCTGTCTGCTTTGGGGTTGCCCCATTGCTCCATGGGAAATTCTTAGTCTTTTTTTTCTCCCTAAATCAGCTTAAGAGACTACTCTTACAGCACCTGCTTGACCTCACGGGCAAACCCTCTGTATTTTAAAAACTTGACATTTTGTTTATGTATTTCTGCATTTACTCATTTGTCTATTGTGTATAGACAGGTACATGAGTGTGAGGTCAGAGACCGACTTGTAGGAGCTGGTCTCACCTTGGCCCTGTGGGTCCTGGGAGTGGAATTCAGGTTGGCAGCCTTGGCATCAGGGGCCTTTACCGTCTGAGTTCTCTCCATGTTACTCTTACTCCTTTTTTTCCTTCTTTTTTAAATATAGGGTCTTATTGTAGCCTAGACTGGCCTTGAACTCACTACCCTCCTGCCTCCAATGGGTGACAAGTGGGTACTGCCACAGTTAGGGGTAAATTCAGTTTTATTATGGTTTATAAACACAAGCCCAAGCGAGTGCCAGGAAACAGGAGGATAGTTATCAGGATTGCTCTGGGCAATCAGAACCCAGGGAGAGGGACCTTTTGCCGACCAGTGCCTCAAGTCAATATTTTCAGTTGTGCACACCCAGTCCTTAAGCCAACCACCTGTGTTATCAGGTCCTGCTGCCAGGCCATGGGCAGGTTGGGAGAAGCCTTCCCTCATGGTTGCCAGATGATCTCCACACCCTAGATGTTTGTTGAAGGAAGGCTGTCCAACTCTTCCATGCTGGAGCCCTGTCTTCTCCCGTGTGCACCACCACGGGGCAAGGCCACCCACCGCTCAGGAGTTACCCTCCTTTACCCGTCAGAACTTATGTACTGGTTTATTTTTGATCATTTTTAAAATTTATTTTTATGTGGTTTGCCTGCATATATGTGCACCATGTATGTGCCCAGTACCCGCAGAGGTCAGAAAATGGTTTCGGGACAAGAGTTACAGACATTTGTGAGCTGTCTTGTGGGTGCTGGGAAATGAACCCAAGTCCTTTGGAAAAGCAGACAGTGCTCTTAACCACTGAGCCATTTCTCTAGCCTCTACTTTTTATTTTTTACTACTATTATTATTATTGTTATTTTAGACAAGGCCTCACTGTGTAGTCCTGGCTGTCCTGGAGCTCGCTATGTAGCCCAGGCTGATCTCATAGCCCTAACTCACAGAGATCTGCCTGCCTCTGCCTCCTGAATGCTGGAATTACATGCACAACCACATTCACCCCTGTCGTAATTTAAACACTCACAGAGGATGGGGGTGTAGCTTAGAGGTAGAGTGTTTGTCTATCATGCACAAGGTCTTGGGTTCCACCCTAAGCACTCAGAACATCTTTTTCTCCCTTAAGCAAATGCAGGGGCTGTGGATGTAGCTCAGTTGGTAGAGTGCTTGCCTAGCATGCATGAAATCTTGGGCTCGATCCCCAATACCACATAAGCCAGGAACGGTGGCACAGACCTGTTATCCCAGCACTCAGAAGGTAGAGGTAGAAGGATCAGAAGTTCAAGTCTGAGGCCAGCCTGGGATATAGAAGACCTTGTCTCAATGAATGAATGAATAAATAAATGAAATCCAGTCCTTATTATACGAGGAAACTCGGAAGAATGGAAGATAAAAGTTCTTAAGTATACCTAGCCCTGAACACTTGTAGGTACTCCATCTGGAAAGTCAACCAATCATGAACAGAAAACATTGCAGGAGAATGGATTGTACCCATATCTTATACATTCAGATTCCCTCCTTGTCCTTGTTATCTATATAAAACAATCAAACATTGTGTAGCTTTACATGATATTAAAAGTAGACTCACGATGACTCAAAGTATAAGGAAGAGCTCAGCTGGGATAGCCCAGGCTTGTAATTGCAGCTCTTGAGAGGCTGAGGCAGAAGGGTTGTGAGTTCATTGTCAGCCTGGGCTATCAAGCTAGACCTTGTCTCAAATCAAAACCCAAACACAACCAAACCAAAAAAAAAAAAAAAAAAAAAAAAAAAAACCAAAACAAACTAAATAAAATCAAAGCAAAATGAAAGCCAAGTGACGGGAGTGTATATTAGGTTCAGTGCAGATTGCAAATGATTTTATTTGAGAGGCTGAGATTCTGAGTTTTCACAAGGACTGAGGCACAGCTGTGACTGCTGCCCTGCAGGGCTTTCGCTTAATGAACAGGGAAAAAAAATGACTGCTCCTGGTATGGTGGAGGAGAAAGTTTATTGTAGATATGTAGGAGAGCATGGCCAGAAGCAGGTACATCTGGGAGAGTCCAGAGTGGACATGACCCTGGGCCATGGGAGGAGAGGGGGGGAGGTGAGAAGGGAGAGCAGCTGCTGACCAAAAGGGGTAGCCTGGGCCAAGAGACCGGCCTGGAGAGTAGATGAAAAGACTAGGTGTGGAGGTCTGAAAGAAAATGGCCCCCATAAGCTCATTGGGAGTGACACTATTAGGAGGTGTGGCCTTGTTGGAGGAAGTGTGTCACTGTGGGGACCACTTTGAGGTCTTCTATGCTCAAGGTTCGCCCAGTGTCTCAGTCCACTTTCTGTGGCCTGTGGATCAAGGTGCAGAGTCCTCAGCTCCTTCTCCAGCACCATGTCTGTCTGCTGCATACGATACTCTCAGCTGCCATGCTCCCCGACATGACGATAATGGACTAAACCTCTGAACTGTAAGCCATCTCAATGAAATGTTTTCCTTTATAGAAGTCGCTGTGGTCATGGTGTCTCTTCACAGCAATAGAAACCCTAACTAAGACACCAGGTCACCAAAATGGCTGGTTTATATAGGGAAGGGCAGCTCAGCCCCTGGGCTGGAGAAGTTTAGGGTAGGGGGCGAGGTATGCTGGCTAGGAGGACCCTGTATCTGGTAGGGACTGAGGGATGTAGGGAGGACCTGGTGGCCAGGTCTGCTTTGATATGTTCAATAGGCACCTCAGCCTTTGTCTGGGTTTGAGACTTGGCACTTAACAACTTACACCACTGATTACCCTGAAAGGCAGGCCAGAGCCCCAGAGTCACCAATGTCCTTTAGGTCACACTGGATTTTTATCATATGTAAGCTAAATTAAAAAAAAATTACTTTCTGCTTCTGAGTGCACCAGACAGGCATGCTATGTACAATTCAAGAGCCCTGCCCAGTTGCCTGGTTTCTCTTGCAAAGGGCAGCTGGGCTGTGTCACCTGTGATTTGTCCCAGGTGGTGTCTGTGTATGTACAGTTCCTCAGGTTCGCACACACCTTGCCAATGTTAACTTGTCACGAAGGGCAAGGTGCCATGTGTTGTCATAGCCCTGCTTGGACACCCACCCTGTGCAGTGTTGGGAGGAAGGGAGGAGGAAAGGGTCGAGCACAGTGGCCTTGGCAGCCACCATGCTGTCTCCCCCACAGTGGCTTGTCACTCTTGCATCCTTCCTGCTTGTATCCCAGGACCCTCTCTGCTGCTGCCGCCACCACCCCCTTTTTGGGCAGCTGTTCTTCAGCTCCACCCTGAGACTCAGGCCTGCGGGTCACAGGACATGGTCAGTGTGGGCCAGTCTTGGCTAACCACAGGCCCTTTGCTCTTTTTTCTTTTCCTCTTTCTTGCTTTCCCTGTGTAGCCCTGGCTGTCCCGGAAACTCGCTCTGTAGACCAGGCTGGCCTTGAACTCAGAGATCTCCCTGCTTCTGCCTCTTTGTGCTGGATTAACGGTGTGTGCCACCACCGCCCAGGCCCTTGCTCTTTTCTTACTGAGGCATCTGTGTTATGGAGGCATTCACACCCCAAGATCCACGTAGTCCTTGAGAAATTCCCAGCTCCCCGTTTTCCTGATGCCTGGAACAGGAGCTTTCCTAGGTGGTGGTCATTCTTGGTTGTCAACCTGATGCATCTGGGAAGAGGGAGGCTCAGTTGAGGAGTTACCTCCACTGGCCCACAGATAAATGTCTGTGGGGTGTTTTCTTGATTGCTAACTGATAGAGGAGGGCCCACTGTGGGCCGTGCCACCCCCAGGCAGCTGGGTCTGGGTTGTATACGGAAGGCAGCTGAACAAGCAGTAAGCAGTGGCCCTTCATGATCTCTGCCTCGGTTTCCCTTGATCATGGACTGTGATCCTAATTAAACCTTTCCTCCCCAAGTCGCTTTTGGTCAGTGTTTTACCATAGCAACAGAGAAGCAAATGAATACTGTAGCTAGAGTTTTCCTGTCTGGCCCACAGTCAGGACAAATCTCTCTCACTTGCCAGTCCCACAGCCACTTAGACCCAACCAAGTAAACACAGAGACTTATATTGCTTACAAACTGTATGGCCGTGGCAGGCTTCTTGCTAACTGTTCTTACAGCTTAAATTAATCCATTTCTATAAATCTATACCTTGCCACGTGGCTCGTGGCTTACCGGCATCTTCACATGCTGTTTGTCATCATGGCGGCTGGCAGTGTCTCTGACTCAGCCTTCCACTTCCCAGCTTTATTCTCCTCCTTGTCCCGCCTATACTTCCTGCCCGGCCACTGGCCAATCAGTGATTTATTTATTGACCAATCAGCAACACACTTGACATACAGACCATCCCACAGCAGAATACCTATTGCCTTTTCTTTTTGAGACAGGCTTCATGTAGCCCAGGCTGGCCTCAGACTCTATATGTAGCCAAGGATGACCTTGAACTCCTGATCCTCTGGCCTCCATCTGTACTGTGGTGCTGGGGATCAGTTTCCTCCATATACTTTACTAATTTCATCCCCAGACAGACCCCATTGTTAGAGCACTAAGGATGCTCTGGAAATTGAGTGGAATTTTTAGAGGGCTCCCGTGCCCTGTCGTATTAGCTTCCCTGGCAACTTGACCAAATTTAGTTTCACCTCGAGAGGGAATCCCAGCTGAGAAACTGCCTCCATCAGATTGGCCGGTGGCCACGTCTCTGAGGCATTTCCTTGATTGCTATTCGATATAGGAGGGACCAGCCCACTGTGGCGGTGCCATTCCTGGGCAGACAGCTCTGGGCCATATGAGAAAGATATCGGAGCCTGAGCTTAGGCGCCATGCAGCCAGAGCCATAGCGGTGTGCTCTGGTTTCTGCTTCCAGCTCCTGCCTTGAGTTCCTGTCTCGGCTTCACTTGATGATGGGTTGTAGCCTGTAAGAGGACATAAATCCTTTCTTCTCCAAGTTGCTTCTGGTTAGGGTGATGATCACAGAAACGGAGATCAAACCAGGGCACACCCTTTCCCCCTAGGAGGTGCAGGTAACCCCCCCCCCCCATGGAGTTTATTTCAACTGGTAAGAGCCACACTGACATCCAGCTGTCACGGTGTCTATGGCTGACATTAAGGTTTACTCAGTGTGAAGTCTGTACGTTTGGATATGCCTCACGCCATGTATCCTTTATCATCTTGTCACATGGAGTCATTTCATGGCCCTAAAAGAGTGTACTTAACAAAACCCAAACCGGGTTTAGTTACTCAACTACCAGGGTCTATTCCCAAGATAAAGTGCCATTCCTGGCTTGGCCTGAGGGCTGTGTTGGCTGGGCCTCTGCCCACCCATGAGATATTATTTCTGTGTTAAGCTCCCTGGTTAGCTTGTGTTTCACCCACGTAGGTGATGTCACTCACTCCTGCTGACAGGCCTCATTGATGTCAGCTTAGCCTTGTCCTCTCAAGCTCAGCGGTTCTCAACCTTCCTAACGCTTCGTCCCTTTAAGACAGTTCCTCATGTTGTGGTGACCCCCAGCCATAAAACTATTTCATTGCTACTTCATAGCTATATTTTTTCTACTGTTATGAATCATAATGTAAATACATAATATGCAGAATATCTGATATGGGAACCCCCAAAGGGGTCAAGACCCACAGGTTGAGGACCACTGCCCAAGCTCTACTGGACAGGAGCTGCTCCCTCTGCTTGGTTCTCACTCCTGCCTCAGGGTCTCAGAGTGAGGAGGCACACAGGGTAGTCAACAAAACTGCTAAATACAGAGTCTGCAATCCCGGTTTCTTGGGAGGCTCTGGCAAGATTACAAATAATACCTTTGCAAAAGAAAAGGATAGGGTTGGGGATGTACTCAGTTGATAGAGTGCTTACTCATCATGCACCGTGCCCTGGGTTCAATCCCCAGCAACTCAGAAACCAGGAGTGGGAGCATATGCCTATCATTCTAGCACTTGGGAGGTAGAGGCAGAAGGACCAGAAGTTCAAGTCGTTCTGGCTAAGACTTACTGCATAAACCAGGCTGGCCTGGAACTCACAGAGATCTGCCTGCCTCTGCCTCCCTAGTGCTAGGATTAAAGGCCTGTGCTGCCACCGCTGCCTGGCATTTCATCTTATTTTATAGATACTTTGGTGGGTGTTTTATGGATGCTCAGAATGCTGAGCTGAGAAAGCGGCACTAAGAAAGCATTGGGTTTCACTGGAGGTTTGTTTGTTTGTTTGTTTGTTTGTTTTGGTGGGGAGCAGGCAGGGTTTTTAGGAAGATCAATCCTGGCCTTGTAGGATAGGGACACACAACTCAAGTCAGTCCAGCAAAATAAACTCTGGGAATGAATCAAAAGACCCGGGCGGACACTGGGGCTCTGCCATCTCTGGGGTCTGGGATCTGACTGTGTCACCTCCATGTCATGGAGGTGGTGAGAGTGAGCTCCGTGATGGGGCTGACCAACCGGTTTGTGAACCACCAAGAGAAATGAGATTTCTCCTCTTAGGAGACAGTCTGTCTCTCTGTCCCCTCTCTTCCCTGTCGCAGACACCCAGGGTACCACCGTCACTTCCCATGGAGCAGCAGGAAGGCAGAGGGCCAAAGAAGGCGTCTCTCCACTCTGCAACTGTCTCCTCAGTGAGACTTTATCCCTCCCTCTTTTGGTGTAATAAAATCGAGAGAGAAAAGTTCTCTTTCTTCTCTCTCTCTCTCTCTCTCTCTCTCTCTCTCTCTCTCTCTCTCTCTCGAGACAGGGTTTCTCTGTGTAGCTCAGGCTGTCCTGGAACTTGTTTTGTAGCCCAGGCTGGCTTCAACCTCACAGAGATCCACCTGCCTCTGCCCACTGAGTGCTGGGATTAAAGGTGTGTGCTACCCCCGCCCAGCTACTCTCTTACTTAAAAAAAAAAAAGGATTTATTTTTACATGTTTGGGTGTTTTGCCTGCATGTATGTCTGTGCACCACATGAGTGCGGTGCCTGCAGAGGCCAGACTCTGCAGAACTGGAGTCACAGATAGTTGTGAGCTGCCGTGTAGGTGTTGGGAATCCAACCTGGGTCCTTTGGAAGATCAGCAGGTGCTCTTAACTGCTGAGCAGTCTTTGCAGCCCCCTCTTCATCCCTTCTGTACTGGATTCCAGTCCAGAGTGGTCAGGTGGGCTTTGCCTCATCTGACCCTGAATCTGCTCTTTGGGAGTCAGGCTCAGCTCTCCTATGGAGTCCCAGAAGCCGACAGTGGCTTGGGAAGTCTAGGCATTTGGTGGTAGGGTTTAGATCAGAGCCAAAAGACTTGGATCTAAGCCCAAGTTTTTGCCAGATGACATCACATGCCCCTTGTCCCCTAGCGGATACCTGAGAACTGGAGGAGACCACTGAACAGAGGAGTCTGTAATAGGCAGTGGTAGAGTAAGGCCAATTCCTTGAGTCTGTGTATCGGTCTCTTTATACAGGTTTCTGGTGTCCCCTGGTGGACATTGGGGGAACTGTCCTGCGATGTAGGTAGCGGCTCCATTACTTAATGCATTTCAAATAGCCTGTTGGTTACCTTTGGGCTTGACCTGAATAGCAATAACATGAGTACTTTGGAGAGAGATTTTGGTTTAAAAAAAATACCAAGTCCAATTTGTGTTGTTCATATACTCACTGGAGCACAGTCAAACTCCCAGTGGGCAGCCCCTTAAAGAGAACTGAGTCCTTCTCCACCCTACGCGGGCCAGAAGCCATCAGCTGTGACGAGCTACACTTCAGCGTCTCTATCACAGCGTTAAAGAGCTCTTTGCAATGGCTTCCTGTCTAGACTGTTTCTACGTCTCTCATTCTCAACTGTGAGTCCAAAGTCATTGATGCCTCTGCAGAAGAGTTTCCTTGTCCTTCACAGTCAGCGGGTCATGGACTTCCACATGGTTTCTGTCAACAGCATGGGCCACGGACAACATGGCCTTCTGTTGTAACATGGACCTCGGACACCAACAAAGCTCCAGGCGGCAGCACAGACCGCAGACATCAACATGGCTTCAGGTAGCGTCACAGATCACAGACATTGTGCTGGCTGATTTTGTGTGTCAACTTGACACAATCTGGAGTCATCAGAGGAAGGAGCCTCAGCTGAGGAAATGCCTCCTTGGGCTCCAGCTGTAAGGCATTTTCTCAGTGATCAATGAGGAAGGGCCCAGCCCATGGTGGGTGGTGTCATCCCTGGGCTGCTGGTCCTGGGTTCTATAAGAAAGCAGGCTGAGCCGGGCGGTGGTGGCGCACGCCTTTAATCCCAGCACTCGGGAGGCAGAGCCAGGCAGATCTCTGTGAGTTCGAGGCCAGCCTGGGCTACCAAGTGAGTTCCAGGAAAGGCGCAAAGCTACACAGAGAAACCCTGTCTCGAAAAACAAAAAAACAAAAAAACAAAAAAACAAACAAAAAAAAAAAGAAAGCAGGCTGAGCAAGCCAGTAAGCAGCACCCTCCATGGCCTCTGCATCAGCTCCTGTCTCCAGGATCCTGCCCTGTTTGAGTTCCTGTCCTGACTTCCTCCAGTGATGAACAGCAATGTGGAAGTATAAGCCATATTAACCCCTTCCTCTTCAACTTGCCTTTTGGTCATGGTGTTTCATCAAAGCAATAGAAACCCTGACTAAGACACCTGGTAACACAGGCCCTAGACATCCACATGCCCCCTGACCACAGCAGGACCGTGGACACCAACATGGCCCTCTGTCCTGAGTTTCTTTGGGATCTGACAAAAAACATAAAAAATGGCAGTCAGTGCCCTTTGTCTCAGTGACATTCACTTTGTATTCCTTCGGCTAAGGCCCTTCACTCCTGGGGAGGAATCCAAGGAGCCAGAGATGCAGACCAGACAGAGCCCATGTTCCCAAGCCCCGCTCTGAATGGCCTAAACCCATGGCCAACAGCTGCATGACCCTCTTCCCTAGAACTGCTGAGGTGGGGGAAGGCCTTTAGAGGCTGTTCACTGTGGTGACCCCGAGTCACAAGGGCCTACTGAGTGCTTCAAACACAGCTGGTCTGCTCTGAGCCCCGCCAACAGTGCTAAGTCTCTTGAAGACTTAGTATGAGAGAAAAGAATGCAGAGTATTTTAACACTGTGTTTGTCGAGGGGGTGGGGATGAGGGGGATGGGGAGCTGGGAGGATGGCTCAGGCAGGAAATGCCTGGCGTGCAAGCACAGGGGGGGGAGGGGGCGCAGAGTGCAGATCTTAGGCATCCCTGTTTAAAAAAAAAAGTGTGTGTTTTTCACGTGTTCCACCTGTAATCTCAGTGTGGGGAGGGGTGGGTGGAGGTGGAGCTGGGTGGATCCAGGGTGCTTACTGGGCCGGAAGCCTAGCTGAGTTGAAGAACTCCGGGTTCACTGGGAAGCTCTGTCTCAGGTAGACCCGCTAGTGAGATGGCTGAGCAGGGAAAGGTACTTCCCACCAAGCCTGATGACCTGAGGTGGATCCCTGGAACTCAGGTGTTGAGAACCAGTGGGAACCAGTTCCTGAGAGTTGTCCTCTGACCTCCACACATGAGCTGTGGCACCCATGTGTCCAGACAAGTATGTATACACAAAACAAATAAATGGGTGTAAAAAAATTAAAAAAGGTAGAGAGTGATAAAGACACCCGATGTTGACCTCTGGCCTTCACACACACACACACACACACACACACACACACACACACACACACACACCTGTGCACATGCACATGCCCACATGAACAGGAACATATACCACACATATGTACTTATATTTGTATGTTGGTTACATGTTTGAATTAGATTTAGGATACATCAGATTATATAAATAATTATTTTAAACTTAATTTCACTGTATATGTTGTTCCAGGCCTGCAATGTTAGTACTCTGGGGTTGAGGCAAGAGGATCCATTGATCAAGGCTAGCACATGCCTATCATTCCAGCACTCAGGAGGAGCTCTGTGAGTTTAAGACCAGTCTGGTCTACGTAGTGAGTTCCAGGACAGCTAGAACTACACAGTGAGTCTTTCTCCATATATGTGTGTATGTGTGTGTGTGTGTGTGTGTGTATCTACATATTACAAATTCTACTTGGTGGCTCTCATTTATGGCTTATTTTTCTGTCTGGCCATTGTCTGCCAGCACCTTTCAACGTGGGGAGAAACCAAGGTCAGGAGAGCAGGGCGTGGTGACCCTCTTTTTTGTGTCCTTTCCTGGTTCCTCAGAGGCCAGACCCAGGCAGCAGCTCTCCTCAGGTCTACATGCTACGCGGCCACCCAGGAGTGTGGTTCCAGAGGGGCCCAAAGGTTCAGCTTTGCAGTAGAGTTCTTAAGTGTTATACGGAACCCGATTTTAAGTGCTAGCAATTGTTCCACATGTTTAAAGAATCCACCTTGGCCAACCTCACGTGGGTCCCTGGAAACTGTTTCTGGAAACTAAGCAGGGACACAGAGACCACAGGGACAGCTTGCATGGGTGACACAGCTCAGGACTCTGAACCGGAAGAGATGGGGTTGAGAAAGGGACAGGAAAGGGGCAACACCACCAAGCCCAGCTCCTGTCTTTGCCAGATCGTGAGAATCACCGCTGGTCTTGGGACACAGTGCTGGGGGTGTGGGGACTCAGGACACAGAAGCATAGTAGAGGGAGCCTGGGATTGCTATTTAAAAAAATCTTAATAGTCTTTGTTTAGTATTACACACAAGCTAAAATGCCTTTCAGCAAGAGGCAGCATCTCCCCACACAGGGAGTTCTGATTCAATTGACACCGTGAAAAACAACAGAGATGGTCTCTTCCTTGTCTGCAGCTGGGCGGGTGCCAGGATAATGGACACAAATTGAAACACAGGCAAGTTCTGCTTGGTCCTGAGACAGCGAGGGAAGATTTCCCAGTACTTAAGGGTAGTCACAGAACCACTTACACACATCTGAGCATGAAGCCGATCTTCAGCTTGGGAGTAGCACTCTCCATCTTTGTGAAAAGAGGAAAATTGCTAATCAAGTCCTCGACATCTTCAGAAAGGGAAGTCAAGGATAGTAAGTAGAATTACTGTTAATTTTGTAACAGGGTCCCAGACCTTAGCACAACTGAGTCCATGATGGAAGTACCATTCAGGCTGTAAAACTCAGCAGGTAGACAGCACCACATGCCAAAACTAAAACAAAGGCCTAATCCACCGAAGTCCATAGTTCTGGGAAAGTCCCTAAATGTACTAACCTTGTTTTTGGCTTCTGTGGTTCTGCTTCTGGCTAACAGTTCTTGTTAACTGAGGTATGTCAACCCAGGACATGGTTTTGTGCTTAAAAACTCATCCCGAGAAAGGCTCAGGGCTACACTGGGATCCCAAACACCCAGGGTAGTCACTGGCTGGCTAGTAGACTTTCTATCGGCTTAACCCCATGTCTGAGCAGTCTTCTGTGGTGGACACCCCACAACATTTCTTATTGTTCTGTGGGGGTTTGAATGGAGGTCAGAGGCTCATTTTGTGAAGCTGCAAATTCCTTTATGTGAGTTCTGGGGATTGTACTCAGGCTACAAGGCTTGCATGACTACTGCCTTTTCCTACCCACTGACCACCTTGCAAACCCATTTGCAGTCTTTATATTATGAAATCAGGGCCTCACTATGTAGCTCTGACTGGCCTGGAACTCTCTATGTAGGTCAGGCTGGCCTCAAACTCATAGAGATCAATCTGCCTCTGTCTCCCAAGTGCTGGGATTAAAGACATATGCCACCATGCCTGGCCCCATTTGAAGTCTTAAAAAATAAGCTATTAAATCTGCACCCCCCCCCCCTTGAGACAGAGTTTCTCTGTGTAACAGCCCCGGCTGTCCTGGAACTCACTCTGTAGGCCAGGCTGACCTGGAACTCACGGAAATCCACCTGCCTCTGCATCCCAAGTGCTGGGATTAAAGGTGTGTGCCACCACTGCCCGGCCCTTTCTCCCCCCTTAGTCCCAGAGAAAATCAGTTTTGTCTCAGGAATGCACATTTTGGGATCCTCAAATACTTCATCAGAGCACCCTCTCCCCAGGGTGGACATTTGTTCTTGTTGGCCTCTGTGTGAGCGAATCCAGCGGCCAGACCCATCTTCTGCCTTTCCAGAGTAGCAGGAGGCACATTTCTGAACAAAAATTTTGCTTTTCTCAACATTGCCCTTTCAAATCCTCCTTTGGACTAACTCGATGAGGGTTACGGGTCGGAAGCCGGAGCTTCTGCGCTCTTGGATTTTCATAGTTCCCTCTCAGCCTGCTCCTTGAGCGGTCTAAGCCCCTGAAAGGCAGAACGGGTGGAGAAAGTGTACGGTTCAGCAGACGGGAAGTACACCACATGTCCACTAGGGGGCAGGAAGTGTGCGGTTCAGCAGACGGGAAGTACACCACATGTCCACCAGGGGGCAGCAGAGGAGCATGGAAACTGCTCTGCAGGCTTTGAGAGGCGCGCTTGCCAGCCCCACAGCCCCATTCCTATTCCAGGAGCCTATTCCGGGCGGCTCCTAGTCGCAGCCTACTGTGCAGGCCACAGTGGCAAGTTTTGTACTAATAGAGGAAGCTCCCATTGTTTGGGGTAGCGCATGAGTGCTGAGTGACACTCGGGAGGGTTGTAGTCCCTGTTCACCCAGGCCCGCACGAGAGGTGGAGCTGAGTGCCAAGGGACGTGAGACGGCCTGGGCAGCCTTGTTTCTGAAGAAACGTGTCTTCTGCCATCTGTGCACCGCAGGTTTAGACACCAGAGAAGCACCAAGGGTTCCTAGCCGGTGCCACGTCGCCTCGCTTGCTTGCTGTTCCGCATCTGTCCAGCAGGGGGCAGCACCCGGCTCCTGGCGTCAAGCGCCACCATTAGAGCCTTCTGAGGTTAAGGCTGGAGGTCCGGCCTCAGGGGGCTGGCAGATGGAGAGGGAGGTAGAGGGCAGCAGGCCCCAGGGGGCACAAGCATAGCGGGCATCAGAAGGGCACACCTGAGTTACTGGGGCATAGCTGGCCTGTGTGAGTCAGCAACTCAGAGGTTCAGCACCTTGTCATTCTGGGGCCTCAGAGACGGCAGTCAGGGGAGGTTGGGCAGAGCCAGAGTGGGGGCTTAAATGCCCTGTCTTCCTGCTTAGTATGTGTCCATTGCACCCTCCAGTGGAAACATCCAGGGAAGCCTGGCTGCCGTGACTGGAGACCACTTCTGCAGCGCCCCCCGCCCCCCATCACCAGCCCCTGAGCTCCTGGCAGGGTCCTTGGAGAAACCATACACCATCTGCTCTTTGCTCTTGTGTATGCCTGACCCCAAATATGCTTCCAGTGTCTTGCCTGTCCATTTGGCATTTAGTCTCCTAATTCAGGGTTGGTTTCCTCTGTAAGTCTTTCTCTGGCCCTGTAAGGCTGTACTCCCCACATTCTGTATCTACCACAAGGCCCTGCTCCCTCAGCCCATGCAGAGCAAGGTCAGGAGCTGCGTGTCCTGAATGTAGCCTGGCAGGGAAGGGGTGTGTCTGGAATACCTGCGGTCTGGATGGAAGCAAGGCCTGTTTGCATTTCCTCTGCCCTTCGAAGCTACAGCCTTCCCATCCAGGGGAGATTGGCGGGAGTGTGTGTGTGCGCGTGTGCACGCGAACGTGCTTGTGCATGCGTGCTTGCACGCCTTGGGACAAGAGGCCAGGGCAAGCTTATGTAGAGGTTGTATGAGCACAGACAGGTATAGGCAGGCACAGACAGACATGCTCACATCGAATTGGGAAACACGAGGCTTGGACACAAAGGCAGACATTTGTTGAAGAGTTACCCGCGTCAGGCACAGAGCCTCACGGGGTCTCACACTCCCGAGCATGATGCTCCTGACCCCCAGATCTAGAAGAGGAGCAGGCCCAACCCCACAGTGGGGTTGTTGCACACTGCTGCTTGACTGTTGCCAGCAGATGGAGGGTGGAGGAGCCTCACATCTTCACCTGTTTCCTCGAAGGGCCTGGGTCTGCTCAGTGCTGCTCCAGGAACTTTCCTGAGTGCGCGTGCACCCAGGGGGGTCAGAAGAGGGCTGCTGGAGCCCCGGGAACTGGTGGTGCAGAGCCCCCTGATGTCAGTGCTGGGAACTGAACTTGGTCCTCTGGAAGAGCAGCCAGTGCTCTTAACAGCTGAGTCATCTCTCCAGACCCCTTTCTTGAATGTTGAACTCAGCCCTGTTCTGATTCTTCTTCTACCATTTTGTTATTGCCCTGCCTCCTCCAGCATTGGTGTGTGTGTGTGTGTGTGTGTGTGTGTGTGTGTGTGTGTGCATGTGTGAGTATATATGTGTATGTGTGAGTATATGTATGTGTATGTGTGTGAGTGTATATGTGTCTGAGTGTGTATGTGTAAGTATATATTTGTGTATGTGTTTGTATGTATGAGTGTGTGTGTGTGTGTGTGTGTGTGTGTGTGTGTGTGTGTGTGTAGTTCTGGGGATTCATTTTGCCCACTAAACCATCTTCCTGGTGGGTTTTTTTTTTTTTTTTTTTTTTGTTATCCTTAAAGTTTCTTCATGGCCACGTTCTTCTTGGGCTCAGGTCTTAGCCGGTCCATCACGGCGCCCATGGCTCTGTGTTTCAACCACCGTTTCTGCTCTCCTCCTGGTCTAGCTGCTGGGCCGTGATAGCCCATTGCTTCTGGAGCGACAACTCAAGGCTTAGCAGACCTCGAGTGTGTTTGCTTCCTGTCACCAGGAAGCTGTTTGAGACTGTAGGGATCAGCGTTGTTGGAGAATGGTTTACAGGAAGAAAAGGAAGGGACCAGTCACGGGGGTGGGGGTGGGGGTGGGGGAGCTTTGAGCTGACTAGCCCCTTCCCGTGGGGCCTAGCTAGCGGGGCCTAGCTAGCGGGGCCTCTCCTTCAGGCCCCCAGCCCTGCTGTCAAGGACCGGTTTCCCCTCCCACCGCTGGCCTGCTGACAAGGGCCAGCCCCATCTGGCCCAGGCCAGATGCTGAGGTAGCAGGCAGAGGAGGGGGTGGGGCTGGCAACGTGCTGGAGCGTCGGGCAGCCTGCCCTGTGCTGAGCTGGCAGCTGGTCCTGGGAGCAGGTGGGGCCCCGCCCTAGCAGGCTGGGGCAGGTAGGGCAGGCCTGTCTCCAGCAGGGAGGGGAGGGAGGTGATGGGGCAAGCCTGGGCTTTGTTTTTGCCAACATGGGAGGTTGTGGGGGCAGTGGTATGTCTTGTGGGGATTCCTTGTGTGCTGGGGTGAAACGTGTCACACTTGTGGCCTGAGCACACTTACTTCTGTGACTACATGCATTTGATTCATGTGTGTGTCTGTAGTTCTGCTGTGCTGTACCTGTGCATGGGTCTAGGCAAGGCGTAGTGGATGCTGTGCGAGGGCCTGGAATGGGTGCCATTCTGTGGGAAGGCCAAGCCTGTGTAAGGACTGTCCTGTCTGCCGATTTATCGAAAGACCTGTGTGGCTTTTGTATGTGGTGTTCAGAGAAGACATTCATGGGAGTCAGTGCTCAGATAGTTTTCTGAAGGCATGTATGTGCATATGTGCATGCCTGTGTGTGTGTACGTGTGTGTACGCACCTGTGTGTCCCTCTCTGTGTACATGAGTAGCTCAGGTGTTTGGCCCAGAGGCCATAGCTGGCTGTGGCCTGTCATATAAGTGGGTGTGGAGAACAGAAAGGCTTGAGATTTTAGGATGAAGCTTAAGTGTCTGGCCAGACCCAGGAGAGATTTGTTCCTGTGCCTTCCAAGGGTCATATTCCACCACCTTCCTGCTGGGTCTGTGTGTGTGCGATGGCCCACAAATGATTGTGAGTCTGCACACAATAACTCTGCTCACTCATTTTCATCCATGCTGTGTTGTAGGTTTGAAGGTAGGGCTTCCATATAGACAGCAGACAAGTGCTCAAACCCTGGGCTATGTCCAGAGTCTCATTTTTCACTTAAAAATTTGTTTTTGATTAGGCTTTCACTGACTTGCCCAGAACTCACCCTTTAGCTCAGACAGGTGTCAGCTTTCTACCCTCTGGCCTCAGCCTCATGAGGAGCTGGGATTACAGGCCTTTGCCGCCAGGTCTAGCACATTCTGAGTTTTTTTTTTTAATTTTTTTTTTAACACCCACTGGATTTTACAGCATCAGGCATTGGCCATTGGACAGTACTGGCTTACAGAATTAGGCAGATCATCTGAATGTTGGTGTGTTTTGTTATATGATGTAGAAAATTGGATTAAGCACTGAAGTCAGAAGAGTTTGTGGCAGTTAGCTGTCAAGTTCTCGGTTATAGATTCAGGATATTTGGATCTAACACACACAGCCTCTCTCCGTGTGTGTGTGTCTCACTGTGTAGAGCAGGCTAGCCTCAGACTCACTGTCCTCTCTCCTCACCTTCCAAAGAGCTTGGATGACAGACATGTGCCACCATGCCTGGCTCTGTTCATCACTCTTTTCTATAAAAGCAGCGTTCCAACATAAAAGCAGCTCGTGGCTTAACTGTGCTGCTTTATTTTCCAAGAAATCCATTGTATTTCTGTGTGCAGCTGAGTAACTTATGCACGTCATTGTATTTCTATGTGCAGCTGAGAAGTCCCGATTCGTCACACAGAAATTATAAACATATGTATTTAGTGTTACACACCCATGCACATAAATCAAAATAAATCATAAAAATTATTTTTTTTCCTGTGAGTGTGTGACATGCTGTATGTGAGTGTGCATGCAGGGGTATATGAGTGTGCATGCAGGGGTATGTGAGTGTGCATGCAGGGGTATGTGATTGTGTATGCAGGGGTATGTGAGTGTGTATACAGGGGTATGTGAGTGTGTATACAGGGGTATGTGAGTGTGTATACAGGGTATGTGGAGTTCAGAGGCCAATGGCAGGCATTTTCTTCAATTGGTCTGCACCTTATTTATTTATTTATTTGCTTTATATTTGTATGTGTTGTGGTGTGTGTATGACTGTGTATGTGCTTGTGTGTAATGTGTGTATGTGTTTGTGTGTGATGTGTGGTGTGTGCTTGTGTGTAATGTGTGTATGTGTTTGTGTGTGATGTGTGGTGTGTGCTTGTGTGTAAGGTGTGTATGTGTTTGTGTGTGATGTGTGGTGTGTGTATTATGTGTTTGTGTGTGATGTGTGTGTATGTGTTTGTGTGTGATGTGTGTGTATGTGTTTGTGTGTGATGTGTGGTGTGTGTATGCATGTGTATGTGTGTGATGTGTGGTGTGTGATGTGTGTGTATGTGTTTGTGTGTGATGTGTGGTGTGTGTATGTGTTTGTGTGTATATGCATATGCATGTGTTTGTGTGTGATGTGTGGTGTGTGGTGTGCGTATGCGTGTGTAGGTCAGAGGTAGACAATGGGTATCTTCCTTGATAGCTCTCCACTTTATTTACTGAGGCAGGGTCTCTTGCTGAATGTGCAGCTTGCCTATTCAGCTAGTCTAGCCAGGTGTCTTGCCGCAGGGATCCCCCATGAGTGCCTCCCATAGCCTGGAGGGACCCCCTGGAGAGTGCTGGAGCCGGGCTTAGAGTAGGCCACCAAGACCACCAAGACATACTCCACTCACTTTCTCTTTCTCTCTCTCTCTCTCTCTCTCTCTCTCTCTCTCTCTCTCTCTCTCTCTCCCTCTCCCTCTCCCTCTCCCTCCCTCCCTCCCTCCCTCTCTCTCTCCCCCCTTCTCCCCCCCCCCCCAATGTAGGTTTTGAGGATCCAAACTCTGGCCCTTATGCTTTGCGACAAGCCCTCACCCGCTGACCCGTTTCCCTAGCCCCTTTCCACCTCATTTTTTGAGACGGGAAACATGGTGCTTACTGACGGCTCTGGGTTGGCTGGCCAGGGAGCCCCAGGGATCTGCCTGCCTCCACCTCCCCAGAGCCGTACCGGACATTCACGTGGGTGCTCAGGATCTGAACTCCGGTCCCCAGGCTTGCTGAGCAAACTCTACCCACTGAGCTCTCCTTCCTTTGCTTGCTTTGTTGCCCCCCTCCCCCACCCCCGCCCCCTACAGCAGGGTTTCACTTTGTGTTCCTAGCCTGGAGCCTCTCTAAGATAGACCAGGTGTGTCATCTGGAAGATGCGTGTGTACTATGCACTTGTACACGACCTCTAGACGCGGATGGATCCCTGCAGGGAGCATGTCTAGCAGTCACTGTGTGCGTCTGTACGTGTCCCCTACACGCTGTGTGGACTGAACTCACAGTGCCCTTCCCAGCTGGAGACTGGGAACAAACACCCTGTCACCCCATCCCCCCAAAGCCCACATGGGCTGACAGGTTCCTTCCCTCAGCCTGGAGGGACCCTCCCTGGGGATGGAAAAACCTGGGTGAGGTTGACAGTGACGTCCCCCAAGTTTGCTGTAGTGTGATACAGTGACTGCAGGTGACCACGAGCGAGCGAGGAATCTGGGTAGCCAGAGCTAGTGAAGGAGTCTATGGTATAGAGTTTGATGGCTCTGGGTTCACATTGGACTTTCCTTTTTCTTGTTCTGTGTGGCTTGGGACAGTCACCCTCCCTGAGCTGGCCTCATGAAGTGGGACCGGTGTTCATCTTATTCAATAGGTAGGATGCTCCCAAAAGTGCTGCAGGGCTTGGCACTGAGTGCGCAGGGCAGTGGTGGGTCCCTTGCCTTTTTAAGTGACCCCCTGCAGTTGTGCATTGAGACTCTACGAAGGGCTTTTTCTTGAAGGACAAGGCTGGTCATGGGACTGGAGTAGACACCTTGAGTCTCGGCTATGGTCTATAATCTGACCTGACCTACAAGGGCCATGGCCACTGGGAGGTGGGTAAAATTAGAGCAGAATTCCTGAAAGAATTCCTGAGACAGGCAGAAAGCTGGTGCGGTGGTAGAGGGTGCAGAGATCTGAAAACGGTAGCCACGGAGTGACCACAAGGGAACAACCTGCAGACTGTGGAGAGCCAGTTTGTCACCTAGGCCTGTCAAGGTAAGGCCTGTAAACCTCCAAGGGGCAGACAGAACACCTCCAGTAAAGCGCCCCCACAGCTCTCATTTCAAAGGAACAGAAGCCCCCTCACCCACTACGTAGACACTGGAACCCCCACTCCCAGATGCTGGGTCCTGTTCTTCCCTTCCCCCAGCGGGCAAACTGTCCCCGAGGGCCAGACCTGCCACCCCCACCATCCCTGGGCGGTTCCCTGCTGACTCAGCCTGGCCCGGCTTAGCGGGCGGGCGGGCCGGGCTGGGAAGAGGCCCGGGCACAGGGCCAGAGCGGGGTGCGGTGGCGGGTGAGTCATCGCGGATCCGGCACGGTGGCGCCGCCCGGCTCGGGCGGCCGTGGGAGCGCTCGCACACAGCCAATGTGCGCCTGCCACCCGGCCCGCGCCGCCACGCCCCCCACGGCCCGCCGCCGCCTCCGGTTCCCAGGTCCCCTGGACCGACCCCAGCCCTGGCGACCTGCTGATCCCGAGACCTCTGCCTCCCCAGGGAGGCTGCGGGAAGCAGCGCGGGGCTCAGGAGGTGGGGTGGGGGCAGCTTCTATAGACCCTTCCTGCCTCGCCGCTCGCTGGTTAGGGCCACCCCACATCCCCAGGAGACCCCGCCGCACATCTGGAGCTCTGGGTCCTTACTGCGTCACTCTGGGCTCTTCCCAGAGAGCGACATGGGGGTGCCCAGTGCCCCCTCGAAGGGGACAGACTCCCTTGTTTGCCAGGCTGTGCTAGCTGAACCCTGGCACTTCTTGTCACAGCTCCAGGGCCAAAGTTCTCTGTTCCCAGTCAGCCACACCGCCGACTACTTTCTGCTCCAGAAAAGAGTCATGGCACTAGGAAGGTCATGATCCTAAGACTTTGGTGACCCCCGGCTGTTGGCCGGCCTTCTCTGGCTGGTCCTTGGCCTTGTCACACTGATACACACAGACTCAACTGCAAAGAAGCCCAGGCCAGTGCAGATGGCAGGCCTGGATTGTTATATGCTGTATACACACACAGGAGGAACAGACGGAAAACCCTTCTTACTAGAGATTGCCGTGAAGATAAAGAAAGTGTCTAGTAATCGACAAATCCTCAAGAAATGGTAGGTTTTGATTCTCTCTCACACAGATACAGCCCCATAAACACACAGCCCGTGAGGACACAGCCTTCACCCACTCAGAACCTCAGACATGGATACACGTTTCAGATACACATCAACAGAGGTGTATTTGCGCAGATCCGCAGACACAACTGCCCCCTCCCCCGCCCCCCAAACCGGGATAGCAGCAACCCCCACAGCGACCATAAAATCAAGTTTTACTGCCCAGGGTGTGATGGGAACCAGCAGGCAACTGGGCGGGGCGGGAGGCCTCCGCGTCAGGGCGGTGCCTGATCTGCCCAGCTCCCACTCAGCCCCAGGGTCAGGACGCCTTCATTCTCTAACACACCCTCCTCTGTCCCCAGGACCAGTCACCCCATCTTTTCTCCACTGTTGCCTAAAATCAGGCTACACCCTCCAGCAACAACTGAACCCTAAGGTGCCCCCTCCCCGCCACGCGCCCCCATGAGTTCGTACTCGGCTAGCAGGGCCTGATGGCTTTCTGGGTAGGTTTGGGTTCCGTAGAGGGGTTCCTTCTCCTCTGGGCTGCAGGGTTTGGCTCTGAGCACTTGGCTCCTCGGCCCTCTGCAGCTGGAAGGGGACAGCGGGAACTTCGGGCCCTGCCTGGTTTCCAGGTAGCCTCACTCCGCTCCACCTGTGGTCCTTGTCCCCAGCCTTGAGGCCGCAAGAATTTGAAGGTTGCCCTTTAGAGTCAGAGAGAGCTAGGAAGAAGCCCCGTGTCTGGGCCTGGATTAACACCCCTCTGCTGATGAACTCAGGCCATGCTGGCCTGGTCTTGCATTTAGTATTTCACCATGGCTCTCATATCCCTTCCCTGCTGAGCACCGTGGTCTGCCAGATGGACCCCCACCTCACTGAGTCTAGCCCTGTGGGGAAGAGCCCCACATCGGAGATCACACATTGACTCTGTGGGACTAGGGCTGGGATGAGGAGCGGGTCTCCTGTCCTTGTGACTAGAAAAGTTCTGAATGTCAGTGTCTGCTCTGTCCCAGTTCCTGGCGGTTTTCCTGTGAACAGATCTGTGTCCCTTTGTGGTCTGGCTCCTGTCGGGGTCTAGGGAGGGAGATGAGAGCCAGAAGGACTCAGGCCTTGTCCTCTGCACTTGATGGGGAACAGATGTCAGGTGGAGGTGACAGGGCACACAGGTTCTGGGAAGTTTGTTAAGAGTCACCTGGAAAGGGGTTTTGAGGGAGAGGGAAAACACCAAAGGGATGCCTAGTCTGTGTGGCTAGGGGATCTTGAAGAAAGGGACGGTGCTTGTTCTATGTCCTTCATGGAGTATTTATTCTGTTGCTTCCAGCCCTCCAGCTGACTCCAGAGGATGACCACGAGGGACCAGATGACTTTTTGCTTAGAAAGCTGGATAAAGGTGAAAGGGGCAGATGGAGCTCATGCCTGGTCCTTGATGTCATATCCGCTGGGTAACCTCCAGGGCTGGATACTGGTCATTTTCAAGGCCTGGACTCCTGGAGGTCTGGGACATGGAGATCATTCCACTCTCCAGCTCTCAAACTTCTCAGCCAAGCTCTCTCAGCCTCAGCATCTTGTCCCCTCCTACCCAAGAATCTTTGGAAGGCTAAGAAGACTTCTTTCAGTATTTGGGTCCTCAGCCGGTCCCTTTCTCTTTGGCCTTCAGATTTTCTGTCCCCCCTTTGCCCCTAGGGCTTGGATGAGCCAGAAGGGTGGGGCTCCCAGTTGCAAAGACTCAATTTTGCTGGCTGGGAGTTTTTCAGGGTACTAATTAAGAGGAACCACCCAGAGAGAATGACTTCACTTGTTCACACACACGCCCTTCTGCCGTGCCCTCTCCGGTGCCCCCATTCACACGCTGGTGCTCAGGCAAGGGCGCAGGTGGAGGAGCCCACGGCAAAGGCAAGATCCTCTGTGTATGTCAACAAGCCAGGTGCAGGCTCAGAGCATTTTTGGCATTTTTTCCCCCTCCTAGTCCAATGTTGCTGTGGCTGCATTTCTCTCCTGTTTCCCTCCCGTCTGAACTGGGCAGGCAGAAACTGACACGTTGGGAAGGCAGATGGTGTCCTCCCAGGTCACTCGCGTGTCCACCCCCATCCCCCCCACCCCGCCCGAACAGATCTGCTGCGGTGAGGAATTCTTCCCTTGCCTGGGCTTTAGTCCTTCTTCCCTGGCTTCATTGGGCCTCCCTGGAGAGAACTTGGTAGGGTCACCGTGTATTGCTGCGTGAGGATCTCTCCCCATTACTTTCTTATCCTGTCTGCTCCCTAAACTCTTCCCAAAGTGGAGCCACAAATCCTTCCACTCTGGACTGCTGGGTGGGCACGTGAGCCTCAGGTGGGCTCTGGCACCCACGTTGGATGTTTAATGACGGTGCTTATAGCCCAGCGCTCCCAAATACTCTTGCATTGCTTTTTGGGAAGACGATGCTGACTCACTTGGTCTTGGTTACTTAGTGGAGGGGAGAAATGTAACTTTCTGGGCTGACTCAGGATCTGGTGGGATCCTTGGTGGTGCCAGGCAGCGTTAGAGCCTCTGGGAAGCTGCCTAAGGAGCAGGGAGAGGGGAGGAGCCAGGCTCGCTTTTCTCTGTCTCCCTGCATTCTGGAGTTGTCCTGTAGGGGTCGCCCTAAGCCAGGTTTCCACAGATGGCAGCCGCCCGCAGCTTCTTCAGACTTTGGGTCTTATCTCCGACCCTCTGTCCCCCAGTTTGAATTCTTTCCTTCTTCCGGGGTCCTCCAGCTATCAGGAGTCCAGGGAAGGACATGAAGGCAGGGACAGAGAATTGGTGACCCAGAGGCTCTGTAGCGACAGGAGGGACAAATGTTGGTGGCTAGAAAGATCCCATGCAAATGACATGCAAATGAGCCGGGCTGGGCCGCCCCGGCTAGCACCTGCCAGTCTGGGCCCAGGCACGCAGCATCCCCTTCCTAGCCCTGGGTGGGGGGAGAGGTACTGAGCCTTCCCTTACAGAGCAGGCTAAATGTTTCAATACCTCCCTTCATTGCCACCACAGCTCAGGCAGGGGCTATTGTTCTCACTTTACACATGGCTCCTGTGAATGTTTCTATTTTCTCCCCTTTCTCTGTGAATCAGAGGCATGTGAGTTCAGGACTAATTCAGCAAGTGATCCTTCTCTTCCAGAGGGGCCTTCCTAAGAGACTAAGAAGGAGGCTCTGGTCTCTGGTGAAAATATACTCTGAGATCCCCCAAAACACCGCAAGAAGGGGAGAATGGTGACTGATTCTTAGTCTGTAAGGGATACCACATTTCTGTCTATCTGGGTCATCTGGACCTCGTCCCACTGCTTGCTGACCTTGTCGTCTCACAGACATGGTCACCAGATCTACTTCTATCCCTTGCTGTGTCGCTGGCATCTTCATTCTGTGTGTTTGTGGCAAGGGAGAAACCGGGAGGGGGTGTTGACTGGAATTATCCTATCTGAGTCACTGACTTGCCTTTAAGAGGCCTGGGGGCTGCAGGTGACATTCGAAACGACCCCCGTCCACGGAGGAAGAAAAGCATGGTGGATTTTGACCTTACTTTTTCCCTTACACTCAGCTGGGTAGGGATCTCAGGTGAATTTGCAGGATCTCTGCCTTAGCATACTCTGCTCTAGTTTGGCCTCAGTGAGGAGCTCCTTCGGCTCCTTAATCCCATCCTCCATTTACCCGGTCCTGCTATTTCTTCCTGCCATACCTGTCCAGGCTCCCCTTCTCTCCACCTCTCCTTTGGCCACGGAATCCTCCTGAAGTTCCACACGAGCCTTTCTGGGGACAGGTAGGCTGAGGAACAAAACCTGGTACATTCTTGGGCTGGGATTCATGGACGTCAGGACATTACCCAGCTCTTGGGCCTCTAAGGGCCCTAGACTCCTGACCAGGAGTAGCTGTGAGGAGGAAGGCTCAGGCCTAGGAGGGGGACATTGCAGCCTGACTTGAACAGGGGGAGTTTAGGCAAAGACCTGCATTCCCACCCTCTTTGCACCAAGTGCCCATGGCCACCCTCTGCATAGAGGTGACCAGATCTCGGCCTCCTCACCTCTTCCCTCCATTCACGGATCTCCCTTCCTTTCTGAGGTCATTAGGCGTCCCTTTGCCGACTGCCCCACGACTACTCCCCCAGGTGTTCCATCTGGTGTGAGCGAGAGGGGAGGAGAGCAGGGGTGTCAATGCAAGCTGGAGAGCAGACAGACAGACAGGATTTGGAGAGGCGTTACAGACAGCTGTAAACTGCAGCTCTGCCACCTTTGGCTGTGTGATCTAGGACAAGTCCTTTAGGTTGGCTGAGCCTTGGTTTTCTCCGCTCTCAAATGAGGCTAGCCAGTGGTGTCGTGGGTAAAGCACCTGGCAGAAACTAGTTGCTCATTAAATGGTGATCTTCATGCATGGTATCAACCACAAGAAGTGACTTCCTGGAAGAGAGGCCGCGAAGGAAGTCCCTCCCCCCATCCTCTGAGTGCCCTTTCCTCCTTGAGGGCCCTTTAGTCCTTTCTTGATTTTGCTTCTGGAGAGCTGTGGGTGGAGCAGAGCTCTGCCCCTGAAAGGGGATGGTTGTGGGCTTTGAAGATCCCTGCTGGTTGCCTGTGGCAGGGAGTGAGCCTGCCTGAGGAGGTGGTTTGAGGCACTTTCCCAGTCTGAGGGGGCTGAAGCTCTCAGTCAGACCTTCAGAAGAGCAGGGGTGGAGAAAGGACACCAGCCTACAGGTCTTACCCAAAGGGAGCATCCCATGCAGTCTGGCTTTGGTCTCTTTCCAGTTTCGATCAGAGGGCGGTGTGAGGCTGGGCGGGGTGGAGTTGGCTTTTCTTTAGAAAACCTCAAAGCTTGGGAAGAGAAAAGAGTCAAGTCAGAGGCCATCTGTCCTACAGCACGGGACCATAATGTCAGTGACGAAGCCCCCATACCAAGTGTCGTATGTCTGGGGAGCATGGACCTCCACATGCAACCCCAGATACCAGCTCTTACACACTCATAACACCCAACCCGATACACTCTGCATCCTGCACACCCCTCTCACACTTTATACACATCAGCACACCCATGGCCCCCATTCACGAAGGCTCTACCTCCCCCTACTCTTCAGCACACTATGTTACATACATGAAAGGTATGCCTTTATATATTCTCCCATTGTTTTTTTTTTCTGGAGACAGTCTGTGTTTGCCCAGGTTTTGTCCTCTTGTTTTAGCCTCCTGAGTGTTGGGATTTCAGGTAAGTACCACCGTGTATGACTATCCCTTCACGTGTGCTCTTGTGAGCATACACACACACACACACACACACACACACACACACACACACACACAGGTCTACGTGATCACATATGATCTCTTTGCACGTTCTCACTCGTGCCTTGCTTCTCACAAGCTCTCTCAGAGCAGGAGGAGTCTCAGAAAGGCCCGTACCCACTAGGGCAGGCCTGGCAGGTGATCGAGGCCCAGGGGTGTCTGCGTTTGTTCTCAGGGCTCTGCAGGTATGGTCTTGTTTTCACACACGGTGTTCCTACGAGAAATAGGAATTACTGTTACCTGGTCATAGATGGGGCTTAGTGGGGGCCGAGTCTTTTGCCTGAGGCCCCACAGTCACTCCTCCGTGGACACAGCAGCTGACCCTCTTCCTCAGCCCACGGGAACCCGTGTTGCTGATTCGCAGCCTTACTTAGCTGTTTGCTTGAAACACTACTAGGATCTCAGGCTTTCGCTTCCAGAGAGTTTAAGTCTAGTGACTTTGCCCTGGACCAGTTGTGACATTTAAGTCCTGAAAAAGGCCCAAGAACCACCAGCTCTTTGAGGATCCGTCACATTGGGTGATTTATTCCAGCATCAGGGATCCCGGAGGTGGTGGGGAGAAGGGGCTTCTGGGAAGTCTTGCTGCTGGCAGCCTTCCTTTAGGCTCCCTGGACAGTTGAGGCTGCAGGAACCTGAGCCACCTGCAGGGGGAGTCGAGTGTGGGAGAACCCTGCTCCTGCCAGGAAGAAAGGCTGGGAAGGAGTCTGTCTTGGAAAAGCCTGGACACTGTCTAGGACCAGGACTCGATTGTGCTATGGTGCTCCATCCACAGGCTCCCCTGTGTGTGTCTGCGTGTGTGAGAAGCTGTGTAAGAGAACACTCAGTCGTGCACAGTGATTTACATGACACAGATAAGGAAGCCTGTCAAAGTCTTCATGTGGTGTGTGGTCTCACTATAAAAATACCTACAGACAATTACAAACGATACTTTTCCTCTGCATGGGATGTGGTGCCACTCTAGAAATATGAATATGTAGATATGCACACACTTAAGCACAGGTCATAGGCATGATTGTAACACGTAAGACCCATGCTGGCTGTCTTTTCTTTCCTTCTCTCTTTTTTCTCTTCTTTTCCTTATTTGTATCCAAGGTCTGGTGCATGCTGGGTAAGCACTCTACTACACAGCTGTGGCCTCAGCCCAGGCCTGGGTTCCTAGTTGCTTACTGTTGTACTTTCCGTGCTCGAACAATACCTGGCGTGTTGTAAGTATAAGATAAACTCTCGATGAGTGAAGGATGTTGACAGTTTGTGTTTGTGAGTGCCTGGGAGGCCATGCCCTAATAGCTTTACCCGTGGCTGCTTGCAGGGGATCGAAAGTTTGAAAGAGTTCTGTTTTCATTTTCCTAACGTTATTTAAACATTTATTACATTTATTTACTTGCATATGTTTTATGTATGTGTGTGGGCATCCACATGTGGAGGTCAGAAGACAGCTTATGGAAGTCAGGTCTCTCCTCCTACCGTGTAGGTCCTGGCGTTGAACTCAGGTCTTCAGGATTGATGGCAAGCTTCTTTACCCACTGAATCGTCTCTCCTGCCCTGTATTTTTGTTTTTCAAGTATCATTTTATCACCTGTTGTTTTAAAAATGTCAACAACTGGCTTGTATAGAGGACAGGAAACACCACAGGCTTAGGCCCGCCCCCATCCACATTTAAACTGACATGTCTAGATTTTAAAAAGTCAGGCGTTGGGTGGGATCTGCTTGTCCCTTCAGCTCCTCCACCAACTTCATCCTCCAGCAGTCCCCCCCCCACAGCTCCGCCCACAAGCTTAAGCTGGTTCAGCTCAGGGCCGGAGCTCTCAGGGGCTCTCACGGCAGGCATCCTAGCAGGCAAGGTCATGCGGCAATGGGCTAGCTGACTCAGGAGTTGGGAGAGGCTGGGCAAGTGAGCGAGCAAGCAAATGCCTCTCGGACTGAGAGGGACCGGGCTAATGTTACAGCAGGAAGGACTAAGGTTACACAGGAGAGCTTCCTGATTGCGTAGGAGACAGTGTGAGCTGGTGAGGTCGTAAAGCTGCCCCCACTGCTGGAGGCAGCAGGTCCGTTCTTCCCTGGGAGGATTGGTCACCGCATCGGAAGTGCTCAGCATAGCGCTTCGCTTTGAGATGGTGGATGGATTTGTCTGGAACAGGGGTGCTGGGGTTCTGCACGCCCCTACCCGTCTAGGGTTCCAAAACTGCAGGATGAAGGAGCCCTGGCCTGTCACGTGCTTGTTTGACTCTTGCTCTGTGACCTTAGCGTGTAGCTTATTCCCTGTCTGGGCCTCATTTTAGTGAAACAAGGGTGCCGTACAAGACGATCTGATGGGTCTCACGCTGTCATTCCTCCACCGGCACGCACGTGTTGCGCTCTCCAGGACAGAATCGCGGCCAGGTGTCCTTTAGCTGTGTGTTGTTTCGGTCCCCACCATGAGGCATGGTGGCTGCCCAGATTCTGGGTGGCCCTGGTAGACCCTAGGTCCAGGGAGCTGCTGTCTGCTGCCTCAGCCCAGAGGTCTTCCCTGGACATGCTGGTTGTGCTCTGACCTCATTACAGATGTGACTCAGCTCAGGGTGACTGGAGGAAGAGCTCACGCTTGTCCTTTGGGGGAGTGAGTGAGTTAGGGTTCATTAAGAAATCAGGGTTCTTTCCTAACTTCAGGGCAGCTTGGGAGAGATGCCTCAGTCTCCTGTCCCCTTCAAACCTGCTGCTCTCTTGCCTTGTTTTCCTCTCTCTCTCTCTCTCTCTCTCTCTCTCTCTCTCTCTCTCTCTCTCTCTCTCTGAGACTGAGTCTCTAACTGACCTGGAACTCACTATGTAGACCAGGCTGGTCTTGAACTCACAGAGATCTGCCTGCCTCTTTCTCCTAAGTGCTGGGATCGAAGGCGTGTGCTACCACACCAGGCCTTATTATCTCTATGAAACCCATTTTTAAACCTTTTTTTTTGGACAGGCTCTTGTATCCAAGCTGCCCTCAAACTATACACAGCTGAGGATGACCTCGACCACCTGATCGTCCTGCCTCCATCTCCACTGGGGATTCCAGGCGTGTGGTACCATATGTAGTACTAGGAATTGAACCAAAGACCTTGTACTTGCTAGACAAACACCAAACCAATGAAGCTAACCTCTAGACCTTTTACCCCAGGCCAGACATCAAACACTGCTTTTATGTTGCTCAAGCTGACTTTGGGCCCAGGGTCTGTCTCTATCAGCTTCCTAAGTGTTGGGATCCCAGGTGTGTGCCAGCATGCTTGATTCAGCTGGTGTTTTCTAGGGCTTGTGTGTATCAGGGGTATGGACCTTCACCTCTGTCAGAGAGTTTCCTAAACTTTTCTGGGACAATGATCCTAATAACAAATTCATTTACATCACAGTTCTAGGTTTACTTATCCAGATGTCCCTCAGTGTGCCATGGTGTGATGTTGCCCTCACTGGCTGAGAGGTGTCCTTCATTCTTCAGAGCTGGTGGAGACACTCAGCAGGTGTCCATTAGTGGGCTGTGGATTGCCTTCTGTAGTCTGAAAATATCCCTCTCTCAGACTGTCCCTTGGGGACAGGATAGAATCTCACCCCAACTCCGTGGCAAGACAGGGCCTTCTGCATGGCTAAGGGGAAAGGCTGGTGAGCTCGTGGAAGCTGGGATCTGGCCCATGGAGCCCTGGCTTTCTCCTGGCCATCTTGGCCATCTTGGCCATTTTGAGGTACAGGAACACCGGGAACTTTTCCCCAGAAGCATCCAGGCTGCGTCTGGGTATTGGAGGCTACGCTTGGTAACGTGCCTCATAATATTTACGGGGCCAGGGTTGTTGCTAACAGCAGGGCATCCAACCGTCCGACCGGCAGAACCTGACTGGGTCACCAGGGCGGCGGTGGGGGCTGGGCCCACACGGGCAAGTCTGGGCTCTCAGCTCAGGTCCTGTGGTCTGAGCACACTTCGGAGCACACTTCCCTCTTCACCTCTCTGGGGCCTCCAGGTTCTGTCTAGGAACACATGAGATGTTTCTGTCCCCCAGTCCGGGGGCAGTCAGGCAGTCATCTCCCTATTGCTCAAACTCACACACACACACACACACACACACACACACACGCACACGCACACGCACACGCACACGCACACGCACAGAATGTGTGTGTGTGTGTGTGTGTGTGTGTGTGTGTGTGTGTGTGTGTGGCTGCATCTGATGTGCAGGAGCACGAACTGTGACCTCATTTCCCACGTCTGCCTTCAGTGACATCACCACAATGTCTGCAATCAGCCACAGTGGGCACATTCTCATGGCAAATGGCAACCGCACCTGTGGGTCCAGCTATATGGGAAGCAGAGGCAGGAGGACCGAGAGTTTAATGCCTGGGCTTCTGAGTGAGCACAAAGGCAAGTCTGGGCAGTTTAGGTAGATCTTGTCTCAAAAGAAAAAGAAAAAGTCGGGCTGTGGCCCAGCTTGGTGGTACAGGGCTTGCACAGCCCTCCACCCCCCAGCGGCTCTAGCTTGGCTTCCCAGACCTCGACAAGCAAAAAGCAAAAAACAAAAGGAGAAGAAGAGAGGAAAAGACAAATGCAGGGAAGCAGCATCCCATCCCTTCCCAGATGGAGAGTGAGGAGAGCTAGTCCTGGGACTGGAGCATGCCTCTGAGGACTGCTGGGCCCCTTGTGGCTGAGGAGAGCAGTGTCTTCTCCTGGGGGCTTCCTCCCCAGCCCTTGGCTAGCTTCCCTCACCGCAGGAAGCACAGGGGCAGCCACTCTGTGTCACGGAGGCATCTGGGAACCTTCCTGGACTGAGTCTGAAAGACCCTCATCTTGGGTCTCTTGGGGGTCTTGGACATTTTTTCCCCTGATTTTCTGTATCTGTAGAGTGGATAACCCTGTTTCCTCTGGCACAGGGGATGAAAACATGGAGGAAGATTCTGCACAATGATGGTGCCGAGAGGTAGCCCATGACATGCTTGTAAATGTGTAGTTATCACCCAAACGGGTGTCAGCTCTCATTCCCACTGTCCCTTAGAACCGAAGACATTGGGTAGAGTGTTGCAAATCTCTTCTTGAAGCTTCCGTCTTGGGAATGCTCCCCTCCTTGGTTTGGGGCCTTTCTCTGGCCAGGGAGGGACATGGTAGAAATCAGAGTGGCTCCCCGTGGCGTACCCATTCTCTAGGGAGTGCCACCTTCTCCTGTGGTAGCTCAGTGAGGGGAGCACAGCTCCCCGTCCCCAGTCCTGTAGGAGAGGAGCTGGGCAGTGTGCTGTGCTGTCCTGCCTAGGGCAGAGGAAGGGTGGGCTGTTGTCTACAATGACACCACGCGGACATCATCACCAGGACTGCTAGAAATGGGGAAGCACGGTACGGGTCAGAGCCTTCGGTGGACATCCCCGGTAAGCCGGGGTTAGTCACCTGTTCTAAGTCAATTAAACAAACCAGTGACATTAAAAGAAGACAAATTGTTGACTGTGGCCGCACTCGGAAGAGGGACAAAGGTCATGTGATTCTCTTCCTCACTAACTTCATCTTTGGGTCCTGGCAGAGGTTTTAGTTTTAAGCGGGGCACCAGAGCTGTGCCTAGCTAGGCAGTCCTGGCCAGGGTGTGGTCCCACCCACCGCTGAGCCATCTCTAGTTTGGCCAAGTCGTGAGTCTCATGGAAACAAACTCCCCTCATGTGGCTGGCCAGGGTTTAGTCCCTTTCTTCTCTCAGCGTGAGATTCCTGGGAATTCTAATTTTTTGGAATTCAATAGTCTGGTTGTCAAAGAGAGGGACACAAGTGTCTCTTTAGAATATTTTCCTTCCTGCCAGGCAGGTCGGTTATAAGTTACCACATCTGGCCTGGACCTCACCTTGGGGCATCTTGAAGTCGTCTGGTGCCCATATAGCCATAGTAACAACACAGTGTGTGTCTCCTGCAGGAGGCCAATGTGGCCACAGACACATCTGCTACATATTAGTAATTAAGGCTCGCTTGCATATTAATTAAAAAAATTAGAATGAACTCCCCAAAGTGCGGTTTGTAGGTTGTAATGGATTATAGTCTGGATGGGAGAAAAGCAAACTGGCTTGGATTCCATTCAAGGAGCTGGTGAGGTAGTGTAGGCCGGTCATCCCAGTACGTGGGAGGCAGAAGAAGGGTGTCTTGAGTTCAAGGCTGGGCTATGAAGGATACCCTACCTCAAAACAACAACCACAACCACAACCACCACAACCACAACCAGAACACATACATACATGTAAGGAGCCCTGGCAAGTCCTCAGCAGCTGAGTGAAGCAGGGGTGTGGTGGTATTGGGGAGACACAAATGGTGGTTGCTTGGGAGAATCGGGATATCCAAGGTTAGAATTTGGTTCTCAGCTACAAAAGTCCTAGCCTGGAGGAAGACTCCATGATGACCGAGTCGAGGGAAGTCACCGTACTATCCGGCATGGGTAGAGGGGACTGCCTGAGGGCAGGCAGGATGGGGAGGCTTTTCTGTTCGGTCCCTCAAACAAGAACCAGCCAGGGAGGGGCAGGGAGCCTGAGTGAGTGTGACCCAGCCTCCGACCTGGGGCCAGTTCCATCTCCTCTGCTCACCTGCCCTGAGCCTCTGTGACCCTGGAGAGGACGGGGGTTTCCTGGGCTGGGTCAGGAGCAGGAACTACTGATACTGCTGTTTCAGGAAGACTCCAGGCCCTGTCCTCTGGCCCACACTTGATTCAGGGGCACTCCTGTACTTTACTGCATGTGACAGTTCTATGTAGGGTCCCCACCCACTCTTTTTCCTTCGCCAGATTGCAAGGGCCTGAGGCAGAGACCTTTGTCAACCTTCGCTTGACCTGGTGTAGCATGGTGTCTCGAACATGCTATGTGCTTCATAAAGGAATGAATATGTGTTGAGATGGACTTTCAGTTTTGGATCTACTGTGTGGTCCTGGTTAGGTTGTCCTACCTCTCTGGTCATCGGTTGGCTAAAATATCCTCCTTCAACACTGACCTTCCTGGGTCCTCGAGAGCAGCACTGTATGGCCATAGGAGCAAAGACTTGGGAACTCTGCTACTCAGGAACAGATTTCTGGCGCCGCTTTATACGAGCTGTGTAGTCTTCCGCAAACTAATTGTTCTCACTGGGCCTCCATTCTGTGGGTTCTCCTTCTGTAAGATGGCGCTAGTAATAGCAGCTGCTTCCTAGGGTGCCAGGACTAAATAGCTGACATGTGTAAAGTTGGTGGGTAGGTCTACACATGAATGCTTAATGTATGTAAGGTGCTATGTGGGCCTCATTTATTTTTAGAAGTTGATGTCAATAGCTCATTGATAATCTTCTTCTTTTTTGCTCAGTAGTCTCAATGGAAGTTTTCTTCCCACAGTTTTGGAGACTGGAAGTTTGAGACCTGGTTGCTAGCATGGTTGAACTCCCATGTTGCCAAGCGCTACCTTCTCAGTGAAGCCGTGCATGGTGGAGGGATAGCAAGGAGGGTCCTCCACTAGGCTTGAAAAGCCAGGGCTAACAGAAGGGCTGCAAGCAGCCCAGGGAAGCATTTAATTCTTTATGCTTTTAGTTATTCTATTTTAATACCCTTATATAAAATATTTTATGCACACACTTGTAATTCCAACACGTGGGAGCAGGAGGCAGGAGGATGGCCCTTTTCTGTGTTCATTAGTTTTCTCTGTAAGACTGAGTGCCTTCTACCCAGCACATTAAAGACGCACTTGTTTTTATATAGTGAACTCTTGTCCACTTAGTTCAGGGGACGTAGTCCGGCATGGTGAGGAAGGTGTGGAGGCAGGGGTGTGAGGCATCCAGCCAGTCAGGGAGCGGAGTGATAGTACGCTGACAATTATTGTAGCTCAGACAAAGGTTCCCTGGGATTCAGGAAGACAGTGACATGGTGTTTAATGTCCTTCTAGTTAGGACAATGAGGCCGAACAGGAGCACAGCTGGGTGACTCCCAGAGGGAAGGCGTCTAGCCATGTGCCAAGGGCTCTGTTCTCACTTTCTATCAAGATGGTGCTATTGAATCAAGGTGAGAACAGGATCCCACCTTCATACCCCCCCCCCCCCTTATCACCAAGGCGGTCCTTTCTACTCTTGATTTTTGTGCTCATGAGTGGATCTTCCATAGGATTAGATATTCTTTTCTGGGTAGAAAGAGGCCTTATCCACCTCACATCTCCTGGATTACTTCAACTCAGTCATCAGTGCTCTGCACACGCACGCACGCACGCACACACGCACGCACGTGTACACACACACACACATTTCTCAAGTTTGGAATACTTCTCAGCTCAGGAGGGCTCATGGGGCCTGGGAAGAGGACTAGTGCCTCAGAGAAGAGTCTTGGGACCCTACGGGGTCAACAGAGCCCAAAAGATGTCAGGAAGCCACAAAATGAGACTGGGTTGGGGTTTCATCAGTCATTAAATGATTACTGCAGCCTTGCCAGGCTTCAGCCCTGCTCCAGGTGCAGAGGAAAGAGGCAGCCACAGGTGAATCCCTGCCCCTGTGGAGCTTAGGGCCTCGTGCAGGGAGGCTGCCAAACAGAATGAGTCAGTTTGACACAGGGCACGGAAGGGAGCAGAGAGGACACAGGAAATGGCGGGGGATGCATGGGCACAATGCAGCACAGTCAAGGAAGATGGTCCTTGAACACAGGCCTGGGGGCGGCAAGGGAGCAGCCTGTGTGGGCATCCTGGGGGTACCGTCCAGGAAGGGGGCTAGAAAGCGCAAAGGCTCTGAGGTGCAGGGTTCCTGGCATATTCCAAAAACAAAACAAAACAAAAAAACAAAACAAAACCAACCAACCAACCAACCAACCAACCAACCAAACAAAACCCAAGAACACTAGGGGATGACCTGGCCTTTTCCATGTTCCGTTCTTTCTCTTCATATCATAATTGTACTTAAAGACTTGTTTAATTACCTATTTAATGTCTGTTTCTCTACCAGACTCTTAAGGTTCTTGGTATTGGGGCTGAGCTTTGGTCTTAGCTAAATTCCTCTCGGCACACGGTAGGTGGCCAGCCATGTTTGCTGAATGAATCCAAGACAACGGGAAAAAATAATCAAAACATCAAAACATCCCAACACCAACAAGGAACCAGCCCCATCCCTCAGTGGGTGACCTGGAGCAGGGGAGGTGGAGGGAGATGCCAGCCACAGTGTCTGTGTGTGTCTGCCCTGCTGGCTGAGCGCCGAGTCTAGTATGATGATTCTATCAGTTTCCATCTCGCTGTTGTGACCTAGGGGCTTGCTCTGCGCATCCCTCCACCTCTAAACTGCAGTCCCCTGTGTGGTCCTCCCTTACGCTCCGTTTCTGACCCGTCCATACATGTGTAAATGGATTTTGATTATTTCACCCCCATGACCCTTTCTTGCTCCCTTCTCACACCTACAGATCTCTTTCCAACTCATCTCCTTCCCACTTTCACGTCTTTTTAGGAGAGGTGGCATTTCTACCATCCCCCAACTTACCCTACTGCGTGTACCTTGGACAGTACCTGGTCTTTAAACAAAAGTTAATTATGTTGTGTGAATGTGTGTGTGTGAGTGTGTGTGTGTATGTGAGTGTGTGTGAATGTATGTATGTGTGAATGTGTGTATGTGTGTGTGTGTGTGTGAATGTGTGTATGTGTGAGTGTGTGTGTGTATGTGAGTGTGTGTGAATGTATGTATGTGTGAATGTATGTATGTGTGAATGTGTGAATGTGTGTATGTGTGTATGTGTGTGTGTGTGAGTGTGTGTGAATATGTGTATGTGTGAATGTATGTATGTGTGAATGTGTGTGTATGTGTATGTGTGTGTGTGAATGTGTGTATGTGTATGTGTGAATGTATGTATGTGTGAATGTGTGTGTATGTGTATGTGTGTGTGTGAATGTGTGTATGTGTACATGTGTGAGTGTGTGAATGTATGTATGTGTGAATGTGTGTGTGTATGTGTATGTGTGTGTGTGAATGTGTGTATGTGTACATGTGTGAGTGTGTGAATGTATGAATATGTATATGTATGCATGTGTGAGTGTGTGTATGTGTATGTATCTGTGAATGTGTGTATGTACATGTGTGTGAGTGTGTGAATGTGTGTATATGTATATGTATGTATGTGTGAGTGTGAGTACGTGTGCCCCTGCAAGTGCCACAGTGCTCTTGTGGAGGTGGGAGGACAGATTGTGGGAGTCGGTTCTCTCCTACTCATGTGGGTTTTGAGACCTGAACTCAAATGGTCAGGCCTGGGGGCATCCTGCACTTAAGACCTGCCCACTTACCTATTAAACGTCTGTTTCTCCACCAGACTCTGCCTGCTGAGCCATCTTGCTGGGATTTCAACAGTCTTTTAAATGACTTCACATTTGCCACCGGGGGATTCTAGATGATCCCCCATGTGGTTGTCAAGGATCACTATTTTGCCAGGCCTGGAGGTGTAGGCCCGTAATCCAAGCTACTCCAGACACCGAGGCCAGATGATTGCCAAGTTTGAAGCCTGCCTGGGGAGCAGAATGAGTTCAAGGTTATCTTAGGCAACTGAATGAGACTCCATCTCAGAACAAAGTGAAAAGAGGGATCAGTCAGGCTGTAACTCAGCGGCAGAGCACTTACCAGGCATTCACAAAGTCATGTGTCCCCAGTATCACACACACACAGTCCATCTCTTCAATCTAATACTGCTAGATGCCTAGTGAATGCTCCACCCTGAGCTGGCTGGAAGGCCAGAAAACACCATGGATAGGGTGATAGGGTCTCGGAAGGCCTGATTTGCAGGAGGAGGCTCCTCTGGGCAGTTTGGAGGACTCTTACAGTGAAGGGAGTGGGGTGCTGGCTTCATTCTGGGCACTCTGTGTGGGTGGCCTTGTTGGTCACGTCCCTCAGATGCCAGAGTGAGGCCCAGAGTGGACTGGGCTCAGCTGGTGTAATCTCTCTGGTTACCTAAGGAAGCACGGTCTGTGCCTTCCTCACACCCTCGGAGCCTGAGAGAGCTCTAATGCAAAACAAAGGCATCAGATGCCAGGACCTTGAAGCTTCCTGTGGCTCTCATGTCCTATGACATTACAGGTATGGGGAAGCTCCGTGAGGAGGATTTGATGCCAGGCTCGGTGTGACCTCTGTCCTCCTTCAACGCAAAGGGGGAAGGGGTGGTGGATTTCAGTCCCCGTGGGACCCCAGGGATGTATTTAAGCAAGGTCCACTGAGGTGGCAGGTAGGAAGATCCCAAGCCTTTCCCCCTCCTCTCTTTAAAAAATTTTAATAATTCTTTTAAAACTTCATATGAAAGCGTCTATACCATTTCTGCTTCTCCCACCCCCTCTCCAACTGCTCCCGTGCCACCCTCCGAATTTATGATCTCTTTTAAAATCGTCGTCGTCGTCGTCGTCGTCGTCGTCGTCGTCATCATCATCATCATCATCCTAATTTTGAGATAGGGTCTCACTACACAGCCCTGGCTGTCCTGATCTCGCTCTGTGGACCAGGCTGCCCTCTAACTCATGGAGATCCACCTGTCTCTGCCTCCCGAGTGCTGGGATTAAAAGCTTGCACCACCATGCTCAGCCCCTTTAATTATTATTGTTATTGAGTCTCTTTACTTCTGCTCGTATGTACGTGTGTTCAGGGCTGACCACTTGGGACTGGACAAACTATGTGGGAGCTCATTCTTGGAGGAGAGTGAATCTCCCTTTCTTATCTGGCATTGCCAACCTGGAGCTCTTCATTTTGGGGTGGGACTGTGTAGAATTTTTCCTGTCCACACTGGCAGGTCAACTGATATTGTCACTACGCTGGTCTTGTTCAGACGCTGTATTGCTGAGAGCTCACATTCATATAGAGAAGATACTTCCCGAACATATGCAGAAGATACGACATCACAGCAGATGTCCTGGTTCTTTGGCTCTTACAATATTTCTGTCCCGTCTTTCATGGTTTTCTCTGAGCCTTAGGGGTTGCGTTGCAGATGTATGGGTCGGGGTTGGGCACAACCACTTATTCTTTGCATGTTGGCCACTTGTGTGACCCTGTAATGGTTTTCATCTCTTGCAAGAAGAAGCTACCTTGATGAGGGATGAGAGCTACACCTACCTTTGGTGATAAGGATAAGTTAGCAATTATATTGGTTGAGGAACTGGCAATAGTAGGCTCTCTGTCCTCTGGCTTCTCCAGCCCTGGGTAGCTGGCTAGGCACCAGGCACACATTCCCTCCTGTTGAGTGGACCTTAAGTCCACCGTGGGTCACCCCTAAGATAAAAGGGTCCCTATTGCACCATTGCGGGATCTTCTGTGTGATTGGAGGCTTTACAGGGGTAGGGCTGTTGATTGCTCTTCTCCCTGGGAAGCATGCATAGACCCTTCTGTCACTAGAGAGTCAGTGCTCAGGGAGGAGGCTTCCAGGAAGTTCCTACTTGATTCCTCCAAGCCCTGTGTCCTAAGCGAGTGATGTCTTCATCAATAAGGTCTTACGTCATTTGCTACCTTCTGGGAGGCAGCAAAGGGCAGTGGCAACTGCCTACATCGTTTTGAGAGCCTCTGGGTCGCCCCTGACCAAAACTCAAGGGAGTTCCCCATGCCCAGCACCATATTTTTAAATTCTTCTAGATAGTCTATGGATCTTGGGAAGGTCTTTATCACCCCAAGTGGCACAACTTCATTTAGATTATTTATATGTGTATACACATGTACTTATATATTATATATGCATTGTTAAGTAAACATAGAATAGTGTTTCCCTACACTTTTCAAATCACTCTTGGTGTTTTCTCTCCCTCTTTTCCTCTCCCTCATCACTTCCTCCCTCTCCCAGATGAAGTCCCCCACCCCATTTTTCCCATTTCCCACTTCATAGAGCCAGTGTTCTACTGTCCCCCAGCTCCTCCCCAGGATGGCCCCTTTTCCTTTCCTGGCTTCTGCAGGTTACATACATCTGAGGATTCAGAGCTAGGATCCACAAATAAGAGAGAAAACATGGCGCTTGTCTTATGGGGTCTGGGTTACCTGCCTCAGTAGAAAGTGTCCTAGTTCCCTCTGTTCACTTGGAGTTCATGATTTCAGTTTTCTTCGCAGCTGAGTAGTACTCCAGTGTGTCTATGCACCAAGTCCACACCAGTGTTTGTTGTCTTGGCCTTAGCCATTCTGATTGGGTTGATATCACATCTCAAAGCATTTTCTTCACATCTCATTTATCGTGTGTGTGTGTGTGTGTGTGTGTGTGTGTGTGTGTGTGTGTGTGTGTGGTGTGCACAGCATGCATGTGTTGAGGTAGAGGACGACTTGTGAGGACTGATTCTCCCTTGCTACCCTGTGGGTCCCAGTCATTGAACTCAAGTCACAGGGCTCGGCAGCAAGCGCCTCTGTCTGTGGAGCTATCTAACCAGCCCCTCCAAGCAGTTTTAATTTGCATTTCCCTAATTGCTGAGGGTGTTGAGTACCTTGAGAAATTTATTAACCATTTGTCTCTTCTTTTGAGAACTCTCTGTTCAGGACCATAGCCCATTTTTTTTTTCAATGGGGTCATTTGTTTTCTTGGCTCTGTATTTGAGTTCTTTATTTTATATATTCTGGTATTAACCTTCTATTTGGTGCATGGCCGGCAAAGATTGTCTGTACTCTGTGAGGGTCCTCTGTTGATTCTTTCCTTTGCTGTACAGAAGCTTTTCAGATTTATGAGACCATATTTGTCAATTGTTGGCCTGAGTTCCTGAATGGATGGAGCCTTATTTAGAAAGTCCTTTTCTATACCTATATCTTGTGCTTGGTATTGCTTCCAGCTGTTTTGGCATTTCAAGTTGAACATTGAGGTCTTTGGAGTTGATTTTTAAGGAGGGTGATAGATACAGATCTTATTTCACTCTTGTACATGTGGGCAAAGCTCTCTCTTACAAAGTGTCTCTGACAGGGGTGGCCATATCTTGGAGCTGAGTTCTCAGAGGAGCCAAGTAGACTCCAGCAGCTTGGATGCCTCCTTCCCACTGTACCATCAGGTCTCTCTGGGGTCTTCTTCTCCTCTTCTCTGGCTTCCCAGTTCGTGCCTTGAACTTCTTTACTACTCCTGCCGCCTTGAAGGCTTCCTCTTCATGTCTCTTGAGGTGCTGCCAATGGTTTGGAGAAGGAGGAAGGGGCTTGTGAGCCCCCAGAGGGAGTGGAAACATGCTTGTGCACAGTCGTCTGGCCTGGGTGGGGTGCCTGTGCGGTTGTGCTAATTGTCAAGAATGACTTCCTCATAGCATCTCTCCACTGTTTGGTATGCTGAGTTTCTGTTTGTTCTTGTTTGGAGTTGCAAAGACCCCAAGTATCCCACCCTCAGGTGCTAGGAGAGGAGTGGAAGAGAGCCCCTGTTGTTCCACTAGGGAAGACCCTAGGAATCCAAACGAGAGGCTCAGCAGTCCCAGGGAGCAGCTGGATCATCTATAGCACGCTTTCCTCCTGGGATCCTGTCTCAGGCTGGAGATTGGACCCCAATATTAGGCAAATATTGGGTGCTCCTCTGCCTGCTGGGAGAATCCCAGGCCCCCTGTTCCTGCTCCCAGACTGCCAGGTGTAGTTTTCTAGATGCTCACTTTATTTTGTAGTGGGGTGCCCCCCGTTTACCCACTGGAAGGGCTTGCCCCAGCTGGAGGGGCCCGGAGTAGCGTGTTGGGAGGAGTAGGTCCATAGGATTGGCTGCTGTTCTACAGATCTTGGCTAAAGATACCTGTTTGGCGTGTGGCAGGTTCTGTCTCCCATCTCACGAATGATTGCTGGGTTGGGCCAAAGGAGGGACTGGGTGCCCTGCTTTTCTGTGCCATTTCTACATCGTGGAGTGTCTTTGCTGCAACACCTCTGCCAGCCTTCTGGTTGCTCAGGGCCTGTGCTGCCTCTGTGAGTTTGGATCTCCCTTTGGGAGCTGTGTTCTCCCTCTTCCTGCACCTCCATGGTGTGGTACCTCCACTGCTCCCCATGCCTCCCTCTTCTCTGAACACATGCTCTCTTCTCTCTCCTTCTCCAGGAAGCCTTCCTTGAATACCCCCCATGATGTCAACCGTTGCCTGTAACCATGGCTCATGGCTCTAGATGCTTCCTTGTTTTTGGCTTCTAGGGCAGGGCCTGGTCTCCCACCTCAGGCTCGGCACGTGCCGTGCACCTATTCCCCAAGTGTGTCAGAGCAGATCAGCCGCAGCAAGTGGCAGACACAGTCAGACCGAGAACATCTTGCTCTCCAAGGCCCAGCCCAGGGACGGGAGGGGATAAAAGTCTCGTGCCAGGGCCCCAGGGCAGAAGCACACACACCGTGACCATCTCCAGTCTGTCTGAAGCTGCGGGCCTGTCTGTCTCTGCCATGTCTCTCTCCCCATGCCGGGCCCAGAGGGGCTTCAGTGCTCGCTCAGCATGCTCTGCCTTTCCAGGGGCTCGAGGCAGAGCTGGCTTCAGCAGCAGGAGCCTTGGCTCCTCCAGGAGATGGAGAGGAAGCTCTTGTGAGAGGGCCTGGGGGGCAGGGGCCAGGCAAGGGGTCCGGTTTGGGCAGGGGAGTGGAGGGCCTGGTCTTTCCCAGTGCCCTCCGGGGGGCGTCCGAGCGGTGACTGTGGACCAGAGCCTTCTGACCCCACTCAAGATCGAGGTTGACCCCCAGTTCCAGGTGGTGAAGACGCAGGAGACTCGAGAGATCAGAACCCTCAACAACCAGTTTGCCTCCTTCATTGACAAGGTGAGGGTAAAAGCAGCCCCTGCTTCCGGGCCTCCCGCAGACCCCTGCTCTAGACAAGATGGACTAGAAGGAGGAGATCTGATCTCTTTCTGCCACTTTCTCATTACTTCAGTGGCAAGGAAGTCCTCCCAGGGTCTAACTAGTAGCTCTCTGGTTTGCTGATGCCCTGCTATTCCATGGCTGGGGCTCAGGGACAGAGACCAGCTGGGTAGTGATGAGAAGCCTCCTCTCCATCGTCCCATCCAATCGTGGATGTGCTCAGCTTCTTGTGGGAGGGCTTGAGGCTCCTCTGCACAGGCAGGGATGGGAGGCGAGAGTAAGGGGCCCACAAGAGGGTCTTTGAGGCTTCCCTCTCCAGAGGCTGTGCCAAGGGAGTCCCAGAAGTCTCAGGACCCTGTGTCCGGTTCTAGGTACGCTTCCTGGAGCAGCAGAATAAGGTCTTGGAGACCAAGTGGGCCCTGCTCCAGCAGCTGCAGGGGAGTCACAGCCCTCAGGGCCTGGAGTGCATCTTCGAAGCCTGCCTGGCCCGGCTCAGGCGGCAGCTGGAGGAGCTGCAGAGAGAGCGAGGGGCCCTGGACTCTGAGCTGAAGACCTATCAGGATCAGGAGGATGAATACAAGTCCAAGTAAGGAACGGGAGTCTCCGTGTGGTGTCTAGGGGGTGGTGTGTGAAGGGCTCGGCCAGCCCGGGGGTCTCCTGCATGTCCAGCCCCCAGTGCTGCATGACTGACCTCCATTCTGCCCCTTGACTGCCCCTCTCCTGATTCACAGGGGTCACCTGCAATATGCAGAGGAGACCCCCCCCACCCCTCCCCCCCAGGCCTGGAGAGACCTGGGAGAAATGTTGAGGTCTCTTTCCAGAGGGCTGAGGTCTAGTCACAAGGGTCCATGTCCCTGGTCAGGACTGGGAAGGGCTGATCTAAACAACAACCTTGGTCGCTTTCTCGAGAAATTCCTGTTTAGCAGGCTGTGGGGCTAACGTGACTCAGATGTCCTCTGGTCTTGGGTGGAGAGTAGTCAGTTTAGTGCACCTGTCCCCAGGCCCACGGTGTGATTCACAGATGGACTGTGGTTCTAGCTCTACCTAGGTGGCCTGGTGGTGCAGACAGCCCTGGGCTGAGGGGCAGTGAGGGCTGGAGGGCGAGGGTAGGCCTCTTACTTCTCCCAGCCTTGGTTTCCACTGTCACCATCTGGGAAAAATTCATTTACCTTCGTGGTCTCCAGGGAAAGGAACAGGGCAGGTGGGGGAGGGAGGCATCCAAGGTTTCAGGTCTGCTGTGGAGAGTCCTCTTCCCCCCAGGAAACCCATGTTGCCTGCTCAGAGGCATCTGAGTGCTTGGGAAACCATCAAGACGTGTGGCCTACTGTTCTGTGGGATACAGGCTGACTTGGGGGTATAGATAGGGTATGACAACCCCCTGAAAAGAAATGGGAAAAGGGTCAATGGTGGCTCCTGACTTGGGGGCCTCTGAAGAGACAAGAACACTCAGGGAGGGTATGGGGGTATAGAGGTGGGCTGTAAGCAGGGAGGGTATGGGAGTGCAGAGTGCAGGCTTGGGGTGTAAGCAGGGAAGGATGGGGGTGCAGAGTGCAGGGGTGAGCTGTAAGCAGGGAGGATATGGGGGAGCAGAGTGCAGGGGTGGGCTGTAAGCAGGGAGGATATGGGGGTGCAGAGTGCAGGGGTGGGCTGTAGGCTCTGACCTGGTACCACCTGAGTGTCATTTTCCATTTGCAGGTATGACCAGGAAGCTCACAAGCATGCCTCAGTGCAGAATGACTTTGCGGTCCTTAAGAAGGTGGGCGGGGCTCAAATGCTCCACTCAGAAAGCCCCCATCATGCCCTAAACTGGTCTCAGGCTGGGAGGTCAAAGGGTGGAGATACTGACTGAGGACACGTTGTCACTCTGCATGCAGCTGCCCTGCCAGAATGGGATATTTACCTAGACACAGGCACTTAGTAAATGAGGTGCTGTTTGACAGGCTCTGGGCTTCGCTGTGAGCGGCAAGAGGTTGGGAGGCCGGGGAGGAAGCACAAGCAGCACAGTGGGTTGGGGTTGATGTGGAACAGTGTGCAGATAGTGCAGGGCAGGATGGGGAGGGGAGAAGAAGGGGCCTCGAGACACAGTGGCCTGGGAGTCCTGAGAGGAAGTGGGAGATGCATGCTTTCTGTCTCCCTGTCCTCAGGATGTGGATGAGGTTTTCCAGAGCAAGATGGATTTGGAAGGCAGGCTGGAGTCTCTGAGAGAATACGTCTGCTTCTTGACACGTCTGTATGAAGAAGTAAGGACCTGTGAAGAACAGGGAGAGATGACAGAAGGGACAGGATGGACAGGCTCCCAGTGGCCATGAGGGGAGCCACTAGGAGGGGAGCCTATTAGGAGGACAGCTTTGGTTTGTGGTCATTTGTCATTTACAGTCAGCTACTAATCATTGGTGTGAGAATTCATCAAGGGATAACCAGGCAAAACCTTCAAAGCTGCTTCCACGAGGAGGCAGACAGAGCACCAGTCTCAACACATGTGAATTCCATACTCTGTTAGGCGGTGATAGGTGCTACGGAGAGCAGGGAAGGAAGGTTGGAAATGTGGGTAAGTGGCCTGATATAAAAGGTAAAATCAGGCTGAAAATGTGAAAGAGGGAAGGAACTCTTCAGGCAGGTGACTCTGGGACTCTGGGCAGAGGTTGTGTCCTTAGCCAGAGAAATTGTGAGATGATCAGTATGGCCGGGGCAGGGGAATTGTGTGGAGGGAGGTGTGCTATGGAGTGAGAAGGATGACAGAGATAGGTGATTTTGGGCCTCGTGGATCTTTTTCCTTTACTGTCCACACTGCAAAAGTCACTGGAGACCACCTCAGTGGTCCTTACTCTGCAAATCTGGACCACCACTACTGGGTGATAGGCAAGTGGGCAGAATTCAGACATCCTTCTCCCCTCAGGGGGACAGGGGACAGGGTGGTAGACACTGAGTTGGTTTCTCCTGTAGGAACTGGGACAGCTGCAGACTCAGGCAGATGACATGTCTGTGGTGCTGTCCATGGATAACAACCGTTGCTTGGACTTCAGTGACATCATCGCTGAGGTCCGCGCCCGGTACGAGGAGATCACTCGGACCAGCAAGGCCGAGGCAGAGGCTGTGTTCCAGACCAAGGTGCTGTGGCCCAAAGAGCAAGCTGAGGATGGCTGGGTGGTCACATTCACACCCCAGGGAGGTCACCAACTCTGGTCCTATTGGGGCAGCTCTGATGACATCCTTGAGGTTCAGGCCTCACAGGGTAGGGCTGTGTCCACATTTCAGGAGGGGGACAATGGCAATAAGCCAGGAGAAAAGCTTGGACCTCTGCAGACACGTCTACTATGAGCTCCGCAGTGTAGCTGGCCTGCACTGGGAAAAATGCAGACATCAGGAGGCATCTCCCAGGGTGGGAAGAAGGCAGATCCCTGATTCCAGGGTCAGAGATGGCCATCGTCTCAACCAATGGTGTTACCTTTGTGCCCTCAGTACCAGGAACTTCAGGCATCAGCCCAGCTTCAAGGGGACAGCATGAAGGAGGCCCGGGAGCAGATTTCCCAGCTTCGGCAGGCCATTCAGAGGCTGCAGAGTCAGATTGCGAGCCTCAGGACTCAGGTAGGCTCCCTGTGTCTACTGCTGCAACCCCCTGGGGCTTGGTGCCTCCATCATTTCCTTCCCAGACGGGCTTACACAAGGATGCGTCAGGGCATCCAGATAACTGGCTGGGGCTCTGGGTCATTCTGTGGTGGGGAGGTTGGAGACAGATCTTCAAGTCACCTCTGAACTGACTTTGCTGGTTCCCTGTGAACTCCAGCCTGCACGTTGGGCTTTTCTGGGGCAGAGCCCTTGTACTGTACAGTCCTAGGGGACTGTTACTCACAGTCTCCATTCAGGTAGACATCTTGCTTCTGCCTCCTTGGAGAGAGGGTGAGTTTAACTCTCGGTTCATCCCTTCTTTTGATTCTTCCCCCACAAGCAAACAGGAACTTAAGGTCAAACACTGACTTTTCTGGTTTCCCTTTGGGAAAAGTATGTGTGTGAGAGAGAGGAGAGCCTGTGAAAGGGAGATGGGCCTATGGGTGGAGCCTTTTCAGGAGCGCTCACAGAAGAAGGTTGAGGAGGTGAGGTTCCCTGTTCTCCCAGATGTGAAGGGTGATGACTTACTAGCTATCAAGTTTGTGCTCATGTTCCTCAAAGTCGAAGCCTGGATTTGAGACCTGTAGTGGGTGATGAACACAGAGTACATATGTCAGGTGGGTATGTATGTGGAGGCACGTGCCAGATGCCCACTGGTTATGTGGGTGGGGATATTTGAACTCCCAGCCTCATGAGTGCAGAGCAGATGCTCCTAACCTGAAGCATCTCTACAGCCCCCTCAAACCTGCTTTTTATTTAAAATTAATTTTATTTGTATGGGTATTTTGCCTGCAATAATGTCTGTGTATCATGTGTGTGTCTGGTACCCATGGAGCTCAGAAGAGGGTATCAAATTCCCTGGAACTGTAGTTATAGATGGTTGTGAGCTGCCATGTAGGTGCTGGGAATTGAACCTGGGTCCTCTGGAAGAACAGTCAGAGCTCTTAACCACTGAGTCATCTCTCCACTCCCTGTTTCTTATTTTATTCATCGATTTATTCTTATTTTATGTGATTTGGTGTTTTGCTTGCATGTGTATCTGTACACATACTTTTCAAATAAACACACTAGGACTGGCCCTGAGAAGCCATACGTGTGCTTTGCTGGGAAAGCCGGTTCCTTTTTTGGGACAGGCCCAAGAGACTGAGCTTTTCATACTGCCTCAGAGTGCTGGGTCCCTACTTATCCACCTATCACCTTTCTGAGAGAGGAGATCTTGTTCCTGTTCTGGGGTATTTGTGTGGGGACAGAGCAGTGACAGCCTCTGGAGGATTTCTTCCTTTCTGAATCTGAGGTAATGCTGAGTCACCCACACCCGTCTCTGCTTCTCTCCTCACACTTAGCTTCTCAGTGTCCAGTGACTGGATTTAAGACTCATACTAAGTACCATGTGCTGTCATGAGATGCTTAACTGAATATGCCAATCAAGACCCTGCTTCCAAAAAGATCATGTTCTGAGGTTCTGGGTAAATGTGAAGATGTTGGGGGACCCTACTGAACCCTCTGCCACAGGAAAAGAAGCTGTTAGGCAATGTTTTCCCTTAGGATGAGAGGGACATGGGGTGGTCATGCATAATTTTGAGCTCATGAGATGAGGGTCTATCTGGGTCTTCAAATTATATCCGTGGTGGTTGTTTTGAGGGGCCCTGTCAGGCCCACAGCTATTTTCTCCCTCATCTGCTCCCCTCCAGAACGGCAGTCTGCAATCGGCCATTGCTGATGCTGAGCAGCACGGGGAGATGGCTCTGAAGGATGCTCAGGCCAAGCTGGATGAGCTAGAGGATGCTCTGAGAACAGCCAAACAGGACATGGCCCAAATGTTGCGCGAGTACCAGGAACTGCTGGGCACAAAGTTGTCCCTGGATGTGGAGATTGCCACATATCGAAGGCTGCTGGAGAGCGAAGAGTGCAGGTGGGAGATCTGGAGGTACCAGGGGGTGTGAGCCTGGGCTGGGGGAATGGAAGGCTGCTGCAGGTCTCTCTTTCTTGAGGGGATTCTGAGAGATTTCCTTACCTTGTAAGTCACAAAGGGCCACCCACTCTGCTGGGAGGGATTTTAAATTAGGGATTGTATTCAGTACAGCCTTTCTTAGTGTTTTTCCTCATGTCCTTCCTCCCCCAGGATGTCTAAGGAGTACATCAGCCAGGTCACTATCTGTGAGTATGAGGGGACTTTGAGACTAGGGTTACCTGTGGTGCTGAGGACCCTGCTGTGACCTTGGTGCATTTCTTGGCAGCCACAGCAGAAGGCAGTGTTGTTGTGCCAGGAGGAGTTGGTGGAGGCCAAGTGGTCATACCTGGAAGAACTGGAGGAGGCCAAATGGTTGTGCCTGGAAGAATTTGTGGAGGCCAAGTAGTAATGCCTGGAAGAATTTGTGGAGGCCAAATGGTCATGCCTGGAAGAATTTGTGGAGGCCAAATGGTCATACCTGGAAGAGTTGATGGAGGTCAAGTGGTCATACCTGGAAGAGTTGATGGAGGCCAAGTGGTCATACCTGGAAGAGTTGATGGAGGCCAAGTGGTCGTACCTGGAAGAGTTGATGGAGGCCAAGTGGTCGTACCTGGAAGAGTTGATGGAGGCCAAGTGGTTGTACCTGGAAGAGTTGATGGAGGCCAAGTGGTTGTACCTGGAAGAGTTGATGGAGGCCAAGTGGTCATACCTGGAAGAGTTGATGGAGGCCAAGTGGTCGTACCTGGAAGAATTGATGGAGGCCAAGTGGTTGTACCTGGAAGAGTTGATGGAGGCCAAGTGGTTGTACCTGGAAGAGTTGATGGAGGCCAAGTGGTTGTACCTGGAAGAGTTGATGGAGGCCAAGTGGTTGTACCTGGAAGAGTTGATGGAGGCCAAGTGGTCATACCTGGAAGAGTTGATGGAGGCCAAGTGGTTGTACCTGGAAGAGTTGATGGAGGCCAAGTGGTCATGCCTGAAGGAGATTGTGGAGGCCAAATGGTCATACCTGGAAGAGTTGATAGAGGCCAAGTGGTCATACCTGGAAGAGTTGATGGAGGCCAAGTGGTCATGCCCAGAGGAGATTGTAGAGGCCAAATGGGCATGCCTGGAGGAGATTGTGGAGGCCAAATGGGCATGCCTGGAGGAGATTGTAGAGGCCAAATGGGCATGCCCGGAGGAGATTGTAGAGGCCAAATGGGCATGCCCGGAGGAGATTGTGGAGGCCAAATGGGCATGCCTGGAGGAGATTATAGAGGCCAAATGGGCATGCCCAGAGGAGATTGTAGAGGCCAAATGGGCATGCCCGGAGGAGATTGTAGAGGCCAAATGGTCATGCCTGGAGATTGTAGAGGCCAAATGGTCATGCCTGGAGGAGAGTGTAGAGGCCAAATGGTCATGCCCAGAGGAGCTGGTGACGGTCAAGTGGGCACTTGTGGACTCAGAGGCTGGAAAGGTGGCTTTGGGTCTGGAGGCTGCTCTAGCATCGTAACTGGTGGCTTTGATATCCCCCAGGGATCTGGGTGCAGTCCCAGCATGGGTTCCTGCTCTGTGTCTGGCTCTGGCTTCAGTTCTGGTTCTGGCTCCTGCTGCCGCACCATCCTGAAGCAGACAGTGGAATCAAGTCGGAAGACATCTGTCATTTACTGAGTGACCAGGCAGTCATATCCCTTCTGAGCCCAGCAGCCTTGTCCCCACCCCATCCTCCATGTCCAGTGTCCACAGCCGAAGGCAGCCTACTGGGCGCTGGAGAAAGCCAATAAAGTTTGCCTGCTTGCTGTTCCAAGTGCTCAGCTGGCAGGCCTTGCTCTGCATACTCATCTGCATTTCTGTTGTTATCTGTTTTTGATTGTCTACAGTGGCTGCCCCTTAAGCAAGGGCTTCAAGGCAAGGGCTGCAGTCTGAGGGGATTTTGTTCCCCCAGGCACTGACTCTTTTAAAGCTATTAAGGGAATTTATATAAAATTCTGCTCACTCAGAGAGGCAGAATAGCTAGTAGCTAACCTTCTCCCTTTGTGTTTTCCAAAAAACCCAGCATCTTTCTCTCAGTCCCCACTTAAAAAAACCCTTGCTACACATGGTTCCTCCTTACTGCTTCCTGTCAGCTACTTGCTGACTCAGCCTCCTGCTTGCAGGTTAATTTTATTTAATCAAACACATCTTTGAATTGTTAACAAAAGCAGTAGGAAAAAATGCCATACACTTTAAAATAATATTCTCCAACATTTCCCTCCTTTATTTTAAAAAAATGAAAGCTTTTAACTTTAACATGGCAAGACTGCATACAATAAGAACAATTATCAAGTAAAGATTACATTCACAATGTACTGAATTCCAATTCATTTGTGTCTGGTAGATTTAAAGAAAATACTCCATAATCTATTCTATCTTAGTGAATCCAAAGTTTTACACATACGTTACTTTCTATCATAACTAAGGAAAACTGTAACCATAACTATTTAGTCTTCTTCTGGGGCCTTTGATGGAGTTGGACTTAATATTATTTAAGTAAACAAAAAGTGAATTGCAGACAAAACTCTGGAAATGACAGAGACATCTGACTGCCTGGACAGACACCCAAAGTTCCTCTGCAACATTGGGGCATCTACCTTCAGCCTACAGGCCCGTATGATCTGGTAGAATTTTCAACGAAGCAGGAAATTTGAAAGACCGTCCCATCTATATTAGCAAAGTTTGTCAGTCACTTTCCTCTCTCTGTGTCCTGCAGAATATCTAGCAATTTCTTTTGTGAAGTAGGACCCCTGAAGTACCATCCCACTTTGTTTTGGCAAAGTTCAGTGGTCATTTTCCTACGGGTCCTGCAGGTCCAGTTTATAATATACTGTCAAGCAGTCCAGGCAAGAGCAGCTTCTTGCCCAAATGGCTAGCCTTGCCACATTGAAAGCAAACTCTGAAATAAATTAGTGCTGCCAGGAGCAGATATGTCTCATTGTCATGAAAAGCCTTAAGTTAATCAAACATTTAAAATGCAATATTCTGTAGGTCTTTGAAAGGTTTGAAGACCATCTATGTATCTAAAATATATCTCTATATGATCTGGAAAGCATACCTAACTTCTACAATTTTGATATAAGTGACTAATCACTAACCTATGCTTCCTGATTATCCTATATAGTTTATAATAATAACTTTCAAAATCTAGAACTTCACCTTGCATTTCCAAATGAACTGCATAGGCACAATACCTCAAACAAAAATAGAAACATACACATTAATATGTTGTAACAAAAAAAAAAACCTTAAATTTTTATCAGTATACAAAAATCCCTCAAACAAGAACAGAAACATATATACTGTGGTGGTATTGTGTTCCCCAAAATATTGTGCACGCTAATAAACTTATTTGGGGTCACAGAACAGAACAGCTACAATATTAAACATAGAGGTTAGGCAGTGGTAGCACATGCCTTTAATCCTAGCATTCCAGAGGCAGAAACCCTCTGGATCTCTGTGAGTTCAAGGCCACATTGGAAACAGCCAGGCATGGTGACTCACGCCTTTAATCCCAGGGAGTGATGGCAGAACTAGAAGCATTTGGCTGGTTAAGCTTTTAGGCTTTGAGCAGCACAGTTCAGATGAGATCCATTTGGATGAGGACTCAAAGGCTTCCAGTCTGAGGAAACAGGATCAGCTGAGGAATTGGCGAGGTGTTCTGTCTCTCTGATCTTCCAGCATTCATCCCAATAACTGGCTCCAGGTTTGTTTTTACTAATAAGACCTTTTAAGATTCATGCTACAATATACAGTGTGTTACAACAAAAATTACCTTAAATTTGTGTCCATATACAAAAGTCCTTACAAATACAAAATATTTGAGATCAATAATTGTTAGTTTATAGCAGATTCAATAATCTATTATTTAAAGTAGATTCAATAATATACCCTTCTATCTTATCATTCCTATATCCCCCTCTCTTTTTTTCAAAGAGATTCCTTAATATAATATCATTTATATGATTTTCTCCCTTGCCAATACCAGTAACAATTAATAAACCCCATAAATGATGACAATCATCCATAACCCATCAAATGACCAAATACCATGCTCTTCACCTCTCAGGAATGTGGGCATCATGTCCCCCAAATTACTTCCTGCTGTCTGGGGGTAATGATACCCTGAAAAAACTGAAATATTGGCCAAGTCCATAGAAAACCAGCGGCAACATTCATTGTCCAGTCTCTGTGTAATGGGAAAGTGCAGAGCTTATCTGAAATCCTGGCTAAAGCATCCTGTGAGGCAGGACCCTCTCAGCAAGCAACTTTAGAGTTGTCCTGAGCAATTTGTACTCTGATACCGATCTTTGGGTGGTGCTTGTCCCCTTAATGGCATCCCCACAATCCTTACAGAATCATTATTGTGGGGCCCCATCTTCTATTAGAGACATCACAGGTCGCTGTTATGACTGGTCACGGTTCACTGCTGAAAACCTAAACATTTTAAATGTCATATACAGAATAGTCTTTATTGCAGTCCATGGTAAGGCCAGCTTTCCAGAACTGCTCCAGGGTTGTGAATAGAATACCTCAGAATAGCGAGGGATTAGAAAAATATTCATATCTATCTGAGGGGAAAAATAAGGAAACACACATGCTTTCTGATGGTAACTTTCTCTTTTACTACATCTTAAAAAAATCTTTTTCTGAAAATCTGTCTCTACAAGATACATTTCACATTGTTGTATTCTCTGTACAGCCAAGTTATATTCCACACTGTTACATTCTTCATAAACTCCCTGTATAGCCATATAACTCTTCGGCACAGTTACATCTTTTTTATATAGCTCCACATCTCTCTTCTATACACATTTCTTCTCTCTACTGTTATATTCCCTCACATATTATTACATTTGTTCACTGTTTACACACTCATTCTCCTATTCATTCACTCTCCCATCCTACTCTCATGCTTCTTCTTTTATCTCTCACTCTTTTCTCTGCTCATTCTGCTACACTCCTCACTCAGCACACACAGACACAGACACACACACACACACTCATTACTCACTGCTCTTTACACAGTTCCTACATATCCCTTCCCCAGCACACACCCCCACACACTCACTCTTTTCTCTGCTCGTTCTGCTACACTCCTCACTCAGCACACACAGACACACACACACACTCATTACTCACTGCTCTTTACACAGTTCCTACATATCCCTTCCCCAGCACCCCCCCCACACTCACTCTTTTCTCTGCTCATTCTGCTACACTCCTCACTCAGCACACACAGACACACACACACACACACACTCATTACTCACTGCTCTTTACACAGTTCCTGCATATCCCTTCCCCAGCACACACACCCCACTCACTCTTTTCTCTGCTCATTCTGCTACACTCCTCACTCAGCACACACAGACACACACACACACTCATTACTCACTGCTCTTTACACAGTTCCTGCATATCCCTTCCCCAGCACACCCCCCACACTCACTCTTTTCTCTGCTCATTCTGCTACACTCCTCACTCAGCACACACAGACACACAGACACACACACACACACTCATTACTCACTGCTCTTTACACAGTTCCTGCATATCCCTTCCCCAGCACACCCCCCCCCACACACTCACTCTTTTCTCTGCTCATTCTGCTACACTCTTCACTCAGCACACACACACACACACACACACACACACACACACACACTCATTACTCGCTGCTCTTTACACAGTTCCTGCATATCCCTTCCCCAGCACACCCCCCCACACTCACTCTTGCCCTCTGCACAGCTCATCTCACAGCAGTTCTCTCCACAGATTTTCATTTTTCTCTCTGTCCATTCAGCCACATCCCTCACTCAGCACATACCCACGCACTCTCACTCACACACTCACTTCTCCTTCTCTCTTCTCTCATAGCCAAAGTCTGGACAATTATATGTCACAGTTTCAGGGGTCCGACCCAATCTCATAACACATGATAAGTCACAGAGTTCTTCTCAGGCAAGGAAGGTGGCACTGACTGGCCAGTCAGGCTTGGCCAAGCAGGTAGCCCTTTCCCAGACAGAGAATGACATTGAAATTCAGGACTTAACAATAACAGTTAGTTGACGGAACCTTGAGTGTTAGGGGTATGTGCAGAAAGAGAATTACTGCAGGGAGTTATGTCTCCCAAAGTTGTTTCAAGTCTGACCTTGATTCAGCAACAAACACCTGGAACTTACATTTTTGTATTCTCTGCAGGGGCAGCGAGTCTGAATTTGTTCTGAAATCTAAAATTAGCTGTCTTTGTGACTGAGAATACTTTTACTTCCCTGTGTCAGTAAAGAAAAATATGCTGGTATTATATCTATACATCAGAATTATACAACTCAGGCAGAAATCATCTTCCTGACCATCCACACCTAATTGTGTGCCCAAAGATATAAAACACACTACAATGGGCTGTGGAAAGAACCCCACAGATGTTATTTTTAGGGAGATATGGTGGTGGCACATGAGAAAGTTACAGACAGAAAACAACCACTTTCCACAGCCAGTGACCCCACAGCTTTGCCAGGGGGGGCTTTCCATCAGAGTTATTCATCTGGTAGGTCGACCTGTTGAACATTAGTTGTTACCTGCTGTATACTCCATGGCCCTTGGCAAGTCTTATAAATTTAGAGCTAATATTTATGTCTATGAAAAGTTTTAAATAGTTAAAATAAAACCAAAGGATTATGAGATTATTGGCAATAGAAAAGTCCTTATATTTTGGTTTTCTTCTGTCCCCCATCACATGACTCTTCTGACATGAGACAGAGATTTTGGATTTTCCTTTAACAAACATGCTTGGGTTTAGAGAAGGAGAGAGCCATGCTCCAACCCTAAAGCCAGCTTTAAATTTTAATTAAATTGGGACTACAAAAAGACCATTTGCCTTTTATAGTTATAAAGGACAACAAAAACAAATATTTAGGAAGACTTATGAAATTTTATCCTGTTGAAAATATACTATACAATTAGGCCAATTTAACTCTTAGCTATCTCCTCTCCTCATCAGGAAGGCTCTCCTGTTCAAATCCATTCTTCACCAATCTTGATGGTATTAATAGTTTTTCTTCTCTTGTGGAAACAAAAGCAAAACCTCTCTCCCAATGTAAAACATTTCCTGGTTTCCATTCTGAGTTTGATATATCTTTAAAATATATAGGTTGATTTAATTCATCAGTTTTTTTCTACTATCTAATTTCTCTCTGCAGCTGTTGTTTCTTTTTCATTAGCATTTAAGAAATTTAAAGTTAACAAAGCATTGTGTAATCTATCTCTGGGTGTTTTTTATTACTCCCTTCTGTTTATTAATAATTTCTTTTAAATTTTGGTTAGACTTTTTTATTACTTCTTGTCCTGTGGGGTTGTGTGGTATACCTGTAATATGCCTTGTGTTATAATATTAAAAAACTATTTCATTTTAGTAGACACATATGCTGGAGCATTGTCAGTCTTAATTTGTATTCCCATGATGGCCATGACTTCTAATAGATATGTAATTACAGAATCAGTCTTTTCAGAACTCAGAGCAGTTGCCCACTGAAATCTGGAATGTGTATCTATGGTATGGTGCATGTATTTTAATTTTCAAAATTCTGCAAAATGAAACACATCCATTTGCCAAATTTAATTTCTTTGAGTACCCTTTGGGTTACTTCCTGCAGGTAGTGGAGTTTGGTTATACCAAGGACAAGTAGGACATTTCCTTATAATTTCCTTGGCTTGTTGCCAAGTGATGGAAAAATCCTTTTTAAACCCTTGCTATTGACATTATGGTTTTTTTTGGAAACTCTGAGGCCTCCAGCATATTTCCTATTAATAACTGATCGATTTCATCATTACCTTGTGCTAGAGGGCCTGGCAGACCCTTATGGGATCTGATAAGTGTTATATGTATGGGATGGTTCCTATTCCTGACTATTTCCTGTAATTGTATAAATAATGAAGTTAATTCTGACTTATCAGAAATAAGTTCAGTGGTTTTAATATGTAAGACAACTATTTCTGCATATTGAGAGTCAGTAATTATATTAAGGGGTTCTGAAAAATCTAATAATACCATGAGAATAGCATATAACTCTGATTCCTGAACTGAATCATAAAGGCTTTGAGCCATTTTACTAATTTTTCCTGACTTATAACCTGCCTTTCCTGATTTATTGGCATCAGTGTAGAATGTAGGGGCTCCAGAAATTGTGATATTTTTTATGAGGTAAAATCCAATTAGTTTTTTTTTTTTATAAACTGAAATACCTTGCTTTTTGGATAGTTGCTATTTATCTCTCCCCAAAAAATACTGCAAGCTCTTTGCCAATTTTCATTTCCTGCTTATAATGAAGCAATTTCAGCATTAGTAAAAGGTACTATATAATTTCTTCTGGGTTTATTCCTGTCAATTGATAAAGTCTTAATTTTCCCTTTAGAATCAACTCAGAAACCTTTTCCACATATGTCTTTAATTTTTTACTCTGTGTGGTAAAAATATCCACTCTAAGATAGTATTTTCCACCCTGGGAATCCCCACCTATCACTGCCCCAGTTGCCGGCCAGCAGGGGAGACTTCTGTGGGCAGACTCCCCCACCAAAACCCCCTATCAGACCCTGCAGTCTACAAGATCCATACCCTACCACAAACCTACCCATCCCACTGTGACCCCAGTGGCTTACTGAGACACAGAATCTGCCACCTCTCATTGGACCAAGAGTCCTGATAGAACCAAGAGTGGTTCCCTGAGACACAGCATCAGCCAGCTCAGATTGGACCAAGAGCAGCTCCCTGAGACACAGAATCCACCAGCTCCAATTAGACCAATAGCTAAGATTGGACCCAGAGTGGCCTCTTGAGACACAGACACAGCAAGCACAGATTGGACCAAGAGCAGCTTTCTTAGACATAGGCACCTCTTGCACCTATTGGAAGAAGAGATGGGAAGATGCCAGTGTAAAAATACATACAACATAAAGAGCAATATGGCATCATCAGAACCTAGCAGTTCTACAACAGCAAGACCTGAACATCACAACATAGAAGAAGCAAAAGAAAACAACCTTAAAAATAACTGTATGAAATTATAGAGGTCTTTAAAGAGGAAATAAAAAATTCCCTTAAAGAAAAGACAAACAAAAAATTGGAAGAAATAAAAAAATCTGTAAAAGAAAGCCAAGAAAACCATGAAAAAGCAATCAAACATGTGAAGGAAACAGTTCAAGACCTGAAAATTGAAATAGAAATAATGAAGAAGACATTAACCGAGGGAATGCTGGAAATAGAAAATTTGAGTAAATCAACAGGAACTACAGATGCAAGCATAACCAACAGAATACAAGAGATGGAAGAGAGAATCTCTGGCATAGAGGATACAATAGAGGAAATAGATTTGTCAGTCAAAGAAAACACCGAAGCCTAAAATGTTGTAACACAAAATGTCCAGGAAATCTGGGATATCATGAAAAGGCCAAACCTAAGAATAATAGGGATAGAAGAAGGAGAAGAATACCAACTCAAAGGCACAGAAAATAATTCAACAAAATAATGGAAAACGTTCCCAACTTAAAGAAGGAAATACCTTTGAAGATATAAGAAGCTTATAGAACACCAAATAGACCACCCTCCCAAAGTCCCCTCACCACATAATAATTAAACCACTAAACATACAGAATAAAGAAAGAGGCCGGGCGGTGGTGGCGCACGCCTTTAATCCCAGCACTCGGGAGGCAGAGCCAGGCGGATCTCTGTGAGTTCGAGGCCAGCCTGGGCTACCAAGTGAGTTCCAGGAAAGGCGCAAAGCTACACAGAGAAACCCTGTCTCGAAAAACCAAAAAAAAAAAAAAAAAAAAAAAGAAAGAATATTAAGAGCAGCAAAGGAAAAAGGCCAAGTGACTTAGAAAGGCAAACCCATCAGAATAATACTCGACTTCTCAATGGAGACTCTGAAAGCCAGAAGGTCCTGGACAGATGTAATGCAGACACTAAGAGACCATGGATGCTGACCCAGACTACTATACACAACAAAACTTTCAATCACCATAGATGGAGTGAACAAGACATTCCAAGACAAAACCAGATTTAAACAATACATATCCACAAATCCAGCCCTACAGAAAGCACTACAAGCAAAACTCCAACCTAAGGAAGTCAGATGCACCCATGAAAACACAGGCAATAGATAACCCCACAGCAGCAAATCTCAAAGAAGGAAAATACACACACACTACCACCAAAAGATAACAGGAATTAACAATCATTGGTCATTAATATCCCTTAATATCAATGGACTTAATTCACCTATAAAAAGACACAGACTAACAGAATGGATATAAAAGCAGGATCCATTCTTCTGCTGCATACAAGAAACACACCTCAACTTCAAAGACAGACACTACCTCAGAGTAAAAGGCTGTGGAAAGACTTTCCAATCAAAAGAACTTAAGAAGCAAGCTGGTGTATCTATTCTAATATCTAACAAAATAGACTTCGAACTAAAATCAATCAAAAGAGATTGGGAAGGACATTACATATTCATCACAGGAAAAATCCACCAGCATGAAGTCTCAATTCTGAAAATTTATGCTCCAAATACAAGGGCATCCACATATGTAAAAGAAACATTACTAAAGCTTAAATCACACATCAAACTCCACACATTAATAGTGGGAGACTTCAACACCCCACTCTCACCAATGGACAGATCTGTCAGATAGAAACTTAACAGAGAAATAAAGGAACTCACAGATATTATGACTCAAATGGACTTAATAGATATCTACAGAACATTCCACCCTAACACAGAATTATATACCTTCTTCCCAGCAACCCATGGAACCTTCTCTAAAATTGACCACATACTTGATCACAAAGCAAATCTCAACAGATACAAAAAAATTGGAAGAACATCCTGTATTTTATCAGACAACCATGCCTTAAAGTTAGATTTTTAACAACAAAAATTACAGAAAGCCTACAATCACATGGAAACTGAATAATGCTCAGCTGAATCACCAATGGGTCAAGGAAGAAATTAAAGACTTCCTAGAATTCAATGAAAATGAATGCACTACATACCCAAACTTATGGGACGCTATGAAAGCAGTGCTAAGAGGAAAATTCATAGCACTAAATACCCACATAAAGAAGTTGGAGAAATCTCACCCTAGTGACTTAACAGCACACTTAAAAACTCTAGAACAAAAAGAAGCAAACTCACCCAGGAGGAATAGATGCCAGTAAATAATCAAATTGAGGGCTGAAATCAATAAAATAGAAACAAAGAGAACAATGCAAAGAATCAATGAAACAAAGGGTTGGTTCTTTGAGAAAATAAACAAGATAGATAAGCCCTTATCCAAACTAACCAAAAGGCAGAAAGAGAACATCCAAATTAACAAAATCAGAAATGAAAAGTGAGACATAACAATAGACAATGAAGAAATCAAGAGAATCATCAGGTCATACTTCAAAAACTTGAACTCCATAAAATTGGAAAATCTAAAAGAAATGGACAATTTTCTGAATAGGTACCACATACCAAAATTAAAGCAAGACCAGGTAAACAATTTAAATAGACCTATAACCCCCAAGGAAATAGAAATAGTCATTAAAAGTCTCCCAACCAAAAAAAACAAATCCCAGGATCAGATGGTTTCAGTGCAGAATTCTACCATTTTAAAAGAAGAACTAATTCCAATGCTCTTCAAATTGTTCCACACAATAGAACAAAAGAAACATTACCAAACTCGTTTTTTGAAGCCTCAGTTACCCTGATACCCAAACTACACAAAGATGCAACAAAGAAAGAGAATTACAGACCAGTCTCCCTCATGAACATTGATGCAAAAATACTCGATAAAATACTGGCAAATCAAATCCAAGAACACATCAAAGAAATTATCCACAATGATCAAGTAGGCTTCATCTCAGAGATGTAAGGATGGTTCAACATATTTTTGTCAGTGTAATACACCATATAAACAAACTGAAAAAAAGACACATGATCATCTCATTAGATGTTGAAAAAGCCTTTGACAAAATCCAACACCCCTTCACAATAAAGGACTTGGAGAGATCAGGAATACAAGGAACATACCTAAACATAATAAGGCAATGTACAGCAAGCTGACAGCCAACATCAAATTAAATGGAGAGAAACTCAAAGTGATTCCACTAAAATCAGGAACAAGAGAAGGCTGTCTAACTCTCCTCATATCTGTCCAATATAGTAATCAAAGTCCTAGCTAGAGCAATAAGACAACAAAAGGAGATTAAGGGGATACAAACTGGAAAGGAAGAAGTCAAATTTTCATTATTTGCAGACGATATGATAGTGTACATAAATGACCCCAAAAATCTACCAGGGAACTCCTACAGCTGATAAACACCTTCAGTAATGTGGCAGGATACAAGATTAACTAAAAAAAAAAATCAGTATCTCTCCTATATACAAATGATAAACAGACTGAGAAAGAAATCAGAGAAACATCACCCTTTACAATAGACACAAATAATATGAAATCTTTATATTAACTAAGCAAGTGAAAGACCTGTATGACAAGAACTTTAAGTCTCTGAAGAAAGAAATTGAAGAAGATATCAGAAAATGGAAAGATCTCCCATGCTCATGGATAGGTAGGATTAACATAGTAAAAATAGCAATCTTACCAAAAGCAATCTGTAGATTTAACACAATCCCCACCAAAATCCCAACACAATTGTTTACAGACCTGAAAAGAACAATAATCAACTTCATATAGAAAAACAAAAAATACAGGATAGTTAAAACAATCCTGTACAATAAAGCCACCTCTGGAGGCGTCATTATCCTTGAACTCAAGCTCTACTACAGATCTACAGTAATAAAAATAGCTTGGTGTTGGCATAAAAACCAACATGTGGACCAATGGAAGGAACTGAAGACCCTGACATTAACCCACATACCTATGAACACCTGATTTTTGACAAAGAAGCCAAAACTGTACAATGGAAAAAAGAAAGCATCTTCAACAAATGGTGCTGGCATAACTGGATGCCAACATGTAGAAGATTGCAAATAGATCCATATCTATGCACAAAACTCAAGTCCAAGTGGATCAAAGACCTCAATATAAAACCAGTTACACTGAACCTGATAGAAGAGAAAGTAGGAAGTAGTCTTGAATGCATTGGCACAAGAGACTGCTTCCTAAATATAACACCAGTAGCACAGACACTGAGAGCAACAATTAATGAATGGGACCTCCTGAAACTAAGAAGCTTCTGTAAGGCAGAGGACATGGTAAATAAGACAAAATGACAGCCTACAGAACAGGAAAAGATCTTTACCAACCCCACATTTGACAGAGGGCTGATCTCCAAAATATATAAAGAATTCAAGAAACTAGACATCAAAATACTGAACAATCCAATTAAAAAATGGGCTACAGAGCTAAATAGAGAATTCTCAACAGAAGAATCTCAAATGGCTGAAAGTCATTTAAGAAATTGCTCAATATCCTTAGTCATCAGGGAAATGCAAATCAAAATGACTCTGAGATACCATCTTACACCTGTCAGAATGGCTAAGATAAAAAACACTGATAACAGCTTATGTTGGAGAGGATGTGGAGCAAGGGGAACACTCCTCCACTGTTGGTGGGAGTGCAAATTTGTATAGCCACTTTGGAAATCAGTATGGCAGTTTCTCAGAAAACTGGGAATCATTCTTCCTCAAGACCCAGCTATACCACTCTTGGGCATATACCCAAGGAATGCTCAATCATACCACAAGGACACATGCCCAACTATGTTCATAGCAGCATTATTCATAATAGCCAGAACCTGGAAACAACCTAGATGCCCCTCAACTGAAGAATGGATTAAGAAAATGTGGTGCATATACACAATGGAGTACTACTCAGCAGCAAAAAGCAATGACGTCATTAAATTTGCAGGCAAATGGATGGAACTAGAAAATATCATCCTGAATGAAGTAACCCAGACTCAGAAAGACAAACATGGTATGTACTCACTCATAAGTGGATACTAGATGTAAAGCAAAGGATAACCAGACTACAACCTATAGCTGTAGAGAAGCTAGGTAACAAGGAGGACGCTAAGAGGGACACATGGACCACCATGGGAAGGGGAAATAGATGAGATCTCCATGAGTAAACTGAGGATGAGTGGTGGGCAATGGAGGGTAGGGGATGGGAGATGAGAACATAAGGGAATGGGATGGTTGAACTGGAACAGGGATGGAGTGGGAGAGCAATGAAAGAGATGCCATGATAGAGGGAGACATCATGGGGATAGGGAGAAACCAGGAAGTTCCCAGGAATCCACAAGGATGGCCCCAGCTTACACTACTAGCAATAGTGGAGAGGGTGCTTGAACTGGCTTACCCCAGTAATCAGATCAGTGAATACCCTGTCATAATTTCTCCAGTAACTGATGGAAGCAGATGCAGAGATCCACAGCCAAACACCAGGCCAAGTTCTAGGAGTCCAGTCAAAGAGAAAGAAGAGGGATTCTATGAGCAAGGGGGCATCAAGATCATGATGGGGAAACCTACAAAGACAACTGAACCAAACTAGTGGGAACTCAATAAATTTAGACCAACACCTGTGGAGCCTCCATGGGACTGGACTAGGCCCTCTGCATAGTGAGACAGTTGTGTAGCTTGATCTTCTTAAGGGGCCCCCTGGCAATAGGATCAGAATCCATCCCTGGTGCATGAGCAGGCTTTTAGGAGTCCACTACCTATGGTGGGACACCTCACACAGCCTTGAGGCAGGGAGAGGGGCTTGAACCTGCCTCTACTGAATGTACCAGGCTCTGCTGACTCCCCATGGGAGGCCTTACCTTCTTGTAGGATGGAATGGGGGGTGGTGTGGGGGTGGCTGGAGAGGCAGGAGAAGGGAAGAGGGGGATTTGTGATTGGTATGAAAAATGAATAAAAAATATTTCTTAATTGAAAAAAAAGAATATTTTTCCTCCACATTAAAATACCCATAGGGGAATGCATAGAGGGTAAAATAACCTGAATGCAATCAAGGTCCAGATCCAAATGATCCACATGTGCATCCTGTAATTTCTTTTCTACCAAAGCCCATTCTCTCTCAGTTTCAGCTGATAATTTTCTTGGACTGTTAAAGTCCTTGTCACTTTTTAAGGTTTGAAACAAACTACTCAGTTCTTGATTTGTTACTCCAATAGTAGGCCATAGATGGACAATGTCTCTCAACAATTTTTGAAATTATTAAGAGTTTGCAATTGATCTTTTCTGATTTGTACCTTTTGGGGTTGAATTTTTTTTGGTAAACCTATTTTATATCCTAAGTCATTAATAGAATCTCCTTTTTGTATTTTTTCAAAATCAATTTGTAATCCCCAGTCAGGCAAAGTATTCCTTACTTCTTCAAACATTTTCTCTAAAGTATCTATACTTGAATCAGCTGGTAAAATATCATCCATATAATGGTATTATAGATTGAGGATATTATACATGAATTATTTCCAAGGGTTATCTAACAAAATATTGGCAGAAGGTGGGGCTATTTAACATTCCCTGTGGGAGAACCTTCCATTGATATCTCTTAATGGGCTGAGAATTATAAGTACGCACTATGAAGGCAATTTTTTCTCTATCCTTTTCTTGTAAAGGTATACTGAAGAAACAGTCTTTTAAATAAATAAGTATAATAGACCATCCTTTATGTAATAGAGAAGGCTGGAGAATTCCAGACTGCAAAGAGCTCATTGGCTGAATCATTTTATTAATAGCTCTTAAGTCTGTTAGCATTCTACATTTTCCAGATTTCTTTTTAATAACAAATACAGGAGAATTCCAAGGACTGGTTGATTATTCAAAATGTTGAGCATATAACTACTCCTGTACCAGCTGCTCTGAGGCTTGTAATTTTTCTGATGTCAAAGGCCATTGTTTCACCCAAATAGGTTTGTCAGTCATCCATTTTAAAGGTAGAGCTGTTGTTACCTTTGAAATACCAGCAGCTGTGGTGTCCCACTTATGTACAGCTTGAAAGGTCTGTGACTGTCCTTGATAATATCTTTTGACATTTCTCTCAGAAGCATTCCTTATTTTATAGTTTGTTTCTGAGATTGGGGGGATGTTGAGTATTCCATTGCTGTAGTAAATCAGGTCCCATAAATTCATTGCTATATTAGCCACATATGGCTTTATTTTTCCTCTCTATCCTTCTGGTCCCATACATTCAACCCATCTTGCACTTTGTTTTACTTGAGACAAACTGCCAATTCCTAAAAGCTGAACATTTACTTCCTGAAGAGGCCAATCTGGATGCCATGAGTTTGGTGCAATTATTGTTACATCCATACCTGTGTTAACCAAACCCTCAATTTCTGTGCCACTTATTCTTATTTTTAACTTTGGTCTTTGATCATTTATAGAAGTTTGCCAAAATATTTGCTTTATGGTTTCTCCTGAAAATTTTGTTTTATCTTCTAAAGCTGTTCTGGCATCCAGATCAGTATGGATTTTAACCACAGGCATTAAATCATTTAATGATTTTGTGGAGGATTTCCCCCAATGCTGGAAGGAAATGATTGAACTATGTTTGATACTGGGGCCTGGAAGAGGCCCCACAGGGCATTTCCAGATGGCAAAGGGCTACACTGACTGTCCCTTATTGATCTACATTCAGTAGTCCAATGCCAGCCTTTGCCACACCCTCTGCATTCTCCAGAAGTTTGGGGCCTTCTGTTTGAATTATTTTGAGAATAAACATTGTTTCTAGGAGTATCTTGCCTACACTCCCTTTTCAGATGACCTTGTCTATTGCAAGTAAAAACACCTAACATTTTGATTTTTCTTTATATTTTTAGAAAGCAGTGCTCCTATCCAAGTATCATCATTAGAAGTATAGGAGCCAATATCAACTGTATTTCTGATCCATTCTTCTATGGGTGCTGATCTTGCCCTTAAAGGCCTAATCACCCTTTTACATCCTGCATTAGCATTTTCAAAAGCCAAAGTTTCAATTAATATTTGTCTAGTGTCTGGATCAGATATCATTCTATTTACAGCTGATGTTAGTCTGTGTAAAAAAATCAGTGAAAGCTTCTGGGCCTTGTATAATTTTAGTAAATGATTCAGTCCTCTTTTCTGATTCTTCAACCCTGTCCCAAGCATTCAAAGCTGCTATACAATATAGAATCAGGTTGTTATCATCCAACATCTTTGCAAATCAGCATACTGACCCTCACCAAGAATTTGGTTTTGGGAAATCTCATGACCTCTAGCCCTACTTCATTGTTCCAGGGTCCTGGCTTCCTCTCTCCACCATGTACTCCACTGTAATTGAGGATCTGCTTCTAATACTGCTGAAACTAAATTCTTCCAGTCTTGTGGAAAAGTTCTATTCCTAGTTGACCATGAATTTAACATCTGTCTTACAAAGGGTGAATGCATAACACATGGAACTACTGCTGTCTTAAATCTCTTTAAGTCTAACATATCTACAGGATTCCAGTTAACTTGTACATAGCCTTGGCGATACATATCATCTTGTGGTTGTTGTTGAACAGTAACTGGATATATTAAAGTTGGTGTTCTAATAACCTTAGGCCATTCCTCTCCAGTTTCACAATGCAATGGTATGGTAAATTCTGCTTGAAATTCCTCTGTCTGTGTCTGAGCATTTTTCTTTTTTTAATTAGTGTATCTTTCCAAGGCCTGCATCCTATTAATCCACTTGCCGTATTTAGCACAAAAAACCCCCACCAAGGCTATTACTGATAAGATGATTACCATACTGATAGTAGTTATTATTGGTATTATATCAGTGTCCGTTAAATCATTTATCTTCTATGTCTGCTTCTAATTTCAAGCCTTCTAAGGTAGCAGTTTAGAGAGCCCTAGCACCCTGCATTGTTATGTTTCCTGTTTTTTAATGTAGAAAAAACTTTCTTTTTAATTCTCTCCTATTCTCCTAAAGGATTTCCCAAATCTCTCACCAATTCTGTTGACTTCTCTGGGCAAGTGGCCACTGACTGCTAGCGTGGAGAGCCTCAGACCGTAGATGCAGCAGAGCTGGCTGGTGTGACCCCTCCTTCCATGTGGTTCTACCACCCGTTGGGTGCCAATTGTTGCTGTTTTTTACTATCTACAGTGGCTGCCCTTTAAGCAAGGCTTCAGCTGCAAGGGCCATGGCCTGAGGGAATTTCATCCCTCAGGCACTGACTCTTTCAAAGCTACTAAGGGAACTTAACTAAGTCTGAAGAACTCACAATTCAACAGTTTAGGTGGAATTCTGCTTGCTCAGAGAGGCTGAATAGCAAGGAGCTAACCTTCTCCCTTTGGTGGCGTCTTCCAAAAAACCCCACACCCTTCTCTCAGTGCCCACTTAAAAAACTCTTGCTACACGTGGTTCCTCTTTACCACTTCCTGTCAGCTACTTGCTGACTCAGCCTCCTCATCACAGGTTAATTTTATTAATCAAACACATCCTTGAGCTGTTACCAAAAGCAGCAGGAAAAAATGCAACACACTTTGAAATAATATTCCCCAACATATCTCATTTGTGTGTGTGTCCCACATGGTGCATAGGCTTTGTCCTCCAGCCAGCAGCTGTTTTCATTCCCTTGTCCATGGTCTTCAGGCTGGCCCGGAAGATCTTTTGGTTAGGTTTTTGGCAAGACTCTAACCCTAGTCTAAATATCCTTCATTGGGAGGGAGTGTCTAAAGGCCCTAACCGGAAACTGGAGACTGGAACCCAGGAGTGCAACTTGGTTCCTTCCCCTTCCCTCTTTCTGCATCTGTTTCTCCAGCTGTTCTGTGCAGTGTTACAGCACCCGGTTCCCCTGTCATCTTCCCCTCTTCACAATCTGTGTTCAGACGTGTTCGTGCACAGCTTTGTGCTGTGCACCGGGACTGGTGCCCCCCCCCCCCCAAGCACCACATCTCCCCTGCCCTGTTCACTTCTACCACCTCCAGCATGCCCCTCCCACCCGTGAGCCTGAGCTTCCTTCCAGGACAAACTACCACTAGTTCAGACCCCTGTGTTGGGGATGTGGGCTTGTGGGAGGCTGCTTTCTGTCCTGTCCACCTTTCTAGTCTGAGGCTCAGTGCTACCCAGGCAGCAAGCCTGGTTCCTGCTGCCCCTCCCATCACCACTGCACAGCCTTGACCTGGCCGTGGCACTCCTGACGAGGGACACCCCAGCAGGTGCACAGTTCAGCCCAGATGCTCAGCAACAGCCTTGAAATGAATTCCGAGGGCATTTACAGGAGAGGCTGAGGGCAGAGGCCGAGGTTCCCTGTGGCAAGTGTAGCTTCTATGACACTTACTCTGCCTCCAGCTCTCACACCTTACCTGAATAAACATAAGTGGTGCATCTTTCCAGTCCACTTTCCTTGGGAGGAAACCTGGGGACTATCTACTGTGTCAAGCATGTCCTATGGCATCTCCCTGGGCATCACAGCCATCTTATTAAGAAAGTCCTTTATGCCCCCGGTGTGCCGCTGAGGTGCCCATTGAACATGCTGCTCCATCTCCCACATCCCCACGGATGTTCTGGTGGATCTCAGAACTGTCTCCTCACCAGTTCTGCAGAGCTGATTCTCCCATCAAGGCTGTCTGCTTGGACTTCCCTGGTCCTAATCTTAGCTGGTGCTTCCCAAATCTGCATCAAGTTTTTTTCTCCTCCTGGAAACTTTTCTTACTGTCTCATGTCTAAGCTGCTGGACCCTTCCTGTCCCTGCACATTCTGGTTGTCCTGTTTTTGTCCCTGGCTATACATTTAGTTCTGGCAGGGGAGATCTTGTGTTTCTGTTAGCCTGGGACCTCTAGGATTTTCACCCCTCTGAACCCAGGAAAGGATCTCATGGGGACTTGAAATGATGTCCCTAGCCCTAGATGGTCCCTGGACCTGTCTGAACTTGAATGTAGAAATGTCTTTCTTCTCTTTCAGGAAGTTCTGAGGGAAGCCAGGCTCATAGGAGTTGGGGCTGGGGCTAGGAGGTACTGGAAGGATTGATTTCTTTCCCACTCTGGGTGCTGTGTGGGTCTCTTTAATGTTTCTTCCCTGTAGATGATATTCTAAACAGTCTTAGTAAATAAGAAACACAGAGCCAAATACAGAGGTAATAGCCAAAGAGATTAGAGAGTCATGACCACCTTATCTTACCACCTCACTGCTGTTGCTTCCCCTGAGAGAGAGAGAGAGAGAGACCTTCTTCCCATGTGACTTGTGTTTTATTGCTTTCCCGTTCTGCCTTCTCATTGGCTCTAAATCCAACTACATTACTTCCTCATCACTGCCTGTCTATACAGACCTCCAGGTCTCTATGGTTGGTACTGGGATTAAAGGCTCATCTCACCATGGTTGGCTGTGTCCTTGAACACACAGAGACTCTGCCTGCCATATGATTGGATTAAGGGCTTGTGCTACCACCGCCTGACTGCTGTTCCTGGCTCGCTATGACTTCTGATCTCCAGGCAAACTCTATTTATTAATATACAAATAAAATCACATTTCAGCACAAATAAAATATCACCATACTTCCCTGATCCCTTTCCTGTCCTGGGGCCTGGAGAGGGACAGCCTGGCTATGCTGCCAGCTCTGTGGCCCGGGCTGAGGGATATCTTGAAATTCTGCTGCTGTACCAGGGAAAAGGTGGCCACGGATTCTTCATCACTTGTCTGGGAAGAAGCCATGCATACTGTGTGCAGGAGACATGGGAGGGTGCTCCGGTCCAAAGCCTGCCATCCTAGTGCCGTGATTTTGCCTCAGTGGAGTAGTCTCCCCATGCTTTAGTCTCCTCATTCATAAGAAGACTCTAAGAACAACCCCGTAAGGTAGCTGGGTCTGTAACCTCAGTATTTAGGAGCTGAGGAAAGAAGGTTGTCGGGAGTTCAAGGACAGCCTGAGCTACAGAGTGAGATCCCACCTCAGAACAAATAGACAAATGAAACAACAACAACAGCAACAATAACAACATCACCACCTCTCACTGCACAGCCCAGCCTCAGCCACAACCCAACAGAGTGGCTTCGCAGGATGCTTTCATTCCCGTCACCACTTGAGGACAATTTTCTTTACCACTGTGCTTTGGTGGGGCTCTTGGGGAGGGACCCACAGTCTAAATCAGCTGGGGATGTTTGTCTGGGGGTTGGGGTTGGGTTCTTTTTTGTTTGTTTGTTTGTTTTGAGACAGGATTTCTCTGTGTAGTTTTGGTGCCTGTCTTGGATTTCGCTCTGTAGGCCAGGCTGGCCTTGAACTCACAGAGATCTGCCTGGCTCTGCCTCCTGAGTGCTAGGATTATAGGCGTGTGCCACCACCGCCTGGCTTAAATGCCCATGCAAAGCACAGATATCACCGAAGCGGACCGCAGAAGCTGCCTTGAGAATGTCCTTGACTGTTGGGGCCTCCATTGTGCTCCCTGTGGGGGACTTCTTCCGGTTCTCTAACTAAATAATTAAATATGAGTTTACAGGTCTCACTCTCCAAACTGGCCTGAAACTATGTAAATTGGGCTGTCCTCCAACTCATCACCATCCTGTCTTAACCTCCCAATGCTGTGATTACAGACGTGAGCCATCACACCAACCAAATAGGGAACTTTTTTCTACATTATTATTATTATTATTATTATTATTATTATTATTATTATTTGTGTGTGTGTGTGTGTGTGTGTGTGTGTGCTCTGCAGAAAGACTTCCAAAGAAGGTTTGAGTTTGATGTCTAAAAACAGCAGCAGAGCTACAGAGCTGGGAGTAAGGGCTGAAGAGGCAAAGCAACCTCACATGACCCTTCCTGGGCCCGTGGTGATCTGGCTGGCTGGGAAGGCAAGACTGTCTGTGAGCAACACCTTTGTCACCCAAGAGTGGGCCTGGGCCACACGGGCGTCTGCCACCAGCTTATTAACTCCGGGTGCAAAACCTGGCACCAAGAGTGTGCCCAGTAAATACGTAAATGAATTGCATGCCTGAATGTCGTCTTTGGGGTGGGGTATGTTCATGTTTACAGCCCGACTCCCACCACTCCGGCCACACGGTGACTCACAGCACTGACTGACATCATCTTCCTGCCTAGGGGACCACAACAGCAGCCTGGAGGCTAAGCTCCACTCATAACTATCTCCTCTCCCACGCTGCCAGGCAGAGATAAGGGAGCCTGAGAAAGTGCTCTCAGCCTGAGGTGGTTAGTGGGAGATGATGGTTCCACCTAAGGCTGTTGTTCCCAAAGGACTTCTATGGTGGGCTGCGCTTCGAGGCAGAGAGGTTGAGAGTTGAGCTTTCTCAGATGCCTGGTGTCCTAACTCCAAGTGGGGAGGCAAGCTTTTTGGTGGTGTTAAGGGGCTAGTTCGGTGGCTCTTCACCTCAGGTAGGAGCTGAATTCAGTGCTTCAAGTAAGCGAGGGATGCTTAAACTTCCTGTGAAAGATCCCTCAGCCTCCTCTGGAGCCTCACTGAGGTCCTGCGCTTCTCTGTTAGGGTCCAAGCTGGCTGCGCATCTCAGCTCTAGCCTGGCAGAGCAAACATTGCCTCCATCCTTGTCTTAATCCAGTCTCTGTCTTTTCTGGACTCTCCTCTCCCTGAACGATGAAGAGGTGAGGAGGGCTGGTCTCGAGGCCCTCTTCCACGGTCTGGGATCCTGCATCTGAAGTCTCTCCAGCGCTGTTCCGGCTGTGCTTGGTTCTAGAAACCTGACCAAAAAGAGAGTGGGAGATGATGTAAAGTGACATTGCCCTTAGGAACTGAGCATGCGGACTCCTGGTGGATAGGGAAGGAGAAGAATGATGGGGTACAGCATGAGACATTTGGGGCCTCTTGGATATATGTACACCTTCAGATACTCCAAAATGGCTGGGCTCTGCTGGAAGGCTCCACCAAGGAGCTTAGGGGTGGTCAGAGCTCCCTGCCCACTTCTAGCCCCGGGAAAGACAGCTGAGGTCCTAAGCCATAATACCCCGTCTGAGGAGACCAGGCCTTTCTTTCCTTCCTTCCTTGATCCCTTCCTTCCTTTCTTTTTTGTTTTTTGTCTTTTATTTTTTATGTTTTGGTTTTGAGACAGGGTCTCATGGAACCCAGGCTGGCCTTGAACTTCTGATACTCCTGCCTTGGGCCTCTGCAGTGCTGGGATTATAGGTGTGTACCACCATGCCTAGTTTGAGCCAAAGCCTTCCAACCCACATTGTGTGCCCAGCCAGACCAACGGCTGGGCAGGGACCCTCCTTTTGTCCTTGGATCTTCTTTGCCCCACACAGGGTTTCCACCCAGCAGACACCTGCCAGGATAGACAGAAGAGCAGCTGCCCCACCCCTACACTGTCACCTGTGCCCCCCACGCTGGACCTGCCAAGAGACAGGAGGCCGTGGGCTGGGAGGGTGGGACTGGAGCAGGCCTGGGCACTCTCTCCACAACTCATTGCCCAATGCGTCTTCCCTTGCCACCTGCACAGGCCTGGGCCCCGGGGCCTTGGCTTACCACAGGGCCCTGGGACAAACCCCACAAAACAGAGCCCCATTGACGGCAGGCCATCAGGGCTGGGTAGGAGGAGACCAAGTCAGCCACTGGGTGGTGAGGGTAGCCGTGGGAGCCCTATCATCCTGTTCCAAGTGAGGAGAGCCTGCGGGGGCTAGGGGTGGGGGTGGGGGTGTGTGCTTCTCGCCCCAAGTAGTCTCTGTTTAGGTACAGCTCTCCAGTCTGGGTGATGGCTGGGAGAGGCCCTCCCATATCCTCAGGGAGAGGGGCTCCCCCCAGGCCCACAAGGCCCCTCCCTCTCACCTGTGGTAATCACAGCAGGAATGTGGAACCCAGGGCCAGCCCCGCTGGGAAAGGATAAAAAGGCCCTTGGCGGCTCAGCAGCTCACTGTGCTAGCTCCCTCCGACTCCCAGCTGCTCCCTCGGCTCCCAGCTGCTTCCTCACTTGCCGTCAGTCATGAGGTCCTCTGTGTCCCGGCAGACTTACTCCACGAAGGGAGGCTTCAGCTCTAACTCAGCCAGCGGAGGGGGCGGGAGTCGGATGCGAACCAGCTACAGCTCGGTGACCATGTCCAGGAACAGCGGCAGCGGCAGTGGCGGTGTGGTCCGCTCTTGCCCCGGCTCTGGGGGCTTCGGCAGCCGGAGCCTCTATAATTTGGGAGGCAAGAACATCTCTGTCAGTGTGGCTGGTGGAGCCTCCTCTGGCCGGGCACTAGGAGGCTTTGGCAGTGGGGTCTATGTGGGCCTAGGGGCTGGCAGGCAGACATTTGGGCCAGTCTGTCCTCCTGGGGGAATTCAGGAAGTCACTGTCAACCAGAGTCTGCTGACACCTCTCAATGTGGAGATAGATCCTGAGATCCAGCGGGTACGCACCCAGGAGCGCGAGCAGATCAAGACCCTCAACAACAAGTTTGCGTCCTTCATCGACAAGGTGGGTGGGGCACAATTGGGGGAGGGGGGCTGGAAGCTGGACCGCTAATGGAGGATGGTCTGGTCAAAGGGAGATTCAGCCATATGCACTAGGCAGGCAGGGTGGGATGACTGTGGTTTCTGCCTACCTTGAGTTGGGGTTGAAACCTGATGGCTGAGGTTTCTGCTGTGAGAGTGCCTCAGGTGACAGGCGCCCAGCCCATCTGACTGCGTTGGAGCCTTTCAAACTGTTAAGCAGCAGCCTTACCTCATAATCAAAACTTGTGTGGTCCTCAGGGTTCCTGTTAGGGAGGTGGCCTTTAATGACTTCTGTCATTTTATAGCTGTGGGCAACTATGCATGGCTGAGGAATCATACAAATTATCCCAGGTTGAAGCCTTGGGATCCTGTCTGTCCTCTCCAGCTGGAGAAGCCTTGGGGTCAGTTACAATCAGAACGTGGGGTACAAAGGAAACCCTCATTACTTCTCCTTTTCTGGTTCCCTGTTCCAGCCGAGAGGCTCAGGCTGGGGTGGACAGTGAGGAGGGTGGCCACCATACGGTTTGACTGTTATGCTCTGGGAGTGTCCGGGGTCCTTGTCTCACCTACAGGTTGACTGGGATGGCTCTGGTGCCACTGTCTAGCATTTCTTGCTCCATTCTGTTAGCACTGTGTACCTTGGCTCTGAGCCTAGGCAGTGGGGTCATGACGAAGGTCTGAGGGGTAACTCATTGGGTCCGTGATTTGAACTTTGAACACAGAAGGGCCCCATCCCCTTTCTCATGTGGCACCCACAGGGTTCCATGAGGAGTCAGGGTGGGTGAGGCTTTGTCCATTTCAACGGTATGAAAACAGAGGCTTAGAGTGGTCCTGTGGCTTGCCCAGGATCACACAGGTACTTGACAGCAGAGATGAAACTGTGAAGTAGGTTGCAGAACCCCACGGTCTTGAGCACCAAAGTGCACCTGCTACAGAGCTCCTGGTCACGTGACTGGGCCAGGGTTGCTGTGGAGGTGGGACCTGGATAACAGAGGATGAGGCAAGTGCCACCCACTTCTCACCTTCTCCCCCGATGATGACTTTTGGTTCTTTTGTGAGCTGCTGTGTGGGTGCTAGGAATTGAATTTGGGTCCTCTAGAAGATCAGCCAGTGCTCTTAACTGCTGAGCCATCTTGCCAGTGCCATCCATCTCTCTGATATTTTTGACAGTTGACTTCGATGCAGGATTGGTCTCATAAACACTGACCTCATCCAGTTTCACTCACGACAAGTGAGAAAGTGAAACAGAGAATCAGGTGCTTAGCTCAGGTGACCAGCACACATAACATGAGCTCAGGAGCGTGTTTGTTAACTCCGGAGTCTTTTCTATCTGTGTGGACTGTCGTTCGAGCAGGATCGTTCCTTCCCAGTGAGATGTAGGTGATGCTGCACCGCCTCAATGATGCCGGCCCCCGGGGTGCTAGATGAGGCTCCCCAGATGACGTCCACCCATCCTTGTTTCCCTGGCCAGGTACGTTTCCTGGAGCAGCAGAACAAGGTGCTGGAGACCAAGTGGGCCCTGCTGCAGGAGCAGAGCCAGAACGTAGGGGTCGCCCAGAGCCTGGAACCCTTCTTTGAGACTTTCCTGAGCAACCTGAGGAGGCAGCTGGATGCCAAGCAGAGCGAGCGTGGGAGGCTGGATATGGAGCTGAGGAGTGTGCAAGACAATCTGGAGGACTTCAAGAACAAGTGAGGCATATAATGTGACATTGTGGAAAAGAACTGCCCCTCCCCCAACCCAGGGAGAGCGACCCCTGCTGGGGGCCTGGGGCATTGGCATGTTTGTGATTTTTTTCATTTATTTATTTTATTATTATTATTATTATTATTATTATTATTATTATTATTACCACTACTACCACCACCACTACTACTATTATTATTTGTCTTTTTGAGACAAGGTCTCATTCTTAGCCCAGGCTAGCTTTGACCTCTTGGTGATCCTCCTGCCTCAGTCTCAGGGAATACATGTGTGAGTCACCCACTGTACTTAGTTTCATAATTTTAATTTATAAGGTGGGGAGAATAGTGTCCCAAACCCCATGCTCTTGTCATTGACATTTGGCTCAGCCAACCTCTTTTTGTCCCTTTCTTTTCCTGCCTTCTCCTTTTTTGTCTCCAAGCAAGTCTCGTCATCTTGTAACTTCATTCATAAATATGTTTACTAGGCACACGTGAGAGGTTGGTTAAACCACCTCTCCCGAGTAAAGCCAGAACTGACACAGGAAACCAGGGGCCTGGGGCAGCCAAGCCCAAGCCTCATTTTCCTTACTACAGTTATGACAATTGCAAGTTTACAGGTCAGCAGAAGAGGCTGCTTCCCAGCCCAGCATGCTCAAGGTTATATAAAGCACAACAATGCTATTTTTTCTTCAGAAAAACGTCTGAGGTACGGGAACATCACATGCCCTAACTATTCTCTAGAAACTGAGGAAGGCCACTGGCACTCCCATGCTCTTTCTTATGTTGGCATTCCACAGTCCCTTCTTGAGAAATACCAACATCGGATGTTCCTGTGCCTGTGTCCCAAGTTCCTTACATCCTCACACAGTCTTAATTCAAACCCCAACAGGTATGTTTCTATAGTTCATTTGCCTAACTCGACCTAACAAAACTTAAGCACAATGCCACAATCATATCTAAAATGTTCAGAATACTAGTTCCTCAGCCTCATGGAATACCTAGTTTGGAATTTTCAGCTGGTCCATAAATACCATAAACTTAGAAAATTGAGCGTTTGAAATGAGATCCAAATGACATTCCTACAACATGGTTGGCAGTACATATATTTATAACATTTAAGTGTAATTTTAAAATAATTTCTCCCAGGCAAAGGCAGGCGGATCTCTGAGTTTGAGTCCAGCCTAGTCTACAGAGCAAGTTCCAGGACAGCCAGGGCTACGCAGAGAAACTCTGTCTCAAAAACAACAAACAAACAAACAAACAAACAAACAACAAAAAACTTTTCCCATAACTTGACACTGGTAATTTCTAAGCCTTAGTCTCAGCAGAAGCAGTTGGGCAGGAGTTGTTTCAAATGGCAGCATGTTGTTGAAAGTGGAGACAGAGGTTAATCACTGTTGACACAGCTGTTCTGTCTGGTAGCGCCTCCAAGGGCTCGGATCCAAAGAGATGGCAGTCCCACAGTGCCATAACATTGTGCAAATTCAGTGCCCCTTTCTTCAAAAGGGGAAGAAAGTGTTTAAATAAAGACATCACCCCAGCTTCTTCACTGGTTGATAGCATTAAAGAACTGTTCCTCAAAGATGTTTCTGGGTGGAGGGAGAAACCTATCAAGTCTTCCTGGGAGTCAGGTGAGCCCACTGCCTAAAAGACAGAACTGGACTGAGCTGACCTGAGCCTTCCCTGTGTTACAGGTACGAGGATGAAATCAACAAGCGCACTGCCTTGGAGAATGAATTTGTGTTGCTCAAGAAGGTGTGTGGGGTGGCCAAGCTGGGGGAGGAGGTCCTTTGGCTGCCAGGGCCTGGGTGGATCTGCAGAGAACTGGACTCTGGTCTGAGCATTCTGCCCTCTCCCTCTCTTCAGGATGTAGATGCTGCATATATGGGCAGAATGGATCTGCATGGCAAAGTGGACACCTTGAACCAGGAGATTGAATTCCTGCAACATCTGTTTGAGGCGGTGAGGAGACAAATGGACAGACACGATTTGCATACATTTATGTATCACTGGAGAGTCTCCCATGAAGGCGTGAACTCAGCAGTGTAACTAAATTGGTAAAAGTTTGGAGCCTACAGGACTGGGCAAGGCTTGGTGGCACAAGCCTTTAATCCTAGCATTTGGAAGCAGAGGCAGGTGGTGTGAATTTGGGGCCAGCCTGGTCTATGAAGATGTTGTAGGCCATCCAGGGTGACACAGAGAGACATGGTCTCAAAAAGAAAAAAGTTGGGAACCCACCCTTTTAATGAGTATTAACTCTCATATAGTAGACGCGTTCAACAGGGCCAGGCCCTGGGCCAACTTTGTGCATAATCCTCTTAACAGCTTCATAGTGTAGGTGCTACCATTGTGCCCATTTGAAAGCCAATGGTATTGTGGTACAGAGTAACTGTAGAGGCAGTTCCCTTTGCCTGATCAGTTTGTAATGGGGCAGCAGGGATAGGCAAACAGGGATTGTGCTCCAGGTTTGTCTGGTAGGGTGGCGGGTAGTTCAGTGAGTCCAGGACCGATCCCAGGAGACAGGGATCCTGGGAGACTGGGTCCAGAGAGTTGAGCTTAGTGGGAATTTATTAGAGAAGCAGCTATTCCTAGCATCAGCAGGGACCTCACAGCTAACCTTCCATCCAGGGCAAAACCCCTTTCTGTGCCATCCAGACAGGGGGTCATGCAGCCTCTACTTGAATCCTCCAGGAGGTGGGGTGCTCACTGCCTGTGAGGTCAGGTGTTGCCCCCACTGAGAGCTCTGTTAAAAGGTGACTAAGGCTGGGCGGTGGTGGCGCACGCCTTTAATCCCAGCACTGGAGGCAGAGGCAGGCAGATCTCTGTGAGTTCGAGGCCAGCCTGGTCTACATAAGTGAGTTCCAGGACAGCCAGGGTTGTTACACGGAGAAACTCTGTCTCAAAAAACCAAAACCAAAACCAAACAAAAACAACAAAAGGTTGAATTGAATCTTATGACGATGAAGAAACAAAAACCCGAGGGATATGAGAAGCCAGACAACAGGGCTCTTAGTATTTAGCAAGCAGATGGGCGGGGAAAGCAAACAGACATCTATTCTTGCACCCCAACATTCCTTTAGTTTGTGTGCTGTGTTTTAGATACCACCTTGTCATTCTGGCTGTTTAGACAGTTTCTGGAGATTTTCACATGGATGCTTTCAAGAGCGATGTACACACACTTTTCTCTAATAATCGGGTAGTTGAAAAAAAGAGTGTGTGTGTGTGTGTGTGTGTGTGTGTGTGTGTGTGTGTGTGTGTGTAAGCAAGTGCTATGCCACTGAGCTCCATCTCCAGCGATTAGTTTTTCAAACAAGCCCTGGCTATATAATCCATCCTGGTCTGACATTCATAGCCCTTTTTCTGCCTCAGCTTGCCCACCAAGCACTAAGACTATAGGCATGGTCCACCACACCTTGTGCTAGCTGAATTTTTAAACAAAACGCAAGAGTTAATGTCTCTCTTCCTCTCTTATACTGCTGCTGGGGTGTGTACCATCAAGCAATGCCATGTAGGCACTTGGGAACTGGATCACCCTATCCCATGTGTTAGTGGTGCCTTAAAAAAAAACTGGGTAAATGTTCTGTTTAGAATTTTAAATTAAAATATTTTTATGATTATTGTTTTTGTGAGGGACTCATGTACCCCAGGCTAGTCTCAAACTTGCTATGTAGCTGAGAGTGACTGAACTCTTGATCTTCCTGTGTTGACTAAGATTACAGGTGTACACCACCACTTCTGGCTTGAACCCAGGGCTTTGTGCATGCTAGATAAGCACTCCACGAACTAAGTTACTCACCCAGACCCTCCTGTTTTGGTCTTTGACAACATAAGCCATTGACGGAGGTAAGAAGACAATCAAGGTCAAGAACAGAGCCCTAAGCTCTCCATTGGTGACTTTCCAAAATACTGTCATTTTATTAATTATCAAGATTGTGTAGCTAAAGCGCCCCAGCTACTTCAACATCCACCTAACCAAGATGATGTGGTACCTTATGACTGTAATCTCAGCTGAGGCAAGAGGCCCAAGTTCAAGGACAGCTTGGACTATACATAATGAAGGCCTATCCCTAATCTATTTAATATACTATCTTCTGGGGCATATTACCCTGTCTTATTTTCCTTTTTTCCCTTTTTTTTTTGTTTTTGTTTTTTTGTTTTTTGAGACAGGGTTTCTCTGTGTAACAATCCTGACTGTAGATCAACTACAACTTGCCTTGTAGACCAGGCTGGCCTCGAACTCACAGAGATCCACCTGCCTCTGCCTCCGAAGGGCTGGGTTTAAAGGTGTGCGCCACCACCACCTGTCTTGTCTTCTTTTTAAATTAAATTATATTCATAATTATTTGCAATGAAAGGGGGCGGGGCAGAAGTTGACTTTGGGTATCTTCCTCTAGTACTCTCCACCATAATTTTTTGAGACAAAGTCTCACATTGAGCCTTGGGGATCCACCCATCTCCCTTCACTCCAATGGTGTTACAAGGCACACGCCAAGCTTTTTACACAGCTGCTTGGATCCTAACTCATGCTTGTATAACAAACATTTACTGCCTGAGCGATCTCCCCACTCTCTTTTGTCTTATTTTTGGGATTTCTGGAAAGGTGTGGTCAGATAGTGTTCACGGTAAGTTTTTTGGCTATCTAGCAACACACTCATGTGTGAAAATGAAATCTGCTTGGTTTCACATTTCCTCAGGCAACTCTTGGTGGCTCCATGCCTCCTTCCATGTTTCAGAATTCCTTAATTTGCATCCTGATCTCTTCCCTCTGAGGAGCAGGGCATTTGCGCCTGGGCTCTGGACTCTTCATCCTTGTTTCTTTGAGATGGCTCAGTGTTCATCTCCAAGGCCTCTCTTACATGTTCCAAGTCTATCTTGGGTTTCTGTTTCCAGTCTGAAGACTGTTCTCTGAGCTGGAGCTGAGGCAGGTGACACAGTAGTTGAGTTAGCGTCCAGGTCTTCTGCAGACATTAGTCTGTGTGCCTTTCCTCTTGTATTTCCCACTCTGCTGGGCTCTTCTGCTTTCTTCCATCTGGTTAGCTGGGTGGAGCTCGCCATAAAGGAGTCTGAGTGTTTCCCATGTCTCTTTGCTGGGATTCCCTGGTGGTCTCTCAGGAATGAGGGCTCTCCCATCCACCCTCAAGCTCAGTTGTCTGTTCTCAGTGTTTCAGATTTGGCATCTCTCTATCCAAAGCACAAGGCTGGCTGGCTCACCCGGCATCCCTCTCTTTTGCTTTGCCTTGCTCACTTAACAAGCATTTATGGGGTTCCTCCCACATAACAAGTAAGGCAAAGTTCCTGCCCTTGGGGCCGGGTTCTGAAATGAGGAAAGCCCTGTTGGGACAGACTCAGGGTGCCAAGGCACAGGGAGGCTGTGGTGGGCTCCGGAGGGCAGGAAGGGAAGTCCTCTGAGGAGACAATACCTGCAAGAGATCTTAAGGAAGAGCCGGACTTCAGAAGCAGACACAGGAAGGGCCCAGCTGAGCAGGGACTTAGCATCAAAGGGCACAGTGTCTGGGGTGGCAGGAAGTTTGCAAGTTGGGCATCGAGTAGGTGGGAGAATGAAATGAAGCTGTAGAAAGAGAAGGCAGCTGGAGGATCACTTCCTGTCAAAGGGCTTCTTCATCCATCAGGGCTTCCTTTCACAGAAGGAAGAGGACCAGACCAATGGTTCTCTTTCCAGTCATGGTGGCCAATCTGGCACTCAGGATTCAATTCCATGCTCTGGTTTTGGCCATGCCAAATCTAAAGGAAACCTGAAGGGTGAACTGGTTCTCACTGAATGTCTCACTGACATGAAAACAGCGTTTGAGTCCCCTCTCCAGCCTGGGGGACATCCAAGGATCCAGCTCCCCCCATGATTCCACTTCTGTCTCTCTGGCTTGTTTGCCTGGGCACCTCCACCGTCCTCCACCTTAGTGTCTCTGACGTCTGTGGAGACACGTGCTTTCCCTGCCGAGGGGCTCTTCCTGTTTATTTTCACTGGTTCTGCTTCATGGAACACCTGGACCTTTCTCTCCGTCTTATGCCATGACACCAGTCACCACGGAGGCTGCCATTGGGTGGGGAGTTTCTGTCCTGTTGCTTTACAAATTCCAGGTTGATTCTACTCAGGCCACATGCTGCTCTGTGGTGGCCTGAGGGTGGGGTTTGGGGTGCCGGAGCTGGGAGGGGATGCTGGCTGTGTGTCCCAGAGGACAACAGGTACACAGGGCTGTGATGAGTCATCTGGGACGAGGAGGCCTTGGGGCCCCTTAACCTTCAGAGGAATCTGAGCAGATGAGTGGATTTCCTGAGCGTCCACCGCGGCCATGATCTGAACCCTCACAGCCACCATACACCATAATGACACACATAGAATGTCAGGTTCTTTGAGACTGCTGGTACACAGCAGGCCAGGAGTAGCTTGTCCCCCAACTTCTGCCACTTTTCCTTTCCACAGTTGCAGTGACTCACTTTTCCCCACCCTTGTGCTTAGAGCACAGCCAACATCCCACGTCAGTTAGATATGGTTTTGGCCTCCATCTCTTAGCTTTTTTTTTTTTATCTGAGTCATCTCAGGTTCGAGGTCAGGCTGCCAAGGGGTTGACAAGGGCTTCTCTTACTGCTTTTTGATTTGGGGCAAGTGACTTCATCTCTCTATGGAACAAGAAAAAGAAGTTTGTCCTGAATTCTAACCCATCTTGCTTGCTGCGTGGCCAAGCTGGTGACCACACCACAGTGGCTGCTCAGAAAGGGAAGAGTGTTGCTGTCTCTCTCTCTCTGTCTGTCTGTCTGCCATAGTACCCTGGGCTGTGTGTGAGAGACGCTAGAGACTCAGTGAGAATATGGAAGGCATTTTAAATCTTTTTTCAAGACAGATACTCATACTGTAGTCCCAGCTCCTTGGAAACTTACTGTGTAGCCCAGGCTGCTTGGAAACTATGTAGCCCAGGATGGTTTCAAGTTACAGCCATCATTTGGCCATGGACTCCTGAGTACTGTGAGCATTGTTGTCCTTGGAGGGAAGATACTCTGCTTGTCAGGGAGTCTATGAGGAGGGACCAAAAGCGCAAGCAGCTTTCCAGCTGGAGTTGAGGGCAATCTGGTACCGGCTCAGGGAGCCAAGGGGCAACTGAGGCAGAGCTCCTGGGAGCCAATGAAGTTGTGACCCGGTGAACAGATCACAGACCCTCAACTTCCGTTTTCCTCACATCACCTTCTCAGTCACCAAGGCATCTCTTAAAAAGTTGGTGGCCCTAGAAAAGCAAGGACATCTTGAGAACATCATAGTCTAGTGCAGGGATTGTCCGAAGCCATCGGGCTTTGTCACTGTCTGGTTCCAATGTCACCCCTTCCCCCTTGCACCTGGTACTCTGGTGTGAGTCTCTCTCTGCCCTTATCATCAGGGTCACTATGGATGGTGGAGCAGGTGGCTCTGAGCACGCTGCCTGCCCTGGGGGCACAGAAGTAGCTTTCAGGCTAGCTGAGAGGTTTCTGTGAGGATCACAGAAACCAGTGAATGTGCTAGCACTGAGGCAGAGTGGCACAGGGCGGGAAGGGGCACTCCCCTCATCCCCCAGATCTCTCAGCAGGAGGCCTGTGGATCAACAGTGAAGATGAACGCCTATGTCATCCAAGAGACGGAGGTTCTTTTTTCAGTGGTAGATTCTTTCTAGAGTGGATCCTGAGGGAGCCTTGGATGTCCCTCCGAGGCCATGCAAGGGTCCTGTTCTCCATCTCTTGCTTCTGTCTAAGGCTTGGAGCAGGGCTCTGGTGGTAGCTACTCCTGTTTCTTTAGGAGCTGAGCCAAGTGCAGACCCATGTGTCCGACACCAATGTGGTGCTCTCCATGGACAACAACCGCAGCCTGGACTTGGACAGCATCATCGCTGAGGTCAAAGCCCAGTATGAGCTGATTGCCCAGAAGAGCCGGGCTGAGGCTGAGTCCTGGTACCAGACCAAGGTGAGCAGAGGACTAGCTTGGGTGTGCAGGTGGTGGTTGGACTTTCTCCCCTGAAGAGGCCCAGCCTACTGGGCTCTTGGAGCCCTGGGACCTGGTCTACTCAGCTCTCACGGGACTTCCAGGAGAGGGTGGGCTCTGAGGCCAACAGTTACCCAGCATGTTTTCAATAGCCACTGACACTTTTTTGGCCTCCAGTATGAAGAGCTGCAGGTGACAGCTGGGAAGCATGGGGACAGCCTTCGAGACACCAAAAATGAGATTGCAGAACTCACCCGCACCATCCAGAGACTGCAAAGTGAGGTGGATGCAACCAAGAAGCAGGTAGGCCACAGGGTCAGCCTGGAAAACTCCAAGTCTGACCTATCAAGATCAACCTGCTCCTTTTGGGAAGGGGCTCCCAGGATAAGTGACTGGGGTTCAGACAGGGGAAGGGACTTGCTGAAGGTCACAGAATGTATAAGTGCTAGAGCAAGTGGGATGACTTCCTGCAAAGCGGTAAGTCTATCCCATCTCCAGGATGTCAGGGGGCGGGGCAGAAGGGTCTATGGTGCTGACTCTATGTAGGTATGGCCAAGCAGTGTGGCTTCTTCTATAGTCAGGTTGGAGTATTCATTTACTTCTTCCAAAGCCTTGGGGGAATCTGAAGGAGGGACTGTGATTAGACTTCTGGGTTTCCTCAGTTCTCTTATTAATTCCCTTTCAGTTACAATGTCTCCTTCTGCTTTTCCCAAGTTGGTTGGGTAGGGTGTGGGGCTTCTGGCTTGAGAGCAAAGGGATGAACGGAATGACCCTGGAAGGTGTTCCCAATGCTACTTTCCTGTGGGCAGTGCCAGCAGCTGCAGACCGCCATTGCAGAAGCGGAGCAGCGTGGGGAGATGGCGCTCAAGGACGCCAAGAAGAAGCTTGGAGATCTAGACACAGCCCTGCACCAGGCCAAGGAGGACCTGGCCCGGCTGCTTCGTGACTACCAGTCTCTCATGAATGTCAAGCTGGCCTTGGATGTGGAGATCGCCACCTACCGCAAGCTACTGGAGAGCGAGGAGAGCAGGTGGCAGCCCCTCTGCTCCTCTGCACACCTTGGGGAGACCTGGAGTCTGTGGGTGGGACAGAGGGTGCTGGTGGTGCTCTAGGGCTCTCCTCCAGCTCCCAGCTCCCCTGTTTCTGCTGTTCACTTCCTGGATGAATTGACTATCCATATCCTTTGGGGTGTCCCTGCTCAGCATCAAGGTTTATTTGGCCAGATCAGGCTCAACTCCTTCTGTTGGGAAAGACAGGAGGTTCTGTCCTTAGGGATGTGGGGTGTTCTCAGTGTCCCTACAGGAAGTGGGAGTGAAGGGAGGCTTCAAAGCCTCCTGCAGAACTGCCTTTAGGCTTTGCTGGGAGGCCTTGAGTCCTGGATTGCTGCATACCCTTGCTACTCATATCTCCGGGTCTTGTCCTCAGGCCCTGGCACCAAGTTGGCTGCGTGTAGAGGCAAGGGGAGGGAGGAAAGGTTTAAACATGGATTTCCAGACCACTGACCACTCGGGGTTTTGTTTCCCCTAGGATGTCCGGAGAGTGTCCCAGCGCAGTCAGTATCTGTAAGTATTCGCCACCCTCCCGGCCCCTCCCTGCCCCTCCCCGCCCGGTCCAGGTCCTAAGGGGCTCTTCTTGGAGAGTCAGGGTTAAGGGGTCCGGCAGTGTGATCTTCCAGCGGTTTGCCGCATTACTCTGCTCTAGTCCTTTTGGGGGGGGATTTCTGGGATCCCCCTGTCCCTTCCTGCCTCGACAGCTCTACTAAGACAGAGCCTTTGCTTTGCAGCGGTGACTGGCAACTCTACCTCGGTGTGTGCAGGCGGTGCGACCAGCTTCGGGAGCGGCCTCTCTCTGGGCGGGGCTGGCGCGGCCAGCAAGGGTGGCTTCAGTGCCAACGTGAGCTACGGCACTGCCAAGGGCGGGCAGGTCTCTGGGGGAACCTCCATCCTGCGGAAGACCACCACGGTCAAGACCTCTAGCCGGAGATACTAGCAGCAAGGCTTTGTGGGCGGGGCTGGGCTGCGGTCCTTGAGCTGGCCACGCCTTCACAGCACCACGGAGGCTGAGTATTCTTAGTGCACAATTTTCATACGATTTGCATTTGGGAAAGGGCTCAAATTTACTCAGATTTTCTCCTTGGTGATGCAGTGGGATGGGAGGGAGGTTAGGGTCACCAGCTGGATGACTTGGGGTGACCTGACCATTTTGATAGAGGAAGTAGGATGTCCATTTCTACTCTTTCACCTCAGCAGATGTGCTCTGAGTTCAGGGCAAGCTGGAGGAGGAGAGAGGAGGCAGCAGTGGTTCCCAGAGCCCTCCGACCTCCCCAGTTTCTCACCAGACGTCACCTTTGCCACCTCATGTCCTAGCCCCTGTCTGTGCCTGTGATGTGTCTCAATAAACAGCAACTACAGCAAGCTGCCTGTGGCTCCAGTCTGAATCCCTGGGGAACTGGCATGTGCCATTGGGCAGCACTCAGGGCACAGGTGCAGACTTCTGCACTCCTCCTGCCTTCAGAACCAGGCGGGCTTTGGTCAGATCTATTAGCTGTGTGGACTTGAGCACAGTCCTGAGCCTAGTTTCTTCCTTTGTAGAAAGCGCAGCTGTGAGGGGACATGGAAAGCATGTGGCTTAGGGAGCCCTCCCCTGTTCCCTTCCCTGGACCTCTGGATTCTCTGCACACACCTCAGGTGATTTCCCCCCCAGCTCTCCTCATCTGGTCACCAATACAAACACACATTTAATTGGACTGTGTGCTCTATAGATACATTACTTTGCTCCAGGATTCAATAGGGACACAGGGCTCTCCATTTTCTAACTCCGGTAATGGAGGCTCTTAGGAGTTAGCTTGCGTGCCCCCTGTAGTGACAGATGAGTGGTGGCTAGGGCTTTCCAGGTCCCTCTCCTACTGAAGTTCCTTCACCCTCTCTGCTTCCTGTCTCCTAGGTCACCTCCTTTCCTGCTCACCTGCCTGCACCTCCTCCCCAGCCTGGACTCCACTCCTCACTGACATGTAAAAGGTGGAGGCCCAGCTATTTCTTCCCCGTTCCACCCTGCCCACAGCCTGTGCTCAGTCAGAGCCTCCTCTGCTGCCTGAGTGCTGCTGAGCACTGCTGAGCACTGCTGAGCACTGCTGAGCACGGGAGCCTATGCTCTTAGTTGTGCTCCCCAGAGGACTCAGGAAGGTTGGTGCCAAGGCTGGGGGATACGAGCCGAGATTCCAAACCAAATCCTATTTCCCAGCCAGGGGACACAGCACCTTGACTTGGCAAACAATACTCCCCACACCCCCAGCACCACTGAGCTGTTCCTCCAGGGGCTCCTCATGCACTCTTAGACTTTTGGGGATGAGAGCTTAGGCACTTGGATTCTCCAAGAGGCTAACTCAATATCTCCAACAGTCTCTGATTTAAGCACTCTGAGAGGCTAACCCAGTCTCTCCAACAACCCCATTTCCAGATGAGGAAAATAAAGCACAGAGTGGTTAAGTAACGTTTTAGGGCCACAGAGCTGGATGTAGAATCAAAAAAAAAAAAAAAAAACCAAAAAAAACAAAAAAACAAGTTGCCTCAAAGCCCAAGCTCCTCATTGGGTTATGCCACCCACAGAGAAAAAGAAATTGGTAGGCAGTCAGTCCAAACAGTTATTTCATGCCGGTGGTGGTAGTGGTGGTGGGAATCTGGAGGGAACACTTGTGCCTGAAAGCCACCAGAAGTTAATGGCAGAGTCAAAAGCAGCTCCACTTAAGGTAAATTTAGGGTCTAGAAGCTGAGCAACATAGTTCTACCCAGCTTGTCATCAAGCTCAGAAGTGACTTTGTAGACTGGGATCCTTCCCATGGGGCGCTCCTAGTTGAGGGATTCAGCGGGTGGGGAGGGAAGGCCAGCTGCAAGGGTAGGGCTGCTGTACTATAGCTCGGTTTCTGTCCCTGTTGTCTGAAAGCTTCAGCAAAAGTGTTTGGCTGTGGGAAGGGTTGAAAGCCCCTGCTGGCACATGCCAAGGGCGAGAGACCAAGCTAGCTGATCCATGACCTTTTCTGGCCCTGGCCTGAAGAGCCCTACCTTCCTTCCAGCTCCCTGGGGCCTCCCGAGCACAGGCCTCTTCCATGCAGGATTTCTGATCCCTCTGCTGGCTCTGGCTCCCTCAGAGTGACTCAGGCCATGGGGCAATTGAGATTAGGTGACCCAGTGGGGCCAGTGCACCCACCTGACCAGAGAAGGCAAGATCCTTTCCCACACTGCTCTGCAGGTTGGGGCTGACAGTGACAGAGGCCTCAGGATCTGTAATCCCAGGTTGAATGGGAAGGCTTCGCCTCCTGCACTCAGAAAGCTCTGAATGAACACACCCTCCCATTCCTGCTCCATGCCTGACAGCACCTGGCTTACTCCTCAGAGCCAGGCTTGGGCAGGTGGCCAAAGGAAGCAGGGTCACCAAGGGCAGTAGCAAAAGCCAAAGCTGTGTGTGCACAGGGCTGCAGTGGGAGTGTGAGACCAGTGTTCAATTGTCACCTCCTGGTGGACACTTGTTTTTGCTATGCCCCATCTAGAATGGGGGGAAAACCCAAAAAAACCCCCTTCTTTGCTTCCCTTACCACAGGGACTAAACCATCTCACTTGGGAAGTTCTTGCTTGTGTCTACCTGCAGTTTCTTATCTACAGGTTGAGGATTCTGCAAAGTATCAGCAATTCTGTTTTAATAAACTCACAGGATATACATCGAGAACAGAACATTCTTCTTGTTTGATCTGGGTTTATATATGTTTATAATTTACAATTACATTAATTTATATTTAGTTAATTGGATGGCACAAGATTGGCCTTTGAGGACCATGTCATGACTTAATGAATATCTGTTAGGACAGGGTCACCCAAACCAAGTCACCAGTCATACAGAGTAGGGACAGAAAGGACTGAGCTGGAGCATGCCATGTTTCCCCAAGATTCTGCTGCTGTTCTGGAGGGTCATCAACTGTGGGTGGCTGAGAATTCTGCATGGGGTAGACACCCACATAAAACAGTGTACAGAAAGCTAAGGTCATGAGCTTTGAGTTCAAGCCTACAGCACTGGCTTCTTATGCCCATTATTTTTGAGCTGTTGAATCTCAGGAGAGAAAGACAACCTTTCTGAGCCTCAATATCTCTTTGCTAGAATGGCTGAGAAAAATAAAAGTGTCCCAAGAAAAGTTCCTGGTGTTGAGCATACAACAGACATTCTAAGAGAGTTGCTTCTACCCAGAATGCACTGGGCTTCTCTATTCTGCTTTTTGACTTGAAGGAACAGGCATATGCTTCAAGTAACCATCAGGGAAGTCTTCAGTCATGGCTTCGTGGTTTGGATGATCCCCAGGCACAAAATGAGGGGGACTGTGTATTATTATGTATCATTTCTCTCAAAATCCCCTAGTCCCTGCTTCTTCTTCTTCTTTTTGTTCTTTTTGTTTTTCAAGACAGAGTGTCTCTGCGTATCCTTGGCTGTCCTGGATCTCGCTCTGTAGACCAGGCTGGCCCCAAACTCACAGAGATCCGCCTGCCTCTGCCTCCAGAGTGCTGGAATTAAAGGCGCGCGCCATCACTGTCTGGCTCTGACTTCCTTTTTGTTCAGTACTTGACATGACCACGCACTTGTGTAATTTTCTCCCAAGTTTGGAGTATTATAGTCCCACATACAAGACCCAGAAGTATGCCATGAGCCCCCTGGGGCTTTATCAGGCACCTATGGAGGTTAGAGGTGAGATCTGGGGTGTGTGTGTAGAGAGAAGGGCAAGAGGGTGGCTTTCAAAACACCCCGCACCCCCACCGCCTGCATCAGATGGTCCTTGAAATCTGGAGTTTTGTCACCTTCTGGCTAAGCCACACCCTACCCTCAGACTAGGGTGGGCATGCATAGGCCTGGATGCAGTGTCCCAAAGTCCTTTTGTCTTTTGAATCATAGAGCTTGGCTCAAAACTGGTGCCCAGCAAACGCTGGGGCAGAGGGTCAGCACCTCCCTGCTCTGTCATGCTCACCCGCTCCAGCTTTCTGTGCACATCTGGGCTCCAGCTTTCTGTGCACATCTGGGCTCTAGCCCTCCCAGTCTGGGCTCTGACCCTCCCAAGCCCCGAGTAGGTTTGCTGTGGCCGGCTGGACAGTGTCAGGGCAGAGGAGATGGGGGAGAGTTTTGAGGACTGACAGCTGAACTGTCTAGTCTGGTCTTCCCTGTAGCTCTATCCCTAGGGCCTGACCCATGCTCATCTCCCCAACCCCTACCCTGAGTTCTTTGTGCATCAGGGAAGCTTTTTGGGGAACATGTTTCATTGACATAGGTGGCTCAGGCCTGTAGGGTTATCTAGGTTGCTAATGGCTGCTCCTTCACACATCTGGGCCATTTCCTCAGTGATGGATGGAGGAGGGAACACAGATGCATTGGATTTCCTAGTGCCTGGACAGGATGAGAATGAGTGCCTGTTGTCCTCCAATGCACTGGGTACCTTGGGTACATTGTCTTATCAACTATGCACAGGGACATATCTTGTTTTACAAATGAGTTGGCTGGGCTCAGAGGGTCAGGTGACCACCCTAGGCTGCATAGCTAGTTAGTGAGAAATCTGATATAGTTCAGTTAGGAGGATCCCAAATTCTAGAAGTAAAAATAGGACTTTGCATCTTATACATGGCTGAGAGGAGGGGCCCTGAATTATCACCATTCTGCCGAAGCTGTCCTCAGAATCGAGAATGTTAGGAACTTTCTTCCAAAATTCTGGGATCACATTGGAAAAACCAAATGTGCTATGTTCTGGGGAAGCCCAGTGGGCTCCAGGGTGGCCGCAGGCTACATGGTGAAATCCCAGACAGGAGTTCCTTTGGATCTTGCTTGGAAAGGCTACCAGACTGGAACTGTAAGAAAAAAGCCTCGTTTCCTAGGTGAACACAGGGCCAAGGACAAATGGAGGATAAGAACGATGGATACAGAGCCTGAGAGCTGCTTGTGACAGCTTACTGAGCACCCGTCCATGATCACGATCTCACTTGTCTTGAGAGGAAAGGTAAATATTTGCATTCTCTCCAATTTACGGGTACCGAGGCTGGGCTCAGAGAGCGGCTTGTTCAGGTCAGGGTGTGTAGCCTGGCAGTGGCAGGCTGTGCCCTGGAACCCAGGTTCTAGGTCCCAGAGTCTGTGGCATGAAATTAGGGGTGACAGGGCTATGTGTCTGGAGCAAGAGCCCCATGAGGCTGGCCAAGAGGGTGGAAGGGCAGTGGGGCTTGGCAGGGCTGAGCAGGTGGGCTGTGGTGCAGGAGGCCCTGGGGCACCAGCTCAGGGAGGGGACGGACCGTAAGCCTTGCCCTCCCTGTGACTTCTGTAGGTGTGTTTAGTGACATGCTCAGCAGGTGCAAGAAAGATGGGCCTGTGCCAAAGGCCCAGCCCAGGGATGCTTCGGATTTTTCCCTTTATGCCCCTGAAACCAAGCCCTGCTGCTCCAGCCCATATAAGCTACGAGGGCCAAGGGCTCTGGCATTCACGACCTGGCCCTCGCTTCGCTTCTGTTCTACGCTCACTGCAGCTGCCTCCTCTCTCAGCCATGATTGCCAGACAGCCAAGTGTCCGCGGAGTCTCCCGGGGCTTTAGCAGTGGCTCAGCGGTTGCCGCCGGAGTCAAGCGGGTGGCCTTCAGCTCGGCCTCCATGTCTGGGGGTGCAGGCCGGTGCTCCTCTGGGGGTTTTGGCAGTAGGAGTCTCTACAACCTCGGGGGTCACAAGAGTATCTCCATGAGCGTGGCTGGGTCCTGCCAAGGCGGTGGCTACGGTGGTGTCGGAGGCTACGGTGGTGCCGGAGGCTTCGGTGTTGGAGGCTTCGGTGCCGGGTTCGGTGCTGGCGGCTTTGGCGGTGGCTTTGGAGGTTCCTTCAATGGTCGAGGTGGTCCTGGCTTCCCCGTCTGTCCTGCTGGAGGTATTCAGGAAGTCACCATCAACCAGAGTCTGCTGACACCTCTTCAGGTGGAGATTGACCCAGAGATCCAGAAAGTCCGCACCGCAGAGCGTGAGCAGATCAAGACCCTCAACAACAAATTCGCTTCCTTCATTGACAAGGCGAGTGAGCCCGACATGAGCAGAGGGTGGTGGGAATGAGTCCTGCGGCCATGGGTCTTAGCCAGGAGGTCATCTCGTACCTACTTCTGTCTCTGGGTGAAACCACTCATTTCTGAGGCTGCTTGAAGTGCAGAGGGGATGCTCTTTGCCTTTTCTAACCTAGCTTCCCTTCTCCTGCAAGAGCTGGAGATCCCCCTGTGTAGGCTCAATTGTGGCCATGCGTCATGGAGTCTAGTCACTCAGAGCTCTATGGCTAGGGACCAGTGTGATGCTCCTGCTCAGGCTGTTCTGGGTCACTGTGCACCAAGGTTTTAGGTATTTGAGACAAGAGCGAACCACCTTGAAGAGAATGTGTGGGTACACTTGCTCTTCCCACTGGCTCAGAGAAGCCTATAGTGGAGGCTTTACTGTGACCCCAGGGATACAGACTGGAGTGCCAGACTGAGAGCTTTTGGTGCCTCCTTGCCACATCCCTTTTCCTCTCCCCTTTTGGGTTCAGAGGTGGGACTCTCATTTGTTGTGTATAACATGGAGATGCTCTGCTAGGCCACTCCTTCCACTGGCCTGGCTAGGTGCTTTAGAGAGAGGGAAGGCTCCAGGAAGTCCTTGTCAGGGGTGGATTCTAGCTGAGTCTCAGAACATGTATGGACTTAGCTGCATACAGATCAGGAAACAAGGGTTTCCTCTGTAGCTCATGTTGGCTTCAAACTCATGGCTTTCCTGCCTCAGCCTCCGGAGTGCTGGATCACACAGGCACACCGCCATGCTTAGCTTATTTTCAAAGTCTCTGGTGAATGTGTCTGTTCTTCTTTGTGGGTTAGGATCCCTTGAACATAAGCAGCGGCCAACTGTGCTTGTACCTCCTGGTCACATTTGATTTGATGATTTCCCAGACACTTCTGTTCTGGGTCCTGGGTCTGCTGTGGTTAGAAATCTGTACCTGCTGTACTGTCAACCCTACACTTGTTCTCCAAGCTATGTGTCCCTCAGACAGCTATGGGCCCAGTGGCATGCTTGTCATGATGGTGCCCTGGGCTTGCTATGTGGTGGCCCAAGCTGGGTGACTCTTGGGTGATCTGGCTGCCTGGACTACCTAGGCTGGAACCGGCTGCAGACCAGCCTCCTGCTGCAGCTTCTGGCCCTTACTAGCAGCCTGTGTCTTTTTTCAACAACAGGTACGGTTTTTAGAACAGCAGAACAAGGTCCTGGAGACCAAATGGAACCTCCTCCAGCAGCAGACCACCAGCACATCCCCCAGAAACCTGGATCCTTTCTTTGAGACTTACATCAATGCCCTGAGGAAACATCTGGACTCTCTGACCAACGACAAAGGGCGCCTACAGTCAGAGCTGAAGCTCATGCAGGACAGTGTGGAGGACTTCAAGGCCAAGTACGTGAAGAGAGGGAGGGCTGGCCCACATCCAGGCTCCTCTCCAGTGGCTTGGGACCCCAGGAATCCACAGCTGGACGAAAGCTCCTCTAAGCCAACTCTCATATTCAAATGGTCACATTTTCACAGGCGGAGGACAAGGAGTCACTAGTTGCTTTGATCAGTGGTAGATTTAGGTTCCAGGGCTTGCTGGATACAAAGAGGTTCAGAAAAAAATGGATCAATAGCAGCATTAGCCTGGCCATAGGTTGGAATATAGATTGATATATAGATTGGAAAGAGGTGGAGCCAACTGAATACTAATTTGTGGTGGTGGTGGTGGTGGTGGTGGTGGTGGTGGTGGTGGTGGTGTGTGTGTGTGTGTGTGTGACCTTAGGTGAGTTTCTTAAAATCTCTGAGCTTTGGCTTTTTTAGTCTTTAATAGGAGTAGTATTCTTACCTTATGGTTGTGAGAATTGATGGAATAAGGAGTAGGGACAGGGCAGATAGGACATACAATGGACAAGCAATACACAGTAGCTTTACTTTTGCTCTCTCGAGGATAGGGCTGAGAAAATGAGCACATTCACACACCGAGAAAGGGGAACTAGAGTGTTTGCCTAGAATTTAAAATCAGGGCAGTCTTCCCAGTGATCTAATCTGACCACTGCACTGAGGTTTCCCCTCACATCTTGTCCCCTGAAAACTGTCTTTCTGATACTTCTTTTTTATTGTCTCTGAATAAACCAGGGCCAAGGTGTTAGCCTCATAGATAGTACACTTGAGTGCTGCTTATGATCTGGATGTTTCCAAACTCTTAGATGTTTGGGAATAAGCAGTGGAGCTTAGAAAAGTAGCTCATGGTGGTCTTGACTTCCTGTCCCCACCCCCAGGTACGAAGATGAGATCAACAAGCGCACAGCTGCGGAGAACGACTTTGTAGTCCTGAAGAAGGTGAGCCAGGAAGGAGGGCAGGAAGAGCTTGTAGCGTCCCTCCCTGTTGGAAGTGGCTCTTGGCTTAAGTCATGTGTTTATCCCATCTCTGCAAGGAAGATAAAGATCTTCCTTGGCTCTATCTGGGATTGTAGTATCAAAGGAAGTGGGTAACGGGGTGAGATCTGTAAGGAAGTAAGTGTGTGAGGAAAACGCGTCTAGACAGTGAACGTCATGTATTCTGAGGGCTTTAGTGGCAGACACATCAGATGGTTCCCCCACCACCTTTGCAGTAAAACGCTATCAGGACACCTGGAGGTGTTGATCAGCTGTACTTCCTGCCCCTTATCTCTTCTTCCCCCTTCTTCATCCTCCTCTTTTTTCTCCTTTTCTACCTCCGTAGGATGTGGATGCTGCCTACATGATCAAGGTGGACTTGGAGGCCAAGGTGGACAGCCTTAAGGATGAGATCAACTTCCTGAGGGTCCTCTATGAAGCGGTGAGGCCTCCGTCCTCCATTTAGAGGAGGGCGACCCCTATCTAAGATGAGGCTGTGGGTTGGAAGTCATGACTCTTAGTAGATTCCAACAATTTATGTCAAGGCAATGGGTTCTTGGCAAGATCATGGAGAGAAAAGACCAAAGAGAGAGACTCAGTGCAGAGTTTCTCAGGACCAGATGAAGAGGACTTAGAGCTGGAGGTTGCATGGGGAGAAGTCACTACTGCTTATCATGTTTCCATTCTATTGTCTTCCACCCCACACACAGAGCCCCTGCCTCATTACACTCAGAGCATTTATATTCTTGAGGATCAGTAAAGACTAGAACCATTGCTTTTTTTGTCCAGAGATGTCACCAATTGTTTATTTCTCTCTCTCCCCTCTCCCTACACATGGGGACTCTTAACTCTGTTTCCATCAGACCTGTTTCACAGTCATTTCCATGGAAATGGGGGGATGGTGTCAGAGATCAGGGGAGACTGACTCTACTGGGGTCTGATGTGAGACGTGGGCCTTGTAGGAGCTGTCCCAGATGCAGACACACGTCTCAGACACATCTGTGGTGCTGTCCATGGACAATAATCGGAACCTGGACCTGGATGGCATCATTGCTGAGGTCCGAGCCCAGTATGAGGAGATTGCCCAGAGGAGCAAGGCTGAGGTCGAGTCCTGGTACCAGATCAAGGTAGGTGTGTGAGATGAGTGGATCCTCTAGATACCATTGATCCTTGTTTGACTTTGGATCTCATGGCATTTGGTAATACCCTTTCACTTGTGGTTACCCTCACGGGGTCTGCCGTATAACCTTAGAGCCCTGTTCCCCTGGGAATCAGGTCCAGCAGCTCCAGAATTCAGCTGACCAACAAGGAGATAGCCTGAAGAGTACCAAGAATGAGATCTCAGAACTCAACAGGATGATCCAGAGGCTGCGGGCAGAGATTGAGAACATCAAGAAGCAGGTGGGTGTGGGTGCCTTTATGGAGGGACAAGCAGAGAAGGCGTGAGGCTGGGAGACTCTAGGCTTGCCTATATGGCCTTGGTACCTCATGATGCCAACCACACAGATCTCAGAATGCCTTGTGTAATATGATGTGATATCCCAAACACAGGGCTCCTGGCTTGTCTTCCCTGGTTTTTGTATATCTTTATCTTGTTGGTCTGGTGAGGTTATGGGTAAGCTCTGCGGTCTTCCTTCATGCCTGCGTGGAAGTGTTCTGTCTGGAAGGAATGGGACTCTTCTTTTTTTTTTTTTTTTTTCCTGAGACAGGGTTTCTTTGTGTACCCCTGGCTGTCCTGGAACTTGATCTGTAGACCAGGCTGGCCTCAGAGATCCACCTGCCTCTGCCTCCCAAGTGCTGGGATTAAAGGTGTGCGCCACTACCACCCAGTTAGGAATGGGACTCTTGAGTCAGGAAAGGTGGGGAGAAGAATGAACAGAATTCCAGCATCTTAACCAAGGGAAGATGGCCCAGGAGGAGGAACAGGTATGAAGTTCTCTGAAGCAGGGAACTGATGTTGCCCGTCAATGTCCCTGTCTACAGTGCCAGACTCTGCAGGCATCTGTGGCTGATGCAGAGCAGCGTGGGGAGGTGGCCCTCAAAGATGCCTACAGCAAACGTACAGAGCTGGAGGCTGCCCTGCAGAAGGCCAAGGAGGACCTGGCTCGGCTGCTGCGTGACTACCAGGCTCTGATGAATGTCAAGCTGGCCCTGGACGTGGAGATCGCCACCTACCGCAAGCTGCTGGAGGGCGAGGAGTGCAGGTGGGGGAGGCTTGGGTTTGGGGGAGTCAGGACTCTGCTGGACTTCTTGCTGCAGTGATGTCTTGGTACTTTCTGACCAGGACCAGCAGAGCATAGGTTTGATACTCAGCTGTGTGGAAGGACGTGGGGTTCTGTTCTGCATGGCTCATGACTCTTTCTCCCCAACAGGATGTCTGGAGAATGCCAGAGTGCTGTGAGCATCTGTAAGTACCTTCTGCACTGTGTCATCTATTCCTCTGGGTCTGGGCTGGGGAGTACTGGGACTGAGAATAACTGTGCTTCCTCTCTCCTTCCAGCGGTGGTTGGCGGCAGTGCCAGCATTGGCGGTAGTGCCTGCCTTGGCGGTAGTACCGGCATCGGCCTTGGTCTGGGTAGTGGTTTCGGCTCTGGTTCCGGTTCTGGAAGTGGCTTTGGATTTGGTGGTGGCGTCTACGGCAGTTCTGGTACCAAGATCACCTCTACCACCACTGTGACCAAGAGGTCCCAGCGATAGAAGAGACAGGGTCCTGATGCCCGGAGACCAGCAGGGTCGGCCATTGCTGGTGTCTCAAGCTCCTTCACTTCCTCTCCATGCTTCCTTCCCAGTGCTCATCTTGTCAGAGTCTCCTCCCCTCTGCCCTGGTCCCTCAGTTCTGGGATGATCCTGGCTGTGGTGTGACCTCTGCCCTTTTGGAGCTTGGTAGCTTCCCCCTGCAGTGGGAGGGGTGTCTGATTTCACCCCAATGGACAGAAGGGATGAAGACCAGAAACTCCTTCTTCAAAACTATCAGGGTCACATGCTGCCCCTCCAGTCACACTGCCCTCCACCAGATCCTGGACATCCACCTGCTACAACTACGGTCATTCTCCACCACCTGGCAGCAATTGACTCTGCAAGGTTACAACAAAGACTGCTTGGTATCTTGTTCAACCCTGTTCACCTCTCTTTTCATCCCTAATAAAATGCTTTTGTCATTCATGCTGAGTGGTTGATGTTGTATCCTATGGAGAAGGCTCCAGAAGCCCATTTACTCAGCTAATTTAGGTAAAGGTCTGAGGATCTGTCTGTACAGACCGAGGTCACTTTCTTAGGTTCCCCTTTCCAAGGTGCAGAAAGTACTGCTGGTGGAGATGCAGGACACGGACCCAAAGGCTGCCCAGAGGGCAGGGGAGCAGATTCACAAAACCCCAACTATATGAAAGATGCTTGTTGTAGGATGACCTGGATGTCTCAGAGTTGAACCTGGGATCAACCTAGAGGCTGAGTCTGGAGGTTTACAGGGCCTCTGATAGTCCAGTGGCTTTCCTGTATACAGAACACGAAGGTTAGGGAATAGCATGGACTCAGTGTCTAGCAAGAAATCTTTGTTCTTATCTGGTGTCTGGGATCCAACCCAAGGCCCTGTACATGCTTTGTGTGTTCTCCAAGCTACACCCCAGCCAGAGGCCTCTCTGTGTTATGCAGTTCCATGCTTGGGATCTCAATGGACCTGAGAGGCTTTCAGGAAACTGTCCTGGGAACTAACAAGGTCAGGTGTGTTGGATGGAGGAGAGCAGGTGTGTTCTTTCAGAGTCAGAAGGCTTTGCTTGCTTCTCCACTTCCTTGGGCTAACTGGGCTTCAGTCTGGGCTGCTGCCCCTGCGAGGAGGGGGAAGGGTGGAGGACAGGCAGGCCTTATGGCGCAAGGAAGGGGGACACTTCTTGGTTGGGGTGTCCCTGGAGATTCTGTTTGGTGCTGTGCTGCAGGGGGAGAGGACAGGTTGAGGAGAGGTCTTGGTATAGCCTCTGAGGACATTCTGTTTCAGTTCCGGATCGGGAACAATGCTACCTCCCCCTTCTAAAAACAGACAGAATATACAGCTCCCATCTCAGCCTGACCCATCTTTCCCATGGCAAGTGTTGCCTTTCCCCTTGAATTTTGGCCTGATGGTGCAGTGGGGTGTGTGTGGAAAGGTTTTGCCCATGCCTGGACTTACCCATGGGGCCCTCAAACAAACACTGAGGCCATATGGGGTTTCTCTTCCTCTGGGACAGAACAGAGAGCATTGACATGGGGCTATGTTCTTGGGAGAGGTTCCTGGCTCAGAGCAATCTGTCTTTCTGGAGCCCAACCCTGATCTCTCCTTTGTCTGCCCTGGGCTGGCTGCCCTCTGTGTCATGGGTGTCAGAGCAGGAAGCACCTGTAGCCTGTTAAGTGGCTTCCATTTCTTCCCCCACTGTGCCCTGCCCCTGGGAAAGTGCCCGCTCAGCTCGTTTTTGAGTTTCTGGGGTGGGGAAGAGGAGTTAAGGGTTGAGAGTGAGGGCAAAGCTCCCCGCTCTTTTACCAGAAGACCACAGGCTGCCCTAGCCCCTTCTCCTCATGCTTCTGCTCCAGAGGAGTGTGGGAGTGGCCAGTCCATGGGGCTGTAGGGTCTGTCTGGCCTCTGCAGGGGCAGTTAATGATCTAGTCCATTGAGGCAGCTATAGAGGAGATGCACAAAAGTGTGTCTTAGAGTCAATGTGGCTATGTGAAGAGGCAACCAGCTGTGAGAGTCTTGGTGTTTTATTTATGTAAGACTCCTGCCTTTCATAAAAGAGGAGAGCCAAGCTGGAGCGGTACACACTGTAATCCCCATGCTGAGGAAGCTGAGGCAGTGCTGAAGGTTTCTGGCCCATCCGGGCTACATGGAAAGACCTGGTCTCAAAAACCAACCAATCAACAAACCCAGCACACAACAAACTAACAGCAACAAAACCAGAGAAAGAAAAAAAAGGAAGGAAGGAAGAAGAAAAAACATTAATGTGGTCAGTTTCTGAGCAGTCTGGTAGCCTAGCCAGGGGAAGAGAGGCCAAGGGGAGGTAGAATCATAAGCATCTATTCAAAGCCTTTGGAATGTCAAGGGTGGGAGTGAACTCTATCCATGAGAAGTGTCTGTGGACAGGAGTGTGGCCAGGAAGCCTTGGTGGGGGCAGGATGCCCGGGACCCAGGCTCACTGCTGCCTGACCTTGTGCCGGGCAAGACTGTCCTGCACTGCAACTGTATCGCTTCCTGTGTCTTGGATTTGCTACTTGATGATTCAAGGGAGAAGTTAGATAAAGATGTGCAGAAGCTCTACAAAAAGTTCTTTCCCCCCACTCTGTGTAGCTCTGGCTGTCCTGGAACTCACTCAGTAGCCCAAGCTGACCTCAAACTCAGAGATCTGCCTTCCTCTGCCTCCTGAGTGTTGGGATTAAAGACGTGCACTGCCACACCGGGCTTGTGAGAAATGTTTTTGACTGTCACCTGCCAACCAACCATCTATTCGCCCATCCATTCATCATTTTAACAAACAGCCCAGAAGCCCTGGCTGGATTCATCACGATGTCCATTTCTGTATGTCTGTCTTTTAGTGGCTGTTTAATAAATGGTTATGGAATGAACCAACCAACTGCTGTTGGCTGAATGCCCAGCCTGTGCTAGGCAATGTATGGACCCCAATACAAAAGGAAGACGAGTCTTTGGGGGAGGTTTTGGGATAGATGGTCATGTCTGTATCTTAATGAGTTGGTAGTTAAATAGACAGGTGAACGCCATTGAGAGCTACAAACCAAAGCAGTGGCTGTCCAGGGGAAGGTGAGATGACTTCCAGTCTTGGTAGAGGGCTTGGAAACACCAGAAAGCATCACACAGGAGATGGTATTTAAGGGCTAGAGTGCCGGGGGTGGGGGTAAGTGCTCTCCCAGCAGGACTCTCAGGGAAGCTTCTTCTTCTGTAAGTCTGTCAGAGGCTGCCCTGTGCTGAACACCAGTGCTGGGTCTCCCTTAAGCCTCTTTGGGTAGATTTTGAGTACACCCCTTTCTCCGAGCAGTGCCCTGATAGGTGACAACATCTCTCCTACATCCTGGAGTTCTTGTTTGATGCAGCAGTCATGGGCTTTGGGTGACAGGGGCTTCCCTTGACAATCCTGTCTGTGAATACCTTTTCTGTGTTGGCTTTGTGGGAGACCACAGGGACAGAGAGGTCAGGACAGATGAGGCTGATGCAAAGGAGGATGTAGCCTGAGTATGGAGCATGACTTTGGAAGTCCTGGGGACAGACACATTACCCACAGACATTACAGAATTTAAGAGGGTGTTGAGAGCCATTGTAGATATCACCAATGATCTATAAGTACCATGGAGAAGGAATTCAAGGAAGACTCTTGGAGGAACTGACCCTTGTTTAGATAGATATAGAGCCAAGGAAGTGGCCAGATGAAAAGAGTGTGGACCTGGAGCTGGGGAAGGGCCCAGGGATGAAGGACTTCCCAGCAGCAAGAATACCAGAATGAAGGCTTCCAGATGTGACTCAGGGCAGAATATGACTAAGCCAAAACCAGCTTAGTGTTCCTGGAGATGAAGGGCAAGGAGTAGAAGCCAGGCTGTGGAGGACGCTACTTTGGCTGATTGTCTAATTTGTTTGGGGCTTCAGCCTGTGTCCTAAGACTAAGAGTAAGCTGAGACCAAGGTGTCTGAATAAGTGAGCTCCGACAGAGAAGGGGAGGGGCTCCATGGGCCGGCCTGGAGCCCAGGTCCTGCTTTGGGCGTGAGCACCCTCTCTCCCGCCCTGCAGCTGTCACCTTGCGACTGCTGTGTCTCTTTTCCACTCTTGGTCACTCTCCGGATTAAGAGGTTTCTTGTCACCTCCTGTCTCCTGATAGATGTATTCCTTGTTCTTCACAACATTTCTTCAACATTCTCAATACCATCTACATACTAGGGGCCACGGGTGGCTGTTGCTAATCTCTTTAGACTGCTCCAGTGGCCATGGCCACCTGAGTCCTTCCAACCACACTCACATCCTCCATGTTGGCTCCCATTGAATTCCCCCCAGTTCTTTAGTAGAGAGAGATCCTTACAAATAATTCGTGGAAAAATAAATGTAGATTTTCCCCTTAACTCCGCCTTCTCCAGGTTAAATGATGGTGTCAAGATCTTTCTACCCCCTCCTTCCTTTTTGTTTCAGCAATGTAGCTAGTAAGTTCCTAAAGTCTTTCTGGAACTTTCTGAGAGGGCAAGGCTATATTTCTGCTGCTGAGGGACTCCTCAGGGGCAAGGTCGGCTGGGATACCAGACTCAGCACATGTTTAATCACAGGAATCTCACCAGGGCAGTTTCTAGCTCAAACTCTCACTCCAGTGGCCCGAAACTCCTAATTTTTTTGTGTAGCCCTCTCTGCTCATCCCTGCAGGAGGCGGTGGAAGCCGGTTTTGCAAAGATAAGACAAAAGGGAGGCGGGCAGAGCGGCTCTCACCTGTTCCCCCGGATCCCTGCGGTCTGCCTTCTACACAGCAGCCTGAGTGAGTCTTTCAATGCCAGCTCATGTCTTACTCATGTCTCCACGGTTTGACCTCAATGGATCCCCTCTCAGTGAAAAAGCCAGCCTCATGTGGCCCTGCATGACCTTCCTCCCAGCTAATCAGACCTTATCGTAGAGGTCTGTCTCCCCCTCTCAGCCATTGATCGATCCTTCAGACTCCCTCCCCAGTCCCACCTCAGGGCACTCATGGATGTCTATGTTTCGGGACCCTTTCCTTCCAGATGTCTGCATGCTTGCTCCTTACTGCATTTACCGGACAGGTCCACAAGGCAACCCCATGAAATAGCCCCCTTCTCTCTTTTTATTTGTAGATTCATTTATGTGCATGAATGTTTTGCCTACATGTATGTGTGGGTACCATGTGCATGCCTGGTGCCCATGGAGATCAGATGGTGAGGGTAGGATCCTCTGAACTGGAATTATATGAGCCACCATGTGGTACTGGAAACTGAACCCGGGTCCTCTACAAGGGCAACAGGTGCTCTTTATCATGCAGCCATTTCTCCAGTCCCAACCTTTTATTGCTACACTTCTTCCATAGCTGCTACTTCTTTTTCTTCTTCTTCTTCCTCCTCCTCCTCTTCTTCTTCTCCTTCTCCTCTTCTTCATCTTCATCACGTTCTTCCTCCTCCTCTTTCTCTTCCTTTCACTGACCTTCCTCCTCCTCTTCTTTTCTCTCATAGTCCTCCTCCTCCTCCACCTTCCTTTTACACAAGGTTTTGCTATGTAGCCTGTACTGACCTAGAACTCATGATCCTTCCGTTTCTGCCTCTCGAGGGTGCTTCCATGCCTTACCCTTCCATAACATCTCAACTTCCTGGTAGATGTTTGACATATATTTGTCTCCTGTCTGTCTTCTACTTGTGCATAAACTTACACAAGCAGGGTTTTCCTATGTTTTGGCCCTGATTTTTTTTTTTGTTGTTGTTGAATTGATGTTTCCTGTTTCTGGGACTTGGGTTGACACTGGGGGAATGTCACAATGCAGAGAACAAGATAGGAAGAGGTAGAGAAACCCCAAGGTGATGTCTGTAATTACATATGATTTCTTTGGGAGGCATGGGAACAGACGAGTATTTGGAGTCTTGGGTTTTGCCAAGGTCTGTGAACTTTGTATTTTTTTTTTGTCCTTAGAAGATGGTCACAAGCCACACAGCTACTGCCTCCTGCACTGAGGCCGGGAGGGAGGGAGAGCCCAGGGAGCTGATGATGCTGGTTCCTGGCTTTGACTGTAGGAAAGGGAAGTGACAGTATTTTTGTCTCCAAGTTCAGCACAAAGCCAGGCATACTGTGGACATATAATAATCATGTTCTGACTGGAGCAAACTGTGTCACTATTTGTGGACATCATTCTCCAGGGTTGTGAGTGGACTCTGCCATCTCCCTACTCAGGAAGCCAGGTCACTCACTACTCTTTCACATCACCTCTCCGGAGCTGAGTTCTATTTTGGTGGGTAGACAGACCAAAGCTGATTCCCTGGTCACAGGTCAAGTGCCTCTTGGCTCCTGCATCACTAAACTTAGAAGTGCTGTGCATGGGGGCGGAGCGCTACCAGGCTTCCCGCAGGGCAAGCCTGCCACTCGGGCACTCAGCTTATCTTCAGGGTGTGCTTTGTGGCTTGGAACAAACCTACTGCCTTTTGGTAAAGCCCAGCCCGCAAGCTTTTGGGATTAATTATCTGTCCTTCCCTTGAGCCCTGCAGCCTGACCAAATACATATAAAGGGATTCATTCTCCCTGGGCCTTTATTCCTCTGTGCTCTTCTGCCAACTTTTACTGTTTCTGCTTGCCTCACCCGCTTTTCTGTCACCGGGCTCCTCACCATGAGCAGACAAGTGTATGAGACACCAGGTGTGGGGAGCCAGGGCTTCTCTAGCTGGGCAGCTGTGGAGTTTGGCAGCACGAGGAAGAACTATACAGCTCGCCCTGGGGCAGCTAGTGTAAGGGCTTATGGGATCCGGAGCGGAGCACCTGCCTTTGGCAGTAGAATCCGCTACGGCCTGGGTGGCAACAGGAATCTCTCTGTTAGTGTGGCAGCTGGTGGCTCCCAGACTGGTGGCTTTGGTGGAGTTCCAGAAAGCTATGGCGCTGGCTCCGGGAATGGCTTTGGTGGTGGCAGAGGAATGGGAGGTGGCATTGGGAGACCTGGTGTCTTTGGACCGGCTGGTGTCTTTTCGAGGCCTAGAATCTCTGGCCCTGGGGGAATCCAGGAAGTGACCATCAACAAGAGCCTCCTGCAGCCCCTCAATGTGGAGACTGACCCCCAGGCTGTGCAAAGGAAGGTCAAAGAATACCAAGTGATCAGGGCCCTCAATGACAGGCTCGCCTCCTTCCTTGACAAGGTAATGAAACTCTGACTCCCATTCCTACCCAAGAGACTTTGAATCTGACATTTGGACACTGTTTACATGTGTCTACAGGGTGAGGGGGTTTCTAGGCAAAGCTATGGGATCTGGGACGATATTCAGGGCTGATGCTCTCGCCGCTTTAGTCAGGTAGGACGAGCACATGTGTGGAAAGACCCAAACGTCACCACATGCTGCTTGTCCGAACCTCTGCTCAACTCTCCCACCTGGAGCCTTACGTAGGTCTGGGCCTGCAGAGCTGGAGCCCAGGGCATCATTGGCCACAAAGGGTCTGACTTAGAAACATAGCATTGGGGATGTCAGCTGCCCTTTGAGGCTTTTCCCTCTGTCCTGCTGCGCTAGCAAACGGGGCTGGTGTCCACGAGGAGTTAGAGAGTTCTAAGTTGAGCCCTAGTTTCAGGGGGCTGTGGGAAGCTGGTGCCCTTTGCACCTCTGTTCAATCTAGTACAGAAGGTTCTGGCCCACGTTGTGACTCACTCTAACCTGGTATAGCTTACTTAGGGCTATTTCCCCTCTAAGCTGAAGAGAAGTGATGTTGTGCCAATGGACATGTCACCTAGGGGCAGTTCTCAATGGCTTGTAGCCTGGAGGGCTTCAGTGGCCATGGGTTCTGTGCTTTAAAAAAAAAAAACCAAACCCGCCAGGTGGTGGTGGCGCATGCCTTTAATCCCAGCACTCAGGAGGCAGAGGCAGGTGGATCTCTGTGAGTTCGAAGACAGCCTGATCTACAGAGTGAGTTCCAGGATAGGCTCCAAAGCTACACAGAGAAACCCGTTTTTTGTCTCAAAAAACCAAAAAAAAAACCAAAAACCCCAAAAAACCAAAAAACAAACAAACAAAAATCCCCAAAAAACCCAAACCCAAAAACAAAAACAAAAACCCACTGCTGCAGAGTGATTTTGCAGTGTGCACTGTATTTTGGGGAGTCAGGATCACGTCAAAGTGCCTAGAATATCCAGGGGTTCCCTTTACGGATCTGTATCTTGTGTGTGGGGACTCTTCCTCTACGATCTTTCAAGCTATGCTTTACCTTAGGTGCCCTGGTTGATGAACTGCCTGACCACAGTTTGTGCAGCTACAGAAAGAGCCCAACTTCACATCTGCCTTTGCGCAGACAGACCAGAGCTAGATGCCCAGACCGACCTCCACTGACTAACGAAGGCCCCTCATGGCTCTGCAGTGTTGCCTGATGCTGCTGCCTCACTGTCCTGTAGGTACATTTCTTGGAACAACATAACAAGGCCCTGGAGACCGCATGGGAGCTACTCCAGCAGCAGGGTCCCAGCTCCATCACTAGCACCAGCAGCCTCGACTCTCATTTTGAGAGTTTCATCAGCTCTCTGCACGGTGACTTGGATGACATCGCTTTGGAGAGAGGCCACCTGGATTCAGCGCTGAGGGACGTGCAGAGCACAGTGGCAGACAACACAAAGAAGTGAGTGACAAGTGGGAGAGAGTAGCTGTCATAGGCCACTCCTCCCAGAGTCCTGACCACTGTGCAGTGGTGTTACCTAACGCGTTTCCCTTCTCTTACTTCCACGCAGACAGTAGGGTTCAGGTCCCCAGCCCCTTTCCTTCTCCAAGCACAGATATAGTCTACACAGAGAACTTGTTGCAAGAGAGATGGGTTTATTAGAGCTGAAGCACTTCCTCATGGTTGAGGAAGATCCTGGTTCTAGGATGTGAAAGACTCTGAGGCAGCTTGTGGGATGGTAACTTGTAGCTCTGGAGGCTTGCCCTGGACTGGGGGCGGGGGGGGGGGGGCGTTTTCCTGGAACGCAGGACTTTCAGCGCTAAAACCAAGGCAGTTTTTCTGGGCAGACGGGTGTGACTGGGTCCCCTCACTAGCACAGAAGCAGTGAATTGGAGGTGCTCACCGGGAAGGTCAGGCTGGATGGGGACAGAGAGCAGTGGAGTTTATGACTATCACAGAGCTAAGCCCAGAGGCTGAGGAGGTGAGGGTCTGAGAAGATGAGGGTCTGAGGAGATGAGGGTCTGAGGAGATGAGGGTCTGAGGAGGTGAGGGGCTGAGGAGACGGCTCAGTGAGTAAAGCATTTGTAATATGAACACGAGGACTTGAGCTTGGATCCCCAGGAGCCACATGAAAGCCAGTGATGCGTGTCTGTAACACCAGGGATCTATGGTGGAGGGAGACAGGTGAATCCCTAGACACTTACAGTCAACTTGCCTGGCATACACAGCTGCAAACAAAGAGAGATCCTATGTCGTATAAGGTATAAAGAAAAGATGGGTCAAGGTTGCCCTCTGACCTCCACATGTGTGCTGTGGCATACAAGCACCTTCTTCCATGTATTATATACCCTCCACACTCTCCTCAAAAATAAACCAAACCAAACCATCCCAGACAAAACTAATCTAGCAAGTTCACTTTTTTTTTTTTTTTTTTTTTTTTGGTTTTTCGAGACAGGGTTTCTCTGTGTAGCTTTGCGCCTTTCCTGGAACTCACTTGGTAGCCCAGGCCGGCCTCGAACTCACAGAGATCCGCCTGGCTCTGCCTCCCGAGTGCTGGGATTAAAGGCGTGCGCCACCACCGCCCGGCTTAGCAAGTTCACTTTTATGTTCGCAGACACCAGGGTGAAATCAACAAACGAAAGGCTGCTGAGAAGGACTTTACAACTCTGAAGGAGGTAGGGACTAGTGAGAACTCCCTGGGGCGTGTCACACAGGGTCCTGGCTGGAAGGCAAGTTTCCCTGCTTGCTTTACTGCTGGGTTCAAACCACTGGCGTAGACAGAAGCACCCGGGTGCTTCTTTCGAAGGTCTTGAGGAATCAGTCCACTGGTCTCGAGCTTTGGAGGGCTGCACTTACCCCATTCTTGTGAGCTGTGAAACAGCCTTCACATGGAGCCCGTGTTTGAACAAGAACCTCCATGTTGGCATAGCCAAGCCCCCCCCCCCCCCTCCAAGCTCAACTGTCGCAACTGCAGTTTGCTTTTTTGTCCCTTGGAGTAATCAGGCCTTTGTGTACCTGTTTTTCTCAGAATGTGGACTCTGCCCACCAGGCCAAGACGAAGCTTCAGGCCAATGTGTATACTCTGATAAAAGAAATCAACTTTCTGAGGGATCTCTTTGAGGTGAGAATGCAGGAGAGAGGGAGGGGGTGATGCTTTCAGATGTGAGCCTGGTGTTTTTGGTACCTAGGCCCTGGGAGACTGTCTGGATGAACCTAGAGATGAAGCCCCTTGTAGCAGATCAGCAGGGTGGGCTGCAGATGTGGAGCTCTCTGAACATCTGGGGCAGCTGGGCCACACGCATATTCAGAGCTAAGGGTCAGTGAATGGGATTGTTGTTCCAGTGGCCCTGAAAGTGAGTGAGCCCCTTCTCTGTTGGCAGGAAGCATCCCAGTCGCAGAACCGTGTCAATGACACATCTGTGGTCCTCTCCATGGACAACAACCGCAGCCTGGACATGCACAACATCATTTCTGGGATCCGTACCCAGTTTGAAGAGATAGCTCAGAGGGACAAGGTGGAGGCTGAGTTGCTGTACCAGACCAAGGTGGGTGTCAGGGAAGCTACTGCCTTGTGAGACAGCTGTGGAGGGGGTCCCTGGATGAATCCACATTTGTCTGTTTTCTGGAGTCGTCCATTTGATGGTTGTTTGTTGTACAATGTTTTATACTATCACCTTTCAGGCTCTATGGGACCATTTCTAACTTGCTCAGGGCCTACAAGGTGGAAGAATCTTCTAGTACAATAGCCCAGATGTCTTCTTCCTTGCTGCCTTGGAGATGCCTCTCCTTGGTTCATTAAAACGATATTGAATATTATTTTAATAAATGCTTCTTGGCATCTCCAAGTTTGGTGAGTGTTGTGGGGTATAGAAGCTGATGAGGCACAGTTGCATTTAGTATTCCTTCTTCTCTTGTGCTGTCTAGTTGGGGGAGCTCCAGACCACAGCTGGCAGACATGCAAATGACCTGAGGAGCATCAAGGGCCAGATGACGGACATCAACAGGATTATCCGGAGGTTGCAGGCAGAGGTGGAGAATGCCAAGGAGCAGGTGGAGTGACTGGGATGCTATTGCCTGGGCTTACTGTTGCTGGGGGTGGGGCACCTCAGGACTCATAACGAAGAAGGGGCTTTTGAAGACAGATGGCCCTTGGGGAAGTCTGGCTAACAGTGAGAAAATGTCTCCACGGATAGTGAAGATAAAGATAATTAGGGGAAGGGTGTCCTTCCCTAACTTTAAGATGGGATAGTCCATTCTCGGTTGCAGAGAGCCTGGGACCATCCTATTGGGCTCATTCTACCCGCTCCCCTCCAATTTCAGAACGAAAAGCTGAATAATTCCCTCACAAAAGCTAAGCAGCGTGGTGAGACAGCCATCAGGGATGCCAATACCAAGCTTCGAGACTCACAGGCTGCCCTGAAGAAGGGCAAAGATGACCTGGCTGGGCTGCGGAGAGACTACAATGAACTGTTGGATGTCACGCTAAACTTGGATATGGAGATCGCTGCCTACCGCCAGCTGCTGGAGGGTGCCGAGTACAGGTGAGCTCTGTCTCGTCTTCCTGATCTATGTCATAGTCTGAGGACCACACAAGTAACCAAGTGAGTGACAACGGAGTCCTTCCACAAAGACTTCTTCCCTTGGCCTGTGTCTTTCCCGGTCTGCTCCCTCCATGGTAACCTAGCTGTCCATGCAGCCAGTATGTACAGCTTTCTTGTTACGGTGCGCAGCCATGTGGATGAAGCCTCCCAGGTTCTCGGGTTCAGTTATAGCAACTAGTTATCACCTTGACCCATGGCCTTGTTGTGGCCCTACTGTATGATGGAACCATCTTTCTTGCTTTCTCAAACAGGATGTCCAGAGGGTACCAGAGTACTGTCAGCATCTGTAAGTAGCCGAAGTCTTCATGATGAAGGCTGCTTCTCAAATATTTGTACTAATACACGAAGTCGCAACTAATTTAGACAACTTCCTTCCTGTCTTTGTTAGGGTCACTGTTGCTGTGATGGAACACCATGACCAAAGCAAGTTGAGGAGGGAGGGGTTTATTTGGCTCACACTTCCACATCATAGTCCAGCATTGAAGGAAGTCAGGGCAGGAACTCAAGCAGGGCGGGAACCTGGAGGCAGGAGCTGATGCAGAGGCCATGGAGGGGTGCTGCTTACTGGCTTGCTACTTATGGCTTGCTCAGCTTGCTTTCTTATGGAACCAGGACCACTAACCCAGGGATGGTACCACCCACAATGGGCTGGGCCCTCCCTCATAAGTCACTAATAAAGAGCATGCCCTACAGGCTTGCCTGCAGTCTGATCTCATGGAGGCTTTTCCCTCAATTGAGGTTCTCTCCTCTGATGACTCTAGCTTGTGTCCAGTTGATAATAAATTTATCCAGCACAGTTCCTATGGAAGTTACAGGGACATTCCAGGAATGGAGTGGCGGTGGACTGGCTTTTCTCATTGTCCTGGGCTCAGATCCTCCCATACATATTTATGATTTTTTTTTTTTTAGTGTTTATGTATTGTATGTGTGTCTCTCTGTGTGTGCACATGGCTAAGTAAAAGTCAGAGAACAGCTTGTGGGAGTCATGTCTTCCATGCCATGTCACGTGGAGTCTCAGGTCATTAGGCTTGCCAGGAAGGCCCTTTTCTTCCTGAGACATCTTATAGCCTTCAGGGCACTTTCAAATGGCCAGTGGAGAAAAATTCAGACACTGTGTAACCTTCATAGGGTGTCACCAAGGATTGACCATATTGGGCTATGGCTGTGGCTCAGTGGTAGAACTCTTACCAAGCATGGGCGAAGCCCTGGGTTCAAGCTCGAGCAGCACAGAGGAAGAAAAGAGTTGATGGCAGGGTATGCTGATGGGTACCTTCAAGACCAGCACTTGGGAGGCAGAGACGGGGGACCTCTCTGAGTTCAAGGCCAGCTGGGACTATAATGAGATCCTGTCTCAAAAACAAACAAACAAACAAACAAACAAACAAGCAAGCAAGCAAACAGTAGAGTTGACGGCATGTAGAAGGAACCATTTTGTTATTTGAATTGACTTGCTGTGTGGAGTTAATAGCTGATGGCACTAGAATGTCTCCTGGTTAATATCAAGTGCACAGCTGTCGTGATCACTGCCGATCTCCCTGGGTCTGGTTATTTATAATTCAGTGAAGTGGATGCCAGGGTGCTGACTGTGGTCCTGTCTTCCCCACAGCTGTGGTCAACAACAGCAGCAGCAGCACCTTGGCCTTGTCAAGTGGTTACGGATGTAGCTTTGGTGCTGGACATGGCACAGAAAGTGACGTTCGCCTGGCAAGCAGCAATGGCAGTAGATTTGGCAACGGGTTTGGTGGCAGTGGTTTTAGTGGTGGCAGCAGGTTTGGCCGTGGCTCCAGGGGTAGTCTTGGAGTCTGTGGTAGAGGCGTCAGCTCAAGCAACAATGGAGGTAGCAGTGTCAATCTCTCTCAGTCCTCCAGGCTCTACTCCAAATAAAGAGCTTGCCAACATCCTGGCCACACCAGAGTACCTCTCTTCATCTGCTCCCCCCACAAATCAGCATCACCCCCCAGCAGTCTACTCTCTTCTCAAGAGGGCAGTTTCCTGGGGCTGGAAGGCTGGCAGCCCTTGGCTCTTCCATCAGATCCCTGGTGGAGCCCATGTGAAGATTACAAGTGTTCGTCTCCCTGGTGCCAGTCTGTGCCGATGATTGTCCTGGTGTGACCTCAGCTGCCATCTTCTGCTTCCCTCACAGTATCCCCTCCCTTGGTGGAAGTGATGGATATATAATATATACACAGTCCCAGGCCCATCTATTCTGTTGTCAATAAAGAGCGTTGTGACTTACACCAGGTCTTCGAGTATTCTCTGTGCCCTTGTGCCATTCTCCCCAGGGATCCATCTGTCCCCTCTCTGGGCTCTCTGCTTTTGTCTCTCCCTTTGGGCTCTGTGGGGCAACTACAGAGCTCCAGCTCTGAACCAAGGCATTGACTCACCATTCACTGAGTGTAACCAAAGGGGCAGGCGCTGGCTAATTTATCCTCGGAGCCCTCTGGGGAGGGCTCGTGCTGCCTCACTTGCTTCTAGGAGGAAGACTAGGGCTCACAGACATCCATTTTCTTCTTCTGCTTCATTTGTGGGAACTAGGAAGGTCTTGGAAACAGAGTGTTCCTTCACAGGGCGCTGGTCCCCATGGCATCTGACAGCCTGAGCGTTTGTCCCCGGCAAAGGTGCACAGAGATGGACTGTTGTGGGATGTTCTGTATGGCAAATGTGTTGCTAATTAGTCAATAAATAAAACACTGATTGGCCATTGGCTAGGCAGGAAGTGTAGGCAGGACAAGAAGGAGAATAAAGCTGGGAAGTGGAAGGCTGAGTCAGAGAGACACTGCCATCTGCCATGATGAGAAACAGCATGTGAAGATGCCGGTAAGCCACGAGCCACGTGGCAAGGTATAGATTTATAGAGATGGATTAATTTGAGCTGTGGGAACAGTTAGCAAGAAGCCTGCCACGGCCATACAGTTTGTAACCAATATAAGTCTCTGTGTTTACTTGGTTGGGTCTGAGCGGCTGTGGGACTGGCAGGTGATAGAGATTTGTCCTGACTGTGGGCCAGGCAGGAAAACTACATCTACAATGGACAGGAAACTGCTAAAACCTCAGGGCTGCAGGTTCCCCGAGTTCAAAGGGCCACCATGAGCACAGTGCGTTGGCACACTCTGTGGTGAAGGATTCCTTGACTGGAAAAGCTTCTCTCTTAGGAGAACATCCTGGAGGCCCAGAGAAGTCCTGTGGTGAAGAAAACCTGCTAGCACTCTTCAGCCCAGATGTCCAGCAGTCCCCTTCCTATGTGCACACTGGAAGGGACTTAGGAGCAGGGATCCCCAAATCTTCACACTTCTTTTAAAATCGAGGGGTGGAACAACTTACTTAGGCTCTTTGGGTGTCCTGAGTCCAGGCTTCCACTTCCCCACACTGTCTCTGAGATGGCAATGGCTCCATCTGGCCATGCCCGGCTACCTGAGCACTTAGAGCACACACAGACCATAGACAGAAACACTTGGTGAAGCTAGGCCAGGGGACTGATGTTTTCTCCTTAGGCTGAAGCAGAGACTATCTCAGGGATAGCAAATGGCAGTTAAATAAAGAAAACCTACAACCAAGGCCTGAAGAGAACCAGCTTTCAGCTCCACCCCAGTGACCTTCTAGAAAGGTGGGCATTCGTGTCTCATACCTTGTTTTGAGTCAGGAATGTTACTTTTCTGGCTGGTGTCCCTCTGTGGAAAGGACAGGAGACAGGTAAGACACCTCCGGGGTCTGACCTAGGACAGAGGGCTGTTCACTGTGGGAACATGCCAGAAGGATGATGGCTGCTTCACCCTGGACAAGGTAAACCACAGCTGATGCTTATACAGTGTTCATTATGTCAGACACTGGGAGAAATTCCAGTGATGAGTTGGTAAGCAGTAGTGAGATATAACCCTTTCTGATTTTGGACAGGACTGATAACGGGATCAGAGAGCAGTGAGCCATCAGGTAATGCTATTTGGTGAGGCAAGGGTGGGGGTGGGTGGGATTGGTATGGGAGAGAGCGCCTGGACAGACAGGCTAGAGCTGCTCACGAGACAGGGAGATCAGAGGTGTCTAGATGGTAGTTGTAGATGTGTGCTCTGAGGGAGGACCACCAGATCGGAGAGACTCATTTGGGCGTCATTGACATATGGATGACAAAGGTAGTTTTGAAGGCCATGGTGACTGGTGATTCATCCAGAAAGAAGGAAAAAGGAGATATACAGAGCCTGACATTTAGAGTCAGGGTGAGGAGGACAGTCAACCAAGTCACAAAGTGGTCCAGGTTTTCTAGAATGCTCTAGAGACATTAAGGGACTCTTAAAGTGGCTACAAGAAAAACTCAGAGCAGGCCTAGCTCCCCTTGGGATACTGTCCACAGTGAGTCTCATACTAAGAGAGTGGCCTCTGCCCATTGCTGCTCCTCTCTGGACTCGAGTCTATGCCCCCTGCCCTTGCTCACCTTGAGGGTGTTTACAGGAAGCCTCACTTTCTAGGTAGGCCTCTAAGGGTGGCATAGGAAGCCCAGGAAGAGTGCATGACAGATAAGGCTATTTCTTAGAGGTGTTGTTGTCCCAGGAGAACAGCCATGGCAGCTGACCCAAGACCAAGGGAGTAAACACCATGACTGACTGTGTAGTCTCAGCCTAGCCCTGCCTATTCCTAATCCAGGTTGACGGCACTCCCCAGGGACCTGCGGGACTCCAGCGTTCCTTCTGTTCCCTTTCTTCAACGCTTACACAGTTGCCATTCTGTGATGACTTCCCAAGAGCTCTTAGGCTGCTGGGCTTCAGCTTGCTTTCATGTACTTGACCAGACTTTTGTTCTTCGAGTAGGTAGTCCCAAGGCGTGCTTTTGCAGTAGGGGAGCATATAGTGACTGGGAGATATGGATAACTTGATGATGAACTCTCATCAGAGGCTTGGAGCCACTGGGCAGTGGTCACAAATCCCTTTGTGCCCCACCTCTCTTCCTATCTGGGGAGTGGTGTATCCTCTTGTAACGACACGAGGGACCGATTTCTGTCCGTGAGTCCCTCTGTCTGCCAGCTCCCTCTCACCTCACCCAGGTTGAGGGTGCTCCAAAGAGCTCCTTTCTGTTCTAGGAACTGGTGACTCACTGGTTCACTCCTCCCTAGTGTTTGTAGATTTTGGGTTTTCCCTTCTCTCTCCTGCCAGGATGCAGGCCTCAGGCCAGAGCAAACATCAACAGTGCTGGTGACACATCGGGACATGGGCTAGGAAGCTGGAACTGTTTCCCCAGAGGGTCTGAAAGCAGTGTGGTACCCTCTGTGCACTTTTCCAACCTACTGCTGTTCGTGAGGGTGTGGATGTCAGGCTGCAGGCAATTTGAAGTAGATCTCTGCATCCCTGTTTGGCTGAAGCTCGGCAGGATTCCTGTCAGCCAGTTATGAGAAATCTCATCTGTTGGAATTTAGGCCACTCCTTCTCTCTGCCCACTCAGCACTTAGCCCAAGTGCATTCTCCCTCTGTTGACAAAGGTCACACATGGGGACACCTTGTGGTAACATTGGGATGGCAGAGAAAACTCAGTTCTAAAAACACATTTTTGTGTATTTTGCATGGTTGTTTTTGTCTATATCCCATATAGGCCCTTCCAACATACACACTGGCTAAGGGCAAGCTAGTCAGCTGCATGGCAGTCTGGAGGAGAGCTGCTTCTCCTGGGAAGCCATGGTTGAGCACCTGATACACTTGGAAGCGTGTCCCAGCTAAACGGTTACAGCTCCATCCCTGGGGCAGAAAAAGTCGGCTCTGCAAGTCAACAGAGCTGTGGTTTGCAGGGGACGTGATTCCCCTCCCTGACAAAGGGGTGATGTCTACTGGCATTTTTGACTGTTGTAAGTGGTATCTAAGAGGCTGAGATGTTACTAAGCACCCCACAGCTTACGGGTCTGCCCTGTAGAGATTCCATGAGATGCCAATGGTTCCACCACTGTGGAGCCTGCCCGGGGGCAACAACTCACCGTAGTTGCCTCCTAGGTGAAGAAGGCCTCTAGCTGGAGGGACAGTGCTGCTGCCGAGCTGCACAGAGACGCTTCTGGGCACAAGGTAAGTTTGTTTTTGTTTATTTGTGTGTGTATGCGGGTCTGTATCTTGACTGAATCTTGCTTATACGACCCTCGCTGGCCTAAAACTTACTATGTAGCCCAGGTTGACCCCAAAATTGCTACAGAGCCCAGGAACCCCCAAACTTGCAGGCAATCTTCCTGCCTCTGACTCCTGATTACAGGTGGGAGCCACTGCATCCAGCTCGTGAGAGCTTCGTTGTAAAATGGAAATTCTCATTAAATCTTTGGCTTATTTGATGATTAGTTTTAGATCTATCTGTCATCTATCTACCATCCATCTATCCATCCATCTGTCTGTCCACCTGTCTGTCCGTCCGTCCGTCTGTCCATCCATCTATCTGTCTATCTGTTTATCTGTCTGTCTGTCTGTGTGTACCTGCTTGACTTTATGTGTACCACACGTGTACAGGCCAGAAGAAGGTGTTGGATCCCTTGGGAGTGTTGGGAACTGAACTGGGTCCTCTGCAACAGCAGCAAGTGGTATAATTGCTGAGCCATTTCTCCAGGCCTTGGAAGTGCTTTTTTCTTTCTTTCTTTTTTTTTTTATTATGGATGAAACCATATGAATTTAAGCTACACAACCACATAGCCTTATGTGAGGACGTTTTCCCTTTTAAAGTTGTATTTATTTTTATTTATGTGTACACATGTTTCTGTGTGAGTGTATTCCGTGTGTGTGTGTGTGTGTGTGTGTGTGTGTGTGTGTGTGTGTGTGTCTATGGAGGCCAGAGGAAAGTGTTGGATTGCCTGGAATTGCAGTTACAGACGGTTGATGTGGGTGCTGGAACTAAACCTGGCACTCAACCGCTGAGCCAACTCTCCAGCCTCCTTATGTGGGGACATTTAAAACCCATACAAATGAGCTGCGAGGGCCGTGTCCTGGTACGAAGCACAATTTTATGTCACCATGCCTTTTACCAGGAATCTGCTCTCTACCCTCAGTCACTTTCACACCCTTGGAGAGCTGCTAGCATGGCTCCTGAAAAGTGTCCCTCCACCCGACATGGAGCCGAGTGCTGTCTGTCTACACTCTCACAGCATGTTGTTACCCTTTTGTGTCATGTGCTACACTACTTCTCACATCTGTTCCACACACCAGAATAGAGGGTGCTTGAAGGGACCTGAGTCACCTGATACTCCTCACTGGCCACTACAGCGCCTGATAAAGCAAGCCCTGTGGACTCACCAGGCCAGCGAGATGTTGAAAAGGGGCTCTTCAAGTCGTGCTGTGGTCCGGACAGTTAATGAACACAGCAGATGAAGTGATTGACCTTTGTGGGTGGTATCAACAACACCCTGGACATTCCTCTTGCTTGTCACCTCATTTAATCCTCACAGGTGCTACAGGAGGCAGGTGGTAATTACCCTCATTTTTTACACTGGGGCTTAGGGAAACAGCATCGTGATGGATGGGAAGTGGCAGAGCTGGGCCTTAAATCCTACACGTGTAACCACTCTGCTATGTTGCTAAACAGGCTGGCTGAATCCTTCTGGGGTCGTCTGGTGTGTTCTGTAATTCTGGAATGTGGGGCTAACATATCTTTGGAGTGTTGAGGCGCCATAAATCAAACCTGAGGTTCATCTGTTCACAGGGAGGTGGGCATCTTCAACTTCAGAGAGATCTGATCTCTAGCAGGAGACTAATGCAGGCATCGGAGATGAGAAGTAGAGGTGTGATTGTGTGTGTGTGTGTGTGTGTGTGTGTGTGTACCTCGATGATGATGGATGGCTTTCTTTGTTACCACAGAGGCATTCATGAGGTTTAAAACCATTTTCCTCAACACAGGTTGATGCTTCAAGACAAATCTAGCCATCGCATTCTATGGCTGCATTCTTTAGATGTCAAAGGGAGCTTTTCATCCAGAGATGATGCTTTTTGACTTGCTGAAGCCCACATGGACATAAAAAGGTTTCATGAATTTATATCTGGACTCAGAACTGGAAAATTTGATCAAACTCTTGGGTTAGGAAGCTAATTAGCAAGCTAGTTAACCTAATGTCTTTTTCTGTAAAATAAGATTGAGGTTCAGACCTTGCAGAGTTTTATGATAAATAGTGTAGCTGAAGTTTTCTCAAGTCCTGCCTGGCTGGTCAGGACAAAGCTCTCTCACAGAGAGACTTATATTGCTTACAAACTATATGGCTGTGGCAGGCTTCTTGTGATCTAGTTTTTCTACCTTAAATTAACCCATTTCTATTAGTCTATAAGTTGCCACGTGGCTCGTGGCTTACTGGTACCTTACATCTCGCTTGTCATGGCGGCGGCTGGCAGGGTCTCTCTACCTCAGCCTTCCACCTCCCAGAATTCTTCTCTCTGCTTGTCCTGCCTATACTTCCTGCCTGGCTACTGGCCAATCAGTATTTTATTTATACAGAGCGATATCCACAGCAAAATAAAAAACGATTCTTGTAAACAACCCAAGGCAACACTTTGTACACAGCAGACACTCTATCCATGCTAGCCATTTTTATATTCTGTAAAAAATATTTTTATTTTGTGTATCAGTTTTCTTTTGCCTGCATATATGTAAATGCACCATGTGTGTCCAGGGATCTTAGAGGCCAAATGAAGAAGGCATTGGATCCCCTGGCACTGGAGTCACAGTTGGCTGTGAGCCGCCATGTGGGTGCTGGGAACTGAACAAGGGTCCTCTGCAAGAGCAATAAATGATCTTAACTGCAGAGCCTTCTCTCCAGCCACCATTTTTATATTTTTCCACAGATACATGGTAGAGATAAAGATTTGATTTTCCTTTCCTTTTGTGACAATGTCATGTAGCCTAGATTGCTCTGGAAATCATCATGTATCTGAAGATGACTAGAACTCTGGATCTTCCTTCTCTCTACCTCCCCAGTGCTGGGGTCACAGGTCACATGTTTTGTGGCACCATAAGGTTTTAGGCAGTAATGAGATTCAACCCAGGCAAGTATTCTACAAGTTACAGGTCCAGCTCCAGGAGTGAAGATTTAAAAAGGAAAATTATTTTTACTAAAACATTATCCTCTTACCTCTGAAAAGTGTGCAGTGCTCAATAAATCTTCATTGATCAATGGGTTACTCAGGAAACCTGTGATGGGAAGTTGGCTTGGCTCGACATGGAAGAATGTCCCTCCCACTATAGACGCTATGATTCCTTGCAACTTACTGCAAACATCATCAGAGTTGATTCTCTCTCTCTCTCTCTCTCTCTCTCTCTCTCTCTCTCTCTCTCTCTCCTCTCTCTCTTTCTCAACTTGAGATAGGTATCTAGATATCCAGGCACTGCTGTGTAGCCCCAGGCTTTTCCAGAACAGTTTGTAGCCTAGGCTGACTTTGAACTCCTGACTCCTCTGTCTCCATCTTCCCAGTGCTGGGATTATAGGCACATCCTGCCATGTCCAACTCACTATGTGCAACTCATAGACTGCAAGGTTCCTTGACCCTAAGATGAGCAGCTCTCAGAACTCTTCTTTACTCTTTGGCCTGAAAACTGGCAGTTTCTAGGAAGGCTTCTTACTGAGCTTATGAACACAAGGCCTGCCATATGTTTTGAGCACCTGCTTGGTGGCTGTAAGCTTGCTGCCCTATCTTGAAGCAAGCTTTTCTCTCCTGGGACACAATCAGTGTTGTTGACCTCATTCCCTTGCCTGGCATTTGTTGTGAAATATTTGATCACACTGTGTGAAGATGTATCCCTATCCTTCCTTGCCTGCCTAAGGCACCTTTTGATTGGCTTAACAAAGAGCTGAATGGCCAATAACTAGGTAGGAGAGGATCGGCAGGACTTCCGGGGAGAGAGAGGAACTTGGGGAAAGAATCAGAGAGATGGAATTCACCAGTAAGACTCAGAGGAAGTAGGATATACAGTGTGAGGGAGAGCTAATGAGCCACATGGCAGAACATAGGTGAATATGAACAGGTTAATTTAAGTTTTAAGAGCTAGTTGGGAGCAAGCCTAGGCTAAGGCCAAGCTTTTATATTTAATAAGAAGTCTCTGTGTCATTATTTGGGAGCTAGTGGTCCAAAGAAAGTCTGACTATATTTGGGGCCCCATGTTGGGTGCCAAAATGTTGTTTTTCCTTTGACACAGTGGCTGCACCTGAATCTTCTGCTGTTTCAGCCAGCAATTGTGGCTCCAAAGTTACTGGTCCACTTCTCAGGCAGTAGCCCAGTGGGACTTTTATGTCCCACTGGATCTGTTTCCTGCCACTACCACCAAATGTAGTTTTTAACTAAATCTCTATTGTTCTATTTATCAATAAGACTTGGAAGTCAGAGGCTGGGTTGAAAACCCGCTAGCTCAGAGAGGTTGAGGAGCAACTAGTTGATCTTCTCTCTTCACTGATATCTCAGAAAGAGAGCATCCTTCTGCTCCACCAACACCCCCCCCCAAAAAAAAAATCACCACACTCAAAGTCCCTCCCTATTACTTCCTATGCATCTCTCTGTCTTCCAGTTCCAGACTCCCTCTGACTCTCTATGATTACTTTCTGTCAACTAGTTTCTGGCTCTGCCTCCTAACCCAAGGTTGATTTTATTTAACACAAATGCAAACTCAGCATTCACAGTAAGACTGAATATCCCACAACAGGCCTTAGTCTGCCAGTCTTATCTATTTGGGATGGGTGTTGACTGGTGCTTCCCCAAGTATATCCAATACTAATGTGACTCATGACTAAGTTTATTTGGGAAGCTCTGATTAAATAAAGGTCAAAGGATTGTTTCCTGATGAACCTCTATGGGTGTCTTAATAGCTGAATGGGCTAATGGGCATTATTGTAATTCCAAGGAACTAGACAATTTTCATTTCCCAAACTTGTTTGACCATAAAACCTCTTAACAAAGGCCATCTTAGGGAATCAAATTCTGTCCTAGATAAGCAGTGGGAGAGACTCAAGAATCAGACAAAGGTTTGGGGTGAATTCAAGTATGAGGCCATAATTAATATAAATTATATGTGCCACCAGCTGACACTTAGCAATAAGGGGATTAATCGTTCTTAGGCATGTGCTACTTCGTCAAGCTCTAGCTGTAACACCAGCTTGCTCTGTATCAGCATACATTTTTAGTAGTCATTGGTCAAATAGTTTCAGTAGCGATGAGTTTCTATTTCAATATCGTATCAAGGAGAGAAAAAAACATTTTTATTCAGAGGCAGTATTCCCAGAGTGACAGTTTCATCCATCCCTCCCTATCTCCCTCCTTCCCTCTCTCCCTCTCTCCCACCTTCTCATCTTCTCTCCCTCCCTCCTCCCACCCCTTTTCTTCTCCTCCTCTACAAAATAGTGACTCTTCTGAAATGGATCCACGGCTCTACACATGAAAAAAGATAACACCGCCCCCTTCAGCAGGACCTGGGGTGGGGTGGAGAGGGCTGCCTGCTCACCTTGACCTTGAGGTGATGACTACTGTCGTTCTCTTTATTCCTCCACCCACAATTATCCTGGCACCTCTTAAGCCTCTTCATTGCAGATGAATACCAGAGAACAATTTGGTTAAAGTAAATAACTACCCGGGAACAAATTCCCCCTGTTTTATGGGTGGGGAGTAAGAGTCCAGAGTGCTCCGCCGCATGACAACCTTTTGACAGATGATTTTGGCATGTGAGGGATTAGAACTCTGGCTGCTGGCCGTAGTCAAGCCATTCAGACACTCCTCCACCAGATCCTATGGCAAATAAGGAAACCAGTGCCAAGCGTGGCAACTCTGGGTAGTCTTGGCAACACCACTGAGCTGTTGGAAGAACAATCCTAGCTTGCCAGGCAAGGCGCTAATGCGCTGGCAGGCTCCAGAAGCACGAACTGGGAGATCCCAGTTCAGCGCAGGCCCTTGTGATCTGCCCACTGTCTCCCCCCATCGCTGCTCTGGCTCCAGGGTGGCAGCACTGGCCACACTTAGGAGGCGGACGTTTGTTACCTTGGTGCTAGAACCCAGGGAGGGGGAGGCATCGGAGACACTGAGGGCCATTCTTGTTCCTTCAGGTGCTCACCTGGGGCTTCAGGAGAGCCGGGTGAGAATTGCAGATTGGGCGATTTTTAGTTTTGTTATGTGCTGTGGGACTCACCACAAATCAGAGAGGCAGGCAAGTGTTTGACAGAATTGAACGGACTTCCAGTAGGTGTAGGTCTCCTCCACTCCAGTGGGATTTCTTCTGTTCATTATTGACTTTCTTTCCTGTCCTCACCCTCTGATGAGTTTGTTAGGGGACAAGGTTATCTTATCAGCCGAGGTAGAACATAACAAACACCTTCTGTGTGCCCGGAGAACACTAACAGTAGCTAATTCTATAGTATTTATTATGTGCCCAGCTCTACACAAAACATTTAAAAATGGTTACAGTTATTCACGGAGGGTTTGTGTGCACACAGGCATGTAGGGGTGTCAGAGGGGCCCTTGTGGAATCTGGTTCTCCCCTCGGGGCTTGAACTCAGATCATCAAGCTTGGCAGCAAGTGCCTTTGCCTGCTGAAACACCTTGCTGGCCTCTACACCAAACGCTTTATATTTAACTTATTTACTGCTCACAAAAGCCCGGTGCATTAGCTGCCATGATTAGCCTCATTTTATAGTTGACAGAACTGGACACACAAAAGTAAATTTCCTTAGATCAAGTTGCCAATGAGAGATGGAGCTGGGACCCAACCAGGTAGATGGCAGCATGTGAACTGGGGAGCACACGAGTGAGGGTTGTCGGCAGGGCCCTGGACTTGCGTCCTTCTGCTTTCCAACCAATCTTCTGCTTGCTCTCAAATCACCCCGTTGCTACCAGCTGGGCTGGAATCCTGCAGATAACCCAGACAGCTCTTTTATGGTGAGTCTAGAGTCTGACCCTCCTGCTGCTTCATGCTTCATTTGTATGGGGATAACACTGGGAAAGCACGGCTGCACTGTGTGTGCGATAGCTGGGTGTGAAGTGTATGTGGGGAGACAGTGGAGCCCCTAGAAGTTAGAAAAGCTGTTCATCTGTGTACCTATCCTGCGATCAAGGGTCCTCTTTCCCCCTACCGCTGGCCCAGATGGAACTAGACCCGAGTCTAGATTTTTAAGCTGAAGTTTGCCATCTGGTATGGGGTTCATCAACTGAATATGGGGGTCATGAAAAATTTGACAATAAGAGGTTTCTGAAAGCATAATGACAAAAAATTGTTAAAAGCAAAGTACTAAATGAGTCCGAGCTGTTTCTGGCAGCGTTCCCTTGTGTAGCATTGTGGACTTCACTACAGTCTAACTTCTCAATGCACATCATGAGCGTGTTGTGTTGTGCATGCCGCCACACCACACAACACCAAAAGATGCAGTCCCAAGCTCTTTGATTCAGCTTCGAGGCTCTTGCATGTCACAATGTGCAGTGTTTTACCGTACTCACAAGGTCTGCTTTTGTAGAAACGTAACTGCTGGGTTATGAAAAGCAAAGACCTTAAATATTTTCCCGCCACCGTTCTTCAGCATGCACAGATGAAATGAGTTTATCTTTAGGTTGTATTATGTTAAAAATGTTTGATTTTAAAAATTCGTGTTTTAATGGCTGACTTGCGCTTCATAAGGTATTGTTCACTGGCTTTTGGGTTGTAATGAAGGTGGAATCGCCAACCATCTCTGAAATGGTTCTAAATATACACACTTCTGCCGTTTTTTGCTGGGTATTTATGTGAAGTGGCAGTCTCAGCACTGAGGATTAGAAAAAATCAAAGTACCAGTCAATTCTGAAAAAAACATTGAAGATGCTCTGTGTTCTGCAGTATTAAATGTTTAGCCAAGATTTAACTCTTTATAAATATGTGTATATGCGCATACATGCATATATAAATAACCTCATTCATTTCACTAGTATGCAAATTTGCTTTAATCTTTAACACATGGTAAAATTATGTGTATACTAAGCAATTGTTTTAAAAATAAATTTCTTTATGATTTATCGATAAAGGTTTGATTTACACATCTACTGTATCTATATTTATACCCTGGGTCAAGTAAAAATGTTTCCAACAAAAAGCAGTTTTCAAGTAGAAGAGGTTCAAGTTATTCCAGCCCAGAGGAGGGCCTCCTAAGTGGCTGGATCCAAAGGGTTTACAGGGGCGCAGACACCCAAACTTCCTCTGCATATTTTTGTCCAAAGACTGTGTGGGAATAGGTCTAAGTGTTTGTGATCTTGGAACTCAAGTCTTGAGCCAGCTGATCTTTTTGTGGTGTGCTCACCCTGGTGTGCCAGGGTCTGGACGGCAGAGTGGTAGCAGTCAGGTCCTTCCACAGGGGAGCTCAGAGCCTTGAGTGGTGCTGGCGTATGAACAGCCAGGGACACTGACTAGACCAGATGGCAGAGGGGGAAGGAGATCCCGATGCCTGAATCTTTGTGGTCACTAAGATGTGCACATATTCTTATCCCAGGATGAGTGAGGTCCTTGAACTGACCCTACTATCCAGCCAAATAGTCTCTGTATTCTGTCCTGTCCTGCTTCTGGATCCAGGACCCACCAGCTACTGGTCTAGGACGATGGGGGCAGGGTCCACCCTGAGACCTTAGGATGGTGGGGGCAGGGCTGTCTGAGATCTTCTCCTCTTCCTAGCCTCACACTTCTTGGCTCTGAATCTTGGGCTTCCATTCCCCAGAGCCCAGACACTCTGGCTCTACTTTATCTCCTTTTCCACAACTAGCCTGTTTCTCCTTCAACTCTGGGTCTGCTTTGGTGGACGCTTTGACTACAGAGGGAGCAGACTGGACCCCGGGCTCATGCGTTTCTTACTGCCAGCCCGCTCCCGGTGCTCTCTGAAATGAAGGGCACAGGTGACATGCCATGAGAAGACAATGTCTACTGAGAGAAACAGCTTGGGCACTATGGGAGTGCCACAGGACCTGGCTCATAACAAACCTCAGGGAATTTAGGTCTGGGACTCAGTTTCTTGGGAGAGGCTGACAGGGTCATGGAGATTAAGGGCCCCTAATCCCTTGGGGTCTCGAGTCAGGTCATTCTGCTGTGATGGGTTCTGCTTAACCTTCTAAAAGTCTTGAGGAAATCATGTGTGGGGAGGGAGGGACGGAGGGAAAGCTGTCTTCTGTCAACTGAGGCAAGTTTGGGTGATTAAGCTAAAAAAGCAAAGCCATTATGGCCCAGAGGATTATCTCTGAGGTGTGCTGGGAACCAAGAAGTAACTTATTGCCTGTGAGGCAGACCAAACCCGAGATGACTCTCAGGTAATTGCTTGCCTCTCCTTCTGCCAAGCCAAGAAGCCTGGAATATAAAGGCCAGCTTCTCCTGTCATCCCTATCCTCTCCTCAGCCCTTTGCTCTGCTAAGTGATTGCTAGCTCACTGCCACACTCCTCACCATGAGCAGACAAGCCTGCAAGAAGTCCTTCAGCTGCGGGAGCCAGGGCTTCTCTGGCCACTCGGCTGTGGTGTCCGGCGGCAGCAGCCGGAGGAGCTGCGTGGCACGCACAGGGGCAGCCCGTGGAGGGGCTTGTGGGTTCCGGAGCGGAGCAGGAAGCTTTGGCAGTCAGAGCCTCTACAGCCTGGGTGGCAGCAGGAGTATCTCTATGAGTGTGGCGGCTGGTGGCTCCCAGACTGGCGGCTTCAGTGGAGGGCCTGGCAGCTGTGGCAGTGGCTACGGAGGTGGCTACGGAGGTGGCTTTGGTGGTAGCAGAGGGATGGAAGGTGGCTTTGGAGGAGCTTCTGGATTTGGAGGAGCTAGTGGCTTTGGTAGGCCTGGTGGCTTTGGTCCCGGTGGCTGCCCTGGGGGAATCCAGGAAGTGACCATCAACCAGAGCCTCCTGCAGCCCCTCAATGTGGAGATTGACCCCCAGATTGGGCAAGTGAAGGCCCAGGAGCGTGAACAGATCAAGACACTCAACAACAAGTTTGCCTCCTTCATCGACAAGGTGAGGCCCAAACCCAGAGGCGTTGTGGGGTGTTTGGGCTGCTAGGGGATGGTACACAAAGTTGCCAGTGGGGTGTCTGGCACTTGGCCTGTTCTGCCTTCTGCTTCCAGGACAGTGAGCATGCCTTTCTTGTTCTTTGTGCCCTCTCATTCCAGCTGTGGAAGGAGGGAAGGACTCCAGGTTTTAATTTCTCTCTAGTGTTGGGGGACAGCATGGGGAGGGGTCAAGCACAATTTTTTTTCTGAAGAATTTAGCCACAAACCCAGAGCGGCTTACCTTCTTTTTGACAAGCAGTTGCTTGATACTTTTAGCTAGCAGCTAACTAACTCTGCACACATTCTGGGACAGCTTCTCATATCCTCAGCAGCACCTTCCTAGTGATATTGTGCCTCTGCCCATGGTAAGCTAAACTGTCCATGATGGGGCAAAGCAAGGCACGCTGGGTCCAAGGCAGAGATGAGCCCAGGATTTGAAGAGAGCCTTGGTCAGCTGCAAGATGAATTCTGAGGATCCACTGGCTGTTTTTACTACCTTCATGGAGGAGAAAGAAGCTTGTACCTAAGGTGTAGTTGAAAACTGCTTTAGCCACGCCGACCTCCTTCGGCTATATTTTGAAGGATCCCGTTAGACTGAGGGTGGTCCTGGGTTTGGCTCTTTACTTTGCCATCTCACTTCCACATGTATCTCACTTTTGGTGATTTAATGCTGTCTAAGTGGTTGTGAAAATTAAGGGACACAGACCACATGAAAACAGGAGGTTTAGAAAGTACTCCACACACACTAGCTCTCCCTTTTTAATCTCTGTCTTCTCCATATTCTGAAACACAGTGGTCACTGTGGATTGAGGAGTTGGGTCTGTTCCCTATCTTCCTACCCTCTGGGGTGGGCGACCCATGTGCCCAACTGAAGGGCTCTTTTTCTTTCTCTCTTGGTGCAGGTGCGATTCCTGGAGCAGCAGAACAAGGTCCTGGAGACCAAGTGGGCCCTGCTCCAGCAGCAGACCACAGGCTCCGGCTCAGGCCCCCAGAGTTTGGAACCTTTCTTTGAATCCTACATCAGCTGCTTGCACAAGACATTAGATTCACTGATGGGGGAGAAGGGAAGCCTGGAGGGAGAGCTGAGGAGTATGCAAGACCTGGTGGAAGACTTCAAAAAGAAGTAAGTGTCCTCATGGAGGAGCTTCTTCATCTGGGATTTCAAACACACATCTTTAGTCAACACCCTCTGGTGGGTTTGTTGAGTGAAGTCTGGCCAAATTTAAGTTGGGGGAGTGAGAACCAATCCTGGTGGGGCTGATCCTTACATGGTTTTCAGTCTCCGGCAGGTTCCCCTCCTACATTGGCCCTGATGAGCAAGAGGGTTCCTTTGGGGTTGGGAACTTCACATTACTGTACACAGGAATATCCTGAGAAGGTTATCAGAAGGACACATCCCTGTGTTCCAGTTGCTGCTATTCTGAAACAGTGGGTGTGGGGCGGTGCTGGGTCTGAGTGCTCCCTAACCCCTGGCCCAGGACTGTATTGTGCAAGTTCATCCTGTTCTTTCGTGTGTCTGGTTTTCTGCTTCTGTAGGTTCACTCTGCCTCCTTCTTAAGGTTCCAAATTTGAGTTCACACCTGAGATCTGTGAGAAGTGAACAGGGCCTCCCGGGCTGGGAGGGAGCTCCAGACACCCCCAGGAGTCAGGATTCATGTAGAGGGGTATATCTGCTCCTGGGAGACCCCTTTCTTTGAAGTTGTTGAAAGAGGTCAGGCAGGCAGTTGGATTCTTGATCCACCCCCAAGTATACACACTTTAGCTTGGCATCGAACTTGGAGGAGGGAGAGGCAGCAGCCCCTGAGCTCTGTGAAGTCTCCAGGGCAGTCAGTCATTTTCAGGTCTTGGCAAGATGATTATGCAACATCCTTGTTAAAAAATTCTGAAAAGTTTCGAGATGATGGTAGCAGAGCTTTGCTATCAGGCAGGGTGAGGACACTGTGGGCTCTGTGTGATGGCACATGTGCCCAGGGAGCAGGTGTCCTGTCTCTGGGTGGAGAGATTCTGCAGGAGCATAGGGAGTCTTGGTTTTTTGTTTTTGTTTTTTTTCGCTCCTGTATTTTATGTATGTGGGTGTTTTGTCTGCACGGATATCTGCACACCAGAAGAGGGCATTGGATCGCATAACTCTATGGTTATATATGGTTTAAGCTGCCATGTGGGTGCTGGGAATTGAACTCAGGACCTCAGGAAGAGCAGCCAGTGTGTTTAACTGCCGAGTCATCTCTCCCATTCTGAAATGTCACTGTCTGCATCTGTGGCTCTCTTCATCCAGGTATGAAGAGGAAGTCAACAGACGCACCACTGCGGAGAATGAGTTTGTAGGGGTGAAGAAGGTGAGTGAGCGGAGTAGACCCAGAATCCCTATGTCTCCCAAGGCAGAGTACTGCTGTGGATGGGACTTTCTTCTTTCCTTACATTCTTGGGAAATGTTTGAAGGGAGCTGTTCATCTTTAAACTCTACCATAACTAACAAGCTAGTTAGTAATGTGAACTAATAATGAACACCTCATGTGCAGCACTAATCAAGATTATTTTCAGCCTACACATGTACCATACTTTGTTTCTGTTCCCTTTAAAAGGTTAGGTGAGTAGTTACATTTAGAAGGGTTAGGGGAGGGACAAGCAAGAGAGAGGAGGGCTCAGAGGGAGGCTTGGGTAGAAGGGGACAGAGGTCATTCTCTGGTTTCTCTCTCTTTCAGGATGTAGATGTTGCTTATATGAACAAGGTGGAGCTGCAGGCTAAAGTGGACAGCCTGACAGATGAAATCAACTTTCTGAGGACTCTCTACGACATGGTGATTCTCCAGTTTGCTGCTAAGAGACTGGCCACTAGCAACCTCACAAGCACAACTTCAGGGGGCAGGTCAAGTGGCAGCATACCCTCAAAGCCAGCCACAGGGCTCCCAGCTCAGCTCTGCTCCACCCAGGAAATGCCCACATTGCTCCTCCTGCCTGCAGGGTCAGGGCCCCTCTTTTTCCTGAGCTCCATAGTCAGCTACTAAATAACAGCCCTCTGCCCTGTGCTCCAGGGAGAAGCCACACTTGGGTTCACTGGCTGACGTCTCCAGGATGATACATCTTTGCAATTTGCTACAGCCCACAGTTGCTGGCATTCTGTAGGCTATAGCCAGACCTGAAATAAAAGCTTAATTGTTCTACTGCCCCATTATTTAGCATTCTTGGGCATCTCTGCTAGTAGAGAAGTCCCACTATTATTTGGGATCTGTGACCCATCCATGTTCCCCACAGGAGCTGTCCCAGATGCAGAGCCATGTCAGTGACACATCTGTGGTCCTGTCCATGGACAACAACCGCTGCCTGGACCTGGACAGCATTATCTCCGAGGTCAAGGCACAGTATGAGGACATTGCCCAGAGGAGTAAGGCTGAGGCTGAGGCCCTGTACCAGACCAAGGTAGGACCCTTCCCTTCACCCCTCAGGTTAAGCTCTGATCAGCCTCATTAAAAATTTGCTGACATTTACAAAGCCCCTCTGACCCGTCTCCTCTGTCAGCTTGGGGAATTGCAGACCACAGCTGGAAGGCATGGGGATGACCTGAGGAGCACCAAGAGCGAGATCATGGATCTCAACAGGATGATCCAGAGACTTCGAGCGGAAATTGAGAACATCAAGAAGCAGGTGTGGCAGCAGCCGAACTCCTTTGCCCCATTTACTCCATTCTTTGGTGGAGTCACAGCCTCTGAGAGCCTCTTGCTGTCCAGCAGTTTTTCATGGAGGCTGAGCTTCTTGGAATGCCCCAGCACCCAGCAGGAGGGAGGGCTACAATTTTGATCTGCATAGCTAATGATTTATACAACCCCAGTGGCTACTTTGTATCACTGGAATGCAATGGTCAGGGAAGGGAATTTTTTTTAACAGTCTTGCAAAAGAGATCAAACGCTAACCAGTCTCCTGTTGCCTGTGCCAGCTCAGGGAAGCAGATGTGTTTCTTTTCATGCGTAGTCACGCAGGAGTTGATTTCAATGGGAACAGGATGAATTAGCCAAATTGCAACATCATCCTGACTTGTGAGCACGTGCCAGTGGGAAAGGGAAGGAGGAGTGATAGATGGGTGAAGAAGTCCCGTCCTCAGGAAAATCAGGTGTTTGCTTCCCAGTCCTATGCTAATTTCATCCTTCCCTCTTTCTGCCCCAGAACACCAACCTGCAGACGTCCATTGCAGAAGCTGAACAGCGTGGCGACGGGGCCCTCAAGGATGCTGATGCCAAACTCCAAGACTTGCAGGCTGCCATGCAGAAGGCCAAGGATGACCTGGCCCGGCTACTGCGTGACTACCAGGAGCTGATGAGTATCAAGCTGGCCCTGGACGTGGAGATTGCCACCTACCGCAAGCTGCTGGAGGGCGAGGAGTGCAGGTGGGGGTGATAGGGTTGACATTCTCCAAGCATGGTTTTGTAGTGACCCACGATAGCAAAGAAAGGAAAAAATGATAATAAAAGGTGAGGACAAGTCGGACAGAGGCCAGGGAGTCTCCTGAACATCAGAGGAAGTGTTTAAGTCCCCTGTTTCTCATCAATCATTATTATCTAATTATCTAATTCATCACGGGCACACCATCGAATCATGCACTTGTATTCATCAAGGTGGCAGGAGAAGCTCTTTGAGGTTGTGACAGAAGTTATAGACCAGGGCTGTCCACTGGGACTTTCCCAGATGGAAATCGTCTGGGCCGGGCTGTCTGATACAACAGTTGGTAGCCTCCTCCTTCTTCCCTCCTCCCTTCCACCCTCCTTCCTTCTCTCCCTCTCCTCTCCCCGACTGTTCTTTTGTTTTTTTCTTCTGAGATGGAGGTCTCAGTATGTATCCCCAGCTGATCTTGAACTTCTGATTCTTCTGTCCCAGCCTCTTAAGTGCTGGGACTACTGGCACATCAATGCCTGGCTTCTTCCGGCATTGAAATAGGTGTAGTGTAACTGAGGATCTGAGTTTTGCATTTAATTGAAATTAATTTACGTAGCTTGGTGTGGCTAGTGGCTTCCATGTTGAAAATTCAGTGTGGATAATCCTGCAAGCCTCATGGCTGAAGCTGAGTCTGTATGGGGAGAATGCTTGCCGCGTACATATCCCTGAAAAATAACGCAGCGTACAGAGGCAGACAAAGATTTAGTGAGTGGATACCACGTGAGAAGGCAGTGTCAAGAATCGAGGGGGCATTCTGTTGACCCCAGGCTCACGCATCTTCATTCAGAGCCTTTGCCCTCAGTCAGCCCCCAATCTGATAGAGGAAGGAGAGCCCAAGCAGGGGAAGAAAAGGAATTCTGATGAGTCTCTGTGGGAAACAGCGAAGATGAGTTAAGTGTATTGAGAATCATGTGATGAGAAGGGAGCTGTCAGCATCAGCAGGCACTCTGTGGCCAGGAGCACACGAACATTCCACATCTGCTCAGTGCTCCATGAACAAGCACCAGACCCAGGGAGATGGGTATTGTGAGTGGGAAAATTTCAAATATAGCACAAACTGGGGGTCAGCATCTCGTGTCTTCTCCACCATCGCTACTGTTGCCCCGAGCCCCATACCACCCCAAGTCTCTCTGGGGAAGGCTTGCTGGAGGAGGAAACAGGTAAATAAAGGCAGGGCTGGAGAAGAGGGGAAGGGCATGCACAGATGGAGAAGTTCATCTTAGCAGCAGGGGAGAGGTGAGGGCGGCCAATCAATTGAGGGATGGCAGTTTGCTTGGAACAGATCTTTAGGGGTAAGGGTGGGAAGACAGGGAGACGGAGTGTGGTTGGCAGAGGTGTGCTGTAAGTCATACTGGAATCAACCCCCTTCTCTGAGGGAGATGGAGATGTGAACAGCCTGGACTGGCCTTTCCCTTCCCAGGGCTTGGCCCCTGGGAGGGCAGATGGGAAGATGTGGTGCCTGAGGTTATGAACCCAGTTCTTTGGCTGTTGACTCACTGAAGAAGTAACTCTCATCTCCTGTCTTTCCAGGATGTCTGGAGAATGTCAGAGTGATGTGTGCATTTGTAAGTAACACATTTAAGAACCATCTCTGGGGGCTAGGGATGGTTCAGTGGGGGCAATCTCTTGCTATGCAAGCATGAGGACCTGAGTGTGAAGTCTCTATCACTCACTTAAAAGTTGAGCGTGGTCATGTATTAGTATTGGGATTGCCGGGGGTGGGGTGGGGGGCGTGGGGGGGTGGATCCTGGGAATTGGCTGGCCAGCCATCCTTGCTACAATGCTAAGCTTCAGGCTCATCTCGAGGGAATAAGTTGGAGACGGACATCCTTCTTTGGTCTCTGCATGTGTGTGCATAGTCACGTGCATTTGGTCCAATTCACTCAAGGCATCCCCATGACATCAGCCACCTCTCAGCTGTAGCCAAGTGCTGTATCCTTCACATATGCTGTGATCCAGCTCTTCGACCCTTCTGCTTGTGGGGTGTGCCCCAGGTTGGAGGCCAGAAATTTTGTGAATACTTCCGGCTCCTGTTCTTGGCTAAGGCACTAGAGAGCCAGGTTCACCAAGTATTCACCAGCCAAGGCCTCGGAGATGATGAGCATCTTTTCTAAATTATAGATCAGGGCAGGTCTAAGACAGAGTCAGCCTCCAGCTCCCCAGGCCTTTCTCCTAAACTGTCTATTCCCCTGCAGCGGTGGTCAGCAATGTTACCAGCACAAGCAGCAGCTCTGGGGGCTTCAGAGGAGTCGGTGGCAGCAGCAGTGGCTCTGGGGGCTTCAGAGGAACCGGTGGCAGCAGCTACGGAGGGGACAGCAGTGGCAGGAGCAGCAGCAGCAGGGACAGCACTGGGAGCAGGCTTGGCCGTGAAGGCAGCGTCTCTGTAAGCCAGCGAGGAAAGGGCTTTAACTCTGGTGGCACCCAGGCCTCCGTAGGCGGCAGCTACAAGTCCGGCAGAGGAAGCAGCAGCAGCGTCCACTTCTCTCAGACCACCAGTTCCAGCCAGCAGCGCTCCAAGTGATCTTCAGGAGCAAAACATCCCCCCCCCCCGCCGTCCCCTGCCTCAGCCTGCAACTGCGCCCCTTTCCTGAGCCTTCTAGTGTAGCCTAGTCCATTCTGGCCATCTACCTCTCATAGGAGGAAGGTCGAGGTTTCCAAATTGCTGGTTCTCATGAAGCTGTTTTCATGCTCGGCACATCTGTTTCCCTAATCTCCTGAGCTTCGGATCTTTCGCTGATGACATGCTGTACTTGCTTTTCTCAATAAATTGCACTGTGCTTCACCAACTGGTGTTTGCCTTTTATCCAAGGACTCACAGAACAGACCAGATCCAAGAGTAGAGCAAAATTAGGCCCTCTAGAAGACTAGTCTAGTCGCGGGAATAAAGGACACCAAGTTGATATGACATCACTTTTACTCATCTACTTGGGTTTTTGCAACAGGTCTACCCAGGAGCCCTACCCAGGAGCACTCCCCAGGAGCACTCACTGCACTAAAGCAGGGGCTCTCTCCACCTCCAAGAAGTTCATTTTACCATCCCCCAGCCTCTGAGCAGGCACCAGGCTCCTGGCTTGCAGGCAGAGGAAGCAGACTGCTCTGGGACTTTCCTCTTCTGCTCCATCCCCACCACAGTAGACACAGTGAATTCTCTCTGAGAACAGAACTCTTGGGTCTCAAACAGTCAACACACAGCACTCTCTTTACCCTGAGCGAGTTCTGAGCCGAGTAAAAGATTAAACAAGAGAATGAACCTATGGTGGGCTGAGGGTATAGTCAGGTAGTATAACACTTGATTCTACTCATCTGTGGGGTGCAAGCATTTCAGAGTGCTCTCCAGGGTCCTGCACAGGGCTTGGGGAACCCAGGGAAGGTCTGGTGTTCAATTAAAGGAATAAATAGAGATAAATTTACAGAACAGGATCCCCTCCCCCAACCTGAAAGAAGATGGGGTGGAGTCACACTCCCAGTAGGACAGAGTTGGAAGCTGATTCCCTTGTGAGCTGTTGTGAGGAGAGACATTGGAGGGAGGTAGCTGAAGGATGAAGGTTAACAGATGCTGGAAAACTGGGGGTGGGGGTGGGGAGGGTTGAGGGAGCCATGTTAGATAAGACCAGAACAGGAAAACATTGTCTGGGAGTGGCGAAGGGACAGAGTCTGTATCCAGACCAAACCCCAGGAGACCACTTGGATGGGCTGCACTTGACGTAGATGAGACTGACCACATGCTCATGAAGCAACACCACAGAGGCTCCCAGAGAGAGGGCTTCATGTCCAAGGCTGAGCTAGGGGCTAGGACAGTGGGACCTTTCTAAGTCTGGGGAGGCTGGCAATGCACCCCGCACTCCCTTGGCCTTGCAGAACCTCTCAGCTCTCCTTTCACTTGGGGGATGGGACTGGAGCAGCTTTTTATCTGTGATGGCTGTGAGGTACATGAGAGGGTCTTTCTGTACGTGTGTGGCATGGTCAGAGGGAGAGAGGAGCCTTTCTAAAGTGACACAGGAAGTGCTATCAGTTGTCTTCAGCCCCTCGTGGTAACTGCCTATCCATTTCCATCCACTTCTCCATTTCTCTTCAATGTTTTCTCAATTATGAAAACAACTCATATAGCAAAATGCTTAAGACTTCACCACATAAAAAGCAAATGCCCCTTCTGACCACTCTACCATGGTGGCATCCTCCTGCATTTCTCCTCATGAGCTGCGTGGCTCTCCACTGAAGTGAAGCGTCCCCTTCTGCAGAGAAGCAGGAAGTTCATAAGATTCAAGCAGCTCATGAAACTTAGGCAAAGAAAGCTAAGAATAATGCAAGACTCTCTCCCCAAGTTCATAAAATCAACAAGCCGTCCTTGGAGAGGACACCTTTTCCAGTTTGAGCTGCCTGCAAGTTGTGCAGGGAGTTCCAGGGATGCAGACTTGGGTGTCGTCACTCATCCTGTGGTGGCTTCATGATGCAGCTGCCTCCTGGTCACCCACGCTCCTGTGAGTAACCTGATAAACTCACGGACTACAAACTTGAGTAGCATCCTTTCTTTACACTGTTGCCAGTCTCTTATCTGAGATGAACATGTGTTTGTTCCTGTTTCTCCAGGAGAAGTCACAGAACAACATACATAACATATACATTACACATAGAACTATGAACGTGTACGTATACATTTCACGGATTAGAGGCTTATAGTGTATATTGCTTTCTACCCTGGTTGTTATCTAGTCTATTGTGCCATTACTACTGTTCAATTGGGCGGTCAGCAACTAAAGAGAATCCTATCGCACTGTCCCAGGACCAGGGATGCAGCTTCTGTCTTTTTAGAATTTACTGTCTACTAAGAAGAAATTTGCCTAATAACATCTTTACATAATAATTATTTCTCTCTCCATCTCACCCCCCTTATTTAAAGCATTTCTCCATTGGCAGGTCCCAAGGGTTCATTCTCCAGGGTATTATCTGGGACTTTTGCTGTGATCAACCCAGTCACATGACAGCTCAACTCTTATTCCAACTGTGGTGGTTTGAAAAAAAATGGCCCTCAGAGGGAGTGGCACTATTAGGAGATGTTGGAGGAAATGCATTACTGTGGGAGGGCTTTGAGGTCTTTTTTGCTCAAGCTTCCCTCAGTGTGACAGTCAGTCAACTTCCTGCTGCCTCTGGTCAAGATGTAGCCAACACTACGTCTGCCTGCACACCACCATGCTCCCTGACATGATGATAATGAACTGAACCTCTGAAACTATAAGCCAGCCCCCTCAATTAAATGTTTTCATTGTAAGAATTGCTGTGGTCACAGTGTCTCTTCACAGCAGTAAAAAACCTAACTAAAGGTGATGAAGAGATGGCTCAGCGGTTAAGAGCACTGACTGCTCTTCCAGAGGACCTGGGTTCAATTCTCAGTACCCACATGGCAGCTAACAACTGTCTGTAACTCCAAGATCTGACACCCTCACACAGACATACGTGTAGGCAAAACACCAAAGCAAATAAAGTAAAAATAAATAAGTTATTTTAAAAACCCTAACTAAGGACCAATCCTGCTTCATTTATCACTCCCTCTATGTTGATCCTAAAAGCATTGTCCGCACATACCTGCATCTCAGAAAGTGTGTCCTAGGAACCTGGCCTGAGCCATGAGGGAGCCAAAAGATTGGCTGGTTGCTTGAATGGGTTTGGATGGGAAGCTCGCTCTCTTTTGGTAGGACCTGGTGACCTGGAGAGGATGGAGAAGACTCTGGAATCCTTGAAAACTTCATAGGCAAAGGACCAGGGATGGACGAGAGATCCTTCTTTCATTACATAGGGAGAAGAATTTGTAAGGAAATGGTGAAAGCAGGGATCTACAAACATCTGATTAAGCAGTGAACATCTGTATGCGACCTTCAGAAAAGGCAACTATTATCTTCAGCCCACGTATTTTATTATCTTTTCAGCCCACCCATTCTATCCACTCATTCAGGACATTTTCTTCTCTTGATGACGTAGCTTGAATTCCCAGTTCACTAATGTAATGGATTGTCTAAGCTTATCCTTGGTGGACAGAGATGCTGCCTTCTCTGCCTCCAGATGGCTCTGTTCACCCTCCTCTCCTCTACCCACTCTTCTTAAGTTTGTGTTCCTGAGTTCTAGTCTCACTCCCGCCATTCCAACTATCTGTGGATGCTTCAAGCCAGGCATCACATTTACTAATTTGGGATTACTCATAGCTAAGGCCAAATAGTCCTCACTTAAATGCCCATAAACTTAATTCATTGCCACTTTTCAAGATGCAGGATCTTAAGCTAGTCATTTATGTAAGATGCACATAGACAACCTGGAATTTGAGACATTTATTCTAACAGTTCTGCCTGGCTTTCCACAGTCATTGATGCTCAGATAGAATTAGGCATGGTTTTTAAAGCATGACTGAGTCTGTCAGATTTCCCTCTGTACATATAGCCAAATCTCTGAGTCTTCTGTTTGGGATTCCTGCTTCTGCTTCCATACCTACCCACCTACTTATGTATGCATGTGCGTGCACACACACACACTGTTGCTTTTTATGTTTTTAATCACAAAGCCCTAAATGACCTCCTCGTGAAAACGTTGGAGAATAAGGACTATGCTGTCAAGAGGGTAGGCCATTTGGTGGATGCTCTCAGGTGATTTTTCTGTTGTAGTTCACAAGGATGTCACAATTAGACAAGTGCTAATATGTGCTGAGTACTTGGTGTGCATCAGGACCTTCCTTAAAATAGCTGAGTGCTAACAGCAACTCTGTGAGTAGATCTTATTATTATCTTCATCTTATCACTAGACACAAAGGCACATGCCCTAAATAACTTAGCCAAGGTTGGGAAATGAGGAAGAGGGGAGCCAACACTGAACTCTCTCAACCTCTGTATGAAATAATTCACCTAACACAAAGGCACACAAGTTAAGAGGTTTTGTAGTTGATTCTCACATTGTGACTCATGATGTCGAACGGGTGTCCTAAGGTCTTTTTGACTCTTCTAGTCTTTACATTTAAAAAAGAAATCACATTTATGTATTTTGGGGGAATATACATGTGTTACAGTCATATTACAACTTGTGGGAGTCAGTTCCCGCCTACCATGTGAGTTCGTACTTAGTCGTCAGGCTGGGCTGCATGTGCCTTCACCTATGGGGCCATCTCTCTGGCTTTCTCGAGTCTTCCCATGAACTGGGTAAGTGTCCTCTCAGTGCAGCCACATGCTACAGGCACAAGTCTCGGCAACGGTCAATAGTTTTTATGAAGTAAACATGAGCTGGTGTTCTTCTAGGTGTGGGGCACAGCTCATGTGGGATGCTCAGCTTGGTGGTGGAGTGTGTGGTCCGCTTTACATTCTTATTTCACTCTTGCTGTGAAATCCCTGCACATGACCCGAGCTTCATAGCTGACGTGGTGGCCCCACAGTGGTTTCCTTAGACCACCACTGTCCTGAGCACTGAGATCTGGGGAGGAAGGAAGCTTCCTCCAATCCGCTGTTGAATCCCTGCTGTCCCTAGTTTCTGAGGCTGGGCTGCCTCCTCCCTGCTCAAGGCAGGGTTGAGCATGCCTTCCCACAATGAAAATAATGATACCACAGCTTCTTTATGTCTGTTCTCTAGTGGCCCATGGTCCCACAGAATCCCATAGCTTTAGGTTTCCTTCAACCTGCCGGTGGGGGTAGGGGGTGGGGGTAGGGGATGGGGGTGGAGCTAGAGAGATGGCCCCATTGAGAGAGCACTGTTGTTCTGTCCATGGTGCTGAAATATGTCCTGTGTATGCTCTCTCTCTCTCTCTCTCTCTCTCTCTCTCTCTCTCTCTCTCTCTCTCTCTCTCTCTCTCGTGTGGGCATATGTGTGAGCATGTGTGTGTGTGCGTGCATGCATGTGTGTGTGTTTGTCTTCTCTTTCAGGAGTCTTATGTCTGATACTCCCAGAGCTTCCTCTAACTCACCCCCAATCCCTGCTTCAGCTACTTTAGTTGTTGCATCTGGGATAGCAGATTTCTTGTCTAAAATAAAATAAACATTTGATTCAAAGCACAATTCTAAAATAGGCCTTAGAATTCATCCCTCTTGTGTTTTTCTATAAAAGCAAGACCTCAAATTACGTGCCTCTCAAAGTTGTAAATTACGTTCCTCTCTGCCCTGGTTGCTGGAGAGCGTAACTGCTGATTGGAATCTGTACTTCCTCTTCTGATGTGGATTATTATTTCTAATTTAGTTCTTTTATGGGAATGAGAGGGATGTGAAAACCCTAAAAAACTGATCTTCTCCTTAAGGATATATTACTGATGAGTGACATTAGAAACTGTGAGCTCCCAGAGACAGCAAACAAGTTAATTGAAACTTTAAAATTAACGATTATTTATTTATATGTGTGAGCACATGGGAGTGCCACAGGGTACAAGTGGGAGTCAGAGGACAGCTTGTAGGAGTTGATTCTTTCCTTCCACTATGTGGGTTCCAGGGATTGAACTCAGGCCATCTGGCTTGGTGGCAAGCATCTTTACCCTCTGAGCCATATTTCAGGCCTGAGTAAGTGATTTTAAAATGTTAACAATATTATTTGATAATGAAATAATATCTTTCTTACAGGGATGTTTCAAGGAATAAATTAAATAATAAATAAAAAAAATCACCTTACAAAATGAAAGATGACCCGAATATGGTGGTGCACACCTTTAATCCCAGCACTCAGGAGGGAGAGGCAGGCAGATCTCTGTGAGTTCGAGGCCATTCTGGTCTATATAGTGAGTACCAGGATAGAAGGGGCTACATAGTGAGACCCTGTCTCAACCCTTTTCCAAAATAGATCTTAAAATGAGAGATGATCTTATATGTGTTTGCAAATTTAGATCAGAGACCTTATAATATGCTCTTTAAATAAAGGGGCTATGCCAGGTGTTGTCTTGTGTGTTTGTGAGCAACTGTTGACCAGCAGACCAGTTAGACGGTGCACAGGCTGTTAGAGCTTGGCTCAGCTTGTCCTTGAACACAGTGTGAGATTTGACCACTGTTATTTCCAGGGTTACTATTGATAATTGATTTCCGAAGAATCAACTAGAAATAACTTCAGAAATCATCAAGAGGAACCTCCCTTCAGACACTTATATTTCCTTTAAAACACCGTCCACAGTGGCAGTCATTCTCCTGCGGTGGGGCATCCTCATTCCCACATAGTCCTTATAAATTTCACTAGTGAATCTAAGTTCTCCCTCGGAGGTCCTAGGGAGGCACAGTCTGAACCTTTTGTGTGTGAGTCTGCAAATGTGAGCGTGGTTTTCCCTTCGTAAGTTTTATTTTCCAAGGTGTCACTGCTATTTCCTTTGGGATGCCCCCGGACTTCTTGAGTGCTTTCCCACAGAATCTTCTGGGTGCCCGAGCCTAGCCCTCTAGGTGAGGTCTGGTTAGCCCAGGAAAGGGGTGAGCACAGGCCTTCTCTTTGAGCACCCCCGGCCTGGCCTGGGCCTTTGACAACCCCTCCCCTTGCTGACTCACCCTGTGCTTACACTGCTGTCCACGTCGTTGCGATACTATACCCCTCACGCCGAGTGTACAGATGCTTTGCTTGCATGCGTGTGGAGGGTTGTTAATCTGTTAGGTCTTTCTTTGTGCTAGTTCAAACTCCAAAAACCAAACAGTTTTTGGGTTCTGCTCCAACTGAACTTCTAACTTGTCACTTGTATTAGACTCTAGTCAGCGTACATACATTCCTCTTCCTGCCAAACCCACCCCTCCCTGACCAGCCTCCAGCTCCTGCTTACCCACATCTCGTCAAAGTTGACTCTTCCCTATCTCCTCATCAACAGCAAGGTCAGTGGGCTCAGAAGCAATGCCAGGCTCACTGTAGTCTGCAGATGCCCAGCTGTGAAGAACAGAGGGTCTGTGGGGAGTGCAAATCCAGACATGGATGGATAGCGACCTCACTACTCATGGCTGTTTGGTTTCCAGAGTCCCCAAGGTCTCCCCATCTCCCACCATAAACCAAGGCCAGTAGAAGTCTCCCTGAAGTCCCTTCCCAGATGGGTGTTACTGTCTCTTGTGGTCACACTATGGGATCACAGTCCCTCTGTTCCTAGCCTCGCCCTCAGCCCTGATGTAAAATTTGTGACATTTCCTTCATTCCCTTTCTTTGCAAGGTCTTCATTTATTCCTCTAACTAACTGCTGCATGTTTTGCTACAGGTCTCTCTCTGTCTCTGTTACTGTCTCTGTCTCTCTGTCGCTCTGTGTGTGGTGCCAGTTTGATTCAACATTATCTTACAGGGTTGATGGCAGAGGGAGCAAGGGATGTAAAGGAGAGAAGAAACTTTCATCCTCGACAGACAGAGGTGAGGGAGGATGGGACCCTGGAGTCCAGTGGGATAGCCCCGGTTTCTTGTCTGGCCTCTTCACTTGGGTGACACCTTCACGGTCCTGCCCAGTGTCAGCTGCTGTGCTGCAGCCTTGCACAGGCCTCCAGCTCCTCATAACTCAGATCTGTGAAGCCTGACCAGATGGACCAATATTTGCACCTCCACAGGAAAAGAGGGACCCACAGACTCGGCCTCTTGCCTTCTTTTGGTCCACGACACCTTTCGCTGCTCTGCTTTGACCCAGGCATCAGAAATGCTATCTGAAGATTCATGGACGGTGCCTTTGTCCACCCTTCCAGATGTTCTTCAGGATCCCAGGGATCCAACCAAAACTATCTGCTGGACCTGGACCAGGCTCACACAGTCCTGCCCAATTTAGATTTGGGGCAAGTGTTGCCAGGATTCACCTCCTGTGATTTTCTTTACTTCTCTGAGGACGACTGAGAAGATGTAAGTTTGACTGAAACGTCCGTTCACTGGCTTTTGCCACAGGATCCTGCTCCATCCATCACTCAAAAGTCACATTAATGTCTCAAGGGTTTACTGTTTGCCCGGGAGTGGCCTATTTTTGGTCAGTTGCTTAATGCTTAGAAGATGCCAACTCCATTGTATCTTTTTTTTTAAATCGTTTTCTCTGCTCTTTTGCTTGGTCTGCTGTCCTAGTTAACTTTCCGTTGCTGTAACAACACTGACCAAACCAGCTTGTGGAGGAAAGGGTTTATTTGACATACATTTCTATGTCACAGTCGTTTTATTGAGGGGGAGCCAAGGCAGGAACGGGGGGGGAACTAAAGTAGAGGCTGTGGAGGAGTGCTGCTTACTGGCTTGCTTTCCGTGGCTTGCTCAGTCTGCTGTTTTATACCATCCAGGACTATCTGGCCAAGGTGGCACCACCCACAGTGGGCTGGGATTTCCTACATCACTCATTAATTAAGAAAATTTCCCACAGACAAGCCTGCAGGACAATCTGATGGAGGTAAGTCCTCAGTTGAAGTTCTGTCTTTCCAGATGACTCTAGCATGTGGTTAGTTCACATGACCAATACTTCAACAACATCATGGTGTCTCTGAAGGTTACTTTGGTCTTTAAAAATTTCATGTAGGATGCATTACTTTGTGTTTGGCTTCTTTGGCACATCATAATCTTTCTGAGAGCCATCGATATTGTGAATATATTTTTCTTGTGGCACTGGAGACCAAACCCATGCTTGGTAAGCATTTTCTGCCGAGTTATGTACTCAGTGTCCTAAAGGAAACATTTTGCATTGGGAATATTTTACAGTGTGACTCTTTTGCCCAGCCTGTGATTTGCACCTCCTCTCTTCCCCTCCCCTCTCCTCTCCTTTTTCTCTCCACCGTCTTCTCTCCCTCCCTCTGTCTTTCAATACAGTCTCACTGGGTACCCTAGGCAGGCCTGGAACTCTCCATCCTTTGCCTTAGCTCCTGGTGCTGGGACTCCAGGTATGTACCACCACACCTGGCTCCCATCGTCTTAATTTGTGTTTGGAAGCTCCCTTCCTGTATTCAGCCACCCCAGTACTTCCCAACCATTAGCATTTATACCTGCATCTACATCCTGTTTTAGAGACAGGTCAGGTGACTACTATTGTTCTCCCAGTCCTTTATAAAACATGGGACTTTCCTTGACTCAAACTGCTTCCTTTATGAGGTTTAGCCTCCAAGAATTAAAGCAAACTTGAGCTTTAAGAAAACACAGGTATTGTCTCAAAGCAAAACAAAATCAGACACACACAGGTGCCTGGGCCACACTCCTCAAGATGCTCATTCCAGAAACCAGAAACGGGGCTTGAGAGTCTAAAGTAGTGTTTCTCAACCTGCAGGTCACGACCCCCTTGACAACCCTCTATCTCCAAAAATATTTGCATGACAATTCATAACAGTATCAAAATTACAGTTATGAAGTAGTAATGGGAATAATGTTATGGTTGGGGGTCACCACAACATGAAGAACTGTACTAAAGGGTCACAGCATTTGGAAGGTTGAGAGCCACTGGGAAGCTTTTCGAGCTGTCCATAGTTCTGATATGTAGATACACCTGAGGGCCACTTCCTACACAGAAGTCCCATTCACCATCACAGCCACCTTGGACCTACACTTCCAGCCCTTTCTCTACCATCTTTCCTCTTCCTCCATGTCCCTTACTCTGAAAACATGGAACCTCTCACCAACACTCAAACTACAACAACATTTCATATTTTGTCCCTGATGGATCCTTTCTTGCTCATCCCTCAGTACCCCAATTAAGAATACCTCCTTCCACGGGTTTTCTTTCTTTCATGCCCACAGTGCTCTAGTTTGCTGTCAACAACTCTGACTCAGTGTGCTGAAGGTATTTACATGACTGATTCTCCTTTAACAACACGGTGAGTGCCTCTGGACCACGGACTGTGTTCATCCATTGCTGCATCTATTAGTAAACCTGGTACCCGAAACAAACAGCAGCTTCACAAGTGATCGCTCGGGGAATGGATGAATATTTGGAGAGAAGACCAAATGGGCATTGGCCAATTCCCTATCATCATCATCAGGACCACTACCAACTCTGTGTGTGTGTGTGTGTGTGTGTGTGTGTATGTGTGTGTGTGTGTGTGTGTGTGTGTGTGTGTGTGTGCATGTGTACATGATGATACATGTGGAGGTCAAAGGACAACCTTGTGGAATTGGTTATCTCTTTCCACTTTCATGTGGGTTCCGGGGATTGAACTCATACTGTAAGGCTTTCGTAGTGAGGCTTCCTCCCCTCTCCCCCGCACTGAGCCATTTCACCAATTCCCTCTTGAGGGAAATAAATGCCTAGGGAGTAAACATGGCCTCTGCATGTCTGTCTGGACTCTGAACGGGGTACTGGAGGATTCCTTGTGCCTGGCTCTTCATCTCTACTTCAATGTTCATTTCTCTAGGTAGAGCGCTGAGGCAGTTGGCGCTGGGATGGACTCCATCTTCCGACTGCATCTGTCTTCAGACTTAACTCACTCTTCATGCTTTCGTCAGCCTCACGTAGGGCGTCTGTGAGTCACAGAGGCGTGTGTTTCATTGATGGCACGTGGCCCATTTGTTTGTCAGATCAGATAAGTGAAGGGCTTTAAAAGTTGAGGACACCCCATGAATGTCAGGGTCTAAGTGCTGGCATATAAACTCACAAAGTGATAAGATAATAAACTGTTTTGGGAAACTAAAATGTTTCCGTAGGATTGGCTGGATTCTGGGGTGGGGCATATGTGCCAAGAATGGTGCCTGTCATCCAAGGCCTTCTGAACTGGCAGAGGGCTTATACAATGTTTCTTTTGACTTATGGGAACAGTAGGGGGATGGGTGCCCCAGGATCTGGGATAGGTCAGTTCAGGGGTCAGGCTGGTCAGACAAGGAATCATGGTGAAGCTGGCCTTTTGCTGTTTCCTACATGATGGAATGGTTTGGGGTGGAAGGGAAAAGGAGGATAATTTCAAGTCAGAGGACCCTTCATGGTTCACAGGCTTCAAGGACAGCCAGCCAGAGAAAGCCATGGCAGTGCCCAACATGGACAGGGTTGAGGAATGTTGGGTGGATGGAGGGGGAGCTCATGTCACCCTAAGATCTGAACTACATGGTGTTGCCACAGCTTGTGGCTCCGCCACAGAACCTCTTCTGCCCATGCGCCTGTAATGGCAGACACTCAGTTCTGGTCAGAAAGAGCCAGGTGATGCACACACACCATCCCCCAAGAAAAGAAGGAAATAATGCAAAGTGCCCTCCTGAGGACTGTGCAGGATGGGTGTGTAGTCCAGTTGTCCATGTCTGCTCAGTCCAAGCCAGTGTTCTGAGTCAGGCTTCATTCTGTAGGCAGACTTCGGGCAGAAACACAAGTATTGTTCACCCAAGGAGCTTCTCCATAGTCTGTGTCCTGAGTGGCTTGTTCACTAACAGGAACACATCTAAATTGGAAGGTTGTCTCGTTGGCTGTGGGTCCTTAATTACTTCTTGAGCTTTAGTTTTCCTCTTCTGAAAATGGAGCTACAAGCCCTTCCCTCTAGGTACTTCTGGGGGTTTTATAGGAAGGAGTCTCTAAGTGTATTAGTTCTCTAGAGTAATAGAACTTATAGAATGAATCTCTCTGGAGATAGAAACGGGTTTATTAGAGTGGCTTAGAGGCTGTGGTCCAACTATTACAACAATGGCTGCCTATGAATGGAAGGTCCAAGAATTCAGTAGTTGTTCAGTCCAAGAGGCTATTTGGTTTTCCTTAAATGAAGGAATCTTGAAGAAGTAGGCTCTAATGTCAGTGAAGAAATCCTTGCTAGCCAGATGGAGAGCAAGCCGACAGAGAGCAAGCTTCCTTCTTCCATGTCCTTTACAAAGGCTGCCAGAAGAAGGTGCAGCCTGGATTAAAAGTGGATCGTCCTACTTCAAAGATCCAGATTAGAAGTGGGTTTTCCCACTTCACATGATTTATTTAAGATAAAAATCATCCCTCTCAGGTGTGGCCAGCCACTTGGGTTTTAGTTAATTCCAGATGTAGTCAAGTTGACAGTCAAGAAGAGCCGTCACAGTGAGTTTCTGACTGCAGAGTGACACTCCAGGACTTGGTGCTGCTGTTTAGACCCCTCTGCTGTCCAGTTTACAAAGTGCTTTAATGTACCTGGATCCCCGCCACTCTGTTCCTCAGAGAGTAGAAGTTTACCAGTTCAGTTGTTCGCAGGGGGCCGAAGGGGATCTGGCCTGCCCTGTCCAGTGCTGTCCACACACTGCTCCACTGGCTTCCTGGACCTTGGTCTGGACACTTAAAAGAAGCTACCACTGCCCACAGGGCCCTCCATTTCACCTCTCTTTCTGGGCACAGGAAGACAGTGTAGGGCCTCCCTTCATGTTTTCTCTTTGAAGGCATGAGCCACACAAGGAACCAGGGCACTGTTTAGAGTTTCAAGGGACGATCATTCCCACGCGTGCAGAAAACAGTTTGTGATAACATTTTAACTCCTAAAGTTTTCACTACACGTGAGAAAAGTTCAGGTTAGTGCTCCTTGATTTTTAAGTAATTCCAAGTAATGTTTTACATAATCTATGAACCACAGTTAATTTTAACCAAGTGAGCTGTAGCCACATATTTCCAAATGCGGTAACAAAAACTCAAACATTTTATGATAGAATCAAACTTATGCTGAGGGTCATGTGAACAGGTGTGATATGGTGTGGGAAGAGCCGCATGAGTTCCAAAAGTGTAAGACCTGACCAACAACCTTAAGTGGCCTGGTGACAAGCTGCCACTCACCCATACCCCAGATATTAGCATAGAATCAAGGCAGAGGCAGCAGTAGAGTCATGTGATCGGGACATGTTCCCGAAATGCAATCTTGAGCAGTTTGTCACTGCGTGACCACCACAGAATCTATTTCTATAAGCACACATCATTTAGCCTGCTCCACGTAGTGACTCCTTGTAGGGTCACCATGAGCAAAGCAATGGGCGATTTGATCAGACACAAGAATGAGTGGTGTAGGGAGAGACGTGTGCGGTTGCTGCCTGTGCCACAGCACACAGCACAAACTTTAGAGACAGAGTCTCATGTATGCCTGGCTGGCCTCAAAGTCACCATGTAGCTGATGATGACCAACCTTGACCTCCTGATACTTCTGCCTCCCAAGTGCTAAGATTATAGATGTGTGCTACCTACCACACCTGGCTCAGGGCAGCAGCTTCGTGTACACAGTATCATCGCAGGAGTCGCACATTGCTTCAGCACTGACGTGGCTGTGCTATCTCTAAGTGGTAGGGATTTTTCTTTTTAGCTCCTTTGTAACCTTCTGGGACCACCATGGAATATGTGGTCCACGACTGGCTGAGACATCGTTATGTGGCACATGACTAGTTTTGGACAGAACACAGATTCAGTGCAGAACTGGTAATGCTCACGGCAGACCAGGGACACACAGGTAGGACAACAGAAGACCGACATGTCAAGGAGCACACTTGTGAGTACCTTCCCTGTAAAGTCTTGTCCTCACCAGCATAAAGGCTGACAGAGGAAGTTAGATAAACAGAAATAGAGGACACGCCTCGGTAGATCACAGAAACTCTCCATCAAGTAAACACACAACCATGAGATAGCCCAGCGCTTACCAGGCTAAAACCACATGTAACTCTGCCTCCAACAGAGGGTGTTCTAAGTCTGGAGGGGAAAGCTTTCCTGGGAGAGTCATCACAGCGAGAGAGGAATGTGGGGACTTGTCCCACTGCAGCCTGCACTCAGAGGCACCGTGGCCCCACCTGTGAGAGGTTCCTTTTCCCCACGCTCTTGCAAACCCTCGTTATCTTATCTCCCGATGGTTGCCGTCCTAACAGGGCGAGGCTTACCTCACTGTGGCTGTCATTTACATTTCTCTCATCGTTGGTGGTGTTGGCTCTTTGCCCACTGGTGGTGGGAATATGAAGTAGCCCAGACTAGCCTTATGGAAAACAGGATGGAGGTTCAGAAAAAAAAAAATACAGCTATCATATGGTTCAGCAGTTCACTTCTGGGTATACTTAAAAAGGAGATAAAATCAGCTCTTGAACGTATTTTGAAGATGTGGGATGTGCCTCAGTGTCCACAGACAAATGAATGGATGAAGAAAATGCTGGGCCACAGAGATGGCTTAGTGGTTAAGAGTTCTTGTTGCTCTTCCAGAGAACCCAACTTCTGTTCCCGGCACCCGTGTTGGACGACCTAAAGAAAATTTGAGCTGGGTGCGGGAAGACATACCTGTGATCCCAGCTCTTGGGAGAAGAAGGAGGCAGGATCAGAAGATTAAGGTCATCTTCAGCCATATAGAAGGTTTGAAACCCACCTGGACGACATGGCATCTTGTCTCAAAAAGCTAAGAAACAGCCGGGCGGTGGTGGCGCACACCTTTAATCCCAGCACTCGGGAGGCAGAGCCAGGCGGATCTCTGTGAGTTCGAGGCCAGCCTGGGCTACCAAGAGAGTTCCAGGAAAAGGCGCAAAGCTACACAGAGAAACCCTGTCTCGAAAAACCAAAAAAAAAAAAAAAAAAAAAAAAAAAAGCTAAGAAACAACAAAATCAAACAAGAACAAACCAGAAAATGTGGCATATATAATATATGATGGAATGTTCATAAGCTGCCCAGGAGAAAGAAGCCCCATCAGCTATGAGAACGTGGTTAGCCCCCCTCGGGAGGGTACTATGCTAAGTGATGGACACATAGTACATGATCTCATGTACATGTAAAATGGAAAAATCATATTCATAGAAACAATGAGAGGGTAGTATAAGGGCAGGTGTGAGTGGGAGACGTGGGGAGCTGGTGGTGTAAGGGAGGGGTGAGTGGGAGACGTGGGGAGCTGGTGGTGTAAGGGCAGGTATGAGTGGGAGGCGTGGGGAGCTGGTGGTGTAAGGGCAGGTGTGAGTGGGAGGCGTGGGGAGCTGGTGGTGTAAGGGCAGGTGTGCGTGGGAGACGTGGGGAGCTGGTGGTATAAGGGCAGAATCTTCACCCTATGAAGGGAACAAGTACTCTAAAGAAGAGGAAGAAGAAAGCAAGGCCACTCCTGGCCACATCCCATCTTAGGTGGTGACTGCAGCTCGGGGCTGGCATCTTTAGAGTAACGACAGGGTGTTTTGTCTTGTTCAGAATATTGTCTCTGTCCCCCTACTGAGAGGCCAGGTCTCATCATGTAGCCTAGGCTGGCCTGGAACTTGTAACCCTCCTGTGTTGCTCTTTACTGCTAGGATTAGAGCTGTGCACAAGCAGCCCTCACTCATTTCAGGAACTAGGGAATTAGAGCAAAGCATTTTGAAGTCTTTTACTTGGTTTACGGTATACTGCAGCTGATGTCTTTTTGAAATGATGATGCTGTAATTTGTTATGAGAAGTTGGATAGAAAACCCAGTGTAGTTGATAGAGGGTTGCTTTGTATAGTAACTATTAAAGTGAAGATCTTTTTCCTGGCTATGTGCTAAGAGCATCTCACGAATTAACTGCTCTGACTTGCTCAGTCCCGTGAGGTAGGCAATGCCTACGCTTTACAAATGAGGAAACTGAGGCGTGGAGAGATCAGTGAACGTGTAGAGGGTCTGATAATTCATATAAGGTACAGTCACGGCTCAAATTCCAGCAGCTGAGCTCTAAAACCTTACCCCATGAAGCAGAAGGAACAGTGGCAGGATCTCGGACTTTGGAGTCGGTCTGCCCAGGTGAGATCTAGGGGCGGGGCTACAAGCTTTGTAGCTGGCTGCTTGATCACCCCCCCTAGCCCACACTTGAAAGTCCTCAGTAAAACGTGGTTGCGTGGCTTGGGATGTGGCTCAGTTAAACCTTCTTAGCATTTCTGAAGCCCTCAGTTCCATCTCCAGTACTTCATACGCCAGGAACAGCGATGCAAGCCTATAATCACGGCACTAGGGAGGTGGGGGTAGGGGTATCAGAAATTCAAGGTCATCCTTAGTTACACAGAGAGTTTGAGGCCAGCCTGGGTTATCCAAAACTTTGTCCACTAAAATAAAAAAAAAAAAGAAAAGAGGGGGCTGGAGATGGCTTAACGATGAAAATGTCTGTACAAGCCTGAGGACCTGTGTTCAAATCCCCAGCATCCAGATATAAATCAGAGATTGGTGGGGTGGGTCTGTAACCCTGGTGATGGACGTGTGGAGACTGTAACTCCAGTGCTCGAGGGACCAAGACGGGCAGATCCAAGGGGAATCTGGCTGAATCCAGCACAAGCGGCAAGCCCCAGGTTCAGTGAGAGACTCTGTCTCAAAATATAGGACGAAGTGTGGTAGTGGAAGACATCTGACACCCACCTCTGGCCTCTGCAGGCGCATGAACCTTCTGCCACAAAGATACCGCTATGGGATCAAATGTTATCTGTGTAGCTTCTTGTATTGTAAGAGCCCAATAGAGGCTTCTACTGTTGATGACCATTGTTCCAGGAACCTGCTTATTCTTTAGATGGAGGAAAGAATAATAGATAATTCCTTATGTTTATGTACTGCTGTAGTCTCTTTAACATGGACAAGGGACATATGAGCCTGGAATTTACTAAATATTCCATATCCCCTGCCCCAGGGATTTGGGATTCTGGTCCCCACCCAAGTACCAACTATCCCTATAACCTGAGTCTGTCCTGATTCCCTCTTGATCCAATATATAAAAGTGTCCTCTGCCCAAACAACAGTGATTCATAGCTAGGACCTTACTGTTTCTTTTGGAATTCAGCTTTGGTCCAGCCTACAACCTTATTTTCCTTTAGGCCCACACATGCCCAGCTGTTCCTTTTGCCTTAGGGACAAGAGACAGTGCCAGCTTTGGTGAGGGTGTTTAAAAAGTCAGACCTCAAATACTCTGGACAGAAAAGCCTCAATATGTCTGGAACCAACACTGTCTCTGGACCTTCCCCATGGGACTCTGCAGGGATGTGCTGAGGCCTCTCGGGGGCTTCGAGGGCCAAGAGCGTATGATAGGTTTGACAAGGTGGAAGGACATTGCTTTATCCTTCATTCCCAGGCTGGTCTTGGGATTCTAGTCAAAGAGGGTATTAAAGGTGAGGCCCTGGATGCTTTGTGGCATTAGGTGATGGTCCAACAGCCACCCTAACTCAGAAATCAGAATTCCCCAATGATGTGCCTGTGTGCATCTTCCTCCTCCTGGTCACACAGCCTGCCGGAACAGAGGATGCCTGGGACTTCCTTCTTGGCCTCTCTTTTCTTTTTGAGTTGGGAGGGAGAAGCTGCAACATCAGCTGTACCACCAACCTTCCCTGTAACTTGGACCATGTCTCTCTCCCTGTACCCACTTCCTCCTGTGAAATGACACCGACGGGCTGGCGACCTCTATTGCAAGTTCAGTTCTGACACTTGAATCAGGACAAGTGGCTCCTGCTGGGTGAGAAACCAAGGCTGGAGCTTCTGCTCTGTCCAGCAGCCACTTTCTCCCCATGGATTCCACCCCACGGTGTCTCCTCTGCAGATTACAGGTCCCAAAGCTCCAATCGCAAGGCTAGCACAAGCCCCGTGAGTACCTGCACCATAGCCAAGGTTAGCTAGCACAAGCTGCATATGGACCTGCACCATAGCCCCAGGGCTTGGCCCTCTGGGTGGGGGCTAGTGAGTGAGATTCTTCCTCAGGCCTTTCTCTGGCACGCCCCTGCCATATCCACCTCCAGCCCCTGGGAGATGCTGGATGAGATGGGGAGCGTATCTATGGGGATGCTTCTGCGCGTTACACCAGCAGCTCCTCTTGAACCCTGCCCCCAGCTGCTGCTGAGATTGTGATTCTGGTGGCTGATAGTTGCTTGGGCCTCACCCTCTTGGCAGCCTTGGGTTTCAGTATTTGGGAGTCAGGTGGGGACAAGCTGACTTTCCACTTGATTTTTAAGGAGAGCACTTGCTGATGGCAGGCAGAGAGTGATGGGGAGCAGGGATCAGTCATCAGTAAACAGATCGGCCACAGGGCCAGGACATGGCGAGGCTGGCTCAATGTGGGGTCCAGGCTCTTCCTTCTTTGGAAGAGCCAAATATCTATGTGCCAGCCTTTTCTTTCGCTCAGAGTGGCAGGACTCTACCACTAGCCTCTGCCGGCAATCTGACGGGCACTTTTTAGGGAGGGGCTCCTGGGTCACGTTTGGTCTTAAGGTCTTCCTACTTAGTTGGGTGTGGAGATGGAAGTGAAGAGAGATGGACAATACAGACAAGTAGTGCAGAGGTGAGAGGTGCCCCCACGGTCTTCAGTCTCAGGGAAAGCTTCCTGAAGGTGTTGGGGAAGGAGTCCCACTCGGTACGACCAGCTGATAGCTCCTCTTTCTTTTGAGCGCAGCTCCTCCTGCGCTGCTGATGTTACTCTGTTTCAGAGGTCTGAAATCCAGACTTGAGGAGGCAGGTGTCAAACCAAGGGGTTGGGAAGGGGCCAAGTTATGCTTCAAAGCCAAGTTCAAAGATGCTCATCTCAAGGATCCCTTCATCAATCACTGTTGCCACGTCCGTCGTTCCACCATAACACGTCCGTCGTTCCACCGTAACACTCCCCTCTTCTCTACCGACCTCTTCCTCTCTGGAGTTTCACTTTCAACTCTTTCTCTGGCCTTATTACTTTCTCCTTATCTTTGAGCAAGGGGCAGGGGACTTGGCTTCATTGTCCTATCTAAAGTTCCTAGAGGTTAAGGTTGGGAATAAGGGCTCTGTGCAGATAAAAAGGACCAGGGAGGCCATCTGCTGTGACCTGTAGAGCACTGTCCCTGCTTAAGTTGGAAATCACAGATGACTTGGGGTGGTTGTTGCTCACCAGGGTGGGACCACGGGAGGGAGAGAGCAGCTGCCGCACGCACTTCAGGATGCTGTAGTGTGCTCTGCTGGGCTTCAGTTCGTGGAGTCTGGAAAGACAGTTGCAGCCAAGGCTCTGCAACAAGTGGCTTGTCGGAGACGATAATGGCCAGGTGGAAGCTGGGCCTGGAGCTGAGACCCGAGCTTCTGTCTCCACATCTCAGGCTCACTCTCTTTTCCCTCCACAGTGATCCCTGGAGATGACCCATTAAACAGTTCCCACGCTCAGAACACCGTGGAGAGTGATAAGGCATGGCCTCTGGCAACAGCCCTCAGGACACTCCCAGCTGCAGGATGTTTTCCTCCAAAGCTGCTCCCAGCCCCATCTCTTGCTTTTTCAGGCCACTCAATATTTCCTACCTTGGTTGGGATTTTTGCCCCAAATCTGGGGCACTTGGGAGTCAGTACCAACTATTAAAAAAAAAAAAGACTTATTGCATGAACACATAGAAAAAGGGTATTTAAAATCCTAGGAGAAAGTGCCCCACAATCTGCAAGAGAGTGATTTGCATTCCTTGTGACTTTTTTTTAGCAGCTTAGAATTTTTATTAAAACAATCACTTAAATTACAATCACCCCACCCCAAATAGAAAACAGCTTCATGTTCTGGGCCCAACAGGAGTGACATGGGCCTCACAGGAAGAGCTGTTTAATAAGAGAACAGAGGAATGGAAGCCCGTGGGCGCTGGCTTGGCCTCAGGCATCTGGGGGAGGCTGGATCCCCCCAACACACACACACACACACACACACACACACACACACACACACACACACACACACACCATGAAGGCTGCTTGCACCGGGGCTTTGAGGCTCTGGCCCTGTTGGCAAGGACAGTTGGTCACTGCTGCTGGCTGTCAGCCTCTGGACTTTTTTGAAAGTGAGGAAACAAGAGAAACCTGTCTACAAGATGATAAAACAGTAACTCAAGTAATGTTATATACATCCATGGGTGTCCTTGTGACTTTTGAGCGTCCTAGCCCTCTGTAACGTTCATTATATCATGACCTTTTCTAGTCCTGTTACAATTCCCTCAGATTTTAAATAATTGTGTCCATATGGAGAATCATTACCCAATCTTTTTTTCTCTTTTTTTTTTCTGAAGCTGGACATTTATTTTTTCTCTTCATTTTAAAAACATTTATTAGTGCATTTTGGATGCAATCCACCAGCTATTTGTGTCCAGAAGCAAAACACACTTTGTTGGATGACAGGAGTACACTCCCATGAACTTCACGCTAGGCCTCCTACTGAGGACAGTCCCAATAGGAGTAAGAATGCACGTGGACCCTGATTCTTTCACTGCTATTCTCTAATGAGTACAGAATTTGAGAGTAATCATTTAGGGACTTACTATTATTATTATTGCTATTTTTTTTTACTAGGAGGGCAATTTTATGCTGACCAAATTAAAAAAATAATAATAATACTAAATCCAAATTAAGGCTTAAAAAAAAACTATGGTTTTTACATATTCCTTAAAGGATAAATACTCTTTTTGTTTTTTTACAAAAATATTATCAGTGTCAGTTTAGAAATGCTAGAACAGGAGAATATAGTTTGGGATAGTTTACCTTTGAGTCTAGGAGACATTAATACAGGGAGATGCTCACAAAACACTTTGTTGTCACACAAAAAAGATGCAAAACAAAACCAGTTTTGTGCACAGGGACAGCCCTGTTACAGCGAGTGTCTCATCCTAGCTGTGGTCCCAAGGTCACTAGACACTCCATAGTTTTACCCCCGATCTCTCAGGCACACCCCAAAGCAAACAACTCAACTGCGTTTCTTAGGAAAAGATCAGTTTGAGATTTGAGGAGAAACTCTACCGGAGTTTCCAACACTGAGATCCTGAGAGATTACTCCCCCTCGATCTCTCGGTAGTAAGAGATGAATGATAAATGATCAAGTTGGGGGAGTTTGTTGGCAATGTAATTTCAGCAACACATAGGTGTGAGGTTTTTTAAGCAGATGTTACTTGCAAATATTTCCCTCCCAGGCGTCCAGCCCAGCAGGTGTGTGTGTATATATAGGGATTGAGCCAGATCCTTTCCAAGGGAGTCACAGCTCCTTCCCTCCTGCTCTCTGCCTCCTTCCAGCTGGGCCCTTGCGTCCTCTGGTTGCCCTAGCAACCATGAACCACCGGTTTAGTTCTCAGTCTGCATTTAGCTCCAGGAGCAGGAGGGCCTACAGCAGCAGGTCCTCCTCAGGCTTTGGCGGTGGGAGACAGGCTGTGGGGTCTGTGTGTCTGGCACGGGGGAGATGTGGTGGCGGTGGTTATGGAGGGGGGTTTAGCTCCAGGAGTCTCTACAATCTGGGCGGTAGTAAAAGCATCTTTGGAAGCCTAGTGGGGAGGAGCGCCAGTGGTTTCTGCCCGGGTGGAGGAGCAGGAGGATTTGGAGGAGGAAGAAGCTTTGGGGGTGGTGGCTTTGGAGGCGGTGGCTACGGTGGTGGCAGATATGGAGGTGGCTTTGGGGGTGCCGGATTCGGCGCTAGCAATTTTGGGGTTGGGGGCTTCGGTCCTGCTTATCCTCCCGGGGGTATCCATGAGGTAACTATTAACCAGAGCCTCCTGGAGCCCCTGCACCTGGAGGTGGACCCTGAAATTCAGAGGGTCAAGACCCAGGAGCGGGAGCAGATCAAGACCCTCAACAACAAGTTTGCCTCCTTCATCGACAAGGTGAGTACCTTAGGGGCAGACAGAGTCCTTGGTCATCGTTCAAATGACCAGGAGGGCCCCACACTCCACCATAGTGCTCCGACTACTGTGCTCTTTCGGTTTGATGATGACAGTCACCTCCTCTTCTGTGTGTTCTGGGACCCAAAGGAAGCATTTGATCTGGGCTTTCACATAGATAGTATTTAATGTAGGCTTCTCAGGGATGCATTTTAAAAAATCTTTCCCCCTTTAGTAGGAAAGCAGATAAGGGGTGTGACAATACCCAATGGATACACATGACAATAATCTCACTGTCAGGCATCATTACCCATGTTCCATTCATCTATGTACCTAGTCACCCATTCACCCATTTAACCACTCACACCCAACATCCATCCTTCTACCTACCATCCACACACACATATCAATTCATCCACCCACCAACTCAACCACATCCTTCCTTCCTTCATTCATTCCTTTCTTCCTTCCTTCCTTCCTTCCTTCCTTCCTTCCTTCCTTCCTTCCTTCCTTCCTATCCATCCATCCACTTATCCATCTATCCACAAACATTCATTCACCCATCCATCTGCTTACCCACATTCATCATCCATTTATCTACTCATCCACACATCTATCCATCCACTTATCCTCTCAGGCTCACACATCTATCCATTACCCATCCATCTGTTCACATCCATCCATCTCCATCCACCCATCTATCTATCCATCCATTCATTCACCTCTATATATCTATCTGCTTATCTACACCCATGCATCTATGCATCCATCCAATATATCCACCCATCCACTCACCCTCATCTATCCATCCATTCCACACACATACCCATCCATCTATCCACCCATCCATCCACGCACCCATCCATCCATCCATCATCCATTCATTCATCCATCTGTATCCATCTACCTATATATCCATCCACCCACCCACCCACCCATCTGTCATGCATAATAACCATCCTTCTACCCACACTCATATACTCACATAATCAACTTATGCCTGCACCCATTCCCTGCTATACACTCAAATGTGTATCAACCCACCCATTTGCCCACCTATCAGTCTACCTGCCCATTTGCCCCATTCCCATTCAATTCACGATATTTTATTAGGTCTACTGTATGCCACCACACACAGAAGCTACAGGGAACCCCAAAACTAAATGGCAGGGAATTGTGACAGTTTACAGGAGATGTGGTACTATGGGGGTACTCTTTGGGTCATGGCAGCATGAAGTTCCCATGAGCTGTGTCTGCTGGATCCTGGGAGCGCTTCCCTGAGAGACCCTGGGGCTTATCTGGGTCTTGAAGGTGAAAGAAAAGCCAAACAGCTCTCAGCAGAGAGAATGTCCATGCAGCAAGGAGGCACAAAAAGTGTGACCTCTTCAGGGAATGTCAAATGTCAAAATTTCTGGGAAAGTGCCAGAAGGGAGCGTGGTGGTGACAGGGTAGAGGGACAGGCAGCAGCAGCAGCAGCAGCTGGGAAGCTGTCGTGGGCTTCAAGTGGGTGTGCTGGTGGCAGGTCTCTGCAGAAAGGAAAGTCAGTAATGCGTAATGAGGCATTCTGTCTGAGCTGCCCTTTTTACTTCACCTGGGGCCAGCAAAGGGCCACCACAGAGCCCTTTCCCCAAACTCACTGATTAGGTGTGCCTCATGTTGAGCTCCCTGAGGAGAGGTTGGCAGACAGTAAAAACCTTCCTTTTGGCACTTGCAGAGGGAGGCACAATGGCACTGCTTGATATCAGGGCGAGTGTTGGAGATGGAGCGATGTGTGAGCAGGAGGAGGACATAGAGGGCAGGTCATGGGCAGCCCCAGGGAGTTCAACAGAACCAGGTGCTTGTGGCTACTTCTGATCACTCTGGAAGAGAAACCCAAAGGCTTGCCTGGAGCAAGGACTTAATAGTGAAGGAGATGATACCAGGAGGTCAAAGTTGGCCAAGGGAGGAACAGGGAAAACTGACATTGACAAAATACCACAGACTTCTGGAAATTAATCTGGGGTTTTCTCTGGATCAAGGCTCCTGCCATCAACAGAGGCCCATTTAGTTTTACAGCCGGGTAGCAAGGTACAGGAGATAGTGGCTTCCTGTTCTCCCTTCGGAGCAGGCCGTGATGACCATCAGCCAGCTGGGCCTCCAATCTGGGAGAAAGCAAGCTTTTGTTACTATAATTTCTTGGCCTGCTTTCCCATTAGCTTTGACCTGTTCCCAACAGCACAGCAGAGCCGTCCCTCGAAAGGACAGCACCCTCTCCATCATAAATCCTCCCCTGGCACCTTGTCTCATTTGGAATAAAAACCACAACCTGAGAAGGCCCATACCAACTATGCCGCTGTCACCAAACACAAGGCTGTAATGGAGTGTAGAACTGATTTTTCCACTCCCTGGGAGTGTCATCACAGAACAAAAATAGATAGTGGCAGGAATTCCTCGTGGGGGTGTTACAAGCTGTGCTGACAGGTCTGCTCTGAGAACTGATTACTCAATCCCTTGCTATGATACAACCAGCCAAGATAAGCCTGAGAGATGATGTTCCCTGCACACATTCTTCTGATTAGAGTCAGAATTCAAAGGGACTTGGCAAGGGCTGGTTCCTTAGACAGGTGGAGTCTCAGGGGCCCGGCGACTCTGAGTGGCTTATAGTCCTTCATCATAGGATAGTGTCTGCAAAGTGCTGTTCTGATTCCCCCTCCCTTTCACAGCTCCTGGAGGAGGGAGCTGGACTTGGAGATCTCTCTCTCTCTCTCTCTCTCTCTCTCTCTCTCTCTCTCTCTCTCAATGTGTATGTGTGAATGGATGTGTTTATAAATATATTTATGTAGGAATACGTTTGTGTGTACAAGTGAGTGTGTGCGTGTGAATGCGAGTATATGTGAATATGCCTGTGTGTATGAATGTGAATACTTGTGCATGTAAATATGTATATATAAGCATATGGTGAACATTTACATATGTATATGAATATGTGAGAATGTGTGTGTGTGCACATATGCAGAGTTCCCAAGGGAAGCACACTGTTGGCACAACCATCTCTATCACTTCATGGGAGAGGAAGCTCCACCCACGGGCAACTGGCAGGGGACAGTGAAAGCTGGGTTTTGTGACGTGAAGGACGATCCACACACTTGATCTAGGCAGCCAGCCCCACTCTGTGTCCAGTCTTTGTTCCCACAGTTCTAGGGGAAGAAGCGATGAAAAAACAGGGCCATGTCCACCCTCCATTTCCTGGACTTACAAGGAACTAGTAGTCTCGGACTTTCCCCAAACAGCTGTCAGCACAAAGTTCTTACTTGGGGCATTTGAATGCATTGCAGGATTTAAAAGAGGGGAAGCACTCATTGTGAAAATTCTGACTGGGCTGTAATAGCATTTCAATGAGGTTGCTGTCTTGAAAACCACAGTTTCAGGCAGCACACACATGGTAGTGGATGCCGGCGGCACCCACCGAAGCTTGCCCAGGATGTTCCAAGACTCGCTGTTCCTTCTGCCTTCTAGTCCTCAGCCATGTGCCCCACACTCCAATTGTAAAGGCAAAGGAAATGGCAACTGCTCATTTTGGCATGGATGAATTGAGTGTGGGGTGAGAGCTCTGTTATGTAAGGGGTGTACCTGGATGAAACTGAGGTGACCTGAAAAACCGCATTACCTCTCCTGATGGCCTGAAGGCCCGTGTTGAATTTCTGAGGCTTGAGTGTGCTGTAAGGCCGCTGATGGCTCTTCCCATGGAGAAAGCTGTTCTGACTCACAGCCTGGGGTATACTGGGGACCTTGCTCTTTAGGTGCGCTTCCTGGAGCAGCAGAACCAGGTGCTGCAGACAAAATGGGAGCTGCTGCAGCAGGTGAACACCTCGACTCGGACCAGCAGCCTGGAGCCTCTCTTTGAGAGTTACATCAGTCAACTGCAGAGGCAGTTGGACTTTCTAAACTCCGAGAGGTCGCGCCAAAACTTGGAGATCAGGAGCATGCAGGATGTCGTGGAGGACTACAAGAGCAAGTAAGGATCCAGGTGGGGAGAGGTCAAGGAGAAGCATGGCAGGGTCCTCCTGCTACAGTGGGACCAGGGACAGTCATGTGGGCTCTGCATTGTATGACTGCAGGGGGTGACATTTTACATGTGACAGTCTTGGAGGATAGCAGTGACAGGCAGCTGTCAATTACATTGAGCAGGAAAGGGCAAGCCCCATCTACAAGCTCATCTCTCTGTCTAGAGTGCCCCCTCCTTGCTGAGTACTATGAGGAGCAGATCTGTGGTTCTAAAACTTAAGCATGCATCACGTTATTGTATCAGACTCTGCATCCCACCCCAGTGGTTCTGATCCAGGGAGTCAGGATGCAGCCAGAGCATATGTATATTGAACATATTTCCATGTGATGATAATTCTAGCGGATTGGGGACCACTGAGAAGCACTGGTTGAAATGATACTTAACAGTTTTTAGTATTGGTGCTTACTAAGAACCAGCAATTATTGGCAATGCTGGTAGGGATGGCAGGAGTTGAGTTTCAGACCAGCTGTTCATGAACAACTGTGAGTGCCTAAGGGGCATCTCCTACATCTCCCACCTCAAGGGGTACAGATGCTTCTCTTAACATCACCTTGAAATGCTTACTGTGTTGGATCACGGGAGGGTCACGTGTGTGAGTCAATTGGGAAAAATAAAACTCACATTGGAGGTCATAGGTGGGGACAGAACTATAGATGAAATGTTTTTCTCTTAAAAGATTTAGTCAAATGGTTTTAACTTTATGGAATTCATGGAAAAGTTTGAGGCAAACATTTATAAAGTTGGAACATCAGAACAAATAGGGACATTTGGGGACATTCTGTGTGTCTCTGAGTTCTTCATGTTGGGTCCTTGTTCTTACTGTTGGTTAGGAGGATTGGGAGTTCCCCCCAGCCATTCATCACTGAGGCCAGAACACCAGGCCCTGGCAGGGGTCAGCGGTGCTGGGAGCAAGGCTGTGGGTTCAGGACAGTGGAGGCTTGGGGAAGTCTAGGCTCTCTGCGGGGAGGCTGAACCTTAGGAGCCCAGGTTAGCCCTTGCAGCCTGCTTCCTGCCTCCATCACAGGTATGAGGATGAAATCAACAAGCGGACCAATGCCGAGAATGACTTCGTTGTTATGAAGAAGGTAAGGGAAAGAGGGGTCATCAGGGAGCTGAGGACTGGGTAGGACAAACCCCTGAGGGACGCTCTGTGCTATGGACAGGTGAACCCTTGGGACAGCACGACGTAGGCTCTGCCTGATTGCAGGACACTTGTGCAGAAAGAAGTCAGACAGACACTGCCTTGAGATCTGGGGAGGGACCTGGGGAGCAGAGGTGGCTGCCACATGTGGAGGTTGCTGTGCCTCTTTCTGGTTAGGAATGTCAGTTTCAAGGTCCCTGATTTGAGTGAAGTGATGACATTTTTAGTCAGGAACTAAACCCAGAGAGCATTTGCCACTGTCCTGGGACCAGCCATGAAGCTGGTGTCAGGCAATGCCTGGGTGATGAAGTCAAACTTTTTTTTTTTTTTTTTTTTTTGGTCACTCAGGATGTGGATGCTGCTTTCATGGGCAAATCAGACCTGCAATCCAAAGTGGACACGCTGTATGGGGAGGTCAACTTCCTGAAATATCTATTTGATACGGTGAGTTCAGTCCTGAGGAGAAGCCCTTTTCTTTCCCCACATCCCATAAGAGTATGAGCTGGAGAAGGTTCATCACACCAGTCTCCCAACTCTTCATATTGGGGCAGCCATTCCCTCAGCTTCAAGGGTTCTGGTGAGAGCAGTGGAGATGTGGGTGGAGCAGTGAGGATCTTGAGTAGGTGAGGGGGAAGTACTTTCCTGCTGTATTCTCAGGCCACCTGGGACACGAGGTGACAACCAGGTCCTCATGCTCTGTGGGAAGTCCATCAGGCTCTGGGAGAACCCCGCAGAAAACGATAGGAGGGATTTTGTGGAGAAGACAAATGGAAGGGAAGCCCCAGGTCCACCTGTCACCTGTGTCCAACTTGGGGGTGTGTACCCCCAGCTGAGTGCTGTATTAGAAGCCCTCTCACCTTATGGGCATGTCCGTTCAGCAGAAGAACTATGAACTGAGAGATTCAATTATGTGCTTGGTCAGGCGGTTAGCCAGGTGACTCCAAACTGGAGCCCTTTCTGCTGTCGCTGAGAGCTCTTACGGCTACAGGGAGCAACTGTGTCTTCAAAGAGCTGTAGCAAAAAGGTGGTGAAGCGCCCTGCAGTCCGGGGCACCAGAGCAAGACTGGGACAAGTACAAGAGAGGCATGATGGAGAAGGCAGTCAGGGTCTCCTTCCTCCTGCCAAGATGCCTGGGCTGCTGTGGATATCGCTCTATATAAATAAAGCACTGATTGGCCAGTGACCAGGCAGGAAGTATAGGTGGGACAAGGAGAGAGGAGAACTGAGGAAGGAAGAAGGAAAGAGGGATCGGCTGGAGCCACCGCCAAGACAAGGAAGATGTAAAGTACCGGTAAGCCACGAGCCACGTGGCAAACTAAAGATTAATAGAAATGGGCTGAATATAAGAGTGAGAGCTAGACAATGATAGGCCTGAGCTAATGGCCAAGCAGTTTAAATAATGTAAGATTCTGTGTGTTTATTTTATAAGTGGGCTCTGGGACTAGTGGGACTTGGTGGTGGGAGTTGGAGAAAAATTCTCCAGCTACACTGGGCCCCATCACATTTGGTTGAGATACTTAAGACCCTCCGTTTACATTTCATAGCATATAACAATTCAGAGAGCTTTCCCCCAAGAGGCCCTTCTAGCTCAGATTCTGGCTTCCCCAGACAGCCTTGAGGGAGAAGCAGGGAGAAAACTGAGGCTCTGGGAGGTGGGTGGAAGGAATGAACTGTGCTCCATGTCTCACAGGAGCTGTCCCAGATGCAGACCAACATCAGTGACACCAATGTCATCCTATCGATGGACAATAACCGTTCCCTGGACCTGGACAGCATCATCGATGCTGTGCGTGTCCAATATGAATTAATTACTCAGAAGAGCAAGGACGAGGCGGAGGCACTGTACCAGAGCAAGGTGAGATCGGGCTCCAAGTTTGCTCTCCCAAATAAGATCATCCTCCTCTTCTCACCATTCTGACTGTATGTGGTGAGTTCCTGCCTGTTTCTGCTATTTCTTTTAGTTAATACTTATGGAGAACTCATAGGTGCCAGACTGCCTAATTTCCCAAGCCTTGTAACAAGCGACTGCCATTAAACCCTAACTAAACTCAGGCGTGCAAACTACAAACATGTTCTTTAACCACCACCACATTTGCTGTTTTTATTTTTCATGACGCTATCTTTTTTATTTTTTATTTTCTCTTTTATATATCACTGAGAAACGACGTTCTGTGACTCCAAATAGTCTACCACTTTCTTAGCAGTATGGAAACTTACTGGGTGACCATTCGTCACTATGCCGTTGGGCATATTTTATGATACCTCTTAGGTATGAATCCATGTTTCCGAGCAGTTAAGACTCCAGTTGAAGGAACAAAGGCTGGCAGCCCAGGCACTGAATTCTGAGTAGGCAGGATGTGGTGATCTGCTTTGTGAATTTTTGGAGCCAACTCTAAGGTCACTGGCCTCTGTCCCACAGTCTGAAAACGGATGTTCTGGGATGCAGTGGGTTTTGTCACGGCACTGGGGAAGGGGAGCTTTGTCAGAAGGCACATTTTCTTCAGCTCTTCTGAGGATGCCCTGTGTGTAGTCTGCTTGATGGCTGGCACAGGGGAGAGAAAACCGTGAACATGGGAACCACTCTGGAAAAGGGACAAGAAATACGGTGTGTGGGAGAGAGTGAGGGGGTCCCAGTGTGAGTGAGGATGGTGTGAGAGCCTAGGTGGTAAAAGGCATTGAGGAAGAGATTTGTCTGGGTGGGATCTGATCCTGCCCAGAGACGGGGATATGAGGGAGGAGGGAGGCTTGCTACAGTGGTGTGTGTGTGTGTGTGTGTGTGTGTGTGTGTGTGTGTGTGTGTGTACGTACTGTGTCTACACATGTCTTTTTGACCCTCAGCTGAGGGATGGGTGTATGTAGGATCACAACTCTAGGTGGCATTACTCCAAGAGACAGCAGCCCAGAGCGTTTGCCACCAGTGAGCCACAGGTGCTGACCATGGTGCTGCCTCTGACCCACAGTACCAGGAGCTGCAGGTGACAGCCGGGAAACACGGAGATGACCTAAAGAACAGCAGGATGGAGATCGCCGAGCTCAACCGCAGCATCCAGAGGCTGCAGGCAGAGATCGCCGCCGTCAAGAAGCAGGTGTGATGGGTGCTCACGGTGGGCTCACCAGACATGCCAACTCCCCTAAGCCTCGGGTCAGATTCCAGAAGCTCAAGACCTCTGTGGTCCTCCACTTGTCTCTGGTATAGATCGAACAGATGCATGGGTCCATTACTGACGCGGAGGACAGAGGAGAAAGGGCTCTCCAGGATGCAAAGCAGAAGTTGCAAGACATGGATGACGCCCTGCAGCAGTCTAAGGAGGAGCTGGCCAGGCTGCTGAGAGACTACCAGGCAATGCTGGGGGCCAAGCTGTCCTTGGATGTGGAGATCGCCACCTACCGCCAGCTGCTGGAGGGCGAGGAGAGCAGGTGTGTGCACAGCAGCCATGTTCCCTGGGCCAAAGATGTGGATGTACCCATGAGGCACTGAGGCTGGGGAAAGGCTCTGCCTGGTGTTCCCAGAAGGATTGGTGGCCCTCGGAGAGCAGAAACGTTCAAGCTAGGACGGATAGGTTAGAAGGGGAGGGGAGAAGCCACTGTTACCACCCGCTTTCTCCCAAGCACCATGCTCCTGTACTCCGGCCTAAGCTAGGTGCGGCCAGGTGTGACCCACAAATGCTATGAGGCTTCATGGAAGTGCTCGGGGAGGGGACAACTATACTCTACCCTTACGCCAGCGTCCCTGCTCCTATGGCTGATGGTTGTGTTTTGATTTCACAGGATGTCAGGGGAGTTGCAGAGTCAAGTGAGCATCTGTAAGTAGCAGCGTCCAGGGATGGAGGCTGGATGGGCTGGGCCGGGTTGCCTTTGCTTTCTAGTCTCAAACAAGGAACACCATAGTGAGCAAGGCCTGCTCTTCTTGCTTGTGATACTTGACAACACTGGCTAGAGATCATTAGGAGAGCACAGGGGACCTGACTCTAAACAGGGGTGGCACACTTAAATGAATGCCTGCAGCCTTTTAAAATGCTCAGTTGACTTCCAGTGGCCTCTGTTTTGCAAAGTGGAGGTCACCACTGACCACGGGCTGCAGGCACTCAAGGCAGGTGTAGCTGGGTCCCCCTGTCGAGTCCTTCTGACCATTGTGTGTCTGTCCGGGTGCAGCTGTGCATAGCAGTCAGGTGACCGTAGGCGGAGGCGGCAGCTCAGGAGGTTACGGCGGCGGCGGCGGCGGCGGATTCGGCGGCTCCCGCGGGGGCGGTAGTGGCAGTTACGGAGGAGGAGCGGCCTCCCGCGGGAGCGGCGGCGGCGGGAGCTACGGCTCCAGCAGCAAAAGCAGCAGCAAATACGGCGGCGGCAGCGGTGGCGGCGGCAGCGGTGGCGGCCGGAGCGGCGGCTCCTCCCGCACTCAGATAGTGCAGACCTCCACCCACAGCTCGCGCAGGCGCGTGGTGGAGTAGCGGCCACGTGGCTGCAGTACCTCTCCGGCGGCAGCCTTTTCGCCAAAACCTCCCAGGCTCTCTCACCTACCTTTTCCCAATGGGTCTCAGCAAGCTTCCAGATCACTTCGACTCTGGGTGGGGAAGCAAGTCAGTGTTACAGCCTCTTCATTTAGTCAAAGACACATGCTCACTCGGGCACCCCTCCGCTGGTCCCTCCATTGTCCTGATCCCCAGGGCCCTTGTTCAGCAATGAAGAAAAAGAGCTTGGATAGCAACATCACTAGGGGCCTCAGTCCCAGGTCCCCTTTCCTAAAACTGGGTAGCTCAGTAAATAATACCCCATCTCCTCCGTGACCTTCTGAAACCTTCCCTCCCAAAAGCCTATTGCAAGGCGAGCTTGTTTAGTGAGGGGCACATCTGAGCCCAGGGCCACCGGGGCTCCTTCCTCTGTAGCCTCACGCTCCCTCACCCTGATGGCAAGGGTAGGTTTGTTGTTCTGATTCCCTGGGTTTACAGCCCCAGGTAGGGATGTTTCAGTGGGCATGGGAACTTAAGCCCTTGTCCAAGGAATGGCTGTTTTCGGCAGTGGGTGAGAGTGGGATGGGGTGGACAATCAAACTTTGGGTCTGTGCCCCCCTTCCAGCAGTCCCCTGTATTTGGAGCCAGCCCCCTCTAGAACTCTGCTGAGAATTGCCCAAACACCGGACACCTGTAGGGCAGCCCTGCTCCATCCCAGAGCCAGGGCCTGAGGAATGAGAAGTGTTGACTTGGGTTGTGGAGAGGTCCGGCCTTGTGCCAGTCTGGAAATGGCCTGGGTTTTGGCGGCAATCCAGCTATCTCCCCCTGATCTCCCGAGTCCCTTCCGATCTCTGATTCTGAGCACACTGCCAAACTTTGACTCCTAATTAAAAGTTTAATTTACAGTTCTACGAACATCCTTGAACTGCACTGAGGGTGCAGGAAGAGGAATGTACCAGCCAACGAACAGTTACGGAAGGGAATGTGGCTTTGCTTCCAAATTCTGGAGTCCCCTTCACTGGCTTGCTGAGTCTGTAATTCTGTCTGGAATGGCTTCTCTGTAGGGGTCCCCTGGGGAATGCTTGTGACTTAGTTGCATGGTTGGAAGCTGTTCTTCAAAGGGCTTGGCAGTCCTGTTTTTTTCTACAATAAATTTTTCTGTGATCTCAGTATATTGTGTGGTCAGGAGACGAGTTATTATTTCTTCAGTTCTTTGAAATAATTCAAATTTGGGAAGTTAAGACTTATTATTATTATTATTATTATTATTTGTGTGTGTGTGTGTGTGTGTGTGCGTGTGTGTGTATAGGTATATCTATAAAGGCACATGTGTGTGCAGGTTTGTGCATTTGCCCATGGAGCCAGAGGACATCAGCTGTTGGTCCTTGGGTGTTGTCCATCTTCTTTGTGGGGGGAAAGGTTCCCTTACTGACTTGTAACTTGCCAATTAGGCCGGTCTGGCGGGCTAGCCAGTGAGCCCCATGCACCCACCAATCTCTGCCTAACCTGGTGCTAAGATTGCAAGTGTGTGTAGTAGGGGTGATTGTCTGTGCTTCACCCTTGGAGCATCGCCTAGTAGACAACTACCCCTACAGTGTGTCACCATGCCAGGCTTTTGAGCTGTAGGTTCTGGGAGATCAATCAGGTCCTCATGCTTGTAAGGCAAGCACGTTCCCGTGGTGCTATCATTATCCCCCAAGGATTATTGTCTTTGTTATTTTTTTATTGTAAAAGCAGCACACCATCTTGAAAAGGCTCCCAAGCTCTCACCCTTGCTAATCATGCAAAAGCAAGCTGCACAGTTGTTCAACATCTGTGTCGCTCCTGTGATGGCTGTGGATAATTGTGCAGCAGGCAGTGGCCTGGGCACTGAGATAGATGCCACCTAGAATGGTTTCTGGATCTCGAGGTACTGCGGCACAAATGACGCATTATAAGGTGAGAGAGGCTCAGAGGGAAGAGAAAGCAGAGCATGCATCCAGCTCGCCAGCTTGATGGTGGAAACGATACTCCTCTCCCAAACCCAGGACCCAAGCAGACCCAGAGCTAGCACGTGGGGCTGCAGCAGGGGTCACTGGAGGGCAGAGACTGGAGAGTGGTGTGGGGCTTGGGGTTAAAGCTGGAGCAGATGTGGGCAGGAAGCCAGGGAGGGTGCTCTGGACAGGAGACTGAAAGGAAGCATGAGACTATGTGAGTGAGAGTGAGCAGTGCCATGGGAGAAACTGAACCAGGAGGCGAGGGAGTGGAGGCCCATCCACTGAGCAGAGACCCATTCACTGAGCGGATGCCCATTCACTGAGAGGAGGCCCATTCACTGACGGTGAACAAGGGCCAGGGCATCTTTAATAGATTCTTTAAGGAAGCAAGATGCAGAAATTATAAAAATGGAGTCAACCACTCCATAACTGCCTCGGAAGTGGGATTTCAGAGTCGGTGTGAGGGAGCCTTATAAGATTTGTGACCTGGCTTCTCATTCAATGAAGGAATACAGATAGAATTTAGATACGAGATGCATTCAGTTTTGACTACAGCCTACATTGGTAAGATGTGTTCCCAGGCACACCTGACATTCTGTCTTGGCAGCCAGCCTGTTGGAAGCAGGCTAAGGAAGAGAGAGATGAACAGAGGGATTGTTACAACAGAAGAAGAGAAAGAGGATATGGAAACAAGGTTTTGTACTTAAAGTAAAAAAGCCAAGAGCCCGGGCAGCAGCCAAGGAAGAGGTGGATAGACAGCACTGAGCACAAAAATGATTGACAGCGTTTACCCGTCGGTGAGAACACATTAGTCAACAGGGCGTGGTGATGACTGAGGACAGCTGTGGGAACCAGGAAGAGGAGAACCAGGAAGAGCCCTGTTCAGTCCTTCAGTCCCTTTTGTTGTGAGACCACTCTGGGGGCTCTGAATGCCAACACTGGTAACAGAAGCCTATTCAGAGAACAGTGACCAGGGCAGTAGTGGTGGGCATAAGAAGCCTGGTCATCGTGGAATGGCTGGAAGTTCTGGAGAGAAGCCTGGGGCAGAGGGAGATGGGCTTATTAGCTGCAGAGATTTGAAGAGCCTGCCTAGACAAGGAGGTTTGGCCCCAGCTGATGACCCACTTGGACAGGTGGAGCTACAGTAGATTTGATTCCGTATGAGAGACGCCAACTGCTTAGCTGCGATGAAAGAGGCCCCTTGGAGGGTTGAGGGAAGTCACAAAAAATGGTGGGGATATGTGCATGGAGGCACTTCACGTTTCTGCTGCCCTAAGCGTGCATGTGGGAGAGCCAGAGGAAAATAGGGGATCCTGCTTTGTATGTTTAATAGGAAGAATAAGGTCAGACACCAGGGAAGGCCAAGCGCCAAGCCAGGGTCGTAAAACAAACCTGAGCTTTCTGGCAGTGCTAGACACAGTTGAGGGTGTGACCTGGGATCACTCATCTATGTATGATGATTGGAAGGGAACCCAGGGTGACTCTGGGAAAAAGCATCAGGATGGGGCTAGTCAGAGGCCATCTTGCCCATCCTCCTGTGCAGGAGTTGGGATTGCCCCAGAAAACACAGCCCTGCCTTTTCTAACTCCCAAAGACTTGACTATCTTAGTCAGAGAGGAATGGAAACTGTAGACCAGAAGGAGGGAACCAAATGCCCCAGTTCTAGGATTGTGGGCAGGGAGGTGCTCCAGAGCAGGGGCGTGGTGGGAGAGGGGGAGGAGGCAAGCAAAGATCGCTCACAGTCTAGAATCTAGAGTCTATATGCTTATGTTCTGGGCAACAGGGAGTTCTCTAGGGCTTGAACTAGGGAGACTGGCACTGGGAGCCATCGGAAGACTCTTGAGAAGGTTCCTTGGTCAATGAGCAGTCTCACTAGGGCCAATGCCATCACACCCAGATCAATCCCAGTGAGAATAACAAGCAAGTCTATAAACTGTACAGAAGGCCTAGCTTGTATCAGCTCATGTGGTTTCCATTGTCACTGTGACAGGATCTAGGAGGTCCCGGTGGGGGCTCAGTGAGGTATTCCATAATGCTGAGATAGTGCTTTCCCATAAGGTAGGTAGCCAGAAGGAGAGCAAAGCTGGCCTATCATCCATCATCTGCCAGATATGGACTGGCAGGAGCTAGTGTGGCTTCCAGGAGAACTTTGCCAGCTGCTCCTCCCCCTGGGAGTCTGTGGCAGGGTGGGCCACAATAGAAATCTAAATTTAATTCTGCCAGCTTCTCAGCTGCAGAGATTTTTATCTAGGACATGGTGAACAGGAAGAACAGCCATTGGCTCACCACCGTTCTAACTCCATCTGACCTTGGATGAGATGTGCGTGTCTGGGCTGGGAAAGTTCTCAGTCTAAGGAGGAGTCTTGAGATTGCCACCCAATTGCCTAGCCCTTTGGCCCAGGAGGATCTTCAAATTAAAGAGCCAGGTGCTCCAGCAGTCCCTCTGCAAGCTCTCTGTTGCTCCTATGGCTTTGCTGCCCTGGTTTTTATCATCTTTCCGATCAGTTCAGGAAACTGGATGTTTTCAAGTTGATCACTGCTCTGTTGCTGGGTTGGGCTGGGAACTTGGGCTACTGGGAGGTTCTCCAGAATGAACAATTATTTCCAAATGTCCCAATGCTAAGCTTGGAAGGCCTTTGGGGGCTCCAAGTTGCAGCCTGGCTTCCAGCCTACTGCCTCCCGTGGGCCTTTGCTCCGCAGTACAGAACAGGCATTCCATGGTTTCAGCCAGAGTTCCCTGCATTTAACCCTGCCTCCCTTCTGCTACAGGCGCTGGCTGCTAGCATCATTTCTATGGGATGCAACACTATCTTCCTTGTGACAAACTCGTGGTCTTTGCAAGTCCTAGGGAGTTTCAAGAACCTAAACCTTAGTATTTTGACAATTTTCAGAAAGGGGCTTGTAAGAAAAGTTCCCAGTGATTATATCAGCTTTTGGGTCCTTCCAAATGCAAGGGCTACCAGCTTCCTTCTCTCCACTTACCGTCTACACCCTGCAGTCTCCTTGGAAGATAGATTTATCCCCCCCATTTTACAAATGAGGAAACTTAGTCTCAGAGGGGACTGGTGACCTGCTTAGGGTCATTCAGCTAGAAATGTGCAATCAGGAGTTTGACAGCACCCCCCTTCCCCACCCCACCCCCAGTACAGACTGATACAGCATCCACTATCTCTCCCCTACATAGGCCTCTTGGGTTCACTCCTCTCTGGCCTCTGCTGGCTACTCCACTGCTCAGCAGTGACTCTTGGGGACTGTCCTCTTTGCCACCTGCCTTCCATGAATCTGCCCCTTGCTCTGCACCTTTCCATCTGTCATTAAAAAGCCTCGGCCCCTCCTCAGCCATTTGTCAGCTTTCAACATCTCACCCCGCCTCCCCATTGTCTGTGACTCCCCTGTTCTCCTCCCAGGCCTCAGCTTTCCCCACTCCCCTGAAATTTCCTTCTCCCACAGCCCTGGCAGAGTCCCGCAGGGCTGGGTGGCTTGTCATTGCATGTTCCTCTTAATTCTTTTCGAGGTCCCATCCCTCAAAAAGCTCTCAAAACATCACCACACCTGCCCCTGCTGTGCCCCAAAGCTTGCCTCTTGGCAGCAGTGGCGGGGTGGGGGATGGGGAAGGGCCTGTGCAGATGTTCTGGAATGCTCTCAGTTTGTGCTGTCGGGATTATCTCTTCCATTGCTGGGGCCCATAAAGGGGGCCGAGAAGCCCCTGAGACGTGGACGATTAGTATTGGTGAACAAGCATACAGACACAGACCTGCAAAAGAGCCAGTACATCAGCATATGCTCAGCTAAGGCAGTAACCTCGTTTAGGGGGGAAACAGTCCAACAGAATGGCAGCATGATATTAATCAAGGAAACCTCCCTGGAGAAGGTGAGGTCTGGGCTGACCACCGACAAGCTGAGTGGTTGGTTATTACAGTGGTATGGTAGATCAAAATGAGAGTCTAGAGCAGCTAATCAGGATGTGAGACTGTGTGTGTGTGTGCGTGTGTGTGCGTGTGTGCGCGTGTGTGCGTGTGTGTGTGTGTGTGTGTGTGTGTGTGTGTGTGTGTGTGTGCGCGCCTAAAGCCTGTCTGTGGGATGGGCTTTGGAACAAATTGCCAGGATACTGGAAGGCCTCATCAGAAAGAGAAGAAGTGGACTGGGAAAATGAAGAGAGACAGAGAAAAGGGGGTCACCGCTTGAGATTGAGCAGAGACGGTATACATGATGCAGGTCACAGGCTGGCCAAGGTCAAGAGGCATGTGCTCTGGACAAGCCTGGCTTGCCAGTTACCATCTAGTGACAGAGGGCACACATTTCAACCTCTATGAGCCTAAGTTATCTTTTCTTAAAGTGGGGCCAGTACCTCTCAGTAACATCTACATGAGGTACAGCACCTACCAGTGCTCGGCACCTGCAGAAGTTTGGGCTGTTTCTCCTCTTCATTCATGTCTGTGTTTTCTGAGTGTGTGGCTTACACTTTTATTTCACAGGCATTTTTAAGGTATCCTGAATCCTAGGACATCCTAGGAAGTAACTGTGGCTCACTAGCAGTCCTGCAGTTCTCATCCTTTAGGGGTTAAAAATGAGCTGTGGAGAGAGAATAGGGGTTCGATTCAGAAATTGGAGCATCCCGAATAATTGACTCTATGACTTAGACAGATGCCACCATCTACTTCTTTGGGGCCATATTCTCACTTCTGTGGTAGGCAGGCCTGCAGGTGCAGCCTTGAGCACGAGCAGATGAGAATGGTCCCCAGGTCCCCTTGCTTTCTCCATGTTGGAAGGAAGGTCGGCAGAAAGCCCAGGATCTGGTCTCACATGTGTCTTGTCCTAGCTGGAGAGTGTTAAGCCTCTTCAGGCCTCAGCTTCCAGCTTCATATAGTGAGTTCAATGGCATAGTTCCCCAGGCTCTGGTGGGAAACAACATGTGTCCTGTGTGAGCCATGTGAACTTAAGTTGAGGGTGATTTTGTGTCTTCTTGATCCTTCTAGTTTCTGCCTTTCCTTGTCTCAGGGCACCTGCTAGAATGTGTTTGCAGAGCCATAAACTGTCACCATTGCCTGGTTTTCTCTCTGTTGGTTGCTTAGGGAAGCCAGGCTCATTGGAAAGATCTGTCATTGGCTGGCACACATATGCACATACACATGCATGCAGACACATATGCACACCCCTCCAAAATGCTAGAAGGAATCGATTGTGCTGAATGATATGTCTCATAAGGGAGTATGCTGGACTACAAGAATTTTGATTGCCTGTCAGAAGATGGTTAGGCAATAGTCATTAGCACACCAAAGCCATTCCAGTCCCCATTGTTACCAAGACACGGATTACTCATTCCCTAAAGAGATGGTTAGTGAACAGCCTAAGGACGTGGGCACTAGGACAGAGTTCCAGAAGACAGTGCTGTGGGAACTGGAGGAGTGGGGGACAGAGGACAGGCTGGGTACTTCTTGGAGGAGGGTAGGCAAACACCAATACAAGAGAAAGCTTGATAGTAGGGCACAGAGGGTTGGCGAAAATGCCTGGTTCAGAGCCGCCTGGTACTGGGGAGGATGGTCTTTACAGATGCCCCTCTCCTTCAGAGCATGTTTGTACAGAGGGGAATTCCCATGCACTTACAAGGAGCCAGAAGCCCGAGCAGCAGGCTCCTCCAGAAGGTGTCTTCCCCTCCATTTGCATTGAGGGTGGGGAGCATGCCAGGCTTCTAAGAAGTTCGTAAGTGATCACTGGTGTAGCTTCAGGTCTTTCCAGATCTCGGTGTCACTACGTTCTGTAAATATCGATCAACTACTGCTCTTCAGGAAGGCCCCGGCCTGGTACGATGTGTACTGCCTACACTGACACCTGGACGGAAGCAGAATCTCCCTCATCTTCAAGCTCCTCTTCTCGCAGTGATTTGAAGGAATATTTCCCGTGTGCCAGGAGCCAAGGACTCAGAGGATAAAATCACTTTTCTTTCAGAGCCCTCCACAGCAGGACAGCGTCTCATGCTGTCTAGTTTTCCACACAGCACACAGGAGAATGTGAACTCAGTTGCATGCTGACATACAAAATCATGAATTAGGATCTTACACACTGTATTTAGCTAGGCACCCTCAGTTCACATTCCAAATGGCCACTTACCACCTATGGAGGTTTGGGGAGGCTTTTCAACCCTCCTGCCTCATTTTTCTCATTTAAAAATGGGTGGATTAATATCTTTCTCAAAGTTGCTATGAACATTAACTTACTGCATATAAGCCATAAGACAGTTCCTGGCACATGATCAGCCTCTGACTTGCTTTCCCCCACTTCCCGCCTTCAATAGCCATTGTCACTGTCTCTAGAAACATTGTGAACTTCTCAGGTCAGGTTTGCCAGATTTCCATGACTGCCGTCCCTTCCAAACCCACTGTCATGCCCCAACCTCCCCACTTTGCTTTACCACATGTCCTAGGTATCTCACCACTCCACAAGCATTCTATACTGGCATTTACACACCACCTATTTTCAGTTGCGGGCCTCTTCTGCCCATTTCTTGCCCTGGGTTTATCTTTGAAAAGGAATAACCAAGAAGCTTAGGGAAGAACACAGCGTTCCCCTCAGGTGCTTCCAGACCACCTACCCGTCTCTCCTGCTCGGTGGCAGCTGCCCTTCTTTGAATCAATCAGTACAGTGCATTTGTAAAAGCCTGTTTTAGAAGACATTTGATTTTTAGCTTCCAAAGCCTTTACTCTGTTCCAGGAGGTGTAATTTGGTAAGTGCTGGGGTTTCAAAGGACGATCTCGGGGAAAATGAGAGCTCCTTTAGGAATCCAAGCTCGAGGAACTGCACCTGCTCCTCAAGCAGCCTACACTGGCAGGCTGAGTGCGGGCATGCATACTGTTGTGCGGGGGATTACAAAATCCTACCAAGAAACACCAAGGAGTCAATGTGGGGTCCTAGTTTCTCAAAGCCACGCACACTTGGAGAGAGATCCTGTCAGATAAAGTGATTACCACACGAGTCAATCTTGTCTGCACAGCAATTTTGAGAGCCCATTCTGTGAGCTAGGTGTGTAGTGTTTATCGTATTGTTGAGGCTCGTAAAAATCTTGTATGGCTGCAGGCAAACCAAACCCTCTGCAGGCTTTGCATCTCCGCTGACTCGGAGGACCAAGCCCAATTTCCTCCCAGTATAAAAGGGCCTGGTGCTGGGCACAAGGCAGAGGAGTTCTCAGCTCCTTCCTTCTCCTTTCTGTCTTTGCTCTTCCTCTAAGCCAGCATGAGTCGACAGTGTAGCTCTAGGTCCATATGCCGGGTCGGGGGCGGCAGGGGCTTCAGCTCCGGCTCTGCAGGCCTGGTCAGCTTCCACCGTAAATCCTCCAGCAGCTCTGTGCGCCGCAGTGGAGGAGGCGGCGGCGGCGGTGGGAGGTTTTCAGGAGGCTTCTGTGGGAGTGGGGGCTCTGGTAGTGGCTTTGGAAGTAAAAGTCTTATTAACCTTGGGGGTGGCAGGAGCATCTCCATGAGTGTGGCTGGAGGTGGACATTGTAGTGGCATGGGTGGTGGCATGGGTGGTGGCTTCGGTGGTGGCAGCTTCGGTGGTGGTAGCTTTGGGGGTGGTGGTTTTGGCAGTGGAGGTGGTTTTGGTGGCGGTGGTTTTGGTGGTGGTGGTTTTGGCAGTGGAGGTGGTTTTGGTGGTGGAGGATATGGGGGCAGTAGATTTGGGGGTGGTATGGGGCCTGTCTGCCCCCCTGGTGGCATCCAGGAAGTCACTATCAACCAGAGCCTCCTGCAGCCACTCAATGTGGAGGTTGACCCTGAGATTCAAAAAGTGAAGTCTCAGGAGAGAGAGCAGATCAAGACCCTCAACAACAAATTCGCCTCTTTCATCGACAAGGTGAGTTCACCTGCTTGGAGTTCAGGGAGAGCTAGCTGCTCCGAGGTTGTGAGACTGAGCATCAAGATGGGGTAGACTTGGCATTGTGTGTCTGCATTTAATGATGGAAAGGACATGTGGAATGGAATTCTGGGACATGTGCTCAGGAGTGATGCTAATTGGACAAAGGGAACCTGAAGATGGATGTGTTTGACATCCTGTTGCATTTTTGTTGAGCTCTTGAACTAAGAACTTGAACTCACATCTGTTGACTGAAGATTATATAGACATGGGGCTAGTGGGAATTTTCTAGGGTGCAAATAAGAAACCCCTAAGAGTCTTCCTGGCCATGAAGGGTGCCCTGTGAAGTAGCAGAAAAGATGGAGTAGGTTGGCACCAGATGTCTTGTGCTGTCAGAGGGATTGCTAATCCCTGGCATTTCCCCATGAGTATTGGATTAGGACGGAGATTTTAAAAATACACATACTCCAATGTTCAGGTCTAGAAAAACATGAGCCATGTTTGACTTTTCTGTTAATTTATCAATAATGTCAATATAAATTTAGCTACAATAAACTTCAAATCCAATTTGGTATATTCCTAACATACCTTTGAACAATGTATATATCCCAGTGATGTAAGTATCTGTCTAAAAACAGTTGGAAGGCAAACTTCTTAAGTATCACATTTCCATTTCAAAGCATCATTCCTGTAACTTTATGTGTGCTGGACTATATACAGCTACCTTCTTCCAGGGCTTCTCTGGATTAACCCGTGGGTTGGCTTTTGCTCTGAGACTGATGTCACCTCAATCAGCTTCTCCCTAAGTCTCTTGCTGTCAAATGGGACTTGAAATTCTTTTTCAATGAAGCCCTGGTCTTGCTCAGTGGCCAAACAGACCCCATTCCTGCACTTGGGGTAACAGGTCTTCTGTTCCTAGGTGCGCTTCCTGGAGCAACAGAACCAGGTGCTGCAAACCAAGTGGGAGCTGCTGCAGCAGGTGGACACCTCCACCCGGACCCACAATTTAGATCCCTACTTTGAGTCATATATTGGCAACCTCAGAAAGCACGTAGACCAGCTGAAGAGCGACCAATCACGGATGGATTCGGAACTGAAGAACATGCAAGACATGGTGGAAGACTACAGGAACAAGTAAGGGAGCCTCGTTGGGCGTAAGCAGGCTGTGGAGAGATTTCTGGAAAGCGATATGCTGGGAATATGACTTATGTAACAATGGCTTTCCCTCAGTTAGGGGCAAATCAACTGGGCGTTAAAACAACAACCACAACCAAGCTCTTCATCTTCTCAGAAGATGGATAGTTTAATGGTTTGAGTGCTCAGAAGCTGACATTGCTTGTGAAGGGAGGCAGTAATGGGCAGTGACTCCTTTAACCCAGAACACTGAGCTTCAGGCCTCAACCTCCTTTAACTGCCCGGTCAACTCTGCTTTCCTGCAGGTATGAGGATGAGATCAACAAGAGGACCAATGCAGAGAATGAATTCGTGACCATCAAGAAGGTGAGCCAGTTCTGTGGGGTGGAACTCACCTGTGAAACAATAGATATAAGGGCCATGGCAGAGAGGAACCATGTTGTTAGCCCAAGTTCTCAGCAAGTCAAGCAGGCTTTCTATGGCATGAGGAGATGGAACAGTCTAGAACTGTGATTTAACTGGGGAAAAGAGGAGGAGATCCCAAATTCCATTTCTACTAGGAAAATTCCTTTATGGCTAGAGAAAGGAGGCCCATCCTGGAAAGAACATGGCTTTATGATACCTCTGCTCCTCTAGGATGTGGATTCGGCTTATATGAACAAAGTAGACCTCCAGGCCAAGGTGGACAGCCTGCAGCAGGAGATTAACTTCCTCACAGCACTCTACCATGAGGTAAACACTTGCATTTCAAACACCTCGATGGAGATCCTTGAGTCCTGATCCCACTGCTCTTCAGAGTGCCTCCCTTCCAGTCCCTGAGTTCTCCCTCTGAGCTGGTTTTTGATTCTGTAAGAGTCATTGAACTGTTATGTCCTCCAGGAATTGTCTCAGATGCAGACGCACATCAGTGAGACCAATGTCATCCTGTCCATGGACAACAACCGCACTTTGGACTTGGATGGCATCATCTCCGAAGTCAAGGCCCAGTATGATGACATTTGCCAGAGGAGCAAGGCAGAAGCTGAGACGTTTTACCAGAGCAAGGTAAACACGTGTGGGCTTAGCGGGTTCTTTAGAAAGTCTGGTGTGGTGTCCTGTGCCTGCTGGTGTGTTTGTGTGCCCAAGCACACCAGTTTCTACCCATGTCTAACTGAGCCAACCTGTCATCTTTAGTATGAAGAGCTGCAGGTCACTGCTGGTAAACATGGTGACAGTGTGAGAAATTCCAAGATGGAGATTTCTGAGCTGAACCGAGTTGTCCAGAGACTTCGATCTGAAATTGATGCTATCAAGAAGCAGGTACCCTCAGTTACAACAAAATGGGGTTACCTTCTGGCCACAGGGGAAACCTTTCCTGATTTTGAGTCTTTCAGTCCTTACCAATGCTACACTACCTTCTCCATTCTCTTGGGGGACTATGTCAGCTTTCAGAATTTAGCTCTCATGTGGGATACTCTTAAGGGAACTTTGTGAAAATGACCTAGTAGAGAAAAAAAAAATGATGGTCACAGTAAATGGCTTAGCCCCTGACCAGAGCAGGCTTGGGAGCTGAGGAGTGAGGAGACATAGTCAGAAGGTTCAAAGTTGGCGTGTGGTAAGATTTCAGCACCTTAGGATTTTAGCACCATGTAACACACTGTGCTCTGTTCCCAGGTCGCACAAATGCATCAGAACATCAGTGATGCTGAGCAGCGTGGCGAGAACGCTCTCAAAGATGCTCAGAGCAAGCTGAATGAGCTGGAGGATGCCCTGACACAAGCCAAGGAGGAACTCGCCAGACTGCTCCGCGACTACCAGGAGCTGATGAACACCAAGCTGGCCCTGGACATGGAGATTGCCACATACAGGACCCTCCTGGAAGGAGAGGAGATCAGGTGAGGAAGGTCCCTTTCAGCTCGGTCACTTCTTAGGGATTCCCTTCTGATTGCAATTTGTCTTGGGTTTGGGAAAATCACTACATGGGGTGGAAACAAGGACTTGTGTTTACAAGCCCTAATTTCTTTTCTTTCTTCTTTTCCTTTCCTCTCCACTCTAATTTTTCTGACTTGTCCCCTGCCTGCCTCCCCATTCCTCTTTTACATTTGAAATGGAACAATTTATTGTGGCTGGACTGAATCTTTTGACATAGCCTTTATAGCAGCTGAGCCCCACCAGCTAACTGTAAGAGCCTTGTTTGGACTCAGGCTGAGAAAACCGACAGGCTTGGGAGGCACCAGGCTAAGGATCAACTTTCTCATGGGGAACACTGGGGAGAGTCTAGGATATTCCCCAAGGGAAGCGGGGGCTGAGAGGGTGCGTGTCCTGAAGAGTTTGGTTTGTTTCCCCGCAGGATGTCTGGAGAATGCACTCCCAACGTGAGCGTGTGTAAGTACAAGCTGGTTTCTCAGGGCGCTTTGCTGGGTGGGATGAGTTGAGAGGGATGGGGTGTAACCGAGTCTCTCTGCAGCGGTGAGCACCAGCCACACCAGCATGAGCGGAAGCAGTAGCCGAGGTGGCGGCGGATATGGTTCCGGAGGTGGCAGTTACGGAGGCGGATCCGGAGGCGGCAGCTACGGCGGCGGCTCCGGAGGTGGCAGCTACGGAGGCGGATCCGGAGGCGGCAGCTACGGCGGCGGCTCCGGAAGTGGTGGCGGCGGCAGCAACAGTGGGGGCCACAGAGGTGGCTCTGGAGGGGGCGGTGGCAGCTCCGGAGGCAGCTACGGTGGTTCCTCTGGAGGAGGCCGCGGAGGATCCAGCTCCGGGGGCGTTAAGTCCTCTGGTGGCAGTTCTAGCGTGAAGTTTGTTTCCACTAGTTACTCCCGAGGGACCAGATAGAGAGGTGCTCACCACCCCATTAGCTCTCCCTTTCCATCACGACCAAATATGGTTGACAAGACCAAGATCAATTGCACCAGCCTTGTTGGAGAAAAGAGCTATGGTTAGTCGCACCAATTTAGCCTATTTCCTCTGCGCTTTTCCCTCCCCTGCTCTGCTTCCAAAGAAGTTTTCAGATTAGTAGCAATCTGAGTCCCCTGGTAACGACCCCACTTTATGTTTTGCTCGAGTAACAGCTCAGAACTGCCACCACCTACAGGACATTTCAAAGAGGACGTCAGACCCAGGGCTTCTTTGCTGCGCCCAAAGCACTCAGTGCTCTGGACCAACCCTTAGCATCCTGTATCCTGCAGCTCGCTCAGCTGCTTTGGTTTTGTACATACGGTGTTTGCGAGTTGTTTGTCTTTTATGGAGCACTCTGAAACTCTCCCATTCCTTTGTTTTGCTGCAATAAACTGCATTTGAAATTCTCAATCCATTTTGGTCTCATTGTTTACAATGGGGTGGAAGGTGAATGAATGTCTTATGTGACTGAAAGACTGCAACCAAAATGGCTTATGGGGGAGTTGGGATCCGGAACTTCCGAGAAAGGAGGCAGACCAGGCTACTTGAATGAGGGTGGAACCCCAGGGCACATGCTCTGTCCCGGTAGGTGGGCACAGCAGAGGCTCTATTCATGTGAGAAGGCTCTCTTAGAATGAGCAGGTTGGGAAGGGGACCTGCACTGAGAAGATGGGAAAGAAACTGTTCATATGGAACCACCAGTGATGAAGGATCGGCAGTTCCAGCAGTCAAAATATAAGCTGTGGCCTGAGGAGGGGTGTCAAGAACCTGGAGGGGTGATGGGGGTCAGAGAAGCAGCCTTCCCACTTCCCCTCTTTTGCAGACCACCAGCCAAAGCTTTGCCTAATCTAAGAAGTGACATTCTAGGCACACAGATCAAACTTGTGAAGGAGCTGGAGCACAGGCATCTGGACTCAGAGTTGAAAATGCACAAGTTACAGATCTTAGTTTTGGTAGCTGTGCATAGGGATATAAAATTACATCTTCCTCATGGGAGTCATCGTGAGGCCGGAAAAAGGAACTATAGCTCAGCCAGAGTGGATGCCTCTCCCTGTGTTGGTTTTTAAAATTTACCTATTTATTTATTCTTCTCTCATATATTACATCCTGACTGCAGTTTCCCCTCCCTCCTCTCCGCCCAGTCTCCCCCCGCCCCAGCTCCCCTCTCCCCCAGATCCACCCTTCCTCCGTTTCCCTTCAGAAAAGAGCAAGCCTTCCGGGGATCTCAACCAAATATGGCATCACAAGTTACAGTAAGATTATGCACAGACCCTCATCAAGGCTGGATGAGGTAACCCAGCAGGATTAAAAGGGTCCCCAAGCATGCAAAAGAGTCAGAGATAGTTCCTGCTTCCACTCTTAAGCATTTCACAAGAACACCAAGCTGTACAACCATAACATATATGCAGAGGACCTAGGTCAGACCCACACAGGCTCCCTGATGGTCACTCCAGTCTCTGTGAGCCCCATGAGTCCTGATTAGTTAATTCTGTGGGCCGGAGAGCACCCTTTTAATGACAATGGTGACAGCAATGATGATGAGCTAGCCTCTGTTAACATTGCTTACTGAACCAACAAATTACCACCTTCCTGATGGTTCCAAAAACCATCAAAAAGTCAGTTAACTTTTCTAAACATAATTTTCTTAGCTTCTAGTTAGAAAATGTCTTCCCTCCAGGCTCAGCCAGGGCTAAGGATTAAGGAGGGTTCAGATGGGCAGGGGTAGTATGTAAATAGCACGCGGTGGGGTGCTATCTCCTTCTTGTATGTTCATTCATCTCTTCTGTAGGATAAGTTCTTCCAGGTTCTCTGTGTCCTGACTGTGGAACACAGGGTTCCATAGGGTGTGCTGACTGCTCTGTGACCATCAGGCAGCTGCTTGCTTGCCCTGCAGGCTTGAGCCTCAACTATTCCCCTGCACTGGAAAACCTGTTTAGGTTGGTGCTTGAAAACACTGTGAAGTTAATCCTTTTGTTAAACACGTAGCAACTGGCCCCTGCCCTAAATCAAATTCCTTAAGCTCTCATACAAAACTGGCTCAATTGATCCACTCCTGGTTGATTTATTGGAGGGGGACAGCCCTCATCTTGCTTGCAGGATGCTTCCATCACCGCTTTATACAACTCTTCCTTAATAAATGCTGCAGACTGACCACCCTGGCACACAGTGTTTCTTTCTATAGCATGCTGACTGCTGCTGGCCACTTGGCATGGCTCGGGCATTCCCTTGTGGAAATTTCCATGCCACCACTTTTGAGGTCATTCCAGCTTTGTGTTCAGCCAGAAGAAATATCTTCATCAGGTGTCTTTCTGCCTGGGCTGATGTGAGAGTCTAAAAAGGGTCATGAAGCGATAGGAAGGATGAGAACTTTGATTTACAGCACCTGTGTCCACTCCACTCTGATACTTAAGGGCAGGTGGAGAATAACTCACAGCTTCCAGGGTGTGTAGACCCTTGAATGAGCTCTTCGGCTCTCCTGTGTCTCAGTTGTCTCTTAGGTAAAATGGACAAGAGAGTATCTGCTCTAGACACCAAGAGAGTACAGCATGTAATTGTGGCTGTCATATAGAAGTAGATGATATGAAAAGGAGCGAGGGTACTGGGGAGCTGGGTTATTAAGTAAAGGACCTGACACACAAACAGGAGGGCATGAATATGGATCCCCAGTACCCATATAAAAGCCAGGTGCAGCAACATGTCTCTGTAGCACCAGCGGAGGGGTGGGGAGGAGGTGTGGAGACAGGAGGATCTCTGGAACTCGGTGGCCAGCTAGCTTGCCAAGTGGGTGAGCTCTAGATTCAGTGAGAGATTCTGTTTCAAAACCTGAGGTGGAGCATGACCTAAGAAGACAGTGTTGACCTCCGGCACCCATAAGCATGTCACACATACACATGTACGCATGCACCAACAGGAACACATACACGCCCAAGACATATGATCTGAAAAGGGGAACGGCCAAGGAGAAGAAGGTGGCGCTCTGCTCAGGGCCTAGGGAGCACTGTAGAGCAGTGGAATCCATTTTACCAGTGTGTACAAAGTTGAACCTCCTCCTGACGACAGATCTGTGTGAACTAAACGTCTAAGGAGTGGGTGTGTCACTGAGCACGCACGCATTAGCTTGTGAGGTAACCTGTGTTTTCACTGACTAAACTACCAGAGCCACCCCACTTATTATCAAGACACCTGCATTCATCACAAAAGGTACCTTGGTGTGTGTAGATTTAGAGTAATGGGGGTCGGGTGGTTTTGAGGGGATGGTTTATGGTCCGCATAGAAAGAGCTGACCTCTGGGGACGATGGTTACACACCACCCTTTCCAGGACACCACACATTCTTGCAGTGTAACTGGTATGTCTTGGACTCTGTTACACTGTCATGTGGTGGTGGTGGTGTATGTGTGTGCACATGCTGAGTGTGCATGTGTGTGGAGGCCAGAGGTTGACATTGATGTCTTCCTTGATTAATCATTCTCTATTTTTTTTTTTTTTTGAGACAGGCTCTCTTACAGAAGCTGAAACTCATCGCTTTGGCTAGGCTGGCCGGCCAACGAGCTTCGAGGATCTGCTGGTTTCTGTCTCCCCTACGGGCACGTGTTACTGTGCCTGGCTTTTATGTGAATGCTGGAGATCCAAACTCAAGGCTCCACACTTGTGCAGCGAGCTCTTCACCCAGAGAGACATCTTCCCAGCCACTGGGTTATATTATTATTTTTCATATTTCAGCATGTTTCTTGTTTGGAATTTGGTATCTGCATTCAAGACTTCCCAAATAAAAATTTCCTGTGCAAACAGTCTGGTTTAGAGGGTAAAACCAAGTGTTGGGGACACTCTGCTGGGTGAAACTTGGTTTTTGCTCCCAGAAATCTTAGAACCTTGGGGGTTAGGGAGTATAGAAACATATCATGACCATGCCCACAACCCAAGCGATGACAGGGACACACGAGGTCCAGAAAACGGCACACGGATATGAGGGATTAAAAGTGATGTTGGCAGGTCTTAAGGGAGGCCTGCGAGTTTGTGGGAAAGTTATGACAATTATTCAAAGCAGAGAAAGACACTCCAGGAAGAGGGAATAATCCTTGCAAAGGGAAGGAAGAGTGAAATTGCATAGAGTATAAAATTAGTGACAAAAATGAAGTTGAAGAGATTCCCAGACCCAACCAAAAGGGGCCCTGTTGACCCTAAGGAGCTTGGACTGGGGCTGTGGGCAGAAGTTCTTGGATGGAATTTGGGGACCCATTGGCTTATATCATCCTGGGCCAGTGGAAGAAAAAGGGATCGCCTCGCTGCTGCTGGAACAGGAAACGGAGGGGTAGCAGCCTTGTGCCTGGGTTCTCAAAGACATCTGCCCGAGGGAGAGCTGTGAATAGACACAGCTGCCGTAGGTGAGGACGAGGAGAGTAACATGGTCAGACTGGGGTTTTAGAAGGAGCACCAAGGACTGCCTCAGTAGACATTTCAGTTTGTGCAGCATCAATGGTGGTGGCTCTGGGCTCCTGTCTGAGGAACACTGGCTGACTCTCCAGGGAACATAAGGAGTGCTAAGCGCTCTGCAAGCCCATCCACCCCACAGTTGAGTTTCTGAGTACGAGTTAGGCCTGGATGCAGCACCGAGGACACAAATACAAACAGGCACCATCCTCGGCACTCAGGAAGCTCATCTTGGCGGGCAAAAACCCTAGGTTTCACGCGGTGACACTTTCTCTGGGGGGGAGAGGAGATCAGACAACCATTTCCTGTGCTGTGTGGACCCTCTGCAGGCAGACTCACCTGACAGTCTCAGGTGTGAGTGAGGTGGGGCAGAACGTGTCATATCTGATCCATACTTCCGTAGCTTTGGGACCCCTCATTGGTGACACTGTGGCTAGAGAGCACCTCTCATCGGAGTGGAATAGACTTTTCCTACAGTCTCTATTTCATAGAAAGCTTAAAAAGACCTCAAAACATGTGTTAGCCACATGAGTTTTTGTACTTTGTGAAAATTCACTAAGCACAACGGACTCTCATGATGTGTACATTTTGAGTAAGAAAATATTACTAAAGGTTATTTTAAGCCAGGCCGTGGTGGCGCACTCCTTTAATGCCAGCACTCGGGAGGCAGAGCCAGGCGGATCTCTGTGAGTTCGAGGCCAGCCTGGTCTACAGAGCGAGATCCAGGAAAGGCACCAAAACTACACAGAGAAACCCTGTCTCGAAACCGCCCCCCCCAAAAAAAAAGAGGTTATTTTAAACTGGCAATTGATGGAAAGGAACAAAATGACACAGAAATCATAGACATGTATCTGAATTTAATTTTAGAATCTAGATAAATGTGCACTAGAGGCGGCTAGTAGCCTGCAAAACATCCATTGTCCCTTAAAAAAAAAAAGGAAAGGAAAGAAGAAGATCACTCAGGGTGGACTGGATAGGCGCTTCCCGGACAGGGGGAACTGCAGGAGTATAATCAAGAGACACCAGGGTAGACACTAAGTTTAAAGGTGGTAGAGCCACTTTTAAATATGTATCTGTGTGTCTGTATCTATCTATTTATCTATGTATATGTGTGTGTGTGTGTCTGTATCCCCATTTTGTGTGTGTGTGTGTATATATATGTGTGTGTGTGTGTGTGTATCCCCATTTTGTGTGTGTGTGTCCCCATTTTGTGTGTGTGTATATATGTGTGTGTGTGTATATGTGTGTGTGTGTGTGTGTGTGTGTGTGTGTGTGTGTTTGTGTGTGTTTCATAGACAATAAGCAGTCAGATCTCGGGGGGGGGGGTTGGTGGAAGACTAGACGTAGGCAGGGCAGGGTGAGAGGGTGAGACTGAGGCAGCTGGGGAAGCTGGCCTCCACGTACCCAGCCTGGTGACACCAGTGGCTACAGGCAGAGGATGGGGTGGCGATGCAGGAGGTCAGCAGCTGCCTCTGCTCTGGTTTGTTTCCTACTAGGGCTGCAGATGTAAACTAGAGTCACCCGTGTCTGGAAAACAGAGTGAGTCCTCAGATAACTTGGAAAGAAGAGCTAGTTTGTGGGCCACAGAGAACTTCCAAAGGCAATGCTTGCTCAAGTGGAGAAAGCTTCGAGAAGTGAGAGTCAGGCTTCTCGAAGGGCTGTTTGGCAAAACCTTTGAGGTCTCTAGTGAGATTCCTCAAAAGTCATCATCAGAAGTCAGCGGCAACATGTCATCTCTTGGTGGCCTAATGCGGATGGGACACCTGCTACTTTTCTAAGCAGTCACAGCCAGCAGGAGGGGACTCTATAAATGCAGCTGCATGATCAACATTCTCCTGTCCCTTCCCCCCTTTCTCTGGCACCCACCGTCCTGAGTGTCTTGAACAACCTCCCAAAGATATTTAGGTACATCAAGAGAGAACGTGTACACCTACTTGCTGTTCTTTCTCAGGCTTTCTGCTGCTTTGGACTTCTTTCCTAAACCTGCTTGACTGTCTCCACCCCACTGGGATTTGAATGCATGTCACACAGCTGATAAGCCATTTGGAACCTGGCTGTGGCTTCTACCCATAGGTGATATAGCACAGCCTGGTTTCTGCATTTTGTGTGAATTTTCAGATACCTGCAGATAACTCCTCCCTTGGCCTAGACCCAAGCGTCTCCCTCAGAGTCATATAGCTGGAAAGACAGAATCCCTACCTTAGTCTGTTTCTTGTATAATATTTGAGGAAGTAGCCTCAATGTTATACATCCCAGGGGCTCAGGAGAGAGAAATACTAACTGAAGAAGCCATGGGAATATCTCTGGGCCATTCTTTTTCCTTGAAAGGTCACTATGTTCTAGTTGTTGGCCAGTTCCTTCTATAGCTGGCTGGAGTCTTCCCACCCTACATGGCTCGTCTAGAGTCACCTCTCTAACAGAGCTGAGCTCTTTAACTCCAGAGATGACTGGGTTTCCACTTCCCTACTTCCACACCAGCTGCCTCCTCTCCCACTACATCAGCCCCAAGACAACCTCCCGGAGACCCTGGGAACACCACAGTTCTTCCAGCAGCTCTCCCTAGACCTGTCACCTCTAGCGTCCTGATATGGCTTAGCTCAATTCACCATCCAACTCCTTCCTGTGGGTTTTCACTGAGTCAGGAGCTGTTTGCTAGCACTTAGGGAGAAAGAAAGCCAAAAGATGATATGGAAGTGGAGCCTTTGATATTCTTGAGTTTTAGGAACTAAAATCTCAAGAAGCCTTCATTAGAATAAAGATGGAGTGGTCTCATGTATCTATCATCTATCTATCTTTCTTTCTTTCTATCATCTATCTATCTATCTATCTATCTGTCTGTCTATCTATCTATCTATCTATCTATCTATCTATCTATCATCTATCTACAATCTAGCTTTCTTTCTTTCTCTCTCTTTGTTTCTTTCTATCATCTATCTATCTATCTATCTATCTATCTATCTATCTATCTATCTATCTATCTATCTATCTCTGCTTGGGGATTGGGAATATACAACTGAATAGCAGAGTTTTGCTTAGTATGTGTAAGGTCCTATTTTCAATTCTCAGCACTGCAAATAAATATAAAGCAAAGCAAAACAAAACAAATAAACAAAAAAAACCCAACCAACCAACCACCACCACCAACAAAATGGCATAAAATCTTAGTTTTATGAATACCGATAAAAGTTTCTTTGGAAAAAGAATATTAGTATTATCATTATTGTTATTTGAGACAGTGCCTCACTCTTTAGCCTAGGCTGGCCTGGAACTTACTTTATATCCCAGGCTTGCCTTGAGCTGGTGGCAATCCTCCTACTTCAGGCTCCCAAACACTGGCATTACAGACAAGAGCCACCAAGTCTGGTTAAAATGTTATTTCCTTGGGTCAGGATTCTAAAGGTATCAGTCTCATCGATTCTTGACTCATGACAAAAAATTAAAGTAAGACCCTGCACCGTCAGAATGAGAAAAGCATAGATATTTTATGATTACACTGACCCAGCTGTACACAGGAGACACAAAAGGAAAAGTTGGTAATACTCTCACACACATATTTTAAGTAAGTTTTTTATTAATTCACTGAGAATTTCATATGTTCAAGTATTTTAATCCTATTCACCTTCCACAGATCCAGCCCCACTCCTCCCCCGCCCGACTTATGTCCCCCACCTTTTTTAATTTATTTAAATTTTATATTCATTTTACATGTGAACCACAGATCCCCCTCTCATCCCTCCTTCTGCTCCCCCCAGCCTCTCCCCACCAATGTCCCCCACCTTTAAAAAACTTACCAAGTCTAATTTGTGCCACGCATATACTTATAGCTATAGGGGTTATCTGGTGAGGGGGCGTGGTCAACCTACCATGGCCACACTGCTTTGAAGGAAACTGATTCTTCTTCCCTAGCAGCCATCAGCTGTGAATGGCTTCTAGCCAGGGGTGGGGACCTGGGAACCCTTCCTCACTCCACATATTTTCTTATGTATGATCTTAGGCCAGGTTGCTTTGGAATAGAGAAGGAATCAGTGTTGTGCCCAAATCCAGAATCATTGTTCAACCAGCAGCAAATGTGGGCTCTCTATTGGTATTGTTGCCATTCTGAATAGCTTCATCATTGATGGCACAAGTTTACAATGAGGTGGAAAACTCCAGTAAGTTTCCTGATGAAAGGAAAATGCGTTCTTTACTCTAGATAGCAGCTACTTCCGCAACAACTCAGGGCATCAAAAGTGGCGAAAGCACTTTTCATTTGCATGTGACACACACTCTGGAAGTCAAGCACAATCTGATCTCAATTGCTAGATGTCAGCAACAACACCACGTCAGAGTGACAAGCGAAAACTGTATCCAGAGCTTTTTCCAAAAGATCCCTAGGACAGCAACCATCTTTAGGGTGTGTGTGTGTGTGTGTGTGTGCACATGTGCGTGCGTGCATGGGTGCGTGCGTGCATGCATTTGCATGAGTGTTGGAGTGGGGACATTATTAGAGCATTCTGAGATTAACCTAAGGCACAACATTTCAACTATATCCCCACTCCTCCTATCTCTTCCGGTCGTGGGAAAGCGTTATCTCCACCTGAGAGAATAGTAGATGAATTCTTGAATGTATAACTTTCTTCATTAGTTTGTTCTATTCGACATTAAAACAACATATTCTTGTAACTGAAGTTTTTCTGTATCCCACCCAGTCTGCAGCTACTCAAACCCAAGTAAGCACACACAGGCTTATATTAATTAAAACAGCTCAGCCATTAGTTCAGGCCTACCACTGACTAGCTCTTATACTTAAACTCAGCCCATTTCTGTTAATCTATATGTTGCCACATGTTCTGTGGCTTTACCTGTGTGCTATTACATGCTGCTCCCTGGATGGTGGACTGTCATCTCCTGACTCAGCCTTCCTCTCCCCAGAATTCTCCTTGTCTGTTTATCCCGCCTATACTTCCTGCCTGGCTACTGGCCAATCAGCATTTTATTTATCAACCAATCAGAGCAACAAATTCACAGCATACAGAACATCCCACAGCACTTCCCCTTTTCTGTCTAATCAAAAAGGAAGGGTTTAACTTTAACAGTAAAATTACATATAACAAAACAGTAATCAAGCAAGAATTACAGTTATAATATCTAGTCTATTTGTATTTGGCAAAATTAAAGAAAATATTCTATCTATCCTATATTTGTGAGTCTAAAGTTTTATCTCTAATTTATCTTTTATCATAACCAAGGAAAATTATAATTATCTAGTCTTCAACTACATCAAAGACCTCAGAAGGATACAATATTACCTAAGTAAACAGGAAGAGCATTGCAAGCAACTTCCAAAAATCTAGAATGACAGAGACAGCTGGCAGCCTGGACAGTCACCCAAAGTTCCTCTGCAATGTTGGGGCATCCATCTTCAGCCTATAGGCCTAGTCTCTCAGTCACTTTTTCCTGTGTCCTGTATAATGTCTGGAAGTTTCCTCTTGCGAAGCAGGAACCTGAAGGACCATCTCGCCTTGCAAAGTTCAGTGGTCACCTTCCTATGGGTCCTGCATGTCCAATCGATACAACATTTTGTCAAGCAGTCCAGGCAAGAGCAGTTTCTTGCCCAAATGGCTAACTTTTGCCATGAAGAAGATGAACTCCATACGAAGTATCTTTGGTGCCCATCATCTTCCTTGAAGTGATTGGTGCTGCCAGGAGCAGACGTGTCTCATTGTCCAGAAAAGTCTAAGTTTTTAAAACATTTTAAATGCCATATTCTGTAGGTCTTTGAAGTATTTGAAGATTACCTACCTAACTGAATTATACCTATGTATACCTAGAAAACTAAACTAACATGACTATAACTTTGACTGTCATAGATTATTAACTATTAATCTGTATTTCTTAATGATACATTATAATTTAAATGAGCTTCACAAACATAATACCTTAAACAAGAGTAGAAATACACATACAGTATAACAAAATTAACTTTAAATTTTTATCAAGAAACTAAAATCCACAGCAATGTAAAACATTTTAAACAAGGTATTATTCTTTAAAAGTAGATTCAATAATCTACCCTTTTATCTTATCATATCTATACCCTATATTTCTATATAATATCCTCATTTTTTTTAAAGAAAGAGATTGACTATGACCAATAACAATTTGTAACCAACAACCGAAACAAAGACAAACATCTATAATCCATTTTTTTGGGAATGTGGGTGTAGTTTTCTAGGCTACTTCCTGCTGATAAAGGGCACTGTATTCTTATAAGGATCCTGAGAAAATTAAGAATTATGGTCTGTGAGGCTGCATTGTCTGAGCCAGTTGCCTTGAAATGGTTCTGGATGTTGGATCATCTGGGCTATGGTGTCATCAGAGACCTTTCAGGGGTCTTGGCTGGTCAAACCTGATGTATCTTAATCTGGAACAAATCCATAGCCTCTTGCCTCCTGTGGAAACAAAAGCAGAGTCTCCTTTCTAAAGCAACACATACTTAGATCCAAATTTTGAAGTCAAGGTACCTTTAAAATATACATATTGGTTTAACTGAGTAGCCTTTTTTCTTCTTGCTTTGTTTTGTTTTTTTGACACAAGGTTTCTCTGTGTAGCTTTGCACCTTTCCTGGATCTCACTCTGCAGACCAGGCTGGCCTCGAACTCACAAAGATTCGCCTGGCTCTGCCTTCCAAATGCTGGGATTACAAGCGTGCACCACCACCACCCAGCTTAACTGAGTAGCCTTTACAATCAAATGTCTCTCTGCAGTTAAAAATCCTAAAGACAACACAATCCAGATTCTCTGTGTAATATCTATCTTTACATGGCTTATTTTTTATATTACTTTTACTGTCTCTTAAAGGCTTTATTTTTTAAAACTTTCTATTTCTTTATATAACTGCATATATTCCTTTTTTCTCTCTCTTTTAAGCCTACATACATTTTTACACACACTGTAAACCATTTAAAGTCTTGTTCCATCTGAATCTGCCTTATTGTGAATCTATTGCTTTAAACTGCAACATTACTAGGATTGAAATGGCAGCTTTGGCTGCTGGCTCCGCCCACCTCAGCTTCCCAACATGGTGGAACTATGTTTACAGCCAGCTCTGGGAACCAGACTCACTGCTGACTCTGGGAAGCAGTGGTCTATGCTTCCATTCAGCAGTGTGTAGTCCAGAAACCCGCCCCCCTTTCTTTTCCTGTCTGTACTAGCAAAGGCTAAATCCACCACACAGTATAATGTGCAACTTGGAGACACCCCAGGTCAAGCCCACATGCCATGCACCCACCATAGAGTAGCTCAAGCACGCATGTTGGGGTGTCTTGCCGCCCACATGAGACATGAAGCAGGAACCTGTTTTTTGGCTCTGTTTAGAATTGTTTATTAAATATTTTCATGCTGTGGGATGGTCTGTAGGGCAAATGTGTTGCTGATTAGTCAGTAAATAAAACACCTATTGGCCATTGGCTAGGCAGGAAGTGTAGGCGGGACAAGGAGGAGAATAAAGCTGGGAAGTGGAAGGCTGAGTCAGAGACACTGCCAGCCGCCACCATGACAAACAGCATGTGAAGATGCTGGTAAGCCACGAGCCACGTGGCAAGGTATAGATTTATAGAAATGGGTTAATTTAAGATATAAGAACAGTTAGCAAGAAGCCTGCCACGGCCATACAGTTTGTAAGCAATATAAGTCTCTGTGTTTACTTGGTCGGGTCTGAGCAGCTGTGGGACTGGCAGGTGAGAGAGATTTGTCCTGACTGTGGGCCAGGCAGGAAAACTTGAGCTACATTTTCACTTTTCAGGTGGAAACTCAAGCCATTGGGCGCCATTTGTAACTGAAAGTTTTCCTTTGCCTACCCAGGTCCTGCGTCCTTGCGGTCCGCAGCCACTCAGACCCAAATGAACACACAGAGGCTTATATTAATTATGTATTGTATAGCCTATTGGCTCAGGCTTCTCACTAGCTAGCTCTTTCATCTTAAATTAACCCATTTCTATAAATCTGTACTTTTCCACGTGGCTCGTGCTTACCAGTACCTTTACATCTTGCTTCTCATGGAGGCAGCATCTCTTCTGTCCTCTTAGAAATTTTTTTGTCTTTAAGATGATCATTTATTCACTTTTGGTTTTTGACTGCCTAATTCAATATTTAAATTTTTTGTATTCTGTACTTCAATATTGTAAGATTTTTTTTCTTCAAATGATCTTTACAACCCAGACATGAGAGCAATACTCTCAGGTCACACTGCTAACTATAATGAAATGAAATGGATGGAAAACTGAGGTGGTTCCCTGTGCTCTGCAGGTGAGCAAACTTTTAACATGTGAACAATCCAGACTCTCTGAATGTCCCTCAAAATGAGAATACTTCCACTAGTAGGTCAATATATTATTCTTTAAAATTAAAGTTTGGTCACTATAAAGACTGAACAAAAACCATCCCCTCCCACCACAAACAATGAAGCCAGCTCTATTCAATGCCTGTACTCCCCACAAAAACAGAGAAGTAGCGGAGCTGAAGCCTCTACATCTGAAATCTCAGTTCCTAAGACGTGGCGGCTATGTGCTTGAACTGTGTACTCCATTCTATGTACTCCAATCTCCATGTGCCCCATTTATAAATTTATCTCCATACACACGTTCACATGCGTGCACGCGCACGCACAAACACATACTCATTCGCTCTCAAGTAAGACACTTTTTTGGGTTTGTTGATAAATTACGAGGAATATGAACTAGCTGTGTACAAGGTTTTACAGGTACTTTGTAAACATCAGAGTCAATTGGGTCCTTTTCTCCAAAAGCCTGAAATCATATGATGCAACCAGGAACCACTACTTTCCTAGATGCTGTTCAAGCTGCATACTGACGAAGGGTGGAGAAAAAGTCCTCATAACTGATGTTTAGGTGAGAAGGCAAAGAGATGATCTCAGTCAATCTGATTTGCCAGGGAAGAAAGCCTAATGTGCTGTCCACAGGACCAAACTTCAACACTAAATCAGGACCAGGGAAACCGTGTGAACTAAGTAAGCCATCTAGCAGATCTACATCCAAATCTGTGGGTCTCCTCTGCTGCTGAGTTACTAATTGGCAAAAGTCCTGGGCAACTCTCACAACATCCGCTTTTCCATCTTCTGGGGACAGCACCTTCACTGCTGAAGGGCAATTTAAAACTTGATCGTCTTTGTCCTTACTATTTGCAAACTCTGGTGAGTATTTGGAACAATCTAGGCCCAAAGATTCCTGCCGTTGTTTTAAAATTTCATCCATCCATCTGGAATTACTTCTCTTGAAAATACCTTGGTGGTCGTAGAGAGAAGATGATTAGAAACAAAACCCAAGGGCCACTCTGCCTACAGACGAAGAAGAAAACAAACAGTTAACTGTGTTAAGGGAGCTGTCACTAATTGCTGTCATGGAAACTGAGAGGGGAGCGAATTGCAAGAAGCAGCCTGCAAGAGAAGTCCACGGGGACCGAGGATTCAAGTTGAGAAGAGCCAGGGCAAGGTCAAGATACGGGCAGGTGGGAGCTGTCGGGTAAGCAGCAGAGGCCCCTTCCCTGAAGATGCGGCCTGCAGGCAGCTACAGAGGGAAGGCCCAGATGTGGTCTATAGAACGGCTCCCTAAAGCAAAGGTTGGCTGGATCCTTGTGCCAGACAGAAGGGGGAGGAAGACGCCCACAAGACATTTGGGTGGTGCCAGTAATTTTTAGGTCTTTGATGAAAGGACGGATACCCATGATGCCCTGCACCACTGTGTCACCGTTCTTGCTCCTCCCATATCTGCTGAAGGACACCTGACACTCCCTGCCAATCCATTATCAGAAAAATGGCGCAGTCTTAGTCAACTTGTGACCTTCCCAGGTTCATGCAGAGGTGTTCCCACCCCTCCCAGGGGCCCACACCCAGTTTCCAATCTGTCAATAGGTCCTTCTTGTTCTGCCTAGGCAGTGTGGAGTGTCCTCTGCTGGTACAGAGGTGTCGTTACACACAGACGCTGTTGCCCGGACTAGCTGGGCAAGGCTTCTGGGCACAGGGAGGGAAGGCGCTGTGGTTGGAACATCTCCGGACGATTCTTGGCAGTGATAGCAGGAAAAGCAATTTCCTTGGCTCTGTTCATTGGTTGTGAAGATGTGGGGAGGCAGCTAGATCCCTCTTGGTATGGGGATTCGCTGGCAGTAGGTCAAAGGTCTTATCCCTGGAGACTCGGCTCAGTCTTGAGCACTTGAGAGGTTTAAGAAATCTGCTGAGGGGACTGGAGAGACAACCCAGTGGTAAGAGCACTGGCTGCTCTTCCAGAGGACACGGGTTCAATTCCCAGCAACCACATGGCAGCTCACAACTGTTTGTAATTCCTGTTCCAGATGATCTGACATCCTCACACAGACATGAATGCAGGCAAAACCTCAATGCATTTAGAGAGAGAGAGAGAGAGAGAGACAGACAGACAGACAGAGAGACAGAGAGAGAGAGACAGAGAGACCGAGATAGAGAGAGACAGAGATAGAGAGAGACAGAGATAGAGATAGAGAGATACAGAGGTAGAGAGACAGAGAGACAGAGATAGACAGAGACAGAGAGAGAGAGACAGAGAGAGAGAGAGAGAGAGAGAGAGAGAGAGAGAGAGAGAGAGAGAGAGAGAGAGAAATCCACTGAGATCTCAAGTGTTCAGAGGCCAGAAATGGAGCACAAAGGGGACTTGTAAGATCAGAGATAGTGATGGAGGCTGGGGTGTGACGGCCACTTTTGGTGAAGATAAACCACACCACTCTTACATGGAAGAGGGTCAGGCTTCTTAGGAATTATAGGGGTCACTCTAAAGAGCATTCACCCAGGCCCAGTGGTCTGCATGGCAGGGGCCGTCCTGTGAGGATGAGTAAAGCTCCCTGAACGGAGGTGACTCCAGCTAGGGGGCGCTATAGAGAGAACTCAAGCCTTGGGTAGAAGATAGATCACTTCCAATTGTGAGATTCCCATGTCTGTGTCTGTTCCCCACTCTCATTCTACATCTTCCAGATTCTTTCTTTCCTGATCCAAATAGTCTCAGGTTCCTAGACTGAACTAGAATGTTTTGACCATCTATTTTAAAAACTGTAAAGGCAGGTATTTGCCTTGGGCTACCTTGTAGGCTTTTTGGAGAACATTTTTGCTTGTCCAGTTTAAAAAAAAAAAAAAAAAAGCTAGGGCCTGGAGAGATGGTTCAGTGATTAAGAGCACTGGCTGCTCTTGCAGGGAAACCTGAGTTCAGTTTCCAGCATCCACGTGGCAGCCCACAACCATCTGTAACTCTAGTTCCAGGGGATCCAGTGTCTTCTTCTGGCCTCCATGGACACGAGGCATGGGCCTATTGCCTACACATACATATGTGCAGACAAATACTTATGCACATAAACTAAAAATATAGAACTCTTTTTAAAAAGAGTTCAGTTTTTGGCATGTATTAATCCTGCTCAGGTTCCTGGTACATATGCAGTGTGGTTCAAAAGCTTGCAGATGGGGACTATAAAGACGCCGAGGCTGGGGTTGGGGGGTTGGAGGGTTGGAGGTGGGGTGGGGGTGGGGGTGGGGCGCTGTGCCTGCTGCAGTTCCTCCACTCCCACACTCTTCTCTGTAGCTGTAGAAATGGTCTAGCCATCTCACCAGGATATTTACAGGACAGGGAATGGAAATAGTCCATTTGAGGTCGTTAGGGCCTATTGTTTACCCTCAATCTAAAAGTTCCACAACAATGTAATAGCAATATGAAAGAAGATAGGAAGGAATGAAAAGTCACCTCTACGAGAAATGATGGCTTCCGTGTTTGTTCTTGACTCTGCAGCTGAACTGCAAAGTACATGCAATTATTAGGAAGTTTAAAATAGACATTTTCAGCCAGGCCTGGCAGAGCAGGTGTAATCCCAGCTGCTGCAGAGGCAAAGGCAGAGGCTGGAGGATCCCAAGTTCAAGGCCAGCCCAGGCAACTTAGTAAAACAGTAAGTTGAGATCTGGGGTGACGAAGCTCTTGCCTGACATGCGTGAGGTGCTATTCTGTTCCTAGTACTTTAAAGAAATAACATTTGGGAGCTATAGAGATGACTCAGTGGTTAAGAGCACTGGCTGCTCTTCCAGAGGAGTCAAGTTTGATTCTCAGCAACCACACATTGGCTCACAGTCATCTATAACTCCAGCCCCAGGAGACCCAATGCCTTCTTCTGGCCTTTCTGGACACCAGGCATGCACATGGTGCATAGACATATCACACAATCAAAACACTCACACATATGAAGTGAAATAAGTAAATGTAAAGAATTAAAAAATGACATTTTGCTGGGCGGTGGTGGCGCATGCCTTTAATCCCAGCACTTAGGAAGCAGAGCCAGGCAGATCTCTGTGAGTTCAAGGCCAGCCTGGGCTACCAAGTGAGCTCCAAGAAAGGTGCAAAGCTACACAGAGAAACTCTGTCTTGAAAAACCAAAACAAACAACAAACAAACAAACAAGCAAACCAAAAAAAAAAACCCCAAAAACAACTATGAAAAAAAAAATGACATTTCATTCAAGGTCCAGACAAATGCCACAATCTCTGGGAGGATATGCTAAGAGAAGACTCCTTCATGTTTCATTTTAACCTCTCCATATCCCGGTGTTTGAGATATGATGTGCCTCTGTCACCTGAGTGATTTGGGAAGCCTTAATGGGTGGCAGGGTCATCCTTTATTTCTGACTCTTTTAAAATAGGTTTAACATCACTAAGAAGCAGCATATGGGGTCGGTAATTTTGAGTCTTCAAACTGCTTCAGGTTTGTCCTCGTGAAGTGCGCTCCACGATCTACAACACGTTCACTGGCTTTACTTACTATCTAGCACGTGCCAGGACAGTGTTTCCTGTGCGGAGCTGGTGGGGAGGGAAGGGAGCCTGGCGGGAGAAGCAATGGCATTTGTACCTTGCAGGACTGGAGAGGTCCCTAGCGCCATTCTTGGGGGTGGCAGGCCCAGCAAGGAGAGGGGACTCGTCATCTCTTTAGAAAGACCACAGAGAGCTAATACTTCCTGAAATCAGGGGTCAGGGTGGGGAGTTGGGGGTATGCAGTAAGCTACGTAATCATTTACTAGTGGGGAACTGGCCATGGGCAAAGTGGGTGCTGCAGTGTTTGATAGGAAAAGCTGTGTCAGTGTTGTGTGACAGACTTTCCCTGAAGAAACGCCACACACACACACACACACACACACACACACACTCACAACACACATACAGTCACACTCATGCACACACTGACACAAACTCATACATTTACATACACCCACACATTCACACACACTTGCACACACTCAAACACATGCACACTTACAATACACTCTTACACTCACTCATACATACACTCAAACACACACAGACACCCTCACAAACACTCAAACACAGCATACTCAAATGCACACTCACACACATACACTTACACACTAAAACACAATCACATACACTTTCACATGCTCTCACACACACACTCATACACTCACACACAAATTCACATACTCACACAAGCTCACACACATCCACACTCAAACACACATACTCATCCACACATGCTCAAACACCCACACTCACATCCACTCACATCCCCAAACACACACACACACACACACACACACGTTTACTCACCTCAGAAAAGGGAGCCCATGCAGACCAAAGCAACAATTGCACCAACGTCTAATTTTGTGAGCCAAGGAGGTGTTTTTGGGCTTACTAACAGGAGTACAGATGAGGAGTTCGTTATGTGGTGCAGGGGTAGTTCAGAAGCAGAAAGCCCACCCTGACATAAGGGATGACTCCCTAAAACCTGCAACCCCGAGCTCTATTCAGGCAACTCCACAATCTAAACATCTTCTCAGTTGGGCTGACCCAGAGTCTCTCCCCCTACCCATTGTTCAATCCCTTTTATTCTGTTGGTAGAAGCCCTCAGGAATTCCAGCTTTTATTCCTCCTAGAGACCTGACTTTGTTCACCACGCCAGGCTCTAGAGAAGCAGTTCTCAACCTGTGGGTCACGACCCCACTGGGAGTCAAATGACCTTTTCACAGGGGTCACCTAAGGCCATCGGGAAACACAGATGTTTACATTACGGTTCATAACACTAGCAAAATTACAGTTAGGATGTAGCAACAAAGGTAATGTTATGGTTGGGGGGGGGGTCACCACAGCGTGAGGAGCTGTATGAAAGGGTGGCAGCGTCAGGAAGGTTGAGAATCGCCGCTCCGGAGCCTTCCCTCTCTCCTGGAGCAAGTGCTCCACTCTGGAGGGGATGTTGCCGTTCTGAGGAACATGCCATGCAGCAGTGATGCCAGGGTAGCCTAGCCTCTGAGACCATTTCCGGGTGATGTGAAGCCCCTCATCCTGATTTTACTAGAAACACAAGCCAAAGGCCACAGTGGTTTGGCCTCAGTCATGGGTAGGTGCCGTCAGCTCTGCCCCTGGGATGAGCAGCCTCTGGGATGCTGTCTTGTTCTCACCCTTCTTTCTCTTTTCCCGTGTGTGTGTGTGTGTGTGTGTGTGTGTGTGTACACAGGAGACAACTTGGTATTGTTTCTCAGGTGCTGTCTGTTATTTTCTTGAGACAGGAGCCTGTGTCTCCCTGAGTATGGCCGGTTAGTACAGCCCAGGATTACAAGCGCACACAGCCACTCTTGGCTTCTCACGTGGGCGCTGGGTAGTGAATTCAGGTCTTCGTGCTGACACACTTTACTGACTGAGCTACCTCCATGTGCTTCTCACTCCTTTTTTTTTTTTTTTTGAAGACCTGTCCATCAAGTTCACCCAATTCAGGAGACGAACCATGAACCACACCAAACATTTGACTTTAGTAAGATACCCTGCTTCAGATGTTATCGCCATGACAGCTGCCCGCTGCAGATACACCAAGCAGGTTCTCCTGAGATGCCACAGAGGCAGGCCCTGCTGGGGTTAGTCCTGTTGAAGAAGGTGGCAAGGTCATGGGGTCCTGGCTGAGAACCTACATAGGACACTTCTCACGTCCATCTGTTGGGAGTGTTACTGGGAATGTTCTTGCCTAGGCCAGGCCTAGGGAGAAGTGTGGTACTGCTGTCTGCTAACGAACCAAACCGATCCATCTTTATGCAAAAGTTTCCTCATCTCAGAGTTCCCCTCTTCCTTTTCAGTGCATAACACACATCCGTCCTCTGAAAACCAGCTCACAGGCATTCCTTCTTCTCCAACCCTTGCATCACTTTTTCTAATTCTATTTTCTTTTTTCCTGGTAGGCATGTCTGGTGGTGTGGCAGCTCATGGAAACCAGCTGAGTGCCTCTGTGTTTAGTTATATTCCATCATCTCATGTGATAGCTTGAAGCTGGCTATGGTGGGTGTTTTTTTACACCACATAAGTTAGAAAATACTCCAAAGCAGGGCTTTCCTCCATAAACACCGGCCAGCACACCACCTCCACAGTGTACAGCTCTATGGTACACTGGCTCATGAGTCTCTCATCCATGGGATAATGACTTTCTTGAGGGAGGGGACTGTGTCTACACCTTTTCATCCCAAGGATACAGCAGAGTGTATCTTGTATACTACCGACAAGCAAGGAATTCTTATTGTTTAGTGACTTAAACAGACAGAAACCAGAGGGAGGGACCCCATGGCACAGGTCTCTGGTCCACCAGTCCAGAAGAAAGCATGCCTGGGTTGGGTCTTGGAGAGTGGATCAAGGTTGTGGGTGGAGGAGGGATGGGTGGGTAGACAGGATCCCCAGGCATTTCTCATCTCAGAAGAAGAGCCTGTAAGTCAGTCTCCAGTTTGGACGGTCATCACCTATCTGTCCCATTTACCTCGATTGTATGGAATTGTAGAAGTGGTGTGGGAGGCAGAGCCTAGGCTCAGTTTTCTGTTCCCAAACCCCGGACTGCCTCACACTCAACATTTCCACTCTTTATGCACCATGGCCATTGGTGTAAGTTTCCCCAGATGTCAGCATAGTTGATTTTCGCTTGTCCTGTACCTGGTGAGGCTGGAAGAACATTCCAGGCAAGTGATGAACACGATGTCTATCTCTGTGTTCCTGAAGAAAGAATGAAACAATTCTCAGGCGAGATCACCCATGATCGGCATGCACTGTGAAACAGTTGGGTGTCTCCATACCCACTGTGCTAACTGCTAAGGTGTGTTTGGGATTAGAGAAAACCTTCTGGGCTCCCGGGGAGTGCTCTGGTTTTGGCTGCATTTCCTCATCCATCCTCTCTTGGTTTTACAATGGACAGAAAGGATTTCCATGGTAAAGACATCCAGCTTGGAGGCAAGGTGGTGTGTCAGAAGCCTTGGGCCACCTCATTGGTACATGTAGCCTGCCACGTGCCACCACAGAGAGGTGTGTGCTTAGCAGGAGCAGGGGAAATGCAGTCATTTCACGGCAAAGCTGTCACCAACCTGTGACTGCTGAGGCAGGGGTTGGGCAACTTGGTCCTGAGCAAAATTAATCAGCCCCTTTCCTGGCCCATCTACAGGGAAGCCAGGGGGGAGGTGCAGCTGATCTGGTGCCCTGACAGCCCCAAGGGAAGGAAGCACGGCAATGAAAGATTTAGACGGCTGTAAAGGACACAACTGTGTGCTCCCTGCTTCCCATCATTATGGGTAATTGAGTGTTGACTGCAGTGTTCATCAGGCCTCTGCCTTTGCTCCTGAGCCCTTTGTTCTGGCTGTGAAGTTAGTGCTGTCTGGGCTGGTACAGGTTGGTGAGGGAGCAGCTGGGCCGGGATCCTGCTTTGTCACCAACCTCCACGAGTCACTCAGCTGGGTCTTGTCCTCTTAAATGTGATGTAAGTAGCAAGTAGCTAAGGGGATCTCTGCCAGGTTTCTGAGCTGTCTGTGCAGAGGCCAGGAGGGAGAAAGCCCTTCACGGGGCAGAAAACCTCAGCTCCGTTTTTGTCCCCCAGTGCAGGGAATTGGGCCAGAGAGGGTGGAGCTGACAGATGTGGGGATCCCTGACAGATGTGGGATCTGTGGTCCTCAGCAGTCCTCTTCACTCCTTAGAGACTCTACTGTGTGTGAAATGCTTTAGTGCTGACCGTAGTCACTTCAGGGGGAGGTTGCCAAAGCGAATGACACGTACAGGGGTGACCTGCAGGGGCCCTGTCCCTGCTGCTCCTCCTTGACAAGGTACTGAGTGTGGGAGGAGGTGCATCTGAGGTTCCTGGGCAGGACCACTTCCTTGATGGCCAAGAGATGTGTCCTGCCCTTCATTTTCCCATGTCTTCAAGCACGCAAGTACCTTCCCTGGAGTAGAAATGCGGATGCCTTGGCTTGATTGGTACATGCTGGCCACCCCTGTTGAGTCATTGCACTGTACTCCACAAATACATGCAGCTGAAATTTCAGTGAGAAGCTCTCTAAGAGCATAAGTGGTGCTGGAGAGGAGGCTTGGCAGTTAAGAACGCTTGCTGCTCTTCCAAAGGACCAGGGTTCGGTCCTCAGCATCCATGGCGGTCAGTTCACAGCTGTCTGTAACTTCAGGTTCAGGAGAATCTGATGGCTTCGTTTGTCCTCCACAGGAACCTCCCCAACATGCTACATGAGTGTACACACACACACACACACACACACACACACACGCACACTAAAAAAAAGCAAAATCCATATATTATGAGGAAGTCCATTCCCCAAAGCTGCTATATAATGGCTGGATGCCTGGCACCCGCCTGGGAAGGAGCCCAGAGCTGGCTGGGGTTGGCAGAAAGAAGGGGCAGATGCTGCAGGGAATGGGGAGGGCCTGAGAGATGGGCTTGCATACCATGGGTAAGGGGTGCACCACCAGGCAGCAAGATGAAGCCCAGGAGATTTGGGTGTTTTCAGTTTGTTATCACAGAGTGAGAACGTGTGAGCATCATCTCCTGTGACGTGTGCAAACCGTGGACAAGGTGATGCATGTGCTTTGCGCTGGGGGCTGTGCTGAATGTTGTGGGCACAGTTGGTCCTTTAGTTAACCCTGGCGCTGTTATCATTTCTTCACAGGTCAGGAGACAGAGGCCAACCAGGGGTAGGTCACCCTTGTGATTACAAGAGGGTAATCAGTGATGAAGCCGGGCCTCAGTCCAGCTGTGCAGGGTGGGTATGTGTCCTTTGTGTCCTTTATGAGTGCACAACCAAAGCAGGGCTTGGGGTTGGAGATCCACCATCCCTCCCGCTAACCCTCCTTCAGACAGCCTGGGCTCAGGACAGCACTGACACTATGTTCGTTGAAAGGCCCCATGCCAGGATTAGAATCATCAGAATCCTCGCTGTCTCCCCTAAATAGATAATCCCTCAAAATCATTTCCATGGGGTTACCACTGGCATTGAAAATAAATACTGAGCCTAGGGCAGAGAGAAGCCCCAAATGACAGGGAGAAGCCCTTTCCGTAGCTGGGCACCTCTCCTTTCCAGTGTCGTAGGGGAACTGGGGAGCCGGACTGCTCACCCTTGGGTGGCAGACAGGTGCCATTGTTTGGGACAAAGGCGAAATCTGCTTTTCAAGGTAAAGTGGGTACTTGCCTGATCTAGTGTGATTCAGGATGGGTCCAAACTGCCCATAGGGCCATGGTGCCAGGCTGTATGGTGCCAGGGGCTGGGGCAGGTATCTCTTGTAGCTGGAGCACTCCCAGGCAGGAGCGGGGCTCTGTGTCTCAGTGCTCATCTAGGGAGGAAAGACGTGAAGGGAGAGCCCAGGAGGGTGTGTAGTGAGTAAGAGACCAAATCTGAGGGAGGAGCTGGGCGAATGTGTTCATCCTCCAGCACTGGCTCCCTGCTTCCCAGGTGCTTTGCCCTTCCCTCTCAGGTCCATTTCGTGGACCATCCTCCGTGTCTTCTTCTGGAGAACCCTTGGACTCAGGGCTTCGTGCTCTGTCTTGCAATCCTCCCTCAGCTGTCATGACCTCCTCCCAGGGAGGCTGGGTACTCCCTATGGTGCGGTGGCAGCCCAGCTTTACGCCTGGACTCCCACTGCACCCGAAGCAGGGCTTTGGGGTAAAGTAGGCCATTACCTCTTTTCTTAACTGTTTGTCTTCACACTGTCCCAGGGCTCAGGCCAACACTGTTTTTGTGTTCCCAAAGTCAACAGGACAAGGACCTCTGAAATACGTCCTTGAAAAGTCCCATGGCAGTTTCCTGCTGATGTCACACACCCAATAGGAGGTAAGCTGTGCTCTCTCCTCACAGAGAGGAAGAATGACCAGGTTTCCTGTTCCTTACAGTTTGTGGCATCTGGACTCCCGAGACTTCAGAGAGCCAGGGGTCTACTCTTCTTCCTCACCGACCTGACAATTTGTAGTTCTTCTCCTCTCTCCTAGTCCCGTAGCTCAACACTCCCTCAGCCCCTCCTACTCTGTGCTGGTCCACCCACCATCTCCACCCTCTGGGGTGTGAACAAAAACCAAGAGAATCCAGACACAGCAAAGTTCTTTCCACACGTGTCTTGGTATGTGCTTGGGGAGCAGTGGCCTAGGAAAAGACAGCCAATTGGGATCTGATTGGGCACTGTCATGTGCTAACGTTGGTTTTGGGAGCCATGGCCTGGAGCAGCTAGTGAGAAACACTGGAAAGTCAGGGCAGTTTAGGACAGAGGCTAATATATTTAGGTCATAAAGCCTGTGAACATGTGAGATTTCTTCCCAAAGAAGAAACTGCTCCTGGGTCAGCATTCAAATTCACACAGGTGGCCCGGAGTCCAGCCAGGGACTCCTGCTTAAGAACCAAGCTGAGGAGTTGGCGATCTGAGAACCCAAGTGTTACTTGACACTCGACCTGGTATGAGAAGAAGGGGAAGTGGAGGCAGAGCTGTGACGGAAGAACAAGGAGCATGAGTTTAAGGAACAAAGGAGAGCTGGGGCGGAATGGTCGGGGGGGGGAGAGGAGGAGGGGCGGGTGGAAAGGAAGTCAGGAGCGTGAGTACACCATACACCAACTGTCTGGAGTTCACAGAGATGCTGGGAATCCCTGTGATGAACACCATAAACGGATGTCCTGGGCATAGACTCTGTGTACCTTGGAGAAACTCTTCTGTCCCCATTTCCCAATCTGTCATGATTCTCCTCTCATGGGGTTGTTAGCAGATTGAGAATAAGAGTAGGAAAGTGCACACACACTCAACACACAACACTCACACACACAGAAACACTCACATACATACACACTCACACACAGACACACACTCAACACACAGACACACACTCAACACATAACACTCACACACCCAGAAACACACACTCACACACACACACACTCAAATATACACACAGAGACACACACAGACTCACACACACAGACATACACATACACACATTCACATATACACACACTAACATACACATACACACACAGACATACACACATACACACATACACACAGACACAGACACACACAGACACACACTCAACACACAGACACACACTCAACACACAACACTCACACACAGAGAAACACACTCACATACATACACACTCACACACACACTCAAATATACACACACAGATACACACTCAACACACAGACACACACACACATGCACACACTCATACAGACACACACTCACACACAGACACACACTCAACACACAACCCTCACACACCCAGAAACACACACTCACACACACACATACTCAAATATACACACAGAGACACACATAGACTCACACACACAGACATACACATACACACATTCACATATACACACACTAACATACACATACACACACATACACACAGACACAGACACACAGACACACAGACACAGACACACACAGACACACACACACACACACACACACACACACACACACACGGAAGTACCGATCCAATGAGAGGACTTTCCGGTCCCACCAAGGATGCCAAAGAGAAGTGGAGTGGGTGCTTCGGCCAGCTGTCTCCTGCTCTGCTCCCGGGGGACAGTAACTCCAGATGCTGTCTCTTCTGTGGCATGGGAGGGGTCGGGGAGACCTGCTTGGTGAAGCCAGGCCCTTCTTCCTGCTTCCCAGCATCTGTACCCGGCAGGGCAATGATAATGTATGCTGACAATGATCTGGCTTCATGGATTTGCCTGGACAAGCCTGCTGTAACATCTTCATCGTAAAATTCTGACATTATAATTTTTCTTACTAGAGAGACATTATTTTTGCTTGACAGGGAATGGCTGGCATGGAGTTAAACCTGCAGTGAGGATTCTGTTCAGACACTTGATGACACCTGCATCTTTGGGTCTTTCTCGATGTGGGAGACACAGCATGGAGGCATGCAGACCCAAACAAGGCAGGGTCGAGGTGGGCGGCGGACACAGTGTAGGTGCTGGTGTCTGAGAGAGGAGAGGGCTAGGAGATAATTACACACGGCCAGAGACGCTAGTCTTTTAGAGATTTCTTTAAAGTATTCCTGCATGGTGGGTGTGGTACCCCAGAAGAGGAGGTGAAGTCACCACCCACCCTGGTGCCTTGGAGGAGGAGGATGCTGAGGGCCGGGGAGAGAGCAGAGCTGCAGAGCTGGTTCACAGTGGTTCAGCTCCACTTTGGAGGCAAAAAGGAGTTTCAAAGAGGTATCTATGTGTGGATCTGCTCTAGACATCTCTGAAGGATCAGGGATGACCATCCCTAGGAGCTCAGATTGGGGGCATCAAATACAAGGAAGCTTGTCTGTCCAGATCCTAACATCTGTCTATAATGTCTGTCCACCCCACAGGAAAACCCGGTCACCAGCTGGTGACATCTGACTACTCTCCCTTCCTCTCCCCTCTACAGGGCTCCTGCAGTCCACCTTTTCTTTGAACCTGCCTGGGAATGGTTGGACACAGGGATTGCATGGCATATTTTGTCCCTAGGCTCCCCAAGAGCTGCTTCAGCCCTCAAAAGGACATCTCTGGAAGTTCTTGAAGCATGGCTGTAATCTGAACCCTTTGGCTCTGGAGTCCAGCACCCACATTTCACAGAGGAGAAACCCAAGGCCCGGAATGGCTAGGGACTGGGCCTAGAGTGGTCACGGGTCAGTGGACTCAGGTCCTCTGACACCTTCTCCAAGCGTCTCCCCAATGGTCACTAAGCCCTTCGGTCCACAGGCAGCGAACAGGGCTGAGTGAGGTGACATGTGAGGTGACAGACACATCTGCCTTCTGATCCAAGGACTTGACCTTTGCTTCTAAGCACTCTTCCTGGGTTACCACACAGCTTCGTTGTAAGTCTGTTAACCAGAGGTGAACACACTTCTCTGAATGCCCAATGGGCTGTGAAGTGTGCCCAAAGCCCATAAAAATATAATTCAGGTCATAAATTTAATACAGCCTGGGTGAATGACTGTTCTAGATCTATTTTTAACCACTTAATTAGCAATGGTTCCATTTAATTTTTTTGTTTTGTTTTGGATTTAAAAGGTTTTTAAAGAAGAATTCTCAAGATCCATTGTTTTTGATGTCAAGAAACACAAAGCTATTCAGAGTTCTGAACAGTTGCCTTCAAATCCTTACAGCAAGAATCTCACCCAGGATGAAGCCTGTGATTGTTCTAGACGGTTTATAAAAAGTTTATTGCTAGACGGAGCAGCAGGGATTGCTCGAATTTAGACTTTCGAAATAAAATTTGTTTCAATGCACATTTTGATTCATTTTTGGGGAGAGAGGGCGTCGCTCTACCAGCCTCTGCCTGCGATTATCCCCACGGAGGCAATACGGGAACTCCGACAAGAAGAAGGAGCTCCTCTTACTGCCATTGGAGGGGAGGGGAGGCCAGGTATGAATTAGAACAGTCAGTGGTGGCAGTGTGGTATGGGATTGGTAGGAGGGCTCCCCACTTTTGAGGGGCTGGGTGAGAAGGAGGCAACACTGAACGTGGAAGAGCCCGGGGAGTCTGTGAACCATGAGGACCACATGACCCCACAGCTGTGATGATGCTCCTGTTTGGATCCTGACTAGGGTAGGGTATCTGACAACCTGGTTCTTCTAGGTTTGAGTGGCTCTGTAGGAAATGGACAGTGCCCAGATCTGGCAGGGGAGAATGTGGTAACTGCATGGCTGGAAGAAAGGCTGGGGATAGAACAGCAGTGCTGTCCATGGATGACAGTTTTCTCTGTATGAATGAAGGGCATGGGACCACACATACGTACCATGTTAGCCAACAGGGCACAGGTCTCCACGAACCTTTACGATGCCTGCACAAAAAGCTGAGTTGATGCAGCTGCAGAGCCACCATGTAGAGAGCAAATCCACAATATGGAATACAGTTTTCTGGGCCAGAAGGCTGGGCATGGCAGTACATGTCTATAATCCTCACACTTGGGAGCCTAGAGCAGGAGGACCTGGAGCTCAGTGCTAGCCTGGGTTATGGGACCCCGTTTCAAAACACCCAAACACACACACACACACACACACACACACACACACACACACTCACAATTAAAATTAAATTACAAATGTCACATGTCCACAGCAAAAGGAAAAGGAAGTGACTTTCACTCATTACCAAGTTCTATGCTGTGTTTTCCTTCATTGATTTATTGATTTGTTTTTCACCAATTACTGCATTCCACAAACGTATGACAGATGCCTGCTGGCCACTGGGCCCGGCCCACCCCTGTCCTCATTGTCTCTCCGCCTCTGAAGCTTGCACACCCTGCTTTTCCCAGAAGCGGACATGTGTGTCCTGGAATGTCCTCCTTCTGGGACTGTCCTGCAGAGGAAGGGAACTGCCACTTAGCCTTTCCAGGAACAGCCAGTTTGACTAGGCCCCTAAAGCCAGCAGTCCCATGCTTTTCTTTCAGAAAAGGGGGGCGAACAGAGCCCACACTACTAAAAAATGAACAGGTTAGGTAAGACGTGAAGGGGAGGCTTGAGTCGGGATGGGGAACTGGGTCAGGGCCTGGGACTTGGACTGAGTAAGCAATTTAGAATAATCGTTTACAAAGAAAGGCCCTGGAGGAAGAAGTTGAGCAAGTGGCTCCCGCTGGGAGCCTGCCAGGCTGTCCCACCTTTGCTCCCAGCCACTGGCTCTGTGGTGGTGCTCTTCGGAGCAGCCTCTTGGTGCTGTGACAGAAGCAGAAGGGGGCTGCGGGCAGTGCAGGCATGCCGGCCACCGTGGGACGTGACTGGCTCTACTCTGGGTTTTTGCCATTTTCAGCAATCAGGGGCTGGAGAAGGAGGGCTGTGGTTTGTTTTATTTTTTTTGCTTTAAAAAACCCAAACACTTATTTAGCATCCTGAGAGCGTCTGGGCATTTATTCTGTTCGGCTAATGCACAGACGTTGGGAAAGGGAGACGAGCTTGTTCGAGGTTAGGAAGAGGGAACCCTGCTAGAGAGACACAGAGACGTGTGACCATTCCTAGATCTTCAGGGACTGTACAGGGGAGGCCGCAAAGACTCAGGCAAGCTCACCACTGTAGTCCTGCACCAGGGCCAGCCCACAGTCCCAAACCAAACCTCAGAAATGAGGGTTTGGTCACAGGCTTACTCCTGGGGTGACTACGCTGGGAGATGGAGGTTTCTGGTAAAGATGAATAGGGCCTTGGCTCTTCTCTGCATAAGTCTAGGGGCAGGTTCATTACAAATTGGGGAACATTGTGCCGAGGAGGCTGTAAGGGACATGCTGCTAAGGTGGTGTGGAGTGGAAGACTTCTTCCTGCTCTCAGCACCCACCCCTGCTTAAACTTCATATCTGTGGGCTAGAGAACTGACTCGCCCTCTGCTTACCACCAAGGGCTCAGTGTTCTGCCCCACTGGCCAGCAGACACAGACTTTTGCAAACCCCTGAGAAGAACCAGGGGCTTGAGCTTGCTGGCAGCAGGAAGGGCTTCATGCCCCAGGATTCCTGCTCTGTTTTGAGAGACAAAAGCTGTCCTTTTCATGGGAGGCTAATGTCCTTGTAGCACAGTGAGGATCTGAGTGGGATTAAGGTTCCCATGGACATAAACGTCAAACCACAGCCAGACCAAGGGTCTTAATTTCCATCTTACCCTTTTAATAATGCAAAACATGCTGTATTTAAAAATACATCAAAATTATTTTTAAAAAGGTTAAATTAAAAAAACACACACATAGAAATAAAATCTTATGTAATAGCCGAGCTCCATACTTCTAACCTCCACTTTTTAGTAGACGAAGAGGATTCTCCCCCAACTTGATTTTCACACACCACAGGCTGGGTCTAGAAGGGGCAGGTGCTCAGTGGAGATTGGAGAGAGCAGGGTTAAAATGTTTGTGTTGACCGGGCGCTGGGCACAAAACTAGGACTCAGCAAATGCTCTCTGAGTGTTTATTCCTTTTTCTTCACTTGGGGATTAAGACCCTCTGAAGCTGGCATGGCCTCAGCAGAGTCATACGTGGAGTAATGGACAATTAGGGCGTTGCTGAGATATCCATAGATAATGACACATTTGGCTTTGGAGTGAGACTCTGAAGCTTTTAGCTCTATAGCTGATTTGCATGATTGTAATTATATAAGCTGGATTGGGAAAAAATCGAGGAGACTCTTGGGCTGCTTCGTTCAGCATCTTTCACTGTAAATCAAACAGCTCAACACGTTCCCGTCCTTATCTCTGTTCCCACCCCGCTGTGTGGTTACCACACAGGGCCGGGAAGGGGGGAACAAGAAGGTTAAATCCAATCCATTGAGTTTCAGTCATTAACTAGCATTGTATCCTGCAATGTGTTCTTCCTCCTCCGCCGCCTCCTTCTTCTTCTATTCCTGTTCCTCCCCCTCTTCTCTCTTCTCCCTTCTTTCTTCCTCCTTCCCTCGCTTTCTATAGCTGAGTAAACTGAGCAACCGAGGCTCACAGAATGTGTGAATTATACAATGCCATTTCTCTCAAACAGTGAAAGTGTGACCTAAGCCATCAGAAGAGAGACCAGCACACTGAGGTTGAAAGGAAAAGAAAATGCCTTTGTCTCACTCAAAATAACAGCGTTTAACATTTTTGATAGCATAGTTACCAAAACATTGCATATCAATTTTCTACTCCATAGCTAAGGCAACAAAACCACAAAGTTTAATTCAGGGTCATATAAGCCAATAAATGGCCAAACTAGGATTTAAACCTAGAACCTCTGATTTTGCGTTGGTTCTGGTTTTCTGCAGCATCTGTCCCGTGCGTGTAGCCACTAGGACAGGAGAGGCTGCCCGGATTCGGTGTGCTGTGCAGCTGATGACCCTGCATAGACAGACCGGCTGGGTCTTCCAAAGCTCACCCGTCTTGGAAGGCAGTGAAGAGCCTGCCTTCTCGTTGCCTTCCGAATCACAAGGCAGTACGTGGTTTCTGAGCCAGAGTTGGTCCACACTTGGATCTCAAAGCCACATGGTCTTTGCGAGACTTTCATGCGCGCCCTGAGTCACACAGACTTAAGAACAGAACTCTTTCCCCTTTCACCCTTCATCCCCTCTGCTCTCATGCAGAAAGCGATAGAGTTGATGGTCGTCCAAGTTCGTGGTGACAGGGCTGAAAAGGATCCCTTCCCTAATGCTTGGCCATGTGTATGTTTGGTGTGGCCTGGGAAGAAGGGGGCTGAGATGAGCTGATGAATGGCTACACTGTTGCAGCACAGCAGGCCACTTCCTCTTCATAAGCAAAGGCTGATTCTCCACCACAGTTACCATATGTAGAGACTGTCCTCCCATCCCCCTTGGGCCACAGGGAAGTAAGAGAGCTGGAAAGCTGCAGTGTGTGCTCTCGGAGTCTCAGATGCCACCTTCCTCCCCTGGTAAGCTAGATAGTGAGCCCACACAGGCATGGGTGGTGGCCACTTCCCATGGGGCGGTCCAGAACAGGGAGCAGCATTTTGCAGGACATTTTTTTTTCAAGTTGAGAAACCCAAATCCTAATCTCTTCTTCTGATGATTTTACAAAAATCAAATTGCGTGACAGATGCGCAGATAAACAGGAGTTCGCAATCGAAGCAGGTTCTGGAGTGGAGCTGATTAGTAGATGTTTTAATGGCCATTAGGTTGATAATCACTCACTGAGAATAGCTTCCAGGCAGACCAAACCCATGCATAAGCGGGCCCACACCCAAGCTCACCAACACCTAGTTGGCAGGTATATAAGGGGACCCTGTGAGTCTCCCAACAGCACAGTTCAGTCTCCAGGATCTTCTTGGATCTTCTACTTCCCTTGCTGAGTAAAAAACATCATGAGCTGTCAGATCTCGTGCAAGTCTCGAAGAGGAGGAGGTGGAGGAGGCGGTGGAGGATTCCGTGGCTTCAGTAGTGGTTCAGCTGTGGTCTCTGGAGGGGGCCGGAGATCAACTAGTGGCTTCTCCTGCTTGAGCCGCCATGGTGGTGGCAGAGGAGGCTCTGGTGGAGGTGGCTTTGGCAGTCAGAGTCTTGTTGGCCTCGGAGGGTACAAGAGCATCTCTACTAGCGTGGCTGGCTGCGGCAGTGGATTTGGTGGCAGAGGCGGCGGCGGCTTCGGAGGCGGCAGCAGCTTCGGAGGCGGCAGCAGCTTCGGAGGCGGTGGTGGCTTTGGAGGTGGCTCTGGCTTCGGAGGAGGCAGAGGATTTGGAGGAGGCAGTGGATTTGGAGGTGGCAGTGGATTCGGAGGTGGCAGTGGATTTGGAGGCGGTGGATTTGGTGGAGGCGGCTTTGGTGGAGGCCGTTTTGGAGGAGGCGGCGGCTTTGGGGGGCCTGGAGGATTCCCTGGTGGAGGCATCCATGAAGTCTCCATCAACCAGAGCCTCTTGCAGCCTCTTGATGTCAAAGTAGACCCAGAGATCCAGAACGTGAAGTCTCAGGAGAGAGAGCAGATCAAAACTCTCAACAACAAATTTGCCTCTTTTATCGACAAGGTGAGTGGGAGAGGCCGGCGCCTTCTGGGATGAGATGCTGGGCTGCTACGCTTGTGGTGCGGGGTGAAAAGGAAAGGAGAGACTGTCGGGAGTCATTGATGTGGCCACTAAAGCCAGGGGGCTTTTGCGAATTTCAAATGGAAGAGATGCTGGCTTTGGGGGCCACACATTGTACAACAGTTTCTTCACATTTGGTTTTTCAGTCCAAATATATACTATTTACAGAAAAATTTGCTGTCGTAGAAAAGTTGAAATAGGCAAGTAGTGGCAGAGCGTGTTGGGCCAGGTGACAGCAGGATTGGAAGGTGAGAGCGAGAAAGGGTGGGTTTTGTCTCTCCTGAGCGTTATTAGTCTAATACAGTCTAGGAACCTGTACTTGAAATATGTTTGGGGATGAATAGAATTCCAGCCCTCAAGAGAACCATCTCATTTTGGTGACCCATAAAGTCTCTGTTGGTGTCACTTTGGGGTGTTCCTGTCTTGTTTCCTCTGCCTTGAATTGACAGGAATTTACAAGGTTCTTAAAACTCAGGCGGAGGAGCTCTGCCCCCCCCCCCCCCGGGACTCTCCTATTTGGTGCCATCTGCGACTGGGCCAGCAGATGCCTGCTTTCTGTTTTCTCCAGAATTTATGGGACCTTGGCAGAGTCCTAGAATGGGGGACTAGAATGGGGGAGGGAAGTGCCTGGAGTCTAGGGAGCAGCTGTGAACAAAATAGTGATCATGAAGTAGGAGAGTTCTAAGAGCCGAGAGGGACAGACTCAGTGTCAGAAGTCTGTACACACTCTCCATGTGTGATGTTGGGGGGGAGGCGGCTCAGAAACCCTGCCTAGTGTTTTCCAGCCTCCCTTGGATGGCGAGGGTGAAGTATTGTGACTTCTACATCTCCTGGAGCAGCACCAGAGGTTCTTGGGGGCAAGAGTGGCTCACTGGTGTGACAGGTGATCTGGACCTCATGTATTCTCCCATCTGACCACTGTAGGTTCGATTCCTGGAGCAGCAGAACCAGGTGTTGCAGACCAAATGGGAACTTCTGCAGCAGCTGGATGTGGGCACCCGCACCACCAACCTGGACCCCATCTTCCAGGCCTATATTGGCATGCTCAAGAAACGAGTGGACAGTCTTTCTGCAGAAAGAAACTCACAGGATTCAGACTTGAACAACATGCAGGATCTCGTGGAAGACTTTAAGAAGAAGTAGGTGACTGAGGAGACCTGAGTGGAGACAGAGTTTTGACTGCAGCTGTCTGCTCGCTGACCTCATGCTGGTGCACCAGGGTGGCGTGGAGGGCCGTCTTTGTTGGTTAAAAAGAAGGCAGGGTTTTGGAGCTTGCACATGCTCGAATTAATGAATAGAAAGCTACCTTCATGTTGAACTTTCATAGTTTTAATCTAAGCATTTAAAGAGAGTTTAATCTTCCAGTAGAAACAGGGAAAGGAGGGAGGGAGCTGGCCAACCAGAACCAGTCTAACTGCTCTTGTCTTTTGGGGGCTCAACAGGTACGAGGATGAAATCAACAAGCGCACATCTGCGGAGAATGAGTTTGTGACGATCAAAAAGGTGAGCAAGAGAATGCCCTGGGCAGGGTAGGAATAGAACTGCCCTGACACCTCACTGTGTCTAGAAGGAGAGCCAGAACACCACTGTGAGTGCACACACAGAGCCAGCAACAGGGTGCGGCACACCAGGAGCTGCTTTTCTTGAGAAGAACAGGGTCTCTGTGTGCTAACCTCCATAGGTGATTTTCCAATTTGCCTACTGTATTTGGGAGAGCACCTCCATCGATTACCCACTTAAAGAGCGTCATGAAAAAATGCCCACAGAAAAAAGCACTTTATTCTTCTAAAAAGCAGAGGAGGAATGAGACTCTTTAGAATGTCTGCTTACTGATGAGCTATGCTGATAAAGGTTTGAGCTAGAAAACTGCCAAGTGTTAGCCCAGGTTCTGCAAGGATTCTAGAGAACTGTCCAGGTAAATTCAGGAGAGTTTGGATGGACAAGCAGGGTGGGAGGCATGAAGATTGTGGAAGGACACCAAAGCCATCGCACCTATTATGGGAACACACCATGTCTCAAGCAAGGGAGACTAGTCAGTAATGTTTGGCCCATTGCAAGCTCTCACGATGCTGGGGTGTATGAGCAGCTGATCTGGGCATGGCGCTCCCTACAAAGGTAGTTTATATACTAAGTGAGGGTCTGTGGAGATACAGCTCATCTGGAAGTGCCCTGGGATGCTGGAGACAGCTAACTAACAGGCATTAGGTGGAGGCAGCAGAGAGAATATGGGACCCATGCAGGTGCTATTCAAGGTGGGGCATGTGAGTTGATTGAGAGGCCTCTGACTTCTCTGCAGGATGTGGACAGTTCCTACATGGACAAGACAGAGCTGCAGGCCAAGGTGGACATACTGACGCAGGAAGCTGATTTCCTGAGAACACTCTATGACATGGTAAAGGGAGCTGTCTCCAACAGACCCCAACTTCCCACCTTTCCCACCAAAGAAAAGTTCTTATCAATTGTTGAAAAGCCTGCCGGAATGGGGTTATTGATTGGCTGACTTCAATGCAGTGAGACCATTGCAGTCCTGTAAGCCGTTTCCCTAGAGCAGGAATGGGGGAGAGGGATTTCTTCTTCTGATGTCATGTGAGGTTTGGAAATACCAGGTCAACTTTCCTTTCCTCCATCCCCTGCATGTCCAGCTCCCTTTGGAAGAGAACGTCCCTGTGCCCATGTGCCCATTATACTCCAGAGGTTAAAATTCATCATGCCTCCTCTTCTCTCCCCAGCCCCCTTCTGAGATAGGAAGGAAACTTAAAGGAATCTGCCATGGACCAGGTTCTTGCTAGGCCCACTGGCCTGGTGGTGAGAGCATTTTACTAGGATGCCTATCAACACCTTCCTGCCAGCTTCTCCATCCTGAGGGGAGCCCTGTGGGGCTTTCCATCCCACCCAAGGCATGCTTAGTTTGAGAGTCTACATTTCCTCAATGTCAGAGAAAGGAGGCCTCTCTCTCTCTGTGGCTGTGGGCAGAACATCATGGCTCATCACTGTGTGTGTGTGTGTGTATTGTAGGAACTGTCCCAGCTACAACAGACTGTCACTGACACCAATGTCATCTTGTCCATGGACAACAACCGGAACCTTGACCTGGACAGCATCATTGCTGAGGTTCAGAATCAATATGAGATCATCGCCCAGAAGAGCAAGACTGAGACAGAGGAGCTGTACCACAGCAAGGCAAGTCCCGGGGATGCAGAGGGAGCCACAACTGAGCCTCACCCCATCTGGGTCATGTCTGGGAAGGGCATCGGAATGTTTGTCTGATGGAAGTTGAGCATCGTTCCCAAGACAGTTCAGAGAAGGGCACTACATCCTCAGGGGCATATGAGATTGTTTCTTAGGTTGGTTGACCATCCTGGCCTGTCATTGGCCTTCTTTAGCTCGGACTAAGCCTTCCTCAGACAGGACTTCCCTGTGAACCATCTCCCCTTTTCCTCATCAGTATGAAGAACTCCAGGTCACTGCTGTAAAACATGGAGACAGCTTGAAAGAGGTCAAGATGGAGATCAGTGAGCTGAACCGCACAATCCAAAGGCTGCAAGGGGAGATATCACATGTGAAGAAGCAGGTGAGGCCTGGGGCTCAGGGTGGGTCCCCACCTCTGTCATCCCCCCCAAGTGTAGGAGAGAGATAAAGGGACAGAAGAGAAACTGAGAAGTTTACACCAATCCCAATCTCCTCCAGATCAACGCTATTTAAGACCTTTAGAGTAGTTCAAGACACATTCTGAAGTGAAGATCAGCAAAGGGAAAGAATTGCTTGACTTAAAGGGAGTAACAGCAAATAAAGCAAGATCTTGTTTGGCTTGCTGTGTGACTGGAGACACAGCTTCCTGTTCCATCATGGTGCAGCCCCTAGACAGCAGCCGTGATGACTGTGTTCACAGAGGGGTGGTGAGTGGGAGGAAGCTGGTCCACGTTGGACCTTGGCTTTGGAGCTGATTGCTGGGGCAGAGTCTGCTTAAGAGGTAGCAGAGTTCTGCAGAATAGAGTTTCTTCATTTGCACATAGAATGGGATGGATGATGAGTTCTTGTGTTAGGAGGGTCGAGGGCATTGCAGAGAAAGCCTATGGATTCAGTCAAAGGGATATGGGAGGAAGATAGCTTGGAGACAGCCACTACAAGTCACAGCACAGTGGTCTGCAACATCTGTTAACTCCAAAGGGGGCGTCCCCAAGACTTCCAGGGCCAGTGATTCTGGTCTCCCACACCGAGTGTCTTGTCCTTCATCTCCTCCATCAGGCTGACCCTACTCTGTAACACAGAGGCCTTCTCTTCTCTTCTCATAGTGTAAGAGTGTACAAGAGTCCATTGCAGATGCAGAGCAGCGTGGGGAGCATGCCATCAAAGATGCCAGGACCAAGCTCACTGACTTGGAGGAGGCCATGCAGCAGGCCCGGGAGAACCTGGCCAAGTTGCTTCGGGACTACCAGGAGCTCATGAACACCAAGCTGGCCCTGGACGTGGAGATCGCCACCTACCGCAAGCTGCTGGAGGGCGAGGAGTGCAGGTGGGGGGGCGTCGCTACAGAGGGTGTCACGGTGTGCACTCTCCTGTCTCCTGGAGTCAGGGCAGGAGTGAAGGGAGAGAAGGCTGAGGACTGGGCAGGGCCTCTGGCTAGTGAGATTAGCATCAGTATGCTTCTCCAAGCAGACATTCAGGATGAGAACCATAACATTGTTCTCTTATCAGTAGAGAATGGCGAACAGGACCTGTTACAAGATGTTAAACTAGGTGGTATTTTAAACATCCTGGCCTTGTTTAAAAGAGAACACAAAATGACATGAACATAGGTAGAGAGACTGAAGGGTGTATCTCTAAGTCTATAGGGTGACTAGCTTCCTTCCCCTCCATGGTTTGGCCCAGAATGGGGAGATGGCCTCAAATGTGTCAGAGGAACACACTTTTTTTCTTTTAAGGCTTCTAGAATGACAACAGAATCACCTGACTACTTTAAAGAGGAGTACTTTCTTCCCCTGCCACCAGCATCCTTAGGGGACTTAAGGTGGAAAAGCCCTGGGTGTCAGTAGCCAGTATAACAAAGGAGCTGCCTTTCCAAGCCTCTGCTCTGTACATGTCTGAAAGGCAATGCCTCCTGTTCCCATGAAGGAGCTGGCAGGCACTGGAACCTGGGCTGGAACAGCCAAGGCTTCGGTGGAACCGGCAGGGACCTGGGAAGGGTAGGCAGCTTCACAGAGTTTCAGTTCCTTCTGCTGAATGTTTATGGTACAGCCTCGTTTTGAAATGTTGGGTGTGGCGTGGACTCCGGATTGCAGATTCCCTGAGGTGGCCATAAATACAACATGGGGTACACAGTCAGAAGTGACTGGGCCTTTCAGCCACTCTGGATCCACAACGCAAGTGTGTGTTTTGATTGGAGCGAGATCTTGGGATGGATTGAGATTCAGGCTATAGAGATGCACGGGGTCTATCTGTCACCGCCTCTGTCATCCTCTGTCATCTGTCAGCATAGAAGGTGTGGCTGACTGAAGTAGCTAAGCTGCACAGTAGGTGGAAGTTGTAAGACAACTTTGTTCATCCACACTGAGTCCAGATGCTCAGTCACAATTTTTTTTCCCTCCCTGACAGGATGTCTGGAGACTTCAACGACAACGTGTCTGTGTGTACGTAGTGGGGCGTGCACCTGTCTTAACGGGGCAGTGGTGGGTAGAGGTGGTCAGAACTCCTGGGTTGACATCATCTCTCCCACAGCCGTGACAAGCAGCACCATTTCTTCATCCGTGGCATCCAAGGCTGGCTTTGGCTCTGGAGGTCAAAGTTCCGGAGGAAGAGGGTCTTATGGAGGAGGAGGAGGAGGAAGCACCTACGGCTCTGGAGGCAGAAGCTCTGGCTCCAGGGGAGGGTCTGGATCCGGAGGAGGTGGATACAGCTCTGGAGGAGGCTCTAGAGGAGGATCTGGAGGCGGATACAGCTCTGGAGGAGGTTCCAGGGGAGGATCCGGAGGAGGATACAGCTCTGGGGGAGGTTCCAGGGGAGGATCCGGAGGAGGATACAGCTCTGGGGGAGGTTCCAGGGGAGGATCAGGCTCTGGAGGAGGTGGATACAGCTCTGGAGGAGGTTCCAGGGGAGGATCAGGCTCTGGAGGAGGTGGATACAGCTCTGGGGGAGGCTCCAGGGGAGGTGCAGGCTCTGGGGGTGCAGTATCTGGCTCTGAAAGGGGAGGTTCTGGTTCAGGGGAAGGTTGTGGCTCCGGGGTGACCTTCTCTTTTAGATAGAGATGGGTCTTCTCCCTATGCTTTGATTCCAGAATGTCAGCTGTGTCTCTGTATCTCTAACTCGGAGCAACCCCAATTTTTGTAATCCACCTCTGATGGCATTTCTTGTTTTTGGAGAGGGGGTGATGAAAGACCTCTCATAAACAATTAGAGTCAGAGACACGCACTGTGTTCTGGGGGAGAATCTGTGTTGTCCCAGTGTGTCTTCAACCCATGTCCCGTTCCTGGCCTCCTTGCACTGCCCACCTGGCAGTCCTTTCCAGATGGTGCTCTGTTGGGGACCCCAGGGTAGCCTCCCTCCTCCATCCCCCAACAGTGGTCCGGGGAACTATGCCTCTGTGTACATAGCCTCTCAAAGGGACTCTGGTTTCTGAGCGCTGTGGTCTGGGTGTCTGCATAATAAACTTCATTTGCAATGGATATTGTGCAGTGTCTATTGGATGCCAAGCTTTGGTGGAAGTGGGGTCCACAGAGAAAGGAGATTTGGGAGTGATAGAAGCAGGGCTCCTGGGGAAGGGATGAGCCTTTGAGGGAGGGATGGCTGGGGAGCTCAGGAGGTTTTCCTCTAGGAGGAGGGGGCCAGGGATGGCCCCAGAGTCAGGGCTGGTGCAACATGATCAGGAAGGATTTGCCAGATTGGGGAACCATGGCCTTTCCAGGTGGAGAGCTGGGGGAATCTATAAAAATTTTCCTTCTTGGCGGAAGTACTGTTCTTGAGAAGCATTTCCCACAGAGTGTTCCCCACTTCATACAAGAGCTTTGCTTTGAAGTTACTTATCTGCAGGGAAAACTAGCTGAGCCCTGGATAGCCACTCAGGTCATTACAGCGCAGCTTTCCAGTGCACAGCACACTCCGCCCAGCACAGGCCGGATTTATGTCCCTATGAGTGTCCCCTCCCTGGCCAGGCTGAAACAGAACATCCAAGTGGGATCTCCAGAAAAACTTGCTCCTGTTTGCACAGCAGAGCAGCCCTGTCTCGGCACACCAGGTGCCCTGCTTTCCTTTTCATCCAGGGACTCCCTGAAGTCTCTTCCCGGGGACGTGCCACTCATCAGGAGTTTCTGAAGGTGTGGAGAAGATTTCAGCTTTTTCCTCACAAAGCCCTGATGCCTGACTGGCGCTTCCAGGGAGATGAGGAATGGCTGGGCAGCTTGGGTTGGGAGTCAGTGGTCAGAGCGAACAGAAGACAGACCTTGGTGAGGCCCTCATCTCACCCTTGGGGGATGGAGGAGAGCCTGGCAGATACAGGAGGTGTTCACAAAGAACGGGTGCTTTTGCTGGCCCTGAGCGTCTGGGATGAAGAATGGAAGGTGTTGGGAGGAGCCGCTCCAAGGGTTGTGGGTGGCAAAGTGGCAGCAGAGGAGGCTGAACATTCTTACAGCAGGGATGAGAACTTCCCAGACCACAGCCAGGTGGAGAGGTCTATGGAAGTAAGAGGGCGAGCTGGGGAGAGTCATGGCGGGTTGGTGGTGGTTTTATGGCACACCTGTGGTATAAACATGAACACAGCCATAAGCAGGCACTAGTTCCCAGACACATGGAGCAGGAAGGGAGCTCCAGCAGTCAGTGAATTTGAACTTCCACTTTAGCTAAGAAAACAGTCCAGTCCCAGGAGGAGGCATGGAATCCTAACCTCCACCTGCCGGTTCACACTCTGTTTCTGGGCTTCAACAGCTGAGAGCTACCTGGTAACTTTTGTGGGGTAGAGAGGTGAGGCAGGGCAGGAGCAGGTTTCACTCCCAGCACTTCCATTCTGGCACTCTCAGTGACAGGCGTCTTAGTCCTTGAATTCGCAGCTTCTCAGCCCTTCCACGGATTCAGCCCACCCAGACCCTGGCTGCTTTCATACTGGACTCCCAACAGCCAAATCAGCCCTGAATGAATGTTAACAGAAAGGTACAGCCCGAGGTTTTCAGAGGCTGGGACTGGGCAAGAGGTGAGCTTTGTCCCCTGAGTAGAATGGAGTAGAATCTGGTCATACTCTCTACTCCCCATCTCCACCTATTTCCATCAAGTTCAAAGATTGATTTGTCAAGTTCTGGGCTTTAAAAGGCAGAGAGGTCCAGGCAGGATTGTGTGAATTCCATTTTCATAGGAAAAAAGGACAAGGATTTACTTACACTGTGATGATGTGAGGTTTTCGGGATACCTAGTCCCTCCCTTTCTCTGTCTATAATATCTCATGTAAATCCAGCTAGGTCTTTTGCTTACTCCTTCTCGGGAACTCCCCTTCCCATCAGCCTTCTGCAGGAGTCCCTCTGAAATTGAATACTCCAGTTGTAAAATGGCCAAAGCCTCACACCAGGAATGAGGGACTTGTGTGACATTGGGAGAACTGTTTTTTCCTCCCAGTTTTTATGTCTGTATGATTTCAGGGGGCCGGACTGAGAGGGCCTTTAAGACCCCAAAGCTCTTAAGGCATGAGCACAGTCTATGTGTCCTTCATTTTCCCAGTGATTATGGTTTGGGACTCTGAGTCAGTGAGGAGGCTTAAGACCAGTCTGAGCATGAGTGTGAGCGTAGGCTGCTCCGATTTCTTCTCATTCTACTTAGACAAATGTCTCACACCATGATAGAGGTGAGGGACTATGTTTGGCCACACAGAGACAAAGGCAGAGCATCCTGCAGGAAGTTCATGGTCTAGGTGGGGATGGGTGGGGGATTGACAAACAGCTGTTCTTACGAAGTGAATTCAGTTAGTGCAACAGCGACTCTGGGACCTATTGTGTGTATTAAAGTCATTTGGGTGCTTATTTAAAATACATGCTCTTAGTTGCAGCTCCCTGGAGTTCCCATCACAGGGGAGTGGGGAGGATCCTGGAAATCCACATGATTAATCAGCCCCAGGTGCACCTGAGTCTGTGGTGTGAGAACTGCATTCTGCAGGCTCTGTGTTGGGCTCATTTTCTGGTATTTTTGAAGTTCAGTGGGCTCTTAGTAAAAAAAGTAATGGTTAGATGAGAGACTGTAAGATCTCGGGTACATTATTTAACAATTCAGAGCCTGATTTTACACATTTACAAAACAATAAAATAGCATCTTCTTACAGGGCCATTAGAAAGATAAACACAATGAAAATGTTAAATGCCTACTTATTCTTTAGGGCCTGCGCCCTCACCACATGCAGCAGGTTCTTCTTCTTCTTCTTCTTCTTCTTCTTCTTCTTCTTCTTCTTCTTCTTCTTCTTCTTCTTCTTCTTCTTAGACAGTGTTGTGAGACTAAGGAAGCTTTCCCAGATGCCATGACTGTATATCCAGGCCCTGAAGGACATGTAGGATCAATTACAAAATAATACCAGTTCTATACAAACTCTACCAGAAGACAGAAGAGTCAATACCTTCCGTTTTGTTTTATGGGACCACACCAAGACATTGTAAAAAACCTAAACATCTTCACATCCCTCAAAAACACAGATTCCAAAGTTCTCGAGACAATATGAGCAAATTTGACTTAGGGGTATGTAAAAAGGATGCCACATCATGCTATGGGAGGTTTATCCCAGAAATGAAAGGTTGGTCAACATTAAGAATCAGTTACTCAATTCACTCTCCAGAAATGAAAAGGAAAAACCATATTTGGTATATTGTCATATTATAGAAGAAAAACACTCATGGCCACCTGAACAAATGCAAAAGCACCTGATGAAATCGAACATTCACTCATCACTAAATCAGACAGTTCGGAGTGAACAAACAAGATGGCGGGCACCTCCTGGAGACTCCCTGGCAGGTGGATGTGGGACTCAGTTTTTGGATTTGAACTGTGATCTTCAGCTTGCCAGTTCCTCCATCAGATTTTGGATTGTAAAACTTCCACAGTCACATGGGGCAGATGTGTGTGTGTGTGTGTGTGTGTGTGTGTGTGTGTGTGTGTGTGAGAGAGAGAGAGGGGGGGGGGAGAGGGGGAGAGACAGAGACAGAGAAAGTTCCCTTGTAGTAAACGTTAAATGTTGAAGGTCTTAATGCTTTTCCTATAAGACTGGGAATGGTACTAATCTTATTTAGTATTATATTGGGGTTGCTAAACAGTAGAAGAAATCATAAAACATACAAGTTGGAAGGAGGAAAAGAGGCTTTTATTTATACATTTGACTAGTATTGACTAGCATTTCTGTGTTATGGTGACTCACACAAACGTTGGCAATATTTGTAACAATATTTATAACTTCCCATTGGAAGAAATAGTAGGAGGTACTGCCTGAAAGTCTAGGAGCTCACCAGCTCCACACAGGGCACTCACTGTGTGCCCTTGGGCACTTATGGATCCAGTACTTGATTCAAGTCTACACGTGTGCATGGAGCGTGGAACCAGTTGGCCATGGTTCAAATCCTACGTCTATCTACCATTTAGTTGGTTGCATTGTTTTGGAAAAGCTCTTAATCTTTTGAACCTTACTGTCTACTTCTGAAACACAAAGACATTAGTAATTACCTCCTAGTACTGTTGTGAGGATTAAGAAACATTATCTTTGTTAAAAACCTAACAGTTCTGGAATATAATGTTTTGTGGTGGTGTTTTGTGAGCTGCTGGTATTGCTGCAGATGGAAAGGATACAGACTGAAATATTTCTCTTTGTAAAATGTTAACACCATAGGGCGGGAACAATGGCTCAGCAGTTAAAAGCACCGGCTTCTCTTCCAGGGGACTTTGGTTTCATTCCCAGCACTCATTTGTCAGCTCACAACCATCGGTAACTCCAGTGTTTGGGGGTCAGATGCAGACTCCATGGGCATCAGGGATGCATGTGGTACACAGATAAACATGCAGACAAAATACCCATACACATAAATAAATAAGTTAAAAATGATTAAAAGTGAACACTATTTCCATGCCCTGAGAGTTTTAAATAAGACCCTGGAAGAATTAGGGCTAGAGATGAAGCCATTGATCAGTGAGATAGCCTTACTTTCCTGGCCTATGTAACCAGTGAACAAGAAAAGCCCAGGCCCAGAATACTCACTCAGTCAGCTGGCCCTGAGTGAGCAAAAGAGTCAATGTTCTAGACCTGCCTTGTTATACCCGCCCCCTCCTGTATGTATGTATGTATGTATGTATGTATGTATGTATGTATGTATGTATGTATGTATGTGTGTGCATCTGCTTCTGAATACATGAAGGTCATGGCCTCAAGCGTCATTTCTTAGACTCTTTCCACTTTCATGGAAGGGAGGGAGATAGAGAGAGCCAGATCCCATTTAGGGCTGAACATTCAACAGTCAATTTTTCTCAGTACTTTGACAAGTTATGAGTTTCTGTATCGAGGCTGAAAGCAGCACTAACCTATGGCTATTAAAATCAACCTTGGAGAGAGTTTGACACCATGTCTCCTTACCAAAGCAACAGCAGTAGGTTTTCCCCACTTAGGGCCTATGACCTCCCCATCTATGGCCTTTTAACCAGGTTTACGGTTCTAATGAATTCTTTCTGGTGAAGTGGGCCTCAAATCTGATCAGAAGGCAGTCGGTCACCTTCATAACGGTTACATCACTCTTGCACTGTTGAGCACATTTTGCCTGGCATGCAGAGTCCACCACTGGGTAAGAATGCCAATGACTCCCCGCCCCAGCATCCTCGTTACCATCCTTGCTGTTTGCTATTTTAAATGCCGCAGGTCAGGAGAACAAACTTGAACAAAGTGTAATGCTGTAGATGATCTGCAGATCCTTTCTCAGCACGAACCCTGACTCAGATGTGGCTCTGGACTGCAGAAAACTGGGGGCATGAGATAAAGCCTAGGAGGGATGTCCTCTAGGGCAAAACAGGGCCACAAGGGCTGGGAAGTATGGCAGGAAGAACCCAATGCAGTCAAATAGGCTATTTGGTCAAGGTTTGCCAACAATGCTATCCCTAGTATTTAGCTAAACAACAGTGGGAAAAATAAAAATTGCTCACTCTGGAAGTGAACTCGAGTCCTGTGTGTCTGTCTACCATTACCCTGTGTCCAAGTCCCTGTGATGCTCCTGGCTGTGCTGGCTGTGGCACTTGATGTAGCAGAGGTAATGACTTCTGTCACGTACGCTGGGGGTCCATGCCAAAGGGGATCACTGACACTCTTGCCAGGCCAGCAGGATTCTCAAGTCTACTGTGACTGAGCTTTTCACTTCTTGTTTCTCTCTCCCCCTTCTCTCTCTCTCTCTCTCTCTTTCTCTCTCTCTCTCTCTCTCTCTCTCTCTCTCTCTCTCTCTCTCTCTCTGTATGTATGTATGTTTGTATGTGTGTATGTGTACACATGCATGTAGATCAGAGATATACCTTGGGTGTTCTTCTGCCTTCTTTTTTGAGACAAGGTCTCTCCCTGGGATCAGTGGCTCACCAATTAGATTAGGCTGCTGGACCAGAGACCTCAAGGATCTACCTGTCTGCCTCCTTGACACTAAAATTACAAGCACACATCAACATACTTGGCTTTTGACGTTCTGGGGAGTCAAACCCAGGTTCTCCTGTGTGTGAAGCAAGTGTGTTACTCACACAATGTCCCCAGCTTCAACTTCCGGTTTCTAAGTGTTGTTCCCAGAACAACAGAACGAGGTGCTGGTGACCAAGTAGGAACCGTGCAGCAAACCAACGCCAGTGCTGACACAGCAGCCTGGAGCTGGTTTCCCCAGCCGCAGGGAGCATGGGGAGTGGCAGAGCAGAGCAGGTAGCAGGCGGCAGAAATACCTTGGAAGGACTGAGTGGCTGGGGTCCCTGAGGCAGTAGATGATGGAGAAGGAGTGCCAGTCTGAATGTGAAAGAAGAGCCATGGCCTAGAATCCACCTCTTGCTATGAATCCTGGGCATCACCCTCTTTGATTTTCTTCTTATTAATTAGTTTCCTCTGCTTGTGCATTCAGGATCTCAAGAGGGGAACCATTAGACATAAATGTGTTATGTGGCTTTTCCTGGGAAAATGCAAACACATATCCATCCTAGGCAGGGCACCCAGTTAAAACAAACAAACAACAAGTAAATCCCTATCCTATTCAAGCCTAGCTTAGTGAACCAGTGAACTTATATGGTTCACTTACAGACCCACAGGTGACTCAAAGGTAGCTGTGTTGCAGAAAAGCCCACCCCCACATGAGTGATGATTTGTGAAATCTATTTTTCTAATGCTCTTGGCACAACATGTAGGTAGCTTGGCTGCTCAGTCTCTTCTCTCCATCAATTGTTATTGCTTATATAACCTTGAGATGGGACTCTTTGAATCCTGTAAGCTTCAGGATCTTCCTAAGACCTGTGAGTTTCACTTATTTCTTGGGCTTTCTAAGTTTCATTTACTTACTGAATCCTTTCTTTTCTTTTCTTTATTTCTTTATTTTTGAGACAAAGTCTCACAATGTAGCCTAGCTGACCTGGAACTCACAGAGATCCATTTGCTTCTGTCTCCCAAGTGCTGAGATTCCATGCTTGGTTGCTTCCTGAATTTTAATGAGGAGATAGGTACACAAAACTCCACTTCTTTTTCTCTTCATCCTCCTCTTCCACAATGTTCTCTGAGCTTTGGAGAGGGTGATGTAGATGCTTGGTTATTTTCTTCCCACTATGGATGATTACTGGGTCATTATGCTACAGCAACAACCAATTATTCTATGAGCCATCCAAACTCACCTTCAGGTGTTGTTGCTTCTGCAGGGCTGTCATGTGTCTCCTCACTCCTGGTGGCTTCAGCCCAGCTCACATGTGTCCCCTCTCTAGGGATGAAGGACTTAATGGAAGCAAACATGTCCAGTGGCCACACAGTTGGCAGAGTCTAGTTTGAGGTAGGGTCCAGCACGACCCACTGTTTACAAATCCCTAAGCAGAGGCTTGGGCCTCAGCTGTCTGTGGATAGGTCTTAGTCCTGGACTCCTTAGTTGTCCATCTGCTTTTTCTCCACTCCACCACATTGGTCTAACAAACTTCATGAGGAATTCATTATTTATGGCAATTTTTAAACACTAACACTAGTTGGATCTGAGTATTGTTTCCCAGCCCTGGCCAAAGACGAGTGGTTGAATAGGATCAGTTAGCCGGGGAGGGTTTTCAGAGCTCGCCAGGAGTCAATCAAGGTGGGCTTGGCTGCAGTGCTCAGCATCTGCATCAGGACACTATTGGCTTCATCCTCATGTATTCTGCCTCTCTTGTGAGGGAGCTTGGGAAAATTGGGAACCTTTATGATCAGGAGAGAAAAAAAAAGATTGTCAGTGGCCACTGCATGTGGTAAAATTGGGGACATCTGAGGAAATGGTTTTTCTTATTAGAAAAAAGTTATTTTACATAAAGATGGCTGAATTTGCTTGGTGCAACAATGTTAGTGGCACTTCATAACCACTGTGTAGAAACTATTTAGTCAGGTAATCAACTAGTGGGATGCTAGTGTTTAACGAAGAAATTACCGATTGTGAGATTTGGGGATTGTGAAATTCTTGGGTCACATATGTTGGCAGTGGCAAGTGTGAAATGATAATTGGATTGCCTGACTAGAATTCCGCGCTACATTTGGTCTTCTTGGTTCAGAATTCCAGAACCTAGCACAGCACCTGGGACAGTCAGCCTCAGATGTTTGCCAACTGATAGTAGATGCACGCGAGCTTGAAGGAAGAAAGCTGGCTGGCCGTTAGGGTGGGCAAGTGAAAAGGCCTGTGTGGCTCGGAATGTGGAGTCCGAAGACCAAACAGGGAGTCCTTGCTGCAGAGGCCTGTGTTTTTCTAGGGGCTCTTCATCCTCTGAGATTCTTACAGAGAGAGGGTTTATTAAATGTTTGCTAAAGGAATGAAGCCCTCAACTTTCCAAGCCTCTGCCTTCCCATTGGTGAAATGTAGATTGTCACTATCCCTCTGCAGACAAAGTGGATGGAACAAGCTCTGTGCAGGAAGCTCTCTCTACACTGCCAAGTGTTGCACCAGGGCCAACCATTATAAATGGTGGTGATGACCACCACTCTGAGGTTGCAAGACTGAGGTAGAAGTCTACGCAGACAGGTGAACGTAGGTGGGCACCTGGCTGGCTGGCACAGGGGAGCAATGGATCTACCTGAGGGCACAGCAGAAGATTCACCGTCAGAGGGTGGAGCCTGGATTTGGATGGTTTCTCATTCTGCATCCCTGGCAAGTCAGGCATGAGAACCATCTCCGGCAGCCTTGGGGAGCTAGGACTTGGGACTTCCTAACCACATGAAAGCAGCCAGTCAGGGTCCCTGAAGCAGGTGATCTGATGCCGGCACAGGTGGAGGATTTCTCATAGACGACATTGTCAATTAGAAGTCTCCTTCAGCACTCCTACTATCCCAACCCTCTGAAGAAGTACAGTTGGGATCATGACAAGCTTCCTAGCCAAGATCTTTCTGGGGGATAATATGGCCCAGCTAATTACCCCATGCTAATAAGATAAGACTCAATTGCATGCAGAGGACTTGCAAGCCCAGCACTTTGGGAGTTTTCAAGTTACCCCACATCTCTGATTTTGATAGGAGAAAATGATTTTTTTCCTTCCAGGCAAACTAAACCCACCAATTAGGGCAATTGTTCTCTTGAGCTCTATAAAAGGGAAGGCCGAGATCACAAGCTGGTGATCACAGTCTCACAGTCTCTCAGGGAAGCTTCTGTATCTCATTCCTACTCCGTGGCTTCTTTATGATGAACCGCCAATTCACCTGCAAGCCCGGAGCTGCCAACAGGGGCTTCAGCGGCTGCTCTGCTGTGCTGTCCGGGGGCAGCTCATCCTCTTACCGGGCAGGGGGCAAAGGGCTCAGTGGGGGCTTCAGCAGTCGGAGCCTCTACAGCCTGAGGGGCGCCAGGAGCATCTCCTTCAATGTGGCTGGTGGCAGCGGGCGCACAGCGGGATACGGATTTGGCCGGACTAGGGCGAGCGGCTTTGCTGGCAGCATGTTCGGCAGTGGGGCTCTGGGGCCTTCAAACCCATCCCTGTGTCTGCCTGGGGGCATCCACCAGGTCACAGTCAACAAGAGCCTCCTGGCCCCACTCAATGTGGAGCTGGACCCGGAGATCCAGAAGGTGCGCGCGCAGGAGCGGGAGCAGATCAAGGCTCTGAATAACAAGTTCGCCTCCTTCATCGACAAGGTGGGACAGCTGATAGCTAAGTACCCCCTTTCTTCCTCCACTTTCACTGCCCTTGGGGGGTCCCCTGTCTGGAGAGAGGATGATGGGACTCCTCTCCCAGGATACAGACACAGCCCAGGACAGAGCAGAGAGGAAGCAGACAATAGCCTAGACACGAGAGCCGAGGGATAGGACCAAAGGCATGTAAGGAGCTCGAGAAGCTTCATTTGGAAGGTCTCTAGGAGGCAGAGCAAGTGAACTCTTGGTAGAGAAGTGAGTGGGTTGGGGGCAGAGCCAGTGGGAGTTGGAAGGCAGAGGAGACACCAGCGGTGGCCTTGGAAAGGGCGGAATGCCAGGGCCTTATGCAGTCTGCATTTTGACGAGCCCTCTGGGAATATTGATGCTGACCGAAGTTTGAGCACCAAGGAGTAAGTGGTAGGCGAGTCTTGAACAATGGAAACTTCCTGGCAAACCACAGAGGAGAGCTCAAGGTCCCAGTTCGGTTGAATACCTGGCTTCCCGATAGGCTGGGAGAAGCCCTGGATGTGGAGGGAGAGAGCAGGCCTAACAGACTAGGTCACCAGGCCCCGAAGGGTGGGAAGCAAATTCACATCTAAGAACTTGCCACAGAGAGGCATTCCCACAGCTCATCAATATTGACCTAGCAGGTTTAGACTGTGCCAGGAGACAAACAGCCAACGTTGTGACAGGTTGGAGATTAATGTGTATTGGGATTCTCATGACCTCCAGAGCTGCCTTCTGGCTGCTAGACTAAGGATTACCAGAGGGAGGTACCTGGTCGTCATTTTCTTCTTTCAGAGCTCACCTTTGAAGGTCACACAGCAGATCAAAACTCATCCTTTTCCTCGGGAAAGGAAGTCTGCCATCCCCTCCTCCCTGCTGACTGTGGAGTGGGTTCAGGTGGCTGTGGGTTTGCATTCCAGGTGCGTTTCCTGGAGCAGCAGAACCAGGTGCTGCAGACCAAGTGGGAGCTGCTGCAGCAGCTGGACCTGAACAACTGCAAGAAGAATCTGGAGCCTGTTTACGAGGCCCACATCAGCAGCCTGCAAAAGCAGCTGGATGCGCTGTCTGGGGACAGAGTGAGGCTGGACTCGGAGCTGAGGGGCATGAGGGATGCTGTGGAGGACTATAAGAAGAGGTGAGTAGGGCCACTGTGGGCTAGCTGACCCCTGGGGTGGGGCCTTCTAAGCAGGTCCTTTGACCTCAGGGGGACTGAACTTGGGTAGAGCAAGCCAGCCATCTGAGCTCACCCAGAAAGGTGAGAGTCTCCATGGGCATAACCAAGCAGGCTGGACGGTGGATACTCAACCTGCTGGGCGGTGCCAGGGATTCCCCTGGAGCCAGTCTCCTCTTTCGTGTGTTGCTTCCTAACCCTTCTAGAGAGCCCTTGTGTGTGTTCAACACAGGACTCCAGTTCCCAAGCTCACCCAGGGTGCCCCAAGTTCCAGGGAAACCCAAGCGGAGCAGGAGTGGAGTTCCTGTTGAACTTCTCTCATTGAGTCCTGCACATCTGAGCCATATTCTTTCTTGACCTGGGTGCGGGTAGTTCTAGTTTCCTGGACTCCCACCTCAGGTTGGAGTGGCACTGTCCTGCTCCTGTGGTTTGGATGCTGAAAAGGGAGGAGGGAAATGGACTCACTCCCCAGGCATCCGAAGAGACCTAGACCCAAACTCTGCAGTCACCAAGCCCAGGTCCCTACTGGCAACTCAGCCAAGCACCCCTACCAAGTTTGGACAGCTGAAAACACCTGTTTAAGGATCCACAATTCAGACGTCTTGTTGTATTTCTCAGTGAGAATGCACAGATATAGATGCACAAACCCTGGCACCCCCAGCCTGGTTCACTGATGCTTTTCCTGCAGGTATGAAGAAGAAATAAACAAGCGTACAACTGCTGAGAATGAATTTGTGGTGCTTAAGAAAGTAAGAAGGGCACCTGGCCTCAGTCCCCCGTGGTGGGTGCAGGGGTAAGAGCAGAGGAGGGAATGAGGCCTGCATTCCCCAGAGGGCCTGGGGCTGAAAACCCGGAGACAAGGCTGGCTGTGTCCATTGTGGACACTGGTGATCATCTAGCACAGATCACTTTGCCATCTTCACAGCTGTGTAAATGGACAAGAGTCCAGCTGTGGATAGTCTGTCCCAGCTCATGGTCCATAGTGCACAGGACTCTGAGAAATGCCAAGTCCCCTTTCTAACTTATCTCAGCAGGTCACTTCGGCTGCCTCAGTGACTGTGGGGAGGAACAGGGTCTGTGCTCTCCTGTGGAGAATGGGGGCTGAAGTCAAGTTCCTGCCCCTGGGGTCTCGAGTCTCTTCCTGGGACAGTCAGCCGCAGGGTGGGGTTCATAAGAGAGATTGGTCAGTAGGAGGTGTCTGGATTCCCTTTAGGATGTGGACGCAGCATACATGAGCAAGGTGGAGTTGCAGGCCAAGGTGGACGCCCTGGATGGAGAGATCAAGTTCCTCAAGTGTCTGTATGAGGGGGTAAGGCTTGTCCTCGCCTCTAGCTTTGGACTGGGGGAAGACTTAGGATGATAAGATAGCTATTTATCAGTCAGTTTAAGAGCCCAGGGCCCTCCAGCATTTGGGTGCTGAGGGCTTTGTAGTTCAAAGGCTGGATGATCGCTGAGCAGGCTACTTTCCTTCACTTTCCTTATCTTGCTCCCTCTTGGGATAGATGTGCGATTTTCTTCTCAGTTGGCTTCCCATCTACTGGATAGTTTTTCAAAGCCTTGGGCTCTGTTCTTCTACAGCTTTAGGGAATGTGGCAGGTGCCTGTTTGGATGTTCTGGGGTTATCCAGCATTTTGTCACCTTTCCCTGGTTACAATAGGCATTTCATGCATTCTTTTTCCTGTAGGAGATTGCTCAGATGCAGTCCCACATAAGTGACACATCTGTCATCTTGTCCATGGACAACAACCGCAACCTGGACCTGGACAGCATCATTGCCGAAGTCCGTGCTCAGTATGAGGACATCGCCCTGAAGAGCAAAGCCGAGGCTGAGATGCTGTACCAGACCAAGGTGCGGTTGACTGCACACCTCTCCAGTGATGTGTGTGTAGGGGGATCTGGCTTGGCCTCATGTTTTTTTCTGTTCCGTGACTCACTACAGCCTCTAGCTAGCTGGGAACACGACACTGACCTTGGCACTGTGGGAAGCAAGAAGGGAGAAGACACAGCTCTGCCCTTGGGCTGGCTCCCTTTAGGCTGATGGCAGCCACTCCAGGATGCAAACTCAAGATGTAAAGGATGCGTCCTAGCCAGGACTGGGTGGGATTGGGCAGGACCCACTTTCCGGAGGCAGAGAGCTCTGAAGTGCACCCGGGGGAGGGGAAACGTGAGTAGTCGGCACCTCAGCTCTACCATTACGGTGAATCATAGGTCTCTTCAGTGTGATCTGGGATCAGGCAACCCCCACTTTTTCACTCAAGTCCACCTACAAGGATGAAGAGGGTGTTGCTATCCTTCACATCTTAGCTCCCCTGATGGGCGTGGGTGGGAGGTGACTCTTAGATAATCTGGTTTCTCTGATCATGATGGTAACTTTCTAATTGTTCCCCGCTGTTCATCGGACTCTTTCTCTCGATAAATCACCCGTGGGAGACCTTATCTCTTCTTCCCCATCTCCTTCCCAGCCTTGGATGGAGAGGTTTAGCCTGTTGGGGAAGGGTTAGCCTTCAGGGCCTAAGGGACAACATAAGCCTCGACTTTTTGATGAAGGCTCAGACTTGTGACCTGGTCCCACCAGTTCCTTCCCTATTTACTCTCACAAGCCAGAGTTGAGAATGACCATGTCATTTAGCGTCCCCCCCGCCATGGGTTGTCAGGATCCAGCACTCAAACACAGGCTGCCACCTCCACAGTCCTTTCCAGAAGAATCAGACGAGTCTCACAGATGTGATTATACACGATTTGCTAAGTGGGTTATTGGTACCTCCACTTCACCATGGGCTTAGCGAGAGGGATGCCATGGCTGGGTGCTGACCACAGCGGCTGGGTGCTGACCACAGGGCTGTGAGGCCGGTTTTCATGGTCACCATTTCAAGATGAGTAAGTGAACCCCACAGGTGCAGGAAACTCAGCGAGAGCACTCAGTCAATAAGGGGTGATGGTGCTGCCACTTCTGGGGTGCTGAACCAGGTCAGGGATGAGCATTCTGGGAAGGGGGCAAAGCAACACATCACCCCGAAGTGCCAAAGACCACACTTGCTCTTTTCCTTTAAGTTGAATTCTGAGCTTGAGCTGGGATACTATGTTGTCCGTTCAATGGACAACCCTAATGATTTCATGGCTGGCATTCAATGGTGAGCCCGCCCTCCTTCCACGCCCAACAAGACAGTTCGTATAGCTTGTGCTCAGATAAGCTAACAGGGAGAAGGGGAGTGAGAAAATACAGCAGCCAATTGGCTCCTCATTCTGTCAGTCATCTGTTCACTCATCAGATCTTTTTCTTGAGCACCAGAGAGGTATTATACTATGTACTGAGAATTCAGGGGAAAAAAAAATCCGTCCACCGAGGAAGGCACAGACATGTCAGTGAGGTCTGATATGTTTGACTTCTGGAGCCCAGGATCACGGGCTAACTGCACCTAGTCAGAGGATTAGGGAAGGTCTCCTGATCTGGCCTCGCTACAGCTACTTAAGGAAGAGGGAATGGGTGGGGGAAGGGTTCTGGGAGAGGGAGAAGCTCATACTCCCTCAGAGGCATGGGAGCATGTGAGAGTCATTTAAAGAGGGATATTAAAGGACTGTTCGGCAAAGCTGTGGCACCAGATCAATGAAGGCAGGGCAATGAGAAGTGAGCACTTTGACTCCATGCTAGGAGTTTGAATTTCATCTTGACTTTGAAGGGAGGGAGGACCATGGTTGGGGATGAATCTTGCAAAGATGCAGTGTGGAGAGTTGGGACTGCCAACAGTCCCATGCCAGCTCTAACCCTCAGGAAGATCAGCCAGGCTTAAGGCGAATGAATAAAACCGGGGACAGACGGTTATAGAGATGAAGGCTCTGAAGCTGGGGATTGGGGGTTCCTTCTCTCTTCTGCCGCATGGCCCCGAGCAAAGGCACCTTTTCTGTGCTAGCTTAAGCGTTGATAACCCTTAAGTCACACATATGCTTGGTTACCTCCCACCTACCAGTTCCAAGAGCTGCAGCTGGCAGCTGGCCGACATGGGGATGACCTCAAACACACCAGGAACGAGATCTCTGAGTTGACGAGGCTCATCCAGAGATTGCGATCAGAAATTGAGAGTGTGAAGAAGCAAGTGAGTGACAGGGACTCCTGACTGGGCCTCCTGCATACCCCCATGGGAAGGCTGGGGGGCTGGTGGCTCCCTGCCTGTCTCCTTTTCTTTGTACTCTGGCCTAGAAACCCCTTCCCTAGAGAAGCCTCATCTCCTCAACTACTGTGTTCCCCGTCTGAAGTCTAGAACCATAACAGGGTTTCCCCCAAGGCTACAAGACTGAGACTTAACACACTCCCCTGGGGCCAAGTGAAGGTCCTCACTGCCAGATACATTCCGGGAAGTGTAGTGGGACAGAGTAGCCCCCACCTCCTCCGTTAGCACATGCTCACAGGAGTAAAGTAGGACCCAGGTACCTCAGAACTCAGGGGGGATGCTACCTCCTGCCCCTCAGTGCTCCAACCTGGAGACGGCCATCGCTGATGCCGAGCAGCGAGGTGACTGTGCCCTCAAGGACGCCCGGGCCAAACTGGATGAGCTGGAGGGCGCCCTGCAGCAGGCCAAGGAGGAGCTGGCCAGGATGATGAGGGAGTACCAGGAGCTGATGAGTATGAAGCTGTCACTGGACATTGAGATCGCCACCTACCGCAAGCTGCTGGAGGGCGAGGAGTGCAGGTGACAGCCGGGATGCCGTGAGAAACTTGGCAGTCCTCCCCTGGTCCAGTTCCCTAGACTGTGGGATGTGGACACTGGAGGGCCTATAGATGCTTTGCAGTTTAACCACAAACAAGCCTCAGAGCGATTTCCAGCCACACAGTATGACAGTCATGTCCTTTCCATTTTCCTTCCAGCTCTTCAGAGAGTTTCAGCTTAGTGTTGCCAGCTTCAAGGCCTTGGTGGCCCTTATAAATAGTTTGTGTTTATGGAGGGCCAGTGGGTGCTAAGTTCAGTCTCCCAGCAGATAGCACCATCTCGCGCCCCTCCTCCAGTTAACTTGCTTTATTTTCATAGTGGACATGTCTTTTCTTCTTTTCTTATTTGGTTATGTAATTCTGATTTTGTTCATTGTGACATAATGACTTTTTTTTTAAAAGAGAAATGCATTTTTTCCTATAAAAGGCAGTCAGCTAAAAATACTCAATTGATAATAATGTGGGCCGCACAAAGTCCAGTACAGTTGGAAAGACACAGGACATTGGCATTTGGAAATCCCAGGACTGGTCTAAAGTCATGCAGGAGCTTCGTACATTGCTATTTTAGTTGGTCTATATTCCATGCCTCTACTTACTCAGGCCTCAGCTGCCAAGTAGTCAAGCAATGTGCTCAAGAGAAACTCCACAGGTGGAGGGGGGCCCTGGCCGTGTTAGTGTGGGAGCCCCAAGACTACAGGCCTCCTATCTCTGAAATGGGGGAGGTAGACTGAGGAGGGCTGGAGCAACTCAAAGGCTCAAGCCTTGAGACAGAGGTTGTTAACACTCTCTGACTGGCTGGTGGCTGGTGGGGTTGGTGGCTAGTGGGGTTGGTGGAGGTGGAACTAGAGTGGCTGGTGATCCTGGCCCGTGTCCAGTGAATGGGGAGCATGCCCAGTGAGTGGGAAGCCCAGCTCAGGACCCTAAGTGTGATGGAGGCTCCCTGTGTTTTTTCTGTGCAGGATGTCTGGGGAACACACCAGTGCTGTGAGCATCTGTGAGTATTTCATGTCTCTGAGGGCATAGTTTCAGGCAGCCAACAAGCACAAAGTGAATGAGTGGGTGCCTGCCATCAGGGCCCCCGTGGAGCATCCTGTGCTCATCCTCCTGCCTCCACCATTCTGAGCTACTTCTTCACCAGTAGAGTTAGCTTCCCCCAACTCCGAGTTTGCACACTCAACACTTACCCCAGAAACTCTGCCTGTGTGGGGATGAAGCTCTATAGCTGCATACCCTCTCCTGCTACCCACAGTCACACTGTCCCGCTACCCACAGTCACACTGTCCCGCTACCCACAGTCACACTGTCCTGCTACCCACAGTCACACTGTCCCGCTATCCACAGTCACACTGTCCTGCTACCCACAGTCACACTGTCCTGCTACCCACAGTCACACTGTCCCGCTACCCACAGTCACCCTCTCCCGCTACCCACAGTCACACTGTCCTGCTACCCACAGTCACACTGTCCTGCTACCCACAGTCACACTGTCCTGCTACCCACAGTCACACTGTCCTGATAAACACAATCACACTGTCCCGCTACCCACAGTCACCCTCTCCCGCTACCCACAGTCACCCTCTCCCTCCACCCACAGTCACACTGTCCTGCTACCCACAGTCACCCTCTCCTGCTACCCATAGTCACCCTCTCCCGCTACCCACAGTCACCCTCTCCTGCAACCCACAGTCACACTGTCCTGCATAATGGGAAACTGAGTGCAGAGCCACCCGTCCCCGCTGGGGGTGGAGAGACCCATCTAGTTATGCGGACAGACCAGTGTTATCACTGGCCCCACAAGGCTCAGCCACTTTCTTCCTAAAGGGTGGTGGGCAGCACAGGCACCCCAATTCAAGCTGCCAGAAGTACAGTAGAAATGATATACGGGTGCCTTCTCATCTTAAATGCAAGGGTTTGGCTTACATTTTGGCATCACCTGTCCTTTGGGGGAGTCTTGCTGTTTCTTGTTCATCCAAGGAAGAGCAGGTGCCTGACTGGGGATTCTGTGACACCTGGGCTGTTTTTCTCAAGGCTTGATTTGCTCAGGATTGAGCAATTTTGGGGTCCACGTGAGGGGTTTAGTTAGGAGAGAGATGTTTGAGTTGGGGGGCTGGAAGTTGGAAGGGACTGAGGGCCACTCAATCTTGAAATGCCCACTGAGCCCTCTTCTCTCATTCCTCCACAGCGGTCATCAGCAGTTCCACACCCGGGGCCGTCGGTGCTGGGGCCAGCTTTGGATTCGGCAGCACTGGCACCTATGGCTACCGGCCCAGCTCTGTGGGTGGGGGCTACAACATTCTGTCTGGAGGCTGTGTCACTGGGAGTGGGAACTGCAGCCCCCGTGGGGAGACCAAGGCCAGGCTGGGTAGTGCAAGTGAGTTTAAGGATGTTTCGGGGAAGACCTCGGCTTTGGGCTCACCCACAAAGAAAACCATGAGATAAACCAACAGCTGATTCCCCACATCTGCCCAGTCCGGTTTTCTCTGGATTCTCTTACGGGAAATCCTTCTGTTCTATTTACCATCACTCGATTCTTACTTTTCTTTGTTACAATGTTACCTTCTTCTCTCCAACTCCTCTTCTTTGTCTTCATTAGCCAACACCAGGATTCTAGGGAGTTACTCACACATTCTTTTTCCCCACTGCAAAGGAACTGCTTCTCTTAGCCTTCCATACCTTCGTGAGGACCCGATCCCTCTGCCTGCATGCCCCCTTGCAGATGAAGTTTCCCTGTAGTATGACCCTGATTCCCCGGATGTCCAGTACAATCTGGGCACATGAGACTTGAAGCGTATTGCTGGACAGTCCTACAAGAACCAGCCCACCCTGGAGCAAACACCTGGCCACAGTTGCATCTGGCATGGTCTCTGTCAGTTTTAGGACTGGGAGTCCCCATCCAGCCTGGGTCTCATTTAGGCCCCAGCTCTCTGTTCTCATGTTCCACTAATAAACTTATAAAACTCATGTAAGGTCATATTGCCTCTTTCCTGAAGAAATCCTTATTTCAGGCCATGTCCCTTCTGTAGGTGGAGTGGTCACTGAATGGGAACCTCTGCCATTCCACAGGATCCTAAGTATCATTTGATCTGCATGAATTAGACCCTGCACAAGCTGGGTCCCCACCTACCTGCACAGACCCCAGCACCACCTGCATCAATACCCAGCATTCACTTGTCCATACCCCACAGGTGTGTCTTCTGATCCCCACTTTCCTCAGGCAACAGTCAGGGGGTGTACAATGTTTAGCAACATACAGACTATCAAGAGAGGAGTCAAGTGTCTGGTGGTAAAATTTAAAGCTGATCAAGAGCACTGGAAAGCCAATCCTGAAGAGCTTAAGACTTGATATATTTTTCTGATTAAAAACCCCAAAGGCAGATTCCTCTTTGAAGAAATGACCCGAGTCCTTGTGGTCCTTCATAAAGTTTGCACTGAGTCAATGATATGCATGTATGTATGCATGTGTGTGAATTTGTGTGTGTGAACACATGCATATGTGTGTGTGTGTGTGTGTGTGTGTGTGTGTGTGTGCTTAAGTAGATGCAGATCCCAATTACACACATTACTTTGTTTACAGAACACTGTGTGTTTAGAGATGTCTCTAGGTCCCTAGGCTGCGGGAATTATTGTCAGATGTGACAGGATGCAAATGCAAGGAAGAGAACAGTATCCATTCAGGTGGAGGCTCGTGTGCGGCATCTGAACAGGATCCCTGTAGGTTCAGGTTGTCTTAGGGTTCTGTTGCTGCGAAGAGACACTATGGCCACAGCAACTTTTATACAGAAAACATTTAACTGGGGTGGCTTGCCTACACTTTCAGAGGTTCACTCCATTATCATCATAACAGGGAGCATGGTGATGTGCAGGCAGATGTGGTGCTGGAGCTGAGAATGCTACATACTGCAGACAGCAGGAAGTTGACTGCCACACTGAGGGAAGCTTGAGCAAAAGAGGCCTCAAAGCCCACCCCCACAGTGACACACTTACCCCAACAAGGCTACACCTCCTAATAGTGTCGCTCCCTTTGGAGGCCATTTTCTTTCAAACCACCACACAGGGAGAAAACAGACTTCAAGGACAGCGCTAGGAATTTTGAATTCTAATTCGGTAACTAATTGGTGACCTGAGCAAAGCTCTCAGCTCACATGAGCTTCATTTCTTTGTCTATAATGAGGCAGAAGGATACCTCTGGTGTTAGCTGGAATGAGACAGTAAGAGGAGATCATGCATAATTCCTGGCATGTTGAGTCAAGACATCTTAAGTTGATGCGAATGGCAACAGAAGTCTGCCATCTCTTTGGTTCAAAAGATTGACGTATAAATGGTGTGTAGGAACTAGGAAAACAATTCACAAAATCCGTACTTGGGAGAGACCATCTCATTAGGGATTGTATTAGATACTTTTCTGATTGCTGTGACTGCCTTCCTGACAAGAAGCAACTGAAGGGAAGAAGGGAAGAAGGAAAGAGGAGAAGAGGGAAGAAGGAAGGAAGAAAATGGGAAGAAGGAAAGAATGGAAGAAAGATAAAGGGAAGAAGGGAAGCAGGAAGAAGGAGGAAGAAGGGAAGCAGGAAGAAGGAGGAAGAAGGGAAGCAGGAAGAAGGAGGTAGGAAGAAGGGAAGCAGGAAGAAGGAGGAAGGAAGAAGGGAAGCAGGAAGGAGAAAGAAGGAAGAAAGGACACAGGACAAGGAAGGTGTGATGGTAGAAGGTGGGAGGTCACATTGCATCTGCAGTCAGGAAGCAGAGGGAAGCAAGAAGCAGGGATGCTGGCATTTAGCTCTTTTCTCCCTGTGTACAGCCCAGAACCTCAGCCAGGGATGACACCGCCCACATTTGGTGTTCTTTTCTAGCTTCAGTCAAACCTTTCTGGAAACATTCTCAAAGACACACGGTGATACGTTTCCATGATGATTCTAAATCTTTTCAGATTGACAGTGAAGATTAAAATCACCAGGACAATACAGCTGTATTTTCCAATAGCTAATCTCAGGAATAAATTCTTGGGGCCAGCAAAAAAGGGGCAGTTCAATGGTTCATTCTTCATTTTGGGCATTTTATGGATTTGGACAAACGTAATGACATGTATCTATCATCATGACAAAACACAGAGTTATTTCACTGCTCTGTAGCTCCTCCAGCAGTAAGAGATCTAGGAAGTCCTGTGACAAGACATTTGCTTATTCCATGTGTTAACACATGGAATATAGAGATGAAGAAACCCTGTGTATGTGCTGTAGGGAGGTATGACCACGAGAAAAGGTAACTGCACCCCGGTGAGGCAACAATGACTAAGGAGTACCCAGTGGTCATCCTGGCAGAGAGGAGCCACGGGGGGGGGGGGGCAGGCTGTCACAGGAGGCAGTATGTCCGGATGCTTCAGTCAGGCAGCTTCCTGGATAGACAACGGGAAGAAATGAAGACTGGAGCAGAGAGGCACTTGAGTGCTCAAACTTGTTTCCTGTTGCTGGAGTGTGGCCGGTGAGGCAGGAGGGGGCTCAGGTGAGGGGCATGGCCACCCCTGGAGCTGGGGAGGCAGCAGCAGGGGGTCAGGGGGATCCCTGTTTTCTGCTGAGAGCTATGATTCTCTCTTGCAGAGTGTGAGGGAGAACTGACCCCTCAGTGCCAGATAAGCCCAGATCAGCAGGACCTGGTCACTGACTGTGACTCAGGGTACTTTTGCTCCGTGGGTCTCATATTCTTCATCTGATAAGTGGTTGGTAACAGTCGTTACCATCTGAAGATGCTGTGAGAATTAAATTTAAAGGGGGTAGTGTTTGAAAGTCATTTATCTCACTGCCTGGTGCTTAGAACGCCCCGTAAACGGCTGTTCTGGGTATTATGAGGTGCAGGATGTTATTCCAAGAGGCTTAAGTGAAGAGGGAGGTAGAGAAGATCTAATAGAAATCAGATTATATGATGCGCATGAACTTAGGATAAAGAACATTAAAAGATATTTTTGCTGGGCAATGGTGGCACACACCTTTAATCCCAGCACTTGGGAGGCAGAGACCAGCCTGGTCTACAGAGCAAGTTCCAGGACAGCCAGGGCTCTGCAGAGAAACCCTGTCTCAAACCCCACCCCACCGAAAAAGGGGAAAAATTTCTGCCATCTATCTTCTGTGCTTAGATCCAGAGACTCAATGCCAAGTGCCTCAATGGACAAACCCTGGAATCTGAACATCTGAACTTAATACAAAAGGTCTAATTTCTCACCCACTCGCTGCAGCAGGCTAGGGCAGCTGTCTCCCATGGCTGTTCCAGTGGGTGTCTAGAACTTAGGTTTTTCTTAGCTAGGACACATGGGATACATGGCTTCCTAGGTCACTGAGATAGAAGAAAAGGACACCAAGGCTCCTAACAGCTTCATCACCCCAGATATGATTCTCTTCAATGACACTCACTTCTCACTGGCCAATACTAGTCCATGGCTCCAAACATCAGTGGAATCCCAAAGGATGATGGGAGATAAAGAGGAGAGTGAGGTTATCTGGAATCGTCTGATCATCTCTGGAACAAGCTGCCTCAGTTGTTCACCTGTCTGAGAGTTCCTTTGCCTTTGGTCAGAGCTGGAAGACGCTGGGCACACTCTCCAGAGTCCATGCAGACATCCTTCCCCTTTGGTTTCGACAACAACCCCGGGCTGCATGTTATATTTAGGTCTTTTTAATGGCCGTTAAGAGGCGTTTTCTATAGCTTGGAGAATTATCTATATGGTAGCCACGTTTTTCACTTGAATGTGTAAATTCATTATGTATACCAAGCAAGAACATAAATAGCAGGTAGCTGATAGAGAAAACAGCAGGTAGATAGCAAACATTATCCAGTCAGGCACTTACAGCATCCAGCAGAATTGACTGGAATAGCCCAAAACTGAGAGAGCAAACAGAATGTGACATCATCAAACCCGGGCTTAAACACATGCAACAGAAGTCAACTGGGAAACAGACTGCAGACAAATTTTTAAGCAGTCTTAGTAAGTAAGAAACACAGAGCCAAATACAGAGGAAATAGCCAAAGAGATCAGAGCAATAGCCACGACTACCTTTAGCTTGCCACCAGCAGTAGCTTCCCCAGAGAGAGAGTTTCTTCCTGCCTGACTTGTGTTCTTATTGCCTTTCTATTTTGCCTTTTCATTGGCTCTAAGCCCAGCCACATGACTTCCTCGTTGCTGCCTGTCTATACAGACCTCCAGGTCTCTATGGTTGGTACTGGGATTAAAGGCTCGTGTCACCACATTTGGCTGTGTCCTTGACCACACAGAGACTCTGCCTGCCATGTGATCAGATTAAGGGCATGTGCTACCACCGCCAGACTTCTGCTTAATGGCTATTTGATCTCTGATCTCCAGGCAACTTTATTTATTAACATACAAATAAAATATCACATTTCATCATAAGTAAAATATCACCACAACAGACCACCAGCTGGGGTTCCCAGTGGGGAGCTCCAGGTGAAGTCACAATCAGGAGGGGCTTTTAAGGACACTTACGTAGCAAGGGGCAGATAAATATTATCAAATTGGGCGTTTACCACCATCCAGCGGAAATGATTGGGGAAACTGAGGCAGCCAGCTGGAGTTCCCGATTGAACTTTTCCATCATGGATGGGCATTGCATGGCTGAACTCCGCCTTTCCATTCCCACTCCAGGAATTTTTATCTCATGGGAAAAACCATAGTAACCTCTGTTGGAAATGGTGGACCTAGTTATTCTCAAGGATATAGTGATGGACTCAGCTGTTCAGCTCATCACAGAGTGAGGAAGGCCAGCCCATCCCTGGGCAAGGAGGTGGACAGTTTGAACAAACATGTTTGGGTCTGAAGTGAGGAGAAGGGACTCCTCTGAGACCCAGCTTCCCAGTGAGCTCGAGGAATGCATGACAATTTACCAATACGATATACATTATAAGGAGGTAATGCCGACCTTTCCAGATTTGGGCAATTTAAACCCATTTAATGATAAAGTAGTGACATCTTGGAGCTCTGGCTTCCATAAGATGTGTAGCCAAAGCAGGCCCTTTGGCTGAAAAGGCTCTGGATACCCTGAGAGTTTCTTTTGTGGATAAGGGGAGTGTTTTATGTCTGATAGAAAGATCAACTTTCTCTCTTTTTATTCTCTGGTTTTATTGAAAAGTACTTCATTTATAAAAATATTTTCTGCTCATATTTTAAAATCCAGAAATAGTAAAAGGTTGAAAAAGACAACCATTCATTAACCCCACCTTGGCACTGCATGTGGAAAGGTTGAGGCTTATAGTGCCCTTTGGCTAGCAGAAAGCACAAATACCTTTGCTGCTGCTAACGTCATTGACACCACTCATCCATTTATCTACTTATTTTGGGTTTGATTTTTTTTGAAACAGGTTCTCTCTATGTAGCCTTGACTATCCTGGAACTCACTATGTAAACCAGGCTGTCCTTGAACTCACAGTGATCCACCTGCCTCTGCTTCTCAAGTGCTGGGATTAAAGGCGTGCACTACTATGCCTGGCTGGGGTTTAATTTAGAAAACTTTCAGGTTCATGGAGTGGCAGGTACAGCGCTTTCCCACTTGTCCTCTGCCCTCACACAGGCACAGCCTCCCCTATCATCAGCATCCACACCTGAGTGGTGCATTTGATACGGTTGATAAATGTACAGCATTGCTCCTGGAGTCCGTAGTTCACTCTTAGTGTTGGACATCTTGGTTTTGTTTGTTTGCTTGTGTTTGGCATGTGTATGTGTGTGGAGTCCCAAGGTTGATGTCACATGTTTTCCTTGATCACTCTATTGTAATATTGAGACAGGATATCTTAGTTTACTCCAGAGCCCACTGATTAGGCTAGTCTAACTAGGAATCTAGTTAATGAGCCAGTCTGCTCTAGGAATCTCTTGTCTCTGCCTACCACACACTGGGATTACAAGTGGCACACTGTGGTGATATTGTGTTCCCCAAAATATTGTGCACCCTAATAAACTTATCTGGGGTCAGAGAACAGAACAGCTACTAGATATAGAAGCCAGAAAATGGTGGCACACACGCCTTTAATCCTAGCGTTCCAGAGGCAGAGATCTGTCTGGATCTCTGTGAGTTCAAAGCCACACTGGAAACAGCCAGGCATGGTAACAAGAGCCTTTAATCCCAGGAAGTGATGGCAGGAAGCAAAAAGGTATATAAGACATGAGGACGAGGAACCAGAGCAGGGTTAAGCTTATAGGCATTTAGCAGCGCAGTTCAGCTGAGATTCATTCTGGATAAGGACTGAGAGGCTTCCAGTCTGAGGAAACAGGATCAGGTGAGGAACTGGCAAGGTGAGGAAGCTGTGGCTTGTTCTGTTTCTCTGATCTTCCAGCATTCACCCCAATACCTGGCTCCAGGTTTCTTTTTATTAATAAGAACTTTTAAGATTTGTTCTATATCTGGCGCACAGCATTTGTGGTACGATTTCTCAAAAAAGCTGCTTGCCTGTGGCCTTGCGGGCCCCAGCTCAGGCCCGAGCTACACTTGGCTGATTGTGATGGTGCACACCCATAGGATTTACTGAAGGAGGCAGAGGCAGGAGGATCTCGAGTTTGAGGCCGGCCTAGAAGGCTTGCTAAGGAGAAGCTTTGGCAGGGGCTGAGCCACAAACAGTGGTGGGACCATAAAGGCAGCGACTGCTGCTCCAAGTTGCTGGCTCCTTCTTATCCTTGGTAACTGTGGTGATGCTGCTACCTGGGATGAAGGGTTTACTGCTGCTTGTTCAGAGAAGAATTGCCAGGACCATCGTGTTACAAGAAAGCATTGGCAAAGGTCAGTTTGGAAAAGTTTGGCAAGACAAATGGTGGGGAGAAATTGCTGTGAAGATTTTCTTTTCTAGGGAAGAATGTTCATGGTTCCAAGAGACAGACATTTATCAGACTGTGATTGCTCCAAACCACAGAGGAGGCACACACAAAAAAAATATTCTGCAGGGAACCATGGCCACTCCTAACAGCAACTTTGGAATCTTCAAAAGGATGGTGGGACCCCACAAAGATGATTCCACATGGACTATGCTAAAGCCATTAAGCTGATTAACACCACGGAAAGATCGACTTTGGACTACAAACTGGCTAGCTGAGATGATCCAGATTCACAGACTACTTGAGCAAGGACTTGAGACAAGCCCTACACTTTCTCATTATGCAGAGACTGGACAAATGATATAGCTAAATCTCTCAGGAATTGACAATTAACCCCAAAAATTTTCTTTTCAGGATCCCCTAAAGATGTCTTTGCTCCCAGAAAGCAGGAAGTAATTTTGAGAAAACAGATGCCCACATTCCCAAGAGGTGGGGTGGGTGTTTTCTGGTCATTCAATGACTTATGGATAATTATTATTGTTTATGATGGTTGGTTACAAGTTGTTAATTGTTAATGGTCAGGAAAAAAAGCTGAACAAGATTAGATTCAGAGTTTTTGTTTAAAAAAAGGAAAAAAAAGGGAATATAGATATGAGGTAGATCATTGAATCTACTCTGAGAAAAAAGATAAGGAAATAATAGGATAAATGGGTAGATCATTGAATCCACTCTAAAAAGAAAAAGGGGAAGATATAAAAATGACAAAAGGTAGATTATTGAATCTATTATGAAAAGAAAAAGAATATGGATATAAGATAAAAAGGTCAATTATTGCATCTACTTTTTAAAAGGAACTACTTGTTTTACATAGGATAAGTAATAAAAATTTCTTGTCTGAGTTTATCAAATGTTACTGGACTAGACATTGCTAATATATATAATGGAGTTTTTTGTCTGAATCTGTCAAATGTTAATGGACTAGACATTGTTAATGTAATTCTTGACTGTATATGTTGTATATACTTATTGGATATAGTTTTTCTTGTTTTAGTTATAAGCTTTTTTAAATTTTAGAAAAAAAGGAGAAAAGTGTTGATTTTGTTCCCCAAAATATTGTGCACCCTAATAAACTTATCTGGGGTCAGAGAACAGAACAGCTACTAGATATAGAAGCCAGAAAATGGTGGCACACAGCCTTTAATCCTAGCATTCCAGAGGCAGAGATCCGTCTGGATCTCTGTGAGTTCAAAGCCACACTGGAAACAGCCAGGCATGGTAACAAGAGCCTTTAATCCCAGGAAGTGATGGCAGGAAGCAAAAAGGTATATAAGGTGTGAGGACGAGGAACCAGAGCAGGGTTAAGCTTGTAGGCATTTAGCAGCGCAGTTCAGCTGAGATTCATTCTGGATGAGGACATAGAAGCTTCCAGTCTGAGGAAACAGGATCAGCTGAGGAATTGGCAAGGTGAGACTGTGGCTTGTTCTGTTTCTCTGATCTTCCAGCATTCACTCCAATACCTGGCTCCAGGTTTCTTTTTATTAATAAGAACTTTTAAGATTCATGCTACAGCACTCCATATCCACCTGGCATTTGTGTGGTTGCTAGAGATCAAAACTGTGGTCCTTATGCATGCATAACATATGCTCTACCCACTGAGTGTTCCCTCCAGCTCTGGGTCCAGCTCTGGTGTAGGACATGTTGTGGGTTTGGATATATGCATAGCGACATGCACCCACCATTACAGCACCCTATGGAATTATCTCACTGTCTTGAAAATCCTGTCACTAAGTGTGCTCATAGACTAGCAAGTCTTGCGCAAGACATCTGCCTAATGTTTTTCTAAACCTAAAAACTTCCACCCTAACACTTTTCTCACACACTTGTGTTCTTGGGCAAAAGAGAGCCAGTTTAAACAGCACATTTGCAATTCTCATTCCTGAATGGTTCCATTCATCTTTTGTTGTAGACCTCTGGTTTTGAAGGGAGACAGTCCTTTCTCGGTACACCAACCCCTAGGGGGCAACTCAATACAACACCGAATGGTCTACAGGTGGCCTCCAGGGCCTAAGGAGACACAGCCACCTGCTATCAGGAGCAGGTGCCAGAACCCTCCCCGCCCCCTCCCAGCCGCCTTTGATCCGCCCACATCCCCACACATCAGATGTCTCCGAAGCCATGTGTCACTTGTGTCTCTCACCATCTGTAATAAAGGGAGTTCAGGGGCTGGGCTGAACTGATTCATCCAGCAAAAGAGCCCCCAGGGGAGGCAAGAAAAGGTCATTTTATCTGTACCCTGTCTGCCAAGAGGAGACCTGGCTGGAGAGGGACAGATGTCCCTGTGTCTTAGTTTTCAGAAAAAGGTGACCACAATGATTGATAGTCTTGTAAGCCAATGTTCCGTAAGGATTATCCCCTTTAAATATCTTGCCTACTTTTCTGATTTTAATGCCTAGAACTGATAAACTCTTCTGCTTGTTGGGGAGGGGGACAGGCAAAAATTTAATGGGGGTGGAATTGAAATAACAAAATGTTGAAAAGCACAGCCTGGAGTTTTTTAAGGGCCCGTTGGACCCCAGCCCCTCCTCTGGCAACACGGAGAGCCCATTTCTTCCCCATGGGGACGCCTTGGGTTTCTCTGTCTCTCCATCTTTGCCTGGCGCCGCCATCTTCGCCACTCCCAATAACCACATCACACCATACCACGTGGGCAAACAGCTTGGCTGTTATTATGCCCTCTGACGGACTAACTGGAGTCTGTGTCAGTTGCCCCCAGGGACCGCCTGACCACCCTAGGATGCCCCAAGGGGAACGTAGGCTCTGAGACATAACCAAGAGCCCAGTCTGAGGCACCTGTTTCTTCCAAAGTCATCCCCAGTGGTCCTGGTACCAAGGCCCCCTCTGAGTCCCTGGAGTGGGGGAGGAAGGAGTTAATCCAGGTTGGGCAGTCAATCATATGGGAAGTTTCTGAAGCAGAAGCACCCTGGACATCTGCTCCACTTGGCGCCCTCTCCCCCTTAGCCAGACCCACTGGAATTTTCTACTGAAGATCTTGGTAGTGATGACCTACATAATTGGAGGGAAGCCTATGGAGATAAGGTGGTGAAATTATTATAATGCAGGAGATAAGCACAGGAAATTCAGGATTCTGGGCCGTTTTATAGAGAGATTCATGGACAGGTGAAGAGAAAGAGACAGAAATCTTTGCAAGTGAGTGGTAATTTCCTAAATGAAGGACCCAAGAAGTCCCTCTCCAGTGACCCAAAAGGGGTTTCCAACATACAAATTAGCTGACTCCATCCTGCCAGCCCAAGCAGGACTATTTAAGGGGAGAGCTGGGCCAAAAGTGCAGCTGCGTCCCTGCCCCAAGCAAGGCCTGCCTGCCGCTGCTCTGCCGGTCCTTGCCCACCCACAGCCAGCCATGAGCCGCCAGTTGACCCTCTATCCCGGGGCTGAGCGCCTGGGCTTCAGTGGCTGCTCTGCTGTCATCTCGGGCCGGTTCAGCAGCAGCCACGCCTCAGTCCGGGCGGGGATCAAGGGTACCGCTTTCGGCAGCAGGAGCTTGTTCTGCATGGGGGGCGGCCGGCGGCTGTCATTGAGCTCCGCGGGGCGGAGCGGTGGCTTTGCGCTGGGCCACGGAGGGGCGAGTGGTGGGCGTCCCGGGGGCTTCGTGGGCACCATCTTTGGCAGCGCAGGACTGGGGCCCACGTGCCCATCCGTGTGCCCGCCCGGCGGCATCCCCCAGGTCATCGTCAACAAGAGCCTCCTGGCCCCACTCAATGTGGAGCTGGACCCGGAGATCCAGAAGGTGCGCGCGCAGGAGCGGGAGCAGATCAAGGCTCTGAATAACAAGTTCGCCTCCTTCATCGACAAGGTGGGTCCCTGCATTGCACTGGTGGGCGCCACGAGGTGCAATGCATTCTCGCTCTGCTGCTGCTGAGAACTGGGGCGAGTCTCCTCCTTTCTGTCATCTGTCAAAGGGGTCCAATAATATGTTTTACCCCAGCGAGGAGTCGCTGGGACCAAGGATTCAGTACGCTTAGGATAGTACCGGGCACACTCACCCAGTGAAGCGGAGCCTCATCCTTCCATGTGGGACAAGACACCTGTAGTGTGAGTCCTATGAGGGCTTCCGATGTTAGAGAGGAGGATGAGGACCCACATCCAGAACAGGGTCAAGAGAGGGATGAAGGCCAGGGAATGTCATAAGGCACAGAAGTAAAAGAAGGGAGGGTGGATTTCCAGAAGAGGGGAGAGAAAAGGGCCAGAAAATTCAAATCAGGTTTAGGGACATTTGCAGGGAAGGCATACCAAAATGTTCAGCAGTGGGATAACATGGAAAGCGTCTTTGTCAGGGGTCAGAGGCAGGGACCCCAGGGAATGGGAAAGGGACAAGAAGTGGGTTTCTCTCACCTGGACCCTTGTAAGAGATCTTGACAGTGAGGATGCTGGGGACATAATAACAACAGCTGGCATTGATGGAGAGATTACTGTATTCCTGGGTTGCCCCATCAACTCCTATCAGCTCGAGACCTCTGCTTCTGTTCTGGCTTTTATGTGAAGGAGTCAAGGCCTGGAATGAGGACGAATAAGCCATGCTGGTGGAACAGTCAATGTGTTTTTCTCCTCCCAGATCTTTACTCTAACATGTTTCCTTCTGTCCCTAAGCCCAGAGACAGGTAGGAAGGAAAGTCTGGTGAGCAGCAGAGGAAATGGGAGGCATCCTGAACTATGTGAGAACTGGCTTTGAACAAACTGAAAAACCAACAAATTGCATCCAAACCCTAAGGGAAAAGGGAGCATTGTTCCTCCTGAATGCCCAGTTTCTCCCCTACTCCCGTACCCTCCAATTCTCAGCATCTTTAGCAAGAGAAACTGACCCAGTCACGTGGCAACTGGCCAGGCAGATGACACCATTGTTCAAGCTTGGCTCTTGTGTTCCCGTGGACGGTGTCTTCCCTTGAACTTTCAGATCCCACGTGCCCCTGGCTGAGGGTGCCTCAGATAAACCTTCATTCCCTCGGTCCCACTCTCAAAAGGCAACAGCACCGGGGAACTGTGGGCCATGATCGCCTTTGGGTTCCAGGTGCGCTTCCTGGAGCAGCAGAACCAGGTGCTGCAGACCAAGTGGGAGCTGCTGCAGCAGCTGGACCTGAACAACTCCAAGAGGAGCCTGGAGCCCGTTCATGAGAGCTATATCAGCAATCTGCAGAAGCAGCTGGAGATTCTGTCTGGGGACAGAGTGAGGCTGGACTCGGAGCTGAGGAACATGCGGGAAGTCGTGGAGGACTGCAAGAAGAGGTGAGTGGGAGGCAGAGAAGGCGTCCCCGGGAAGTGGCTGCCCAGGGCTCCCTGTCAGCCTAGCTCCTTTGCTGAGACCATGGATGTTTCTTTCATATCCTACAGGAAGAGACACCTGGATAGAAGGGGGTTGGGAAGATGGTAGGTCTACCCAGAATGCACCTCTGCATTTCCCAGGAAATCTGTTCCACTTCTAGCTCTGGAAATGGAAGACGAGGGCAAAGAGCACTGGCCAAAACTCATTTGTTCAGCCTGAATGGCTTCCCTTAAGTAAGGTTTTCTGTGATAGTTCCCCCAAAACACAGACACCCCACCAACCCTGGAACAAAATTTAAAACTAAGCAAAATGAAATTTAAAACTTAGTTCATCTTGAGTGTACATAGCCAGTGGAGTCTGATCTTTAAAGAAAATATGGAGAGATTAGAGAGACATGAACCTGGTATTTGGAAAGTTGGCTTCTAGCTGCCAGGCCTGTAGGGACAGGAGCCAGCTGGCACAGTTCCAAGGGGTGGAGATGTCAGTGTTGACATATTTCTCTTGTTCCACATCTAAAAGGCCTGACCACCCTATTCTGCCATCCCCTCAGGCAGAAGCCTGGCCTGAGCTCTGCATAGAGACCCTAACAGAGCTGGCGATTGCCCTGACGGCAGAGAGACTATGGGCACAGGCTTACAGAAATATTTTCAGACGGTCTCAGTGAGTACAGGATAACTGAGATCAATGGAACTCGGATGGGGCTGGGTCTCAGGTGGAGAGCTGAGCAGGGTCTGCAGAAGAGGGGCAGAGGACACAGTCCAGAGGTCCAGGGCAGAGGCGGTGCTGACTCTGGGCCTTCTGTGGGGTAAAGATCTGGAGTTCCTGAACTGCTTCTCACTGGGTGGCTCTAGGTAGGCCTCTCAGCCCTCTGTGAACTACACAGCGTTATTGCAGTACCTGTAACATCAAACGCTGATGACTATCTCAACACCTGAAAGAGCTTCTGAGAGAATGGCCAACAGCAGTGTACCGACCGCTCTTAAAGCTCCAAGTTCAGCACAAGGCATGTGTTGTCTGCCGGACGCCCAGAGTCCTGAATGTTAGTTTCAGCTTCAGTGTTAGCTACCTTTGTGACCTTGGCCAAGCACACTGATTTCCCCCCATCGCATATAAAATCAGGACAACAGAATAGACCCCATAAAATAACAGAATGGATTTTATTAGAATGGTTGTGGAGCGGGTGTGGTGGTGCATGCCTTTAATCCCAGCACTGGGGAAGCAGAGGTAGGAGGATCTCTGTGAGTTTGAGCCCAGACTGGTCTACACAGTGAGTTCAAGAACAGCCAGGAATACATAGAGAGACCCTGTCTCAAAAAACAAAATCAAAAACAACAAAAACAAATAAACAAAAAAAAAAGGAAAATAAAAAAGAGCTGTTTATGGGAAACAAATGAGATGATGAAACATTTAGCATGTCCTTTGGTGGGCAGCAATGAGAAAAACAAATATTATCCACATTTATTATAGTTGTTTAAAATCATTACCTGTAAACAGGTGAATGTGTGTGTTGAATGTGTGGTCTCTGGAAGTAAATAATGCGAAACCATTTGTAACTATTGCCATTGCTTCTGACAGTCATCTTGATTCACTGTCTCCTATGTATCTTATGAAATAGAAAGATACAAAATACTAAAATCTAATCAGTCTGGCAGCCAACACATGCTTTAATTTTTATCTCCAGGCAGTAAGTGTCATTAAATATTTACAAGATGAGATAGAGACCAGAGTGAGGATGAATATTTGTTATATAATACCATCTCAAGGCTTTCAGTTACCTGCCAAGTGACACACAAAATCTGGGATAAATAGCGTGAACTGTTTTCTTTGTGTTTATCCAACGTCATTAGGAAAACAGGGCAACCTCAGAAAACATCTCAGGCGTCTTTATTTTGTTTGTTTGTTTAGTTGTATTAGGGATTGAACCAAGTGCCCCCTACACATTAGGCAAGTGCTCTACCCCTGGACTACAGCCCCAGCCCCTCAGTTACATCTTAATAACTTACCTTTCTAACTCACATTGATTTTACTTCATTCATACTTTCTGGGTGGAGGAGCTGCCTTGACGTACCTTAGGGATGCATGAAGAACTGTAAAGTGTTACTTATATTTAAGCGTGTAGAAGGAGCTATTTTCTAGCATTAGATCCGCTCCTTTTAATGCAGCAAAATATGTATAACAAAATTTTACCATTTGGGGCTTTTTAAATAAAAATGTCAATGATACTACTTTCTCAATATACAATATATCCACATGAAAAACATCCTGGGCTCATTCAAATGCTGTTCCTAAGACCTTGCTTTAGCTGAAATGGGAGTCTGAACCTGGTATAACATAGTTTCAAAGTGAGAGTCCTGCTTCTGCTTGGTGGACTGAGCATCACATCACAGTGGGGGTGTGTGAACCTTTCTCCTGCAACATGGAGGAGGCCACTTGTGAAGGGGAATTACAGTGGATCCGCATGTCCTCAACCCCAACCCAGTTCTGTCTCAGGCAAATCATGTCAGGGCAGACTGTGGACTAAAGAGCTGGGGGAAAAAAAAAACCTCTTTGAAGCAGTGTCCCTTCTCGGGGAAGGCTGTTGGCCTGGGGTAAATAAACACTGTAGCCATGCAGAGGGGACTGCTTACCACACAGTGGAAGTTTGCAGAGCTGAACTGTTCAGATGGCAATGCTGTGTTCCCTAACAGGTACGAGGTGGAGATTAACAGACGTACTGCTGCTGAGAATGAGTTCGTGGTGCTGAAGAAGGTAAGGGTGGGGTGCTGCTGGGGTAGGAAGGAAGTTAGAGCCTTTCCAACCGTCTGTCACAGCGATGCGCACAGGGCAAGGGCAGGGACACTTTGGGCAACTCAGTTCCTAGGGTCTCTTAACTTCTCAGCTCCTCCAGCTAAGGGGAGGCCCTTGGGTGCTTGCTGCTTCTGGAACCTACAAACTTAGCACCCAGCTTATATCCCGGGTAGTCTGCTGCATTTCTGCTGTGGCCATTGTACTCACATGAGTGAGTTTCTGCTTAGGGACTGGGCTGTTCTTGAAGCATGAGGTGGAGGGCATGAAGAGCTAAAGAGCCTCCACTCCAAATGTGGAGGAGGCAGGAGGGCAGGTCGGGAAAGGCAGCCTGACCATCATGTGTGTCCCCAGGATGTGGACGCTGCTTACATGAACAAGGTGGAGCTCCAGGCCAAGGTGGACTCCTTGACAAATGACCTCAAGTTCTTCAAGGTCCTCTATGAAGGGGTGAGGACTTCCCCGGCCTCTCTCAGGGAGCTGTCGCTTAGGGTTGGAAGGGAAAAGCCTTTTTGTCCTGGTGCAGCTGACATTCACTGAGACCATACTGAGGGCTGACACAGAGCCAGATTTAGCTTTGAGGAGACCATGATGGTGACCATCACAGTCTCTGTCCTCCAGGCTTGGCAGGAGAAACAGCATGTGAAGGAATTTTGGGGGAGCAGAGGAAGGCATGTGAAGGAACTTTGGGGGAGCAGAGGAAGGCATGTGAAGAAATTTTGGGGGAGCAGAGGCATGTGAACCATGCCTGGGCCTTCAGGGAATTTCTCTGGAGAGAGGAGGTCTGGGAAGGGAAAAGTGGCAGGTGACTCCCTTGAGGCATTTTGAGTGCCATCTGGAGTTTTGACATGGTTAGCATTGCTGGCCTGAGTACACGTGGAGAGCAGACATGGTGCTGATCACGTGGGTCTGAAGTTCAAGGTAGCCAGTCTCACTCCCAGCCGAGGAGGGGTAAAGATTTGTCCAGGGTGGGTCAGGAGAAGCGCTGTCCTCACGGAGAGCTCCCTAACATCCCCTCCTTGGCCACCAGGAGATTGCTCAGATGCAGTCTCACATCAGCGATACGTCCGTCATCCTGTCCATGGACAATAATCGGCAGCTGGACCTGGACAGCATCCTCACTGAGGTTCGAGCCCAGTATGAGGAGATTGCTGTGAAGAGCAAGACAGAGACAGAGAACATGTACCAGTGCAAGGTGAGCCTGGTGCACGTGTGCATGTGCTAGTGAGTGTGCACGTGCATGTGTGGGCCTGGATGGGTTTAGTTGAGATCCCTTTTGTTTTGGAATTGGGCCTCATAGACCTGTGCTTCTCTGTGGTCCGGGAGGCCAGTCAGTCTTACCATATCTTAGGGACAAATACAGGCTTAGCCCTTCCCTCACTGCGGCCCTGGGTGACAGATGAGGCCGTGCCAACTACAACCCTCTTAAGTCTGTGAGTGATCCACACACCTCAGCTCTTCTTCTTGTTTCCAACTTTGGTGAAACAAGGACAGAAAGCAAATGGAGCAAGTGATCATGTTTGAGAACCCACGGGCCCTGCTGAACTGGAGCAGGACCTTGCTCCACAGCGGAAGGAGTTGCTGCTTCTCCAGTTCCCGCCACTTTCCTTCCTCCTTGGCTGGTGCTTATGCTGTCCCAGCAAGGAGACCACAGACACTGAGCACCCCTCTCTGTGATGAGGAGCACTCCCCTCCATGCTGAGCACCCACCCCATGCTGAGGAGCTCTCCCCTGGTGCTGAGCACCCCACTCTATGCTGAGCACCCACCCCATGCTCAGGAGCCCTCTCCTTGTGCTGAGCACCCACCCCATGCTGAGTGCTCCTAAGCTGGTAAGTCCTTAACCACCTTGTGCTCCTCCATTCTGTTCCAACTCAGATCCAGGAGCTGCAGGCCACAGTAGGCCAGCATGGGGATGACCTCAAACTCACCAAGGCTGAGATCACAGATATCAACAGGCTGATCCAGAGGATCCACTCAGAGATAGGGAATGTGAAGAAACAGGTGGGTTCTATGCAGTGAGGCAGCGCATGGGTTTACTCAGCACCAGTCTTGGAGAGATTGGTTATCAGGTGGGATGGACTGGGTTGTATGGAGGGTAGAGCATTCTGCACGCAGAGCACATGCTGTAAGTGCTGTGGGGTCTAGTGGGACTAGAGTCGGGTGAAGACCCAAGGGACGTTTTATGAGGAGATGAGATCCCCCCAGGATGAAGGGCAGAGGGAGAGGGGAAATTGAGGAGAAGGTGTTGCCTCTAATACAAAGAGGGGCCTGCCTACCTGGAGTGACAGGCAAGGAGCAGAGAAGACCACCAGGCAGGAGATGGTGGCCAACTTCTAAGCCAGGGAGTGTGGCTGCAGTAGGTCAAGGATGCCACTCACTCTTAGGTTTCAATGTTGTTGGAGGAAGTGGAACCTGTGGTCAGCTTTAGATAGATCAGGAAGGCAGCCAGCAGTCATCTGCCCTAGCCTTAGCCCAGAGCCCTGCTTGGCTGTGGCCTTCCTCATGGTGTTGTGAGGTGGGAATTGATCCCAGCATCCTCCTCAATGGGAGCATTTGATGGAAAACTCACTGGTGCCATACCTGTGATTCTGAAGCCACCAGTTTGTGGTGTATAGAAGCCAGGGCAAGCATTTAAGAGCCTCAGTCACTCAGGCAGATCAAATGTCCCCCCATTTCTTGTTCTCTTTATCCCCCACCTCTTCACTCTAAACATGAGTTTGAGTGCACACACACACACACACACACACACACACACACACACACACACACCTCCTGTGTTCATTGGGTTTATGATCCCAGGATTAAATAAGAACTTATGTATTTTTTTGTTTATTTAAGACTGATAGACATGCATGAAACAATGCAATATTCAAGGTATTTTCAGTAATAGACTGTGTCCAATTGATACAATGCTGTATGCTCACAGTTGGGCAAGGATCCCAGAGCCATCCACGTTCCGAGTCACTGTGGCAAGGCTTCAGGCTCAGTGAGGATGTGGGATCATTTTTCTAACTGTCACACTTTTAGATCAGGATGCTACTGTGTTTTGGCTGTCAGAGAAGATGTCTCTGTGGGAAATGTGGGGGATCCCTTGTGAAATTTACTTCATGTTGTATCCTCTGAGATTCCTAGCCAAGGGGCATATCTCCCCTTCTCTCTGCTTCCACCGAGGAAGAAGCTCACTGCATCACATCTGAGTCTCTTGGTGTTTGTGGTATTTGAAAGAATGTTCAGATCTCACGTCCTTCCAACGCAGACTATTCTTAAGACCCAAGCTTTTGGCATTCCCAAGTTTACCCTGTGACACTTGGTCAGTGAAAGAGCAGAGGACAGTTTGACCAAATTTGTGTCACCCTTCTGCATGCCTAGTCCTCCCTGGTCCTGAGGATGAGCCAGGATTTCCCACGGTCAGGCAGGTTGGTCCTGGGAGTCTCCTCCAGGCTATGGGCCACTCATCCAAAATTCTGGGGGTGTTGGCAGATCTGGAGGGCTGCTTATCAGAGGAGGTGACAGCTGAGGAAAATACCTAGAAATCCATTTCGAGTTAGGACCAGCTGTTGATCCTTCACTATGAAGCAAGCTTCTATAAGAAAGGGACACCCCAAAAAGAGAAGGCTAAAACTTAGACCCCACTAAAACACCCTCAAACTAAAAGACCCAAGACGTTCCCAGAGTCCTTACGGGTATAAACACACAACTCCAACCCTTGACAGATTGTAAGATTCCTAACTGGAGGTGTTTGCCACCTGCAAAGCCTGCTAGGCATGCAAACGCACCTCTGAAGCCTGTTCTTGCTCCTTCCTATGATTCTCTGCAGGATGGGTGGGGCAGACTGAAATCGTGGAGGACGTATCAGACAGATATTTTACTAAGAGCAACTTACTAGCTGCCATTTCCCCCCTCAGAATTTATGAATACTCCTAAGACATCCTGTGTTATGCAGAACTGCTGAACTTTAGCCACAGGGGGACTTTCATCCAGGCTGTCTTTAGAATCTGACAGCTGATGGTTTTAAATCAAGTGGGCAGGGCCAGCGGCACATACTCAGGTAGCCCATCTTCTCTAGGCCCTTCTGTCTCCTCTCAGGGAAAGATGTCTACCTTTAGAGGCTGAGGCATGAGTGGTGGTGGTGGTGGTGGTGGTGGTGGTGGTGGTGGTGGTGGTGGTGGTGGTGGTGGTGGTGAGGTGGATGGTGCTTGGAGTCAGGGAAAGGATAAACTCACCGCCAGTGACCCTCCAGTGGGAGTGATCCATTCCAAAGTATTTGTTACCCGTCAGCATCAGGGAAGGAGGGCTGGGCAGGACTTCAGACCCAAAGTGCTGAATCTGTCTGTCTCTCAGTGCTCCAACCTGGAGACGGCCATTGCTGATGCTGAACAGAGAGGTGACTGTGCCCTCAAAGATGCCCGAGCCAAGCTGGACCAGCTGGAGGGTGCCCTGCAGCAGGCCAAGGAGGAGCTGGCCCGGATGATGCGGGAACACCAGGAGCTCATGAATGTCAAGTTGGCCCTGGACATGGAGATCGCCACCTACCGCAAGCTGCTGGAGAGCGAGGAGAGCAGGTGAGAGCAGCACCCATCGTCTGGGGAAGTTTCCTCTCTGCTTTAACAGGAAGACTGAGGACAATTAGGCTCTGTGCAGGTCCTACGGAAGTGAGACCACACAACAAATGTGCTTGCCTTGTGGTAGGGAAGACACAAATGAGACAGTAAGAAGGATCCACTTGTAAAATTCCTAAAAGGCCATGGGAGAGCGAGTATCAATGTCACCACTCTTAGGGAATGTCCCCTGACTCTTCAAGGTTCTTGGATGGCAGAGAGGCAAGAACTATCTCCCAGAGATATCCAAGTTCTAAGTCACTGTGGCAAAACTTGAGGCTCAGTGAGGATGTGGGATCACTCTTCTTTTTCTTTTCTTTTTCTTTTCTTTTTTCTTTTTTCTATTACCAGTTGATACAGTACAAATTCTTATCCTAATAGTGAAATGTTTCACTGAAGCTTGCCCAGTGATTGAGTAAAACCAAAACTTATTATAAGCCACAATCATCCTAGGGTCTGCCCTGCTATGTAGCCTCCCTGGTTCTGTGGGTTGCAGTCTGATTGTTCTTTGCTTTATAGTTAGTATCCACTTATGAGTTAGTACATACCATGTTTGTCCTTCTGGATTTGGGTTACCTCACTCAGGATGATATTTTCTCGTTCCATCCATTTGCCTGCAAATTTCATGCTGTCATTGTTTTTCTCTGCTGAGTAGTACTCCATTGTGTATATGTACCATTCTTCAGTTGATGGGCATCTAGGTTGTTTCCAGGTTCTGGCTGTTACGAATAGTGCTGCTATGAACATAGTTGAGCATGTATCTTTGTGGTATGATTGAGCATTCCTTGAGTATATGCCCAAGAGTGGTATGGCTGGGTCTTGAGGTAGATTGGTTCCCAATTTTCTGAGAAACCACCATACTGACTTCCACAGTGGTTGTACAAGTTTGCACTCCCACCAACAGTGGAGGAGTGTTCCCTTTGCTCCACATCCTCTCTAACATAGACTGTCATTAGTGTTTTTGATCATAGCCATTCTGACAGGTGTAAGATGGTATCTCAGAGTTGTTTTGATTTGCATTTCTCTGATGACTAAGGATGTTGAGCATTTCCTTAAATGTCTTTCAGCCATTTGAGATTCTTCTTTTGAGAAATCTCTGTTTAGCTCTTTAGCCCATTTTTTAATTGGATTGTTCAGTATTTTGATGTCTAGTTTCTTGAATTCTTTATATACTTTAAAGATCAGTCCTCTGGCAGATGTGGGGTTGGTGAAGGTCTTTTCCCATTCTGTAGGCTGTCTTTTTGTCTTATTGATTGTGTCTTTTGCCCTACAAAAGCTTCTCAGTTTCAAGAGGTCCCATTTATTAATTGTTGCTCTCAGTGTCTGTGCTACTGGTGTTATATTTAGGAAGTGATCTGTGCCAATGCATTCAAGAGCACTTCCTACTTTCTCTTCTATCAAGTTCAGTGTAACTGGATTTATGTTGAGGTCTTTGATCCACTGGACTTGAGTTTTGTGCATGGTGACAGATATGGATCTATTTGTAATCTTTTACATGTTGACATCCAGTTATGCCAGCATCATTTGTTGAAGATACTTTCTTTTTCCATTGTATAGTTTTGGCTTCTTTGTGAAAAATCAGGTGTTCATATGTGTGTGGATTAATGTCAGGGTCTTCAATTCGATTCCATTGGTCTGTATGTTGGATTTTATGCCAGTACCAAGATGTTTTTATTACTGTAGCTCTATAGTAGAGCTTGAGGTCAGGAATGGTGATGCCTCTAGAGGTTGCTTTATTATACAGGATTCTTTTAGCTCTCCTGGGTTTTTTGTTTTTCCATATGAAGTTGAGTATTGTTCTTTCCAAGTCTGTGAATAATTGTATTGGGATTTTGATGGGGATTGCGTTGAATCTGTAGATTGCTTTTGGTAAGATTGCCATTTTTACTATGTTAATCCTACCTATCCATGAGCATGGGAGATCCTTTCATTTTCTGATATCTTCTTCAATTTCTTTCTTTAGAGACTTAAAGTTCTTATCAAACAGGTCCTTCACTTGTTTAGTTAGTGTTATCCCAAGGTATTTTATATTATTTGTGGCTATTGTAAAGGGTGATGTTTCTCTGACTTCTTTCTCATGCCTTTTATCATTTGTGTATAGGAGGGCTACTGATTTTTTTGAGTTGATCTTGTATCCTGCCACTTTACTGTAGGAGTTTATCAGCTGTAGGAGTTCCCTGGTAGAATTTTGGGGGTCACTTATGTATACTATCATATCATCTGCAAATAGTGAAAGTTTGACTTCTTCCTTTCCAATTTGTGGGATCATTCTTCTTATTGTCACACTAGAGAGTAACAGTGGAGAGTGGCTCCTTCCTTACAGCAGAGTTCTTCTTGGAGGTGGCTTGGGAATGGGAAGACATGAGTCTGGGTTGGGGTTGGGACTTGCTGATGGGAGAGAATCTCGGAGGTGACTCCGTGAGTAGATGGCATGATTGTTTATAGTGGATTGACATGTTTGTTTTCTCTCTATAGGATGGGTGGTGAATACCCAAATTTAGTGAACATTTGTAAGTACCTGCATGTCTTGGTCTGTCCTTGGTTACCTTATCAGGAGTCTAGGTAGGTCTGATTCCATAGCACAAAGGAGAAATTGGAATCACAGGGAGAGTGGGAGTGAGGATGGGGTTACAGACAGATTGAGGGGTCTGGCTTCAATGACAAGAGAAGCAATGGCTGGAGAATGATACGATGTTGAAATACAAAAAACACCCAGTGATTCCCCACAGTGCACGTTCCAGCAGTAATGGTGCAAATGATGCTTGATGGTAGCACTTGTCCTATTGAGGCCAGAACAGCGTGGCCACCCCCTTAGCATACTTCTCTTTTAGGAGTTTAAAGTCTTACACTGGTCTATAGATCCAGACTACTTGCAAAAAAGGTTGAATATTTGGGGTTAAGTACAGGTAAAATGAAGCCACGGATATGATGGGTGCCGCAAAGATATCTTAGTAAAGAAGGAGAGAGAGAGAGAGAGAGAGAGAGAGAGAGAGAGAGAGAGAGAGAGAGCGCTAAGGGAGTTAGTTGGCCATGGTGCCCTTGCAGGGCTCTGACCAAGATGGAGACTAAATGGGGCTGGGGTCTTCTCTCATCCTTTCCAGCTGTCGTTAGCAGTACCAGTGCAGGACCAGGAGGTGCTGGCTTCAGTGTGGACTTAGGTTCCTTGAGCAGTTACAGCTACAGACCTCTGGCCCTGGAGGTCAAGACCAAAGGCAGCTGTGGCAGCGATCTCAAGGATCCCCCAGCCAAGACTTCAGGTAGCAGCTGTGCAACCAAAAAGGCGTCCAGATGACGGACAGGCGGCAGCGCTGTGACAGAAGGCTGTGGGCCGCATCCTCCTCCTGCTCCTTTTCCTTGGGTCCCTTTCCAAGTCGGGAAGTGTATTCCCTACCCCTGAAATCCCAACCTGTTCTCCCAGCCCTGTTTTCCTCGGTGCAGAGAACTGTCTGGTGCAGGAAGGTCAGTCATGGGCTCTCTCAGTGACCTCTCTCCCACTCACTTTTTACTGGGTGGAAGCACAGACCCAAGATGTTTCCCGGCAGCCAACAGCAAGCCCCTCTGTTCTGTGTTGTCTCCAGCCTTCACTGTCAAACAAGGGACCTTCCCTCTTCATCCTCTGATGAGGATTCTGCCTAGTTCTCTGCTTCTCCTGCAATAAATGATTGACTGATGATATCATCCTAGTCTGTTTTATGTTGCTACAACGGAATACTTGAGATTGGATACTATGGTTTGAACTGGAAATGTCACCCCCTAAGATCATGCTGTGCACAGCTGATCCTGTTAAACAGCTGAGATTTGTCACCGATGTGGCTGCAGGGCGGGCTCAATGTTTCCCATGTTGTCACATATGAGATGTGTGATGCCCTCTCCTGTGGAAATCTAGGACCGTCAGAGGTTGGAGCTTTAGTGAGGTTTGTCACTCAGCATCTCTGACACCCTGAGATCTCCTTTGCTCTGCCTAGAGTGTTGTCACAGTGGCCCCACCCCCACCCCCACGCCCCAGGGGCCCCACTTTCCTGTTCTTCTTGCACAAGCAGGAAGCCTGTGCACACGGGAGCTTCTGGCTGCTTCTGCTCCCATCGTGTGTACAAAACTGAGGTGGCTTACATAACCAGTACTGAGTGAGCCAATGTCTAGGTACTGGGAATACCAAAACAAATAGCATAAGCAGAGACCTGTGGGGCTTACAGTCTGCCGGGGACAGGAAAACCCAGCCACTAACAAGGCAGCGTGTAACATGTCATCACGGCGTAGGAAGATGAGTAACTTCAGTGATCTCCGTAGAGGCCTGTGTGCTTCTGCAAGAATGCTTGTTTCTCGGGTGGCCAGCCCGCTGATTTGAACACAGTTCTCACAGGCAGGCCTGTCCTTCAAGAACGAGCCTTGTTGAGGGGTAGCATTCAGGGTGCCTATGACCTGTCTCCTCCTGTGTGTCTCACCCTGCCTTGACCATTAGTCGATCACTTAGCGAGCCAGGCTCTTCACACCCAGAGTCATTGTCTATTTCCCATTTATCGGAAGTCCACTCATCCTTTGCAACCATGCTGAAATTACACCCCCTCCCATGGGCCTGTGATGCTCAGTTTCTCCAGTAGAACCCTTCAAGCTGCCTCGCATGAAAGGAGAAGCAACATTGTAGCTGCTGTCCCGAAAGTCCCCAGCCCCCACTCTTCAGGTGAGCAAGCTGGAGCGCAGAGGAATGAGCAATCTGCTCATAGCACCGGGGAGCAGCAGGGCCTAGACAGGCATCTGTAGAGCTGTGGCACCCCCTTGAACCTATCTGCAGTTCATGCTTGTCCCTCCTCAACCCTTCAACACCCCCTTGCTCCATGGGCCCTTGCGTGTGGCTCAACTCAGGGTACATTTTCTGCAGGAATGCCCTACTGAGCAGAGTCCTCTTCACTGGGGAGAAAGAACTCAATGTAATGCAGAAGTCTCAATGCCTTGGCACACAAGTGATGAAACACCCGGGTTAATAAGTTTATGTTTCTTACGTATCCACATATCCACAGCTTACATAATTTATTATTATTATTTAAACTGGGGCTTTTTGATATCATCAAATGCTAAACTGCTCCTTGGGGAAGAGACAAAGTAAAGACTTTCAGGCTAATGGTCCTTTTAGACCTAGAGTTCTGGCTTTGAATTCTGGTCCTTTTGATTACCAGTTGTGGCCCAGTGCAAACTTGTGCCCTTGTGATCCAGGGAAGGGACGTTAAATAGCTCGCCAGGAACCACATAGCAGGGAGGGGCATAGGTGGGCATCGAAGCTCAGTGAGGTTCTGGAGTCTGCGCTCCTAGTTCCGACACAGCCTTACTTGTCAGGGAATTCGCCGTGGAGGACACCTCACTGTGGTTACGATTGCAGCTGCACACTGCAATGAGGACACACTTGGAGAAAAGTGTTGCTAGGTGATGACATCACCATGCAAACATTGGAGCGTGCTTACACCCACCTGGACAGTACAGCGAAACCCTTACTATGTGGCCAGTTGACACCACAGAGATGTGCTAGACGTAAGTTGTACGCAGCTGCTCCTGGGGTACCACAGTGAATAAGCAGAAAGCATACACTCTAAGATAATGATTCAACACAGTGTAGCAATGCAGAAACTAGTAACATTTGTTGTCTTGTCAAGTATCACTGCTGCTCATAAGTGTGTGAGCTGCAGCTTTTTACCCCTGGCCATGCTGTAGATGTGTGTACTACAGCCTCACTATGAACACTCAGCTCCTACCCTGTGCTTCGATAGCTGGAGCATCATCAAGTGACAGGAATTTTTCAGCCTATGGGACCTGGTCATACAGATTGCTGTTTGCTGACCGGAATGTGCAATGTGTCATTGCAGGATCTGGTTGGTTGGTAACTTTGTAACTTCGTTTGCTGAGTCTAGTAGGGAACACCCTATGTAGCTGGCCTTCGACTTGCCATGGTCCTCCAGTCTCTGCCCCCAGAATACTAAGATTCCAGGTATAAGGCACCATATCTTGTCCACGGGACTATATTTACTTGAGTTTGTGGGGCTCTCTGTAAGATGTGTATTGGTTGGTTCAGGCCCCAGGAGTCCGGCAGCAGCAGCACCTGATGGAGCTGGACTGTGAAACATTGGATCTGTCTCCTGAAGTGCATTCATTCCCACCCAGCAAGAAGGCGCAAATCCTTCCTGTACCTCTAATCTGTGCACATACTGCCCTCTGCCAGCAGCTTCTGGTACTGCACCTACTGTGGGCCAGAGAAAAGACTCCAGCGAAGCTGGGAGAGAATCCTGGATCAGCTCAGGGCCTCTCTGGAGGAGGTGCTGCTTGGCTCCCTGGCATGCCTAGACTGGTCCCAAACTCTGAGTTGCCGGGGCCCTGTCTCCTGTCTCCCCTCCTGCTCCCTCCCTCTCCGATCACCAAAGGAGAAAAGAGGCAGCCCCCTCTTCCCGAACATCCTCACTTTTAGCAGCTAATTGTTCTTTCACACAGCTTTTCATCAACAGATGCCTGAGAACCTTGGTGCCCTGTCAGAGGTCCTGGGAGTGTGGGAGGTCTGTCACTCAGCAACACTCCCTCCTCCAAACCCCACTGGCACTAGCCCCAGCCCTGGCTACAAGGGCAGCCTTTGAGTAACTGTCTCTCAAAGCAGATAAATCGGGTGTAGGAGTACTGACAAGGCACAGTCAGCACTCCGCAGAGCTGCACGTAGACAAACTTAGGCGGCTCCCTGGAGGGGGGTGTAGAGCGCTATGAGAGCGGGAGCTCTGTAAAGACTCTGCAGGTCCCCAGGAATCTATCCCTTCAACCACCTGCAGGGAGACGACTGAGTGAAGGACAATTACTCTGCACTGTCTGTCTGTCCTATTTGGTAGCTACTTCCAGCACCACCTGAGGGTCCTCCTATCTCCTCTGCTGTAGACCTCCCTTAGGAGACCCATGGCCCCAACTCTTTCTTATGCTTCTCACCATCCATCCCCAGAAGGTGTGAGATTTTAGAGCTAGATCTCTGGGGTTCCAGGTCCTTCCTGCTGGAACTACAGATGAAGCACCAAGTGCTGGACAAAAGCCAGCTCTGGGCCTGAACTGCAGTGTCCCGGTCTGGAAGGGACGAGACTGTCATCCAGGTGGAAGGACACACCGCTGCCAGTCAGCGGTGGATTTGACTCCTGGCACTTGTTTCTTGTGCTACTAATGACGGACACAGGCAGGTTCAGCAGGCCTTGTTTGTTTGTTTCTTCATTTTTACAGTGGGAAAAAGAGAAAGGATTGGTGAGAGGTTGAAATGAGTTAAAATGTTCAAAGTGCTGAATCCAGTAACTAGTGCCTGGCAAGCCCCAGGCAAGGGGTAGTTCCGTGTCTCACCAAGGTGTGCCCGCCAGGCTAGTTCCATTCCCGCCCTGCTCTGCTCCAATCCCACTGCATTCTCCACAGCCCCCAGGAGCTTCTTTCCTGCGGCTCCTGACTCGTCCGAGCACTGTCCTGGGCTCATTCCACGCTGCCCCTCTGCTCTTCTTCATTATTTGGAAAACTAGCGTGCTCCAGTCCTGGAGTTCACTGGTTCTTACTTCCAGTCTCCTTAGTCCCTGGTGGGTGTCATTCTCCCCTCTCAGCTCTCTACTTCCTGACTCATTTTACAAGCCTCCTTCTGACCCGGCAGTGGGTGTCGCAACTCGTAGCCAGACATAAAACTCCACTCTCCTCCTTGGGACCCCTGATCACCTGGGAAGTGAAGACCCGGTTCCCTGGTGTCTGCCTGCCCTGCCACTTCTGCTGGAAGGGTGGGTAGCATTTTCCAGGCTACAGTGGGAGGAGCCGATGTTGTGGCTCCTGGCTCCAGTTGCCAGCATCTAGAGCCCCCTAAGCACTACCCGCTCCTGTCTCTAATTCTGTGACCAGTTTCCTTCTGTGGGGCATGGAGCTCGGGTCCCTCACCGTACAGATACAGGGGGTTTCCTGAAGTCAGCAGGTGAACTGTCCCTTCAGTCCCTGACCGGGCAGATGTATGTGTTTATGAACTCCCAGGGCTTGGCTCACCTTCTGTCGCCAGCCGCGGTGGGAGGCCCCTTTTCCTGTTTCAGCTTTTCATTGAACAGGCTTTTCCAGACTCCCTCTCCCTCAACACTCTTAGTTTTTCCTTGATATCCTACTTTTGTGGATTCTTTGCCCACAGTTCTCACCTTGTCTTGTATTGCCTGGTGCCCAATACCTTGGCCCTACCCAGGGGTGTCTCCCTGGCTCCCATCCCCTTCCCGATTCTATCTCCAGGTCTGGCAGGCTCCATTATTATGTTGGCCCAGGGAGGGGGCTGGCCGTTCCCTCTCCACCTGAGGTGTGTGCCACCACAGGCCTGGCCCACTACTCCCGCGTCTCCCTAGGGATGAGATGGGGCAGAACTTCTCCTTCCTGTTTGGACAGGGATGGTGGGAGATAGAGAGCATGTCATTAGTGATGACTTGGCTTAATTACAGCCCGCAGCAGAACTGGGCTTGTTTACTCTGCAAATGGGCAGAGGAAGAGGTGGATTAGGCATCAGACTTCCCAGGCATGATCAAAAGATCAAGGCATTCTCTCTCCCCCCGCCCCAGCCCTTTTGTTCATCTTTGAAAAAGAATCACGCCACCATAGCTTCTCTGTGAAGGCCAGAGTCAGAAAGGACCTTACACGCATCTCCCAGAGTGGCAGAGGGTGGAGGGATTGTGGAACAAAGAGACAGATGAACCACTCACTGAATGGGGCCCCCCTGTGGTATTTTGGAACAAGTGAGGGGAAGAAATTCACCTTTCTCAGAGCAAGACTACACTTGCCTGGACATACCTGAGAGCATGTGAGCTTGGAGGAAAATGCCCTGATGACTGGGCAGGTGGTGGGTGGGGCTGCACAGGCCTCAGAGAGCTTTTCTTTTAAAGAAGAGAGGAGAAGGGGTGGGGAGAGCACTGAGAGCGCCTGGTCTATAACAGAGACCAAGGGTCTGCCATGTAGTTAAGGCTTTGGGTGTAGGAGCCTAAGTGGGAAGGGAGAATTGAAGTAGGAGGACCATAGTGAGACCCAGGGCAGGATTTGCTGGAGCTTAAGGATATTCAGACTGGGGAAAATACAAACGGTCCATAGAAGCTTGGGGTGTGTGTGGGGGGTGGGGGGGAAAGGTTCCTGAGCCAGAGCTCTAACGAGCTTGGGCTCGAATTCTGTTACAGTCACCGTGCTGAGTGACATCCAAGTCAGGTGGTCACCATGGTCAAGATTCCTATTTGTCATGGCCATGTGAGTACAAAACATATTGTACAATATGCCCCTACTTACAAAAAAGTACACCAAAGAAGCATAGCTGTGACCTGAAACCTAGCGGCTACTCCTTTCTCACTGAGGTCTCTCAGAACAGTACCCTTGGGGGAATCATGGGAAAGACACCTTTCTACACACTTCCTTCAAGAGTCAGGGACTTTCTTCTGCAACAGACTGGGGATGTTCAGGTGATCAACGCTGCGGACTTCCCAAGAGATAGCCCTGAAAGTCCAACGTCTGGAAGAATGCCTCATGCTTAGCTCAGCTAAGTAGTTTTTCCTCTACAGAACAGTATTGAGGCAGTCCCGGTCCCCTTGTCTGATCTGTACCCAGGGTTCCCACTCTCTGCCCCCTCATCCACTCCCTCTCTGACTTACCACCTAGCTCCAGAGCCCCAGATCATGTGCCTCTCTGGTGCATGCTCCTTTGCCAATGGGACTGAATCCTACAGCAGCTGAAGAGATTCATGTCAGAAAGATGATGAGCTTGGAGAGGGAGCGTGGAGACAATGGGAGAAAAGATGCCTTTTCTTGAGGAAGCTGCCTGATTGGGGGCAGAAACAGGGCCCTTCGTGCTGAGGATGGGCAGTGGGGCTGGGTTTCAGCGTTGCACTCATCTGGTAAGGGAAGGCAGGAGACTCGGCAGCAGACCCTCTCCTGCTGGCTCATCCTCTCATTGCTCCAGTTCGCTCAGAAGCCTTTAAGTTTCTTCTCTCCACGAATGACCTTGATCTACAGAATCTACCTGGGATGGCTGTTTTGGGTACAGGGACACTCAGTAGATCAGAGGATTGGAGAAACATGATCTTCATTACCTCCTGCAAAGCAGACAGACACGACCTCAGCTTCATCTGTTTGGAGCTGCTATGCTGTCCCTCTTGGTACCCCTTCCTGTTTTTCCCTGGTATGATGTGCTTTCAGGGTCGGATTTTTGCTTTCCCAGAATATTCTATATCGACATGGTGACCGATCAGAACACAACAGACTCACTCATTTTCTTTGGAACTTTCCAGGGTCCCTGAACCTCCTAAAGTTCCCCAGCAATGCAGAGCCTACCTACAATACAGGCTCTGTGAGGCTGCCCCTTGGAGATTCTTGTGTGATTCCGCATTGCCTACAGGGAGAAGGGGACTACTTGAACAGCCTGCTCCCTGCACCTGTCCAGGCTATCCAGCCTTCTAGATCCCAGCCCACACCAGAAAGTCCCACCTCCATTCTGCTGGTAAAGATATATTACCCACAAAAAGCGCTCTTCAAAGTAATTATTTAAAGAATCCAAATTTCAACAATAGTCTCATAGCAAACTGTTTCCTCCCAGCTGGATGTGACCTTTGCCGTCCTGATGCAGAGCAGCTGTGGTGACCCACAGGAACTCTCAGGGGATCAGGACTATTGACATTTTCTCAGAGGGAGAGGGATGGTCACAAAACCCACAACACAAGATCCTTGAGACACACTGACACCCTCATGAGATCATTATCTGGTCCTTCTTCTCCCGGGCATTCCAGCTGCTACGACATAAGAGGAAGCAAAGGACTGTGCTGGGGGCTCTTCAGTGGTCCAGGTGCCCACGAATTACCTGTATTCCCAGGAGTAACCCCAGTACACCTACTTGTTTGCCAAGCTGGACCTGATGAACTCTCACTTCGGGCTGTTGGCTCCTTCCCTGTTTGGGACAAATAGATTTTGCTTCCCACCGTCACCGTTATTGTTGAGTGTGTGTGTGTGTGTGTGTGTGTGTGTGTGTGTGTGTGTGTCTATGTGTGTGTGTGTTCTCTGGGACAGACACAGTTTGTCTGAGTCACTCACTGACACAGGCAGTATAGATAAAACTGCAACAACCATCACAGAACACATTCCAGTTATATCTCTTCAGTGGCCTCCAGCTTGGATAGCTCCTCTCTTGAGTCTAATATATAGCGTGCACACAGTAGGTTTTCAGTTCTATACCCACTGACTGAGTCAACCTCTCCCAGCTTTAGATACTTACTACTCCAATGAACCTACAGAGGAGTGTGGTTGGCCGTGAGTAACTGAAGGATAGCCCACCTGGTGCAGGGTGGAGCTAGAGGAGATCTGGAGGCCAAAGCCAGTTCCAGAACTGCATCACCTAGGATCAGGAGGGCAATACTGTCTCCACTCAGACAAACTGTGTCTGTCCTGGACACACACACACACACACACACACACACACACACACACACACACACACAATAATAATAATAACGTCAGTTGACAGTCAAGATCTATTTATCCCTGACAGGGAAGGAGCCAACGTCCCCAAGGGAGATCAATCACACCCCTGCTGTCTCTTCTACCTCTCCCTTCACCATCACAATCACTACAGCCATCACCATTACATCCTTGTTGACCACCCAAGGTTAGGCCTGTGTATGGGGGACACTCAAGACTTCTTTGGGAATGAAGATGAAGGGTGCCAGGACCCCAGATCCCCTTCTTAGCCTCCTGCAGCTGCTTTGAGGAGTGTGGGTGGGCTCTACTCACTCCAGCTTTCTTTCTTTGTAAAAATCAATTCTTTGAGAATTTTATATAATGTATTTTGATAACATTCACCCTTAACTCATCCCTAATCTAACCTCACATCCGAAACCCCTGATTTAATATTATATTTTTTAAAAATAACAGTCAGCTCCCTTGTTTCATAACAATTGACTACCAATATACTTGTGGGTGTGGAGCCATTCACTAGAGCATGGTTGACCTACCAGGAGCCACACCCTTGAAGAAGACTGAATACCTCTAACAGGCCCCAGAAACTCAACTGTCCACAGCCCTTAGTCAGGAGTTTGGTCTCAGGATCCCTTTCCCACCCCACACTAGAATGTTGAAAGACTTGATCTTAGGCAGGCAACCCCAGCTTCTGTGAGGTCCTGAATGTAGCTGTCCCATCCCATCCGAAAGGCATTGTTCTGCTCTGGTCCTCTCTGACCTTTCACTGTCAGAATCTTCCTGCTCCCCTCCTCCAGGACGGTCCCTGAGCCTCAGAGAGAGGGCATGATGTAGATTTGTGGCTAAGCCCTCCATCGACACACATCTCCTCCGCAGCATGTTCACTGGCCCCAGGAGACCTGCTGCTGTGCACCCCAAGTCTTGTCCAGCGGGTGCTGCTTTGCCACTGTCCCAGTAAGAAGTCTCGCTATCCTGTCAGACTGGAGCTCATGCTCTGCCAGGCACCAAACATGCAAGACTCACCTTAGGAGTCTCAGCTGGAGCCAGGTTTATTTCTCTGTTGGAGCTAGAGATGAGAGGCAAGCACTGTGCGGTCTAAAACTTCCAAACAGCCTCTAATGTAGATCTCTTCCTTCTGTCTGCTCACCCCTACTTTGGCCAACCTTCTCTCTGAACACTAGAATGATGTCTAATCTTGAGTATCCCTTGATGTGAGCCCAGGTCCCTTTCTCCTCGTTCCATGCTTGTCTCATGAGGGTCTCTGAAGCACCTGCGACATACACCAGGAATCTGTGTGCCTTTGCCTCTGACATCATCGCAGTCACATAACACAGCAGTCAGGGAAACAGGCTTTGAAATCAGGTGCACTTGAACTTGAGTGCTATCTCTGACTTACCAGCTGAGTGATCTTGGGCAAGTAAGTCTCTAAACCTCCATTTCCCTAACTGTAAGCAGTAATGCATGGATTTATTAGCTCCTCCTTGTCAGATGTGGCAGCACAGGCCTGCAATTCCAGCACTTGTGGGGGGGGGGGTGAAATAGGAAAATCTAGAGTTCCTGATACATCTCAACCATGTAGATAGAGACCATGTCTTTAAAACAATTAAAATAAGTATGCCATGTAGCAGTTGGCACAATGCCTCACACATAGGAAGTGAGCCACACACATTGACTGACTCTTCCTGCTATACACCCCCCCCCCATGACAGCCACCGCTCTTACAGTTGCCGCTGCTTCTGCTGCTACAATGTAACCTTTCACCCCTGCTTGTCTAGGCTAGCTCCTGAGGTGAGCACTTGTAATGGATACCTGTTCTATCTATGACCTTGAAGCACTGCCCCTAGAGATGTAGCAGGTAACCGCTCTACCTACCTATATGACCTTGAAGTACCTGCCCCTGGTGCGTGGCTCGGGGCTACCCTTAAGACCTGAGACACACGTATGCCTCCTTTTTCTCTCCCTTGTGAGCTTGGATGCTGGGATGGACTCAGGCAGAAGAACAATGTAGAACTGTACCTCAGATTTCCAGGACTGTATGACAAATATCCCGTGCTGTACTGAGTCTTCCTCCCTCACAAATTCCTTTATCCTCTAAGCAGACTCCGTGGATTTCTTGTAATAAGCACTGTTACACTTAGGAGTTCAGTCTTCTGGATGTCCCTAAAACCCAGTCAAAATCAGCCCCTCCCTCTCAGTACATCTTGTTTCACTACTCACAGAGCTCTTCAGTTACCCCAGGACTTCAGCCTGGGCCTCAGTTCTTGATACAGGCGCTGCTTTCTAGTCTGGGGACAAATACTGGTCATTCCAGGTCAAGGACCTTACATGGTTTATTGAGTGAAACCTAGGGATTCATACCTCTGACCAACTTTATCCAGGATGTGTTCTACACAGCTAGAGGTCGGCTACTGACCAGCTCCTGCCTGGGCTCTCAGGATGGGACAGATAACCTCAGCCAGGACAGAAAACTCCAGTGGAGGAAATGGTGGCTGCCCGAGAAGCATCTCACTGAGGAAAGTGCATCTGTGAAGTCACCTTACGCCGGGCACTCCCTGCCCAACACAGAAAGCCCACAGAGCGCTCATGCAAGCAGGGGTCAGAGGGACACTGGCTCTCACTTCTACTCTGTCCTGGGCCTGTCTGCTGCTGGACAGCTGTGGTCCTTAGCGTGACCCAAACGGTGACTCCATGAACCTTCTGTTTTGATTTAGCCAGATCTGTGAGGACAGAGCCTCCCCTTCCTCAAGAAGATCAGATGACAGGAGACAGGAGAAGCCTGGAGTGTGCGGAGGACCCCTCCCTGGAAGAAGGCAGGCATTTATCCCGTGCCTTGTTGGTAGATAAGCAGGAAGGTGGCATCACTGGAAAAGTAAAGCTAAGAGATCGCTGAGGGGGATAACTCTGCAGGTCCCTAATTAGGGACCAGATAAACTTTAAATTAGACCATTGCAGCATGCAAGGGCAGCATATTCCACTTTCTATCAAAAGTGCTTTGTTGCTCAAAGGCTTGGAGATCTGTACTCTGCATATTACCTCAGCCCTTCAGCAGGGGAAGGAGATAGTGGAGAGACGCCCCTTTCCGGTGTCCTGGGCTCAATGGGGATAAAAGGAGACAGCCTTCTTGTGCCCCAGGATCGTGTGACTGACTACACAGCTCCAGCTCCATCACGCTCCACCATGAATCGGCAACTGAACTTCAGGTCTGGCAGTGACAAGGGCAACTTTAGTGTGCTTTCTGCCGTGGTGCCAAGGAAACCCATGGGCAGCGTGGCTGCTTGCCAGGCAACTGGCCACAGGGCTGGGGCTGGCTTCAGCAGCAGGAGCCTCTACAGTCTTGGAAGGAATCGGCAGACAACCTTCAATGTGGCAGGCAGCAGTGCTCGGGCCGCAGGGCACAGCTTTGGGCATAGCTCCGGGTATGGAGGGATTCGAGCTAGCGGCTTCGCCAACAGCATGTTTGGTAGTATGGCCCTGGGGCCCACTTGTCCGTCTACGGGTCTGCCCGGCGGCATCCACCAGGTCACAGTCAACAAGAGCCTCCTGGCCCCACTCAATGTGGAGCTGGACCCGGAGATCCAGAAGGTGCGGGCGCAGGAGCGGGAGCAGATCAAGGCTCTGAATGACAAGTTCGCCTCCTTCATCGACAAGGTGAGTCTTTTTGGAAGACATAATGATGCTATATAGTAGCAATTCTCCTGTTTCCTGGGCAACGGATGGATGTGATGGGGCCTGTATGGGTGGTCCCTCATCTCAAGGGGAAGGGAATAGATTTACAAGGTGCCCAGAATGGGGAATAAATGAAGGTTACCTCCTTTGGAAATCTTATAGAGAAGGTGGGAAATGGATAGAGGTAGCCTTATTTTGAGAAAAGTGGTGAATTCCTGAAGGTCAAATTGTGGGAGGTGTCCGCAGGGTTTTTTGTTTTTGTTTTTTGTTTTTAAAGAATGTGAACAGCTGAGAGAATTAAGCACAGTCCAGAAGGCAGGGTTCACAGTACATGAAGGCACATTTAGACCTAAGGGAATATCTCCTGGGTCCAGGCTCAAGCCACAGAAGAAGTTAGAACGCTGTCTCTTGGGCAAGTGCTCAGTGACTTGGGGCCCAGAAGGCTGGGAATGCACTTGTTAACGGTGTCTCCCAGGAAGGACTGCTGGTGGACAGTTAGGGCTTGACCCACAGGATTCCACAAAACTCCCCTTCTCTTGAGAAGTCAACCGCGAACATCCACGGGGCATGGTATCTGTATGGTTTCAGGTGGCTATGGGTTTGGGTTCCAGGTGCGCTTCCTGGAGCAGCAGAACCAGGTGCTGCAGACCAAGTGGGAGCTGCTGCAGCAGCTGGACATGAGCAACTGCAAGAACAGCCTGGAGCCCATCTACGAGGCCCACATTGGCAGCCTTCGCAAGCATCTGGATGCCCTGTCTGGGGACAGGTTAAGGCTGGACTCGGAGCTGAGGAAGATGAGGGATGTGGTGGAGGACTACAAGAAAAGGTGAGCAGGCCACCAAAGCTCCAGGGTCGGGGGCTCACGTGGTCTTCCCTGGCTATGGAGAGGTACCCGCCCTGTGGTAACATCTTCTCAGGCAGATAGGTAGGAGTCCCTAGGTTCACTGGCCCTCTGGATGCTTCCGTTGCTGGTAAAGGATTCTGTGTAGGCGTTTGGGTATTTTCCTGGGATGCAGTGAGGAGATCCAAGGTTCTTACTGACACCACTGGCCTCTTGGCACTCACTTCTGGCATATCAGCTGCTTTTCTTGTTGCTGAAACCAGTGCTTGACAGGAGGCAGCTTCAGGAAGGAGAGGTTTGTTTGGGCTTAGAGTGTGAGGGGATACGGTCCTTTTGGCTCACAGCGTGAGGGGATACGGTCCTTTGTGGTGGTGGTGGGGGGCAGAAAGACAGCAGCTGGTAGCTCCGTAGTGATGGGCAGTGGCTGTTTCATGCTACCAAGCATGAGGCAGAGAGCTGAGGCCAGAAGTAGGGTCAAGCTCGAACTCCTCAGCTCTGTCCCTCCAGCTATATGGCTGCCATCTAGGGCCCGTGACTAGAAGCTTCCACAACCTTCGAAACAGTACCACAGGCTAGGGACCAAGTGTTCAAATGTGTGCATCTGTGGGGCACATGTAACACTCAAATCACAATGCCCAGAGATCCCACCAAACCCAGGGCTTGCCCTGTAGTGGAAAGAGGTTACTCAACAGACAGGCAGACCTCTGCCATCTTCTCCCCTCTCCCACAGGTATGAGGTGGAGATCACCCGACGCACAGCAGCGGAGAATGAGTTTGTGTTGCTTAAGAAGGTGAGCCCAGGTCCGGTGGTGGTGGCACATGCTTTTGGAGGGAGAGGCAGGCAGATTTCTGTGAGTTCGAGGCTAGCCTGGTCTATGACATGAGTTCCAGGACAGCCAGGGCTACACAAAGAAACCCTGTCTCGAAAAACAAGAACAAACAAACAAAAAATAAATAATATATTTTTAAAAAGGAAGAAGGTGAGCTCAGAGCAGCCATGGGCTTCAGTCTCTCTTGTGCCTATACTCTAAGCGGCTCCACTCAGGACTTCATCCAGGACACCTAGGGAGGGCTTAGGGGCTGAATTTCAGTGGGACCAGAGTTATGGCTTCCAGCAAGTTGGAGAAGAAGGACACATAGCCAGACACTGGCTAGGAAGAGACAGGAGGGAGTCCTGTGGGGTCACTGGGAGAACATGGCTCAGCTCGGTCTTCCTGTGTGGCTTGAAGAAATGCAAGCGCCTCTCTGGGCTGTGTGTTCTGTAGGTGAAATGAAGGAAGACGGGCCCTGTTCCCTCCCTCTGTTCCCAAAGGTTCAGCCAGTCTGAGGAAAGTTGATGTTGAGCGACTACATCAACATGTTGAAAGTCAGATGGCTACAGGACAGGGCAGCAGCAGAGGCAGGGTGGTTGGTGGGATGAGGGGTGTGTTGATGATGTTACGGGGCCTCTCGACAGGACGCAGATGCAGCCTACACACTCAAGGTGGAACTTCAAGCCAAAGTGGACTCTCTGGACAAAGACATCAAGTTTCTCAAGTGTCTGTATGATGCGGTGAGGACACACCCATCCTCCATACTTCCAACTCTCTCCAGCTGAGAGACCCTGACCTTTCCAAAGGGACATCAGTGGGAGGGACTCAGGACCACCTCAGATAAAGATGCTTGCAGAGACTAGCGTGGCCAGCTCTGTCAGAGACCTCAGACCCAGAAGCCTGATGGAGAAGTGGTGAGGATCTGGGGGCCCTGACTCTGTTTCTATCCCCAACTCAGGAGATTGCTCAGCTCCAGACCCATGCCAGTGACACCTCTGTCATCCTGTCCATGGACAACAATCGGGATCTGGACCTTGACAGTATCATTGCTGAGGTCCGTGCCCACTATGAGGACATTGCCCTGAAGAGCAAAGCTGAAGCTGAGATGCTGTACCAGACTGAGGTGGGCACTGGTGGGGGAAGGGGTGCCCCTTTCCTTCCTGGGAAGGGTCCCTCCACCAACACCATAGAAATGCTGCGTGAGAGTTTGGACCGATGGCATTCTACCCAAAGGGAGTTCTCAGCCCTGCTATCCAACTAGTGTGGGCAGGCAAATCCAACAGGGAGAGACAGCTAGTCCTCGATGTGGCATAGACTAAGATGCTCCCATCGTAAAGCAGATGACGTTATGGGGGCGGGGACACAGTGACACAGGGAAGGAGGAACCGAGTAGAGGTGGGTGAGCTGGGGCCAGGTGGGGAGAGAAGGCGGACCCCCAAGCTCCTTTCTGCCGTGCATGAGGGTGTTGGAAGACCCTCAAGAGCCAGCTGGAATTCTAAGAGCGTTCTGACTAATAGATTAGGTGTTGGAGTAAGGCCCTCTCCTCTACTAACCCCCCTTTTCACAGTCATTAATGTGTCAACTTTCCATTTCTGTAACGAAGTGGTGAGAGAAAACAACTTATAAGCAGTGGAGGTTTGTTTTGGTTCATGGCCACAGAGGTTTCAGTCTGTGGATGCTTGGCCCCAGGGACTCACAATACATCATGGCGGGAGCTCGTGGTAGAGGAGGCAGCTCACTCATGGCATCCTGGAAGCGGGGAGAGTAGGAGAAAGTGGCTGGATGTCTCAGTTCCCAATACCCCTTCAAGGACGTGTCCCCAGTGACCTAAACTTCTAACTAGGACTTATGTCTCAATAGTGCCAAGCTGAGAAGATATTAACACGTTAGCCTTCCTAATTTCAACAATAGCACCACCAAGCACAGATGGCAGGTGCAGTTCAATCTCACTATCCTCTCCTGTCCCTTGTTCCCGTCCATAGGCATTCCACATCCCCTTTCCTGAAGAGCTGGACCACTAGTCCCCCACCCTACCCCAATCCCACCTGTAACTCCTTCTAAAGACACATGCGTCCCCGGCCTCCCTTCCCCTCTGAACTTTGCCTGGGAAAGTTCTGCAGGAGGGGATGCGCCTCAGAAAGAGCAGGGCAGGCCCTACTCACTGCTACATTTGTGATGCTGGGGCAGAGCCAAGCTGGACATTTAGGAGAAGCCCCTCGGAATACAGGGTGATGAACAAAACGGGTGTCAACTCTCACACTGGAGAAGGCAGAGGGAACTGCACCTCCCTTGTCCACCCTGGGAAGGAGGACAGGAGACAAGCTGGGCCACATGCAGGTTCTGCTAAAGGACAGGGTGAGGGGGTTTCCTGGTCAGAGCTGGAAGGGCACCTAGGTGCTGGCTTCACCACCTGCAGGACCATCTCAAGCTCCCTGGGGTAGGTGTGCTCTCCCGTTCTGCTGTCTCATCACCATCTCCTGCCTCTGGGTCACTAGATTCAGGAGCTGCAGCTGGTGGCTGGCTGCCATGGGGACAACCTGAAACACACCAGGAATGAGATGTCGGAGCTGAACCGGCTTATCCAGAGGATCCGCTGTGATATCGCTAGCGTGAAGAAGCAGGTGGGCAGTGACCTGGTAAAGTTACAGTCCTGTGATGGAGACACAGGGCTGCTCTTGAGGAAGAAGCGCGTCTCCCTCCCGGGCTTGGGAGTCCCAGGAACAACCATAGGCCTCCTTCTCACCCTGCATAGGCATGGGGAAGACTCCATCTCTGGCTTACCCACTGTGCAGATTAGACAGCTGGGCAGGAAGGGAACAGTGACTTGCCCTCCCCAGCTCTTCATTTACAGGGCAAGGTTAGAGCTCACATGCTCAGGTAGCCTTGCTTTAAGTTTTTTCTGTGCCCAACGCACCTGTCCCTTGTCTTTTGTGTGTGACCCTCCGAGAGCAGGCCTTGGGCCTCCCTCTTCCAAGTGGTTGGGTGCACGGGATAAGACAGGGCCCTCTGTGGCCGCCCTGCACTCCCGTCCTCATGGTGGGGGCAGGGCCCTAGTGGAAGAGCGAGGAGCAGATGAAGTCCTCCGGATTATCCCACCTGTGCCACAGGACCTTTGCACTGGTCTCACCCGAGACAGCAATTTCTAAATGCTGGGTGAGTGAGTGTGTGTGTGTGTGTGTGTGTGTGTGTACATGTGTGTGTGTTAGTGTATATAAATGTGTATGTGCCAGTATACGTGTGTGTGTGCATGTAATTGTGTGTGTATTTGAATGTGTGTATGTGTGTCAGTGTGTATGTAAGTGTATGAGTGTGTGTATGTGAATGTGTGAGTGTATGTGAAGTGTGTGCGTATGTGAGTGTGTGTGTGTGTGTGTGTGTGTGTGTGTGTGTGTGTGTGTTCCTTTCAGGGACCCTCTGAGGAGCCACATCAACCCTGATAGTAATGGGTTGTTATTGACTCTTCTTACATCCCTGGGACCTCGTGGAGGGGCAGGGCACAGGGACACTTTTAAAACTATGGTTGTCTGGCTTACAGACTCCGTTATAAATGCCCTCTTGGTAGCCCTTGAAATTACAGAAGCCTGGGGGCTTCCTCAGAGTCCAGCATCCCAGCCTGTGGCTGTAAGTTAGGGCTATTTTATGGAAAGGCTGCCTTGCCTATCCAGGTCATACATGGGAGATTCAGGAAGCCTGGATAAAGCTCCTGCAGAGTGTGTGTATGTGTGTGTGTGTGGGGGGGGGGGGCTCCAGCCACACTCTGTCTTGGTGCTAACAGGCATAAAGGGGAGGGGTGCCCTGCAGCAGAAATCTGAGTGTGGTGGTGCATGCTGTCTGATCCTTGGGGGCAGTGCCGCTAGCACCTCAGGAATGATTCTTCTGCATCTGGTGGGCTGGTCCTGTATCCATGATGGCCTTGACTTCAGGCTTTAGACAACTTCAGCATCATCGAAATTTCTTCTTGCTCTCCTGGCCTCCATCAGCTCCCAAGGGTCCCATGGTAATGCCTCATTTTCCTGACTTCTGAAAAATACGTGTGTATGTATGTGTGGTGTATGTGCACACATGTACAGGTGTCCACACCTGGATGTGTACGGGGATCGGAGGAGAACACCTGCGTCCTGATCTACCACTCTGTCTTACTGTTTTGAACTTGTAGCTAAGCTGGTTGCCAGCAAGCCCCAGTGACCCTCCCTTCTCTACTCACAGCCACAGCTCTTAGGTTATAAGGGGCACATGACCAAACCCAGCTTTTTATGTGCGCTCTGGGGATCTGAACTCAGGTCCTTATGCTAGGGCGGTATCAATTTTACCTCTTCAGCGGTCTCCCGGCCAACAACTTCAAACATTCATCTGCAGTGGAAAGTGTAGGCCCAGGTCCTGGCGCTGCCTCTGAAGCTCCTTCCTGCGCCTTGGGTCCCATCTGGATAAGGAGACTAATGTGCTACTTTACCGCTGTTGCAGTTATTTTTCCTGTTGTGATAAAAATATCCTGACATAAGCAACTTAAGGGAGAAAGCCTTACTTTGGCAGCTGTGGGAGAGCATGGTCCAACATGGTGGTACTGTGGGAAAGCATGGTCCAACATGGTGGCATTGTGGGAGAGCATGGTCCAAAACGGTGGCATTGTGGGAGAGCATGGTCCAAAACGGTGGCATTGTGGGAGAGCATGGTCCAAAACGGTGGCACTGTGGGAGAGCATGGTCCAACATGGTGGCACTGTGGGAGAGCGTGGTCCAGCATGGTGTCAGGCTGTCAAATTGCATCTGCAGTTAAGAAGCAGAGGATGATGAATGCCTGAGCTCAACTAGCTTTCTTCTTTCATAGGTCATCCAGGACCAAAGCCCAGGGAATGGTACTGCCCACGTTTAGGATGGGTCTTCCCACTTGAACCAACCTAATCAAGACAATCCCTCATAGGCACAACCAGAGCCTTGTCTCCTTGGTGATTCTGCCAAATAAACAATATTAACAACCACAACTGGTGTGATCTGATTTTGTTTTATGTTCTGATCGTCTCTCTGTTCTTGATTCCCCAGTGCTCCAACCTGGAGACGGCCATCGTTGATGCCGAGCAGCGAGGTGACTGTGCTCTCAAGGACGCCCGGGCCAAACTGGATGAGCTGGAGGGCGCCCTGCAGCAGGCCAAGGAGGAGCTGGCTCGGATGATGCGGACGTACCAGGAGCTCATGAGCCTGAAGCTGTCACTGGACGTGGAGATCGCCACCTACTGCAAGCTGCTGGAGAGTGAGGAGTGCAGGTGGGGGTGCTGGAGGGCAAGGCCATGGTGCCAAGGGAGAAACAGCTGGTTTCTCTGGCTGAGGGGACATTTTAGAGGAGGAAGATAAGGAAAACAGTGTTGGAAACACCAAGAGAGGGCAGCTGGGGTTTGCCAGGTGAACTCAGCTGTGTGTCCTACAGGGGGATGTCAGAGGCCAGCCATATGTACAGGCGGCTGTGTGGTGATACAAATGGAGCTGTGGGGACAGACAGCTTGCCCCCATCGCCCAATGCTAGCAATAGGTCCCAGTAGATCATGCTACGTCTCTATTTCCCCATCTATAGAATGGAGATTTGAATGTTGCTAGAAGAATGAATTAAATTAATAAACACACAAAAGCAGGAGTCCACTAAGGTTCAGCTGAATCACTGGTGGTTTTATTCTTTTTTTGTTTGGCTTGTTTGTTTGAAACAGGGTCTTTCTCTGTAGCCAAGGCTGACCTCAAAAACATGGCAATCCTCCTGCCTCAGCCTCCTGAGAAGTCTTACCTTAATTTTCTGCATTGCAGGATGTCTGGTGAGAACCCATCCTCCGTGAGCATCTGTGAGTATCCTAGAGATAGGTTGGGCTGAGGAAGCCAGGGGCCATGGGATACAGGGATGCGCCTCCAATCACCATTTTACTTCACCTAGAAGTTGCTGTTAATGTCCTGCAAATGTTCTCTGGCATCAGAGCAACATTTCCCATCTTTTGCCCCCTGGAAAAAGTGATTGAAATTCACACCCAGCTCTTTTTTTGTGGCCCATCTCCTGGGATACTGCTGTCTAGAGAAAGGCTGGGGAATGGTCACTTCCCCAGGATATCCCAGAAGGCAGGCACCGTATCTATTCTCTGTGGTTCCTCCATCACACAATTTGTCACATGACAAGGTCTCACTCACTGCACTGGCTGTGCACATTGACTTCTGAGGATTGTGGTGGGACAGGCAGGACGTCTTCAGAGATGGCAGTTAGCGCAGAGGTTGTCACTTGCTGACAGACACTCTTCTTCCTCAGCTGTCATCAGCAGCAGCTGCGGTTCCTACGGTTATCATCCAAGCCCCGCGAGCTCTGACTTTGGGGCTGGCAATGCAGCTGGCAGCCCCAGCACCCCTCGAAACAACCAGGCCAAGACCAGAGGAGCAAGGGACATCAGGGACTCCCAGGACAAGAGCACCGCTGTTGGGACCCTGGCCAAGAAGACCACTTGATAAGGCCACCGCCGCACTCACCTCAGTGTCTAGAGGAAGAGGGACTTTGCAGCTGCCCAGAGATGCCCGTCACCTTGACCTGTCCACTATCCACTTCAAGTTCTGAGTGACACGATCAGTCCTCCCGTGTTAGGAGGGCCCGTGGGAGCGCCTGCCTTTTCTTGCCTGCAGTTTGCAGGAGGCTCTGGAAGCTCAAACCACCACCATCTTCCTGAGCTAAGGAGGCTATGATCAGCCAGAGAGAGGGAGGAGGAAGGAGGTGGAGAGAAAGGAGAGCCATGGAGGTCATATTCTCTGTCATCTAGATCTTCTGCCCTTTTCAGAGTGGGTGGGACTTTTGGCAGGCTTTCTCTGTCCCATGGGGCAGGCCATTGTAGAGTGACTGGATGGTTCAGGAAAAAGATGGGCATGTTTGCAGATGCCGCACGAGCTCCTAGTCACAGAGCCACGTGGAAGAGACTTTTTTTTTTTTTTACCACCTCAAGCTATCACCTTTATTACCAACAATAGCCACTTCCGCCTGTCAAGCACCTACTATGTGCCAGGTTGTCAGGAGCCGGCATGTGTTGCCTCTAGTTCTCACCTAACCCTGCAGAGAACACACAAGCCACATCTTTGGGACATATAGGGAAGCTGTTTCTCAGAGTGGCTGAACTAGCCCACAGCACATGCCTCCGAGCCAGCTCAAGCCTGGCAGGCTGCAGGACTCATGATGTATTGCTGGTATTGTCACAATCACCCCTGTTTTTAGAGAAAGAAGGTCGAGGTTACGGTCCTCGATAAGGGCAGTAGATTATGCTGGCTTTTGTGAAGACGGTGGCTGTGTTTGGTCCTTGGACCTCTCTCTGGGCCTGTGATCTCTCCAGGACTTTATGACTCTAGAGTGTCATTGCTGTAAGCTGAGTCCTGTGGGTGGACTTAATCTTGCCTCTGGGTGGTCCTACCCAGCCTGAAGTCATGGCTTACTGTGTGAAGGCTGGAACCACCTTGTCCCTCCCTTGCATGGTCTAAGGACTCTAAATTTCTGCTGAATGCAATAAACTGCACGTTGGAGCAATGTTAGAGGTGCACGTCTGTCAGCCTGTCAATCTCTCCAAATGTTCCACTGTCTAAAGACAGGGCGACCCACCTGTACGTGCACATAGCCTACTGCGTAGCTGGAGGTCAACCCAGGGGACTGCTCAAGAGGTCACTTCAGGCTGCTGGGAGAGACAGAAACACTCAAAGCCATGCATTTGTGCCTCTCACATCATCTACAAAAATGAATCAAATGTATTCAACACATAAATGCAACAGTTAAAACTATAAGACTTCTAGAAGAAAATACAAGGGTAAATTTGTAAAACTCTAGGATGGGGAGTAGATTAGGCAAAATGGATAAACTATTGAACTCCGTGAATGTTAAAAAAAATTAAAAAATCTTTAAAAATAAGTTGCTTTGTCTTATTTTGTTTTGTTTGAGACAAGTCACTCTGTAGCCCAGGCTAGCCTTGGACTCATGGCAGCCTTCCTTTCTCAAGCCATGGGATTTCAGGTATGAACCGCTATGGCCAGCAGTGTTGTGAGGCTTTAAGCCAAGTTAAAGGCTTTTCCTGGGGACCCATGAACAGCATCTCAGCCCAGACAGGACACTGACGGCAGACCAAGGAGTGGTTCCATCCGAGTCCAGCTTAGTGAGCTGGTGGGTTTGCTGGGGCCGCACGCGGGAGTATGAAAGAGGGTTACACACAAGAGCATGGCTGACTCAAAGGGTGTCACCAAAGATCCCATCCCAGCAGAGGTGACGAACTAGAAAGCTGTGACTCTGGACAACTGTGCTTCTGCTCAAAGTGTCATCAGTTCCACGGGAGCGTCTTCTCCCCTCATGACTGTTCACTGTTGTTATGACTGTGGGGTGGCCTCATGACTGATGGACTTTTCTGTGCTTCCTGAGTCTGGGAAATTTCAAGAGCTCCTCAAATCTTATCAGTCTCCCTCCTCCCTTTGGGGGGAGCACCTCAATGCACAGCACACAACTAACACTATCAAGGAAGTGGAAAGAGCCAGGCGTGGTGGTGTGCATTTGAGAAGCTGAGTTCAAGGCCACTGTGAGGTACACAGTAAGACCCTCTCTTAAGAAATAAAAACATGATGGGGGAGGTGAGAAATTAAGTGAAAAGGCATCCTGCAGGAGGAGAGAAAAATATTTACAAATCACTTCTCTAGTAGGTTCTAATATTCAGAGTATGAAAGGAACTCTTTCAACTCAACAAGACAAGGACAGCCTAGATAAGAAAGTACAAAGGGGCCAGAGACATGGCTCAGCAGAATTTGATTTCCAGCACCCACATCAAATGGTTCACAATCACCTGTAATTCTAGCCCCAGGGGATCCAACACCTCTGGCCTTTTCGGGCATCTGTATTCACGTGCACTCAAGTAAATGTGCACACTACACACACACACACACACACACACACACACACACACACTAATAACAGCTTTTTTTTAAAAAGAAGTGTGCAAAGGATTTCAGTGAATTTTCATCTACAGAAAGTATACATATGGCCAATGAACACATGAAAATATGCTCAAAATAGGCATTAGAAAAAGTGGGGAGCAAATCCATAATTTATACCTTCTAAGACAATTATAATATTTATAAAAATCAGGCAATAACAGATACTGGTGAGGGAAGCTGGGACCTTTTGTGCTTTTGTTTTGTTTTGAGACAGATTCTCACTATGCAGCCCTGGCTGGCCTGGAACTCTCTGTTGACCAGGCTAGGCTCAAACTCTTAGAGATCCACCTGCCTCTGCCTCCCAAGTGCTGGGTCTAAGGGTATGTGCCACTAAGCCTAGCAGAGAGGTTAGAATCTCTGTATGGTCCTTAAGAATTGGGCTGGAGAGTTGGCTCAGTGGTTAAGAGCACTTGTGACTCTTGCAGAGGACCCGGGTTCTATTCCCAGCCCCCACATGGTGGCTCACAACCATCTGTACTTAAGTTCTAGGGGATCCCGTTCCCTCTTCTGACCTCAGGAGGCACCAGGAATTCATGTGGCACACTGACACACACACAGGGAAAACACTCAGACACACAAAATAATAAAATAAATATGAAGATTGTCATGTGCCAGCAAGTCCACTCCTAGAGCCACAGGCAAAGGAACTGGAATCAGGTATTTCAACAGCACACGTGACATAGAAGCCAGAGCAGTACTGGACAAAAGGGCCCACACTTCATCAAAGAATGAGTGACTAAAACTGAGGTATAGTACGTACTCACAATGAGTTTTTTTTTTTTTAATCCATGAAAAGAAATGCTGTTACAATGTGAGTGATTCCTGGGGGGAATAAAATCATGCTAAATAAAAGAGAAAAAAAAATATTCTCCTATTGCACCATCCATTCATAGAGGTGTTCAGATGAGGAAATCCAAATAGACAGAAACAGTGAGAACAGCAGGCTGCAGTCACAGATGTAGGGCTTTCTTTGGAGAGATGAAATGTTTTGAAACTAGGAAGAGGTGGTTGTCCATACCATCGGAAACAGAGAAATGTCAATTGTTCAGCAAAATGATTCATTTTACTATCAATTTTATTTCAATAAAAGTACAAATTGAATGTGGGAGTATTAGTAAAAGGGACACAGAAACTGTGTTCCCAGACTTAGGGTCCCACGATCCATCAGTGGCAGTCTGGCATAGCCTGGGGGACTGTCCAGGGCCAGTAGGACACAGGGACAACATAGGCTCTATTCAACTGGCCTAGGGAAGGGCAAGCTAGTCTTGGATGGCCAAGAGATGACTATCTGGGACACTGGCTGCCATCAGCTGAGGCAACCTTAGGTTCTCTCACCGGATTTCCTGCTTATTTAACTGGCTACCTGTGTCTCAGGCTTGGGCCATGAGGGACAGTTGGCACCCCAGTGTCCATGTTCGCCCTTGATGAACGGTGAGCTGAAGCAAGATAAACGGACTAACTACGACATTTCTTTCATCATCCAGAACTGTGGCCCTGAAGCTCGGACCAGGATTTGTGTGTGTGTGCATATGTGTGTATTCAGGTGTGTATCTGTGAGTTTGTGTGCATAGGTAGGCACACATATGTGTGCGGAGACCGGAGTTCAACTTCAGGTATCTTTGTCCATTGCTCCCCACCTTATTTATCTATTTATTTATTGAGGCAGGGCCTCTCCTTGAACTTGGAATTCTTCAGTTGGATTTAACTGGGCTGACTGGCCGCCAGCAAGCCCCTCAAATCCTCCTACGACTGTTTTCTGGTGCTAGGAGAGCAGGCCCATCCCACCAGGGCTGGCTTCTTGTGCAGATGCTCCGGATCTGAACTCAGTGGCTCACAATTGTGTGGCAAGCACTTTGTCTGCCGGGCTGCCTTTCCAACCCTTTAGACCAGGTATTTAAGGTCCAGTCTTGCTGAAGCTCTCAACCCCCATGTCAACCAGCTAATGTCAGCACCAAATCCCACCACTGCCAGAACCTTCTCTCCATCCAGGACTCAGCAGAGCAGACCAGTGTTTACTGGACAGAGAAGTCCTCTGAGGCGGTCTGTGTCTTCCCTTATCCCCGTGTGTGGTGGATGCCTGACATGGAGAGGCTGTTTGATAAATGCTGAGTGAGTCATTTGGGAAGGGACACCCTCTCAGGCCCTCTGCTGTCACCGTCTCTGGGATGTTGGATGGGGGTTGATGACCTCACCCCGCCACCAGCTGGAGTCACTGCCTCCCCTCCCAGGGCTATTATTGAGCAAGAATACATGGAAAATACTTGAAGTGAGACTACTGGAGTTAGAGACAGGAGCACTCAGGGATGGGAGGGACGGGATCCGAACAGCTCGGTGTTCACCGCTATGGTTCAGCAGCAGTCAGACCTACAGAAGAGAGCAGAAACCGGAGGCTGTGGGAGGCACCCGGAGGGCAAGTGTCTGCTCCAGGCACCTATGCTGCAGAAAGCCAGGCTATGAGAGGCCCAGGTCACAGGCTGCAGCCACTCTACCGGCAGCTGAGCCACGGTGCAGCTACTCATCCGCCGTGCAACCTCGAGGAAGTTGCCTAACTTCCTTGGGCATTAATATCTCATTTATGAAGTGGGGATAATAATAGTGCCAGCCTTCAGGGCTGTTGTGAGGATTAAATGAATTAATATATGTGAGGTGCTTAGAGCCGTGGCTGGGAGAATGAACCATGACTAAGTGTTAGCTACTGCAGTGCAGTCACGGTCATCTTCATTATTATTATTTACAAGGTATCTTCCATCCACCTCGGGGAGTGGGTGGACCAGACGTTGGTGTCCCCCTCCTTAGGGATGTAGAAACAGGGGCATAGGAAGGTAGAAGCCCTACCCACTGTTACACAGGTAATGAGTGGCCCAGGTGAGGCTATGACATGGGGTCCCCAGAGTCACAAGTCCACACACTATGCCAGAGGTATGGAATTGAGCAAAGAGATGGTCAATCATGCTCAAAGGAAGTGTCCCTGGCAGACAGCTAATAGAGGTGACAGGGGACAGGGCTGTCCGAAATGGCATCTCTCCATCAAGATACATTCCTCTGTCCTTTATACCCCAGTTACTTGGCGTGGGTTCATCTCTGGCCTTTTAAGTACCAAAAATGCTGAGCATCCCTCCTGCCCCTTAAGTGGTCTGATTGCGGCCGCCTCTCCAAGGTCCGAAGTCACTCCAGCTGGCTCAGGCTGAGGGCACTGCCTACCTGAGGCCACACAAGAGTGCAAGGAGACCACTCTTGGGGCTTCACAGACAACATGCTCATGACCTGGTCCCTCTGCTGAGGAGGGCTGGAAGGACCTGAGCTGATGTCATCCGAATAGCCCAGCTCATTTTCTCTAATTTTGGAGATAATTACTTTGCTCAGAGAACCACCTGCCCCTCTCTTGGTGCCTTTAGCCTCTCCCATCCCCAATTCTACCCACACAGGGCTAGATTCTGCCTCCTCAGACATGTGCCATTTAAGCTCTCTCAGGCTCAACAGCCTTCAGTGACTCCCTGACACACACAGAGATCTGGAGTTTCTCTACCCAAGGTCACCCTCTAATCACTTCAGCCTAGTGGGTCTTTCTCTCACAAACGACCTGCCCCTCACCATCCTAGGATGCTTCCCCTACTTCTCAAGGGTCAGCTCAAGCCCTCTTCCCTTCAAAGATTGAAATCTAAGTCTCTCTTGTAGGCAGCCCATGAGCATTAGTTTCCCAAGCCTCTCCGCTTTGTTCATTCCCTTCTCCAACCCTGCAGCTGCAGCCTCAGGGACTCAAGTCTCGCCCAGAGGTTTTCTCTTAAGAGGCTTCCTGGCCCAAGACCTCTGGAAAAGGTCAGCAGATGTGCCAGTCAAAGCCATGCATGGGACACAAATGTGTTAACCTGATTGTCACCACACACGGAAGCACAGATGGAGAGAAAAATACAATTTACTCATATAAACAAAATAGAAGAGCTGAGTATAAACCAATATAACACAGAGATAAAGCTGATTTGATAAGACACACAGACACACACACCACACCAAACAACAACATAACCACATCACATACACAACCACACCATACACACAACTACATACACACACCAAACATACAACATAACCACACACCACACACACCCCCCCCACCATATACACAACTACACACACACCAAAGATGCAACATAACCACACACACCACACACACACAACACCACATACACAACCGCATCACATACACAGCTACACACACACCAAACATACAACATAACCACACCATATACACAACCACACCATACACACAACTACATACACAAACCACACACACACATACACATACCACATACACAGCCACACACACACACACATACATACACCACGTAGACAACCACACCACACACACAACTACACACACATACACACACACCAAAGATGCAACATAACCACACACCCCACACACACACACACACACACACACTACCACCACATACACAAACCACACACACACATACACATACCACATACATAGCCACACCACACACACACACACACACACACACACACACACACACACACACACAGATAAAGCTGATTGGCTAAACCACCTGCCTTTCCCTTGAATGCCCAAGTCAGATCTCCCTGTTATCTTCAGGGTTTTATTCCATGACCTTGTAGTCTTCCCATTTTACAGGTGAGCTATGCTGGGGCCCTAAGACACGTGTGGCTGAGCATCACTTAATAGTCCGTTCTGTCAGAGAGCCACCTGCGTGGGGACAAGTGGGTAAGGTCTCTACCATGAGGCTGTGGGATTCCTAAAGCGGGGGTCTGTCTTCCCCTGCCACACTTCTCTCCAGATCTCAGCTAACGCAGGGACAGAGCCTTTGTACCCTTGGTGAACTGGGGCTCCATTCTGGTTTTCTTTACACCCTCCCTTTACCCTCTAGCAAAGTGTGAGCATCCCAGGTACCTGATCTGGGCCCACCCTTCCTGTGGGTGGTCCAGAACTCCTGCTTCCTCCTCTATTATCATCCTCATCAACAACACAGGGCGTTCCATCCCTCATGGCCAGTATCTGATGAACTCATTCATGCTACTGTGTAAATGACTTGGTAATAACCTAGTGAGCTGTTTCTCTCAGGGACACTTGCCTTCGTAGGACAAAGACACCAAGAGTAAGCTCTTTGGAGGCAGGGCACTTTGGACTGTTCACATCCGAAGTTAGTTCTATGTCTAACAAAGATGTGATAAATGAATCAACACCAACAGATGTGACATAACAGCTATACAGTGCTTCCTACTGAGTTTTATACTTGGCAACCACTCGACTGTGGCTATTACTTGTAATGGTCAATTTTCTGGGATCAGCAGCAGTCTGGGGGAGCCTGGGGTGTGTAGGGTCACCACCCCTTCCCTGTCCTCAGCATCTGATGCCACTGTATGGGAATGTGCTGATGTGGAGGCCATACTGGAGAGGAAGGAGGGAAGACAGGCTCTTCAGTCACTGACACCGGTTATTGGACTTTGAGAATGTTTCAGGCCTTAGGGAGCGCTTCGTTTAGATCCTTGTTGCTCCTGCATTTATGTCTATTGCCCCATTCTCCCTGGGAGAAGCCAAGACCAGGAAGGCCAAATGTGGTGGAGAAGAAATTGAGTCCCTGGGGTCTGGGTTTCCATCTGGTGCCACTCCAGGTGGACCAAAGTCCAACATCCCATAGAGCTGTTTGCTGTGTCTTCAGCAAGGGGATGCCCACTGGGACGGGGCTGATCCTGGACTTCAAGGAGTCCACAGAGGGAGGCATCACTTAGCTTACAGGACTCTCGACATATTCAGAAAACACCGTTTCCCACATGCAGCTGTCACAGACAGAGGACCAGAGTGCAGAAAAGACAGGCCAAGCCAGAGACCGGGGTTTCAGCAACATTTCAGAGGAGCAGAGGGATGTGGGTCAGAAGGTGATGAGAGAAGAGGTCGGGGATGTGTGGGGCTAGCTTGGCAAAATGTTGGAGGGCACTGAAGATGAGCCCAGTGGATGAGATGCCCATGGGCAGGCCAGGAGAAGCAAGGAACAGAGAGTGGGTAGGAGCAGAGGATGAAGGACATTATTGGTCGGACTGGGGTGCTGCCGTATTTATCATGGAATGTACAGCTGGCCAAGCCGTTGACAGGGATGCTGTGCCAAGGCTGTGCCCTGAAAGCACTGAAAAACCCTTGAGCATCACACAGATGTACTGTGGGTACTCAGGCTGACAGAGGTGGAAGGAAGGGAGAGAAGCATGCTAGGTGGCCCCTGGGAAAGTTCTGGGGACATCTGGGGAAGCTGTGCTCTCTTTACAAAAGGGTGGTCTTCAGAGGAGTGTTGAGGAAGTCGCTTCCATAGTCACCATCTTACCACACATCTAAGAGCATGCCTAGGACTGAGAGAGGGGAGCTGAGCTCAGACGCCAGCTGTCCTGGTCCAGGAAGATCCATGAGGAGGCTGGATAGAGCACGAGAATAAGAGATGGGGGAACAAAGGGTGGAGGGAGGAGAGACGGGGAGAAAGAGGGAGGAGGAAGCAAGCTATGATGCTGTTTGGACATCAGCAATGAAGACAAGATGGCAGGAGGGAGAGGAAAGGAAAGCTGGGGAGACTGGGTTCCATGCCCAATGAACCCAGATGGAGCCCCAGCCTAGCCTGTGGTCAGAGTTTTCTCCCTTCAGGATCCTATTCAACTGAGAGCCCCACCTCACTCTGGGGCCCTGGTGGGGACCTTTGAGACAGGCCATTCTCCAGAGGTGAGGCAGCCATGGGCTGACCAAGGTGATCAGTGAAGGGGACTGGGGCCCATCATGGAAGCCAATGACTCAGGATAGAGGGGACCACAGATGGAGCCTCTGGGGGGAAGTCACCGAAAAACTGGTGTGATGCATAGCTGTACTCCCATTGAGGGCTTTCTGACTTTAGCTGTGTGAAGTCTGGACTCCTAGGAATGGCCTCAGCCAGGCTCAACTCCTGAATTCTCAGGTCTGGGCACAGTATCTGGAGTTAGTGTTCATGGTTGAGGGCAATTCATGCCTTTCCTAGCTGATGTACATGGCAAGAGTGTGGGGCATGGTGAAGCTCCCATGGTATGCCTTTGAACTCCCCAAACCATGTCCATCCTGTCTGTCCTCTCTACCTGCTGCCAGTGAGTCCCCACCAAACTCCATGCTCTTGACTCTTCATTTTCTCCAGTGGCCCAAAGGCTTGTCCCCTCCTTCACCCCCTTAACAACCTGACTGTGGATGTTTGGGAAGTACAATGCGGACATCTAGCTCTCTCCAGAAAGTGTGATAAACACGTGGTTGCCATGATCCCATAGCTGTTGTGACCTGGGCTGCTCAACGCTAAAGATAGTGTCCTGTCACTCTAGTCTTCCAGCAAAGAGCCAATTCTCTCTAAGGCTTCTGCCTGCAGGAAGCCTGGGGAGAATGGCTGCTTTGTGGGGTTTCTCTTTTCTAGGACAGAGGATACAGCTATGGTAGAGTCCTTGTTGTGGGCAACTCTATCCAAAATGTCCATGTCATCTCTGCTCCCTGAACCCCTCTGCAAGGACGCCAACCACAGAGATAAATCTGAGAAAGATGGTACTGTGCCAGTGACATTCCCCTGGGGAGGCTGTGGCCTGGGGCAAATTACCTTATAACAGTGGGTTAATTAGATAAGACCCAAATTACCTGAGCAAGGTTTGCAAGCCCAGCAACTTGACAGTTTCATGTTGTTTCAGAGGTGGGGAGGGCCGATCTCTGGCTCAGCACAGCGAAAATGACTTCTTGCTCCTAGGCAAGCCAAACCCACGAATTAAGCTCTCCACTGCCCATCTGCAAGCCCAGCGCCACGCGTATATAAAGGCAGCCGCTGGTCCTCACCACAGCCAGTACAGCCTTCCTGGAATTCACCTTCCTCCCGTCCTTGTACTCCACCTCCACCAGCAACATGAGCCGCCAGTTCACCTGCAAGTCTGGCTCCAGCAACAGGGGCTTCAGCGGCTGCTCTGCTGTGCTGTCCGGGGGCAGCTCATCCTCTTACCGGGCAGGGGGCAAAGGGCTCAGTGGGGGCTTCGGCAGTCGGAGCCTCTACAGCCTGGGAGGCGCCAGGAGCATCACTCTCAACATGGCCAGTGGCAGCGGGAAGAACGGAGGTTTTGGATTTAGCCGGAACCGGGCCAGTGGCTTTGCTGGCAGCATCTTTGGCAGTGTGGCCCTGGGACCTGTGTGTCCGGCTGTGTGCCCGCCCGGCGGCATCCACCAGGTCACCGTCAACGAGAGCCTCCTGGCTCCACTCAACGTGGAGCTGGACCCGGAGATCCAGAAGGTGCGGGCGCAGGAGCGGGAGCAGATCAAGGCTCTGAACAACAAGTTCGCCTCCTTCATCGACAAGGTGGGTTTGCTGGAAAGGGGGGACCTGGGAACAGATCTCCTCTTCTCCTCCTGGAGCAGGTATCTTCAGTCCCTCAGGAGGCACTGAAGTGGGTACCCTTACTGTACACAACGTGTGCATTCTATCACCTCAGTATCTTGTAAAAGATTCTCTGTTGCCCGGAGAGAAAACACCAGCAGGGGTTGTTTTTGCTGGTACAGGCTTTCAGGGACACTCACAGGAGAACCCTAGGGAAGAGATCTGGGCCTTGCTGTGGAGACCTGGCCTGGTACCATTGCTGAGCCTTGTGGTCACACAAGCTGTACACAAGGAAGGCCAGGAGGAGGAGAATCAGCCTCAGGGCAACCAGAAAGCCAGTCTTCCTCCCAGGCATGCTGACCTTGTACCCTAGTCACCTGACTGGTGGATCAGGAGTATGAACGGGTGTGTGGTCACCCCAGGCCCTTTGGGCTACAGGATGTCTCCACGGTGGGTGTTTGTATCAGCGGTTGAGGGTACTCTTGCAAGGTAGGGGTAGAGGCTCTCTGGAGTCAGAATTGGCCTATGACTGACTGTGTGGGTGGCTTTGGGGGGAAATTACTTGCTCCATCTAGGTCATTATGTTCTTACCTCTAGTGTGGAAATCATGACCTTTCCCATGGGGCTTGCGTTAGTTTAGAAAAGAAGGCTCATGCGAAGGTCTTGGCACAATGCCTGTCTCAGACTAAGTCCTGCCCTAATGGTGGCTGTTGTTGCTGGGGAGGGATGCTGGGAAGCAGAGAAACCTCAGACCTGGACAGGACCTCAGGGATCCTCCAGCTCAGCCAGGATGCTGGCTGTGGTATATGAAAGACAGTTTCCCCCAGCTTATGGGTCAGCAAAGCCATAGAGGCCAGTGCCACACCCACAGCCATTTGGAAGACAGGCTGGATGAGGGTTCACCTTCAGTCTCCTACCTGCAGGTCTAGGGTCAGAGTTGGGAGGGATGTTGGCTCCAGAGTTGGCTCCACGACAGTCAAGCATCACAGCCCTGGGCCTTGTGGCCACAAGAGCAGCCCCTGCCCCACAGTGCTAGTCTTCCCATGTGGAGGCCTCGCTCTCTGCTCAGTCTCAGGGGCCAAGGCTGGCGCGGCAGCTTCTTGTCCTCAAGCTAGTCACGTCTAGACAATCAAGGTGCTCTGAGGATTTAGGTCTGGGGGTGGGAGTGTTCTGCACCTGGGTGGGCTGTCCAGACCCTACAGAGAGGCGAATTCAGAGACACAGAAAAGCAAGATGAGGGTGGTCTTCTCAAGGAGAAGGAAGGAGACCCAAAGCCTGGATAACTCTTAGGAGCTTTGGTCTCAGGAGCACAGTGGCCTCTCAATTCCAGGCAGAGAGGAGATGTCAAGACCTATTGGTGACCTAGCTGTGACCTAGTGGCATGTTGGGTACTGTAGTGTCCTGGATGTGGTTAATGCTCAGCTCAGGAAGAACTCTGGATTCGTTAAACCAAACTAAGCGCTGGATGATCTGTTAGAGACCAGAAGTTCGGTGCATATCCACATCTCTCAGTGCAGAGTTCCACGTGGTATTCCCACTTCTTGTGAACACAGCCTTGCTTAAGTGTGCCTGTGTTCACTGATGTTAAAAAAAAAAAAGAAGTCAAATTTTAAAAAATTGTGCTCTCCATAACCAGCTGGGGGGTATATGCTAATGATCTCTGGTAAGTTCCCTGATCTGGTGACAGCCAGGCTCTGTCTGTCCCTCTGGTTCCATATTCCATGCTTGCTCCAGACAAGGTAGTTCTAGAGATGCACATGTGTGTGTGTGTGTGTGTTGGGGGGCAGCATCTGTGAGCAGAGATGGGGTGGGGCCCAGTGTGGGAATCTGAAGCACTCGGAAGCTCTTGGCCCAGCCTCACTGCACTCTGACATGTCATAAGATAAGGAGCGGACCTCATCTTCAGAGTGGGTGGCCTTTCCAAACAGATGCACCTAGTCTGGCTCTGTGCTGCTGCTTTTGGGTGTGCTCACACTTTACTCTGCTTGGTCACCTTGGGCTCTGGTTGATTGGAGGTCCACAGTGAGGGGACACTTGTCTGGGTTTAGTCCTGAGCTCTGCCCTTGACTAAACTTCTGGACCTTGGGAAGAAGCATGATTTCTTCATGCCCCGGTGTCTTCTCCACTGATCATGGCCAACCCACCTCTGATCAGAGCAGCCCACCTCTTACAGCTGTAAGGGGTAAAGGAAAAGACGCAGCCGGAGTGCTGAACCTTGTGTGGCGAGTGTGATGGATTCCGTGGGGCTCAATGGTGGCTGGGCTTGGGTTCCAGGTGCGCTTCCTGGAGCAGCAGAACCAGGTGCTGGAGACCAAGTGGGAGCTCCTGCAGCAGCTGGACCTGAACAACTGCAAGAACAACCTGGAGCCCATCCTCGAGGGCTACATCAGCAACATGCGGAAGCAGCTGGAGACGCTGTCTGGGGACAGAGTGAGGCTGGACTCCGAGCTGAGGAATGTGCGTGATGTGGTGGAGGACTACAAGAAGAAGTGAGTGAGGACAGAGCCTGTCACAGGACAGCGAGCCTTGTCCCTCTGAAGGGTTTAAAATTTTGGTTTCAAAGTTTTGGAGGTGGAGAGTGGTGTTCTAGGCTATATCAAGTAGAGTCACCACATCAAAAACCCAGAACGTGCTCCCTGATCCCTAGCCTCTGGACTGGCACCGGGGACAAATGTCCAAGTAGCTGGGCTGTGATCAGAGCTCTGGCCTGGGCTCAAAGTTGGTAAACCTTTCACATTCTCAGAGCTTCTGTGCTGAGAAAGAGCATGGGAACACTTGGGCACCATTCACATTTGGTATGAGGCAGCTTGCTTCCTGCATCCCCCTGGGTTCCCCAAGGGCCATTCGCTCCACACACTTCCTCCTCATTTCCAAGCTGGATCTTCTTCCGAAATTGGCCACTATATCCCTTCCTCCAGGAAGCCTTCCTTGCTCGGCTGACCCTTCAGTCTTTTGTGCCCCACTGGCTGGCACTCTTTTCCATACTCAGGGTCTTCCCTGGGTCCGTCAGGGCTCTTGGCAAAGGATGTAAGCTATGATCCCTGGCCTTCTCACAGGTACGAGGAGGAGATCAACCGGAGGACAGCTGCCGAGAACGAATTTGTGCTGCTAAAGAAGGTGAGTGGAAGGCGGTTCCAAGGCCAGGGTCTGGCCAGAGAGGCTGAGCCTACCAATTGTGTTGCCATCAGTCCCCAAATGAGCTGATGCAGAAGTAACAATGGGAAGGCTGGAGGACCATGACATCCAGGAGAAGGAAGGGAGGGAGGGGCCGGGAGGATGACAGGGGAGGAACCAGCGTGAGGGGCTCCCTGCAGCCGTGGGACTCGGCTCAGATATTGCAGAGGTGACTTTTGCAACAGCCTGGCTGGGACATCCTTTCTGAAGGTTCTCATTCCTGCTCATGGATCAGATTCTCAGGATGGGAGATGAGGGCTGCACCTTCAACTGTCCCTACTGCCTTCCTTATGAGCCACACAGGAGAAGATAATGTCTTCTTCCTCCAGCCAGGCAGCTGGGCTGGGGATGAATGTCACCTTCTGGATGGCACCTGTGGTGACCGTGAATCTCTGGGTCTTCTTTCAGGATGTGGATGCAGCTTATGCCAACAAGGTTGAGCTGCAGGCCAAGGTGGACTCCATGGACCAGGACATCAAATTCTTCAAGTGTCTCTTTGAAGCTGTAAGTCTCTGCACCCCATTCTTCAGGGTAGTCAGCGGCTAAAACTCTAGGGACTGGGGGCAGGGAATCACAGAGGCTCCAGCTCTCAAGGAGGCCCCTGAGTCAGCCACCCACCTCAAATGTTACTCCCGAGAACCCCCTCTCCACCCCTGAGGCCTCATTTCATGGCAGCAGAACCTGCCTAGGGTCCAGCAAGGTATTTTCTTTGCACACGAAGGTAGAAATCTCATGTTCTAGACCCTACACGGCATCACTAGAGTTTGTCATTGGTCAAGATGATCTATTCCCCCACCTATGGTCCCTGTAGGAGATGGCTCAGATCCAGTCCCACATCAGCGACATGTCCGTCATCCTGTCCATGGACAACAACAGGAACCTGGATCTGGACAGCATCATTGATGAGGTCCGCGCCCAGTATGAGGAGATTGCCCTGAAGAGCAAAGCCGAGGCTGAGGCACTGTATCAGACCAAGGTGAGAGGCCGAGGCTGGGCCAGGGAGGGGGGGGGTGGGGGGAAGGTGGGGCGACACCATGATGTGAAGGCTTCTCAGCCTTCTTATCAGCCCAGTTATGCTCAGATAAGGACAGTGCCCAGGTCAGAGTGCCCTGTGCCCTGGTGCCATGACCCTTCAGCCAGGGATGCAGGGACCTCCACAGACTCCACACTAAAACTTCTCCATCTCTGTGCTTTGGGCTTTCCAGTTCCAGGAGCTACAGCTGGCAGCTGGCCGCCACGGGGATGACCTCAAAAACACCAAGAATGAAATCACCGAGCTGACCCGGTTCATCCAGAGACTCCGCTCAGAGATTGAGAATGCCAAGAAACAGGTGAGGGACTTTGGCCTGTGGCCAGGGGCAGTGAGCCCAGTGGAGGGCATGTGAGTTGGTTGAGGGCCTTGGCTTCCCAGATGTCTCTGACAACAGAAGATATGAGTGAGGTCACTGCCTCCAGCAATTGGACGTCTCTGGGGCACCCTCTTTCCTGCTCACTCCCAGCGCCTTTCCTTGGGTATTCTTGTCTCTCTCAGGAAGCCCTCCCTGGCCTACAGGGTGAGCTCAGACTTCCTCCTGCAGGCTGGGCTCTTCAGTGTTTGCCCTTCCCTGATCTGTTCACAGCTCTTGGCAGTCACCTGTTCCCCATGCTCTCTGGAATGAAAAGAGTCAGGGCACTGGCTGCTCCATGACCCCTCAGCATCTTGAGCTGTGCCTACACATAGCAGTAGCTTCATAAATACCATTGATGCGACTGAGAAAGGAAGCAGGCTCAGGGAGTCCCCAGTAGAGTGGGAATGCCCCACGTTAGCAGGAGGGGGCAGAAGATGCAGAGGGAATGAAATGATACCCACCCACCTCACATGAGGGGCAGCATTCCCATTCTCTCTACACCAGATGAGAGGTGCGGTGAGGTTATGCAGTATACCGCTGCTAGACACAATCCATGTTCTTCCTATGGGCTTTAACACAACCGTTCTGCAGTCACGTGTCCAAGTCATCCCGCCTTACTGCACGGGTGGCCATAGGATCAAATGAGATGAGGCATGGAATAGGTGGTGCTGAGCAAGGTGCTGGGCACACAGTGATGGGTGGTGCTGACAAGGTGCTGGGCAAATAATCATCATTCTGGGAGAATCTCCTTCCTGGGACCCTAGCCTGTGGGCAGGGGTGTCTGGGCAGGAACCATCATTGCATCTAGCACATTGTCTTGTAATATCTCTCCTCTCAGACCCTAAACAATTCAAGAACAGAAAGCCACTTACAGTGCAGCTTGATGATCATTGTCGGGGCATTGAAGTGGTTGTGGTCTCCAGAGGACAGGGGGCATGCTTCCCACTGACCATATGTCTGGGAACAGGGGCATAGCTGAGATCCAGGAGGGCTTGCCAGCCCCTTCCAGCCAGAGCAGAAGTGTGGTGTGCATCCAACGTGCCACTGGATCTTACTGAATGTGGGGAGTTTGGCTGCAGACAGTACCCATGCTTCCTTCAGTTTTCTAACTTCTTGAATTCCTTGCTTAGGCTTCTAATCTGGAGACGGCCATCGCTGATGCCGAGCAGCGAGGGGACAGTGCCCTCAAGGATGCCCGGGCCAAGCTGGATGAACTGGAGGGTGCCCTGCACCAGGCTAAGGAGGAGCTGGCCCGGATGCTGCGTGAATACCAGGAGCTCATGAGCCTAAAGCTGGCCCTGGACATGGAGATTGCCACTTACCGCAAGCTGCTGGAGAGTGAGGAGTGCAGGTGAGCTTGGGCAAGAAGCCTGTGAAGCTTCAACAAAGGAGAAAACCTCACATCCAGCATGAGCTGTTGGGGAGCAATCTCACCATGATTCCTGGTGAGAACAGGAATGCTAACAGCAGTTAAGAACACCACCTGGGCTGCAGGTGTGGCTCAGTTGGTAGAGTGCTTGATTAGCATGAGGGAAGCCTGGCTTTGATCATCAGAACTGCATACAACTGGACGTGGTAGCGCATGCTTGACATCTCAGCTTTTGTGAGGTAGTCAGGAGGATTGTTCAAGGTTACCCCTGACTACATGGTGAGTCTGGGGCCAGCCTAGGCTACATAAAACTCTGGAGAGAGAGGCGAGAGAGAGAGAGAGAGAGAGAGAGAGAGAGAGAGAGAGAGAGAGAGAGAGAGAGAGAGGCACTCATACCCATGAATGCTTACTTCATCCTGGTTGCTGTGCTGTGGTGTGCTACATGAATCAGCCCATGCAGCCCTTACAACCTCCCCGAGTGTCTGGGAGCATCCCACTTCCTTTCTCTTCTGAATCCCACTGCTCTATTAGGTTTCCTTGTTTCCTTTTTGGGCTAGCTACTCCAGCTTTCCGGTGTGCTAGGGAGTGAGAAGGCTCACCGAGGCAAGATACTGGGAGTGGACATACAGTCCTCACACATGCACCTCTTAAAAACGATTATTCCAGTGTGTTGCTGGCTCACTCCCAAAGGTTCATGGGTAGCCTTCGAAGCGTCTGAGGCTCTGGTTGTACTAAAGCAGTCCTGGAGTTTCCACAGGTGCCCGTTGGGTCCAGAAGCCCACCTCGGGCTGGTGGGGGCAGCGTTTTGGAAGAGGCTGTGGGATGCTCCTAATTTTACTTCTCTCCATAACAGGATGTCAGGAGAGTACCCATCCCCTGTCAGCATCTGTAAGTATTTTGTGGGCTTGGAGCTAAGTCACAGTCAGAAGGGAAAAGGCTGAGATCACAAAGCCCAGAGGGCAGACCTAGGACTCTTTCATATTTATCATCCTGCTTCCCAGGGGATGACAGTAGGGGAAAGCCACAGGAGAAGGGAAGTAAAGGGTGAATTCTAAGAAAGTGATGCGTGTGTGGGTCTGTTTCAGGCTTTCGAGGCTGGGTTTGCAAGTTACAGTCAGACCGGGGCTGGGGATTTAGATGGGGAGGGGACTAAAGGGACTCCAGAAGGGGTGCTTCAAGCTGTCAGGATTGGATCTGGGACCGTGGGTCTTAGATTGCCATCTGTGGGGAGCCAGCAAGAGAAAGGTTGGAGGCAGATTTAGCAAAGCCACTAATGGAGGGGACAGTGGTGGGTGCCCAAGACAAGGGACTGCGTGGGTACCTGGTAGAAGGAGATGGGCTTGAGAATCAACAGGGCAAGACTCAGCCACAGTGGGTAAAAACTGAGTAAGTCAGAGACACAGGGAAGGTGTCTTTGGAATATTCTCCCCAGGGTGAGGGAATGACTATGATCAGGTCCTCACAGAGCCCTGTCTGTCTTGGGGGGAGGAGAGTCCCCTGCCTAGCTCTGCCGAGTAGGTCTGAGCCCAGCTCTCTCTCTCTCTCTCTGCAGCCATCATCAGCAGCACCAGCGGCAGCGGAGGCTACGGCTTCCGGCCCAGCACGGTCAGCGGTGGCTACGTGGCCAACAGCACTAGCTGCATCTCTGGAGTGTGCAGCGTGCGTGGTGGAGAGACCAGGAGCCGAGGCAGCACCAGCGACTACAAGGACACCCTAACGAAGGGTTCCAGCCTGAGCACCCCCTCCAAGAAAGGCGGTCGGTAGAGAGGGCTTCCGGACCTCGGAACCCCAGGGCCCCTGGATTTGTCCTCAGCCACCCTCCTCCCCCCCCCCCCCGCCCCCACTGTTCTGAGTCTGGATAGCTCTGGGCTGCCACGTGTGGTGCGTGTCCCGTAGACACCAGGGCTTCGTCAGCTTCAGCTCATCTCTGCTCAGGTCCAGCCTCTCCCTCCCACCAGCCTTTGCCTCTGTCCTCACCATGCTGCCTGGCTTCTTGGGTCCCAGTCTGGGCTTTCTCATCTGCTGAGCTTTTGTCCCATCTCCTGCCGGTGACAGGAGCTGGCTCTCTATCCAAGAGGGCCACTAACAGACAATGAACTGAGAGTGGCCAGCCGACCCGACCCCGGCACAGTCTCATTTTGAGTGGGACCACTCAGGGTGAAGGGACTCAGTGTTCACTTTCCTGCACCCAGAACCAGAGAAAAGAGGACACGCTTGGCTTCTCCTGTATTCTTTAAAGCCCTCCCTATTGCCTCCTCAATAAACCGTGCAATCTGATGTCTTGGTCTCTGAGTATTCAGTGAGCACAAGTCAAATGCTCAGGCGAACATGTATACACACGGCACACATTGAGTCACACGCAAGTGCGCCAGTGTGTGTGTCCCTGGTGTGGGTTGAGTGGGTAACGGCTTTCTCTGTGGAGCAGAAATGAACAAAGGCTTCACATGCTTGGCAGAAGGAGGGCTTCTCGCTGGTGCTGCAGGTGGGGGAATGCAGAGAACAGGCTGGAAAGAGGCATTGGGGGCAGAAGGATGGGCAGGAAGGGTGTTTGTGCGGTGAGTCTGTGGCTGTCGACAGACATCTGAACTGTGTCCTGGCAGGAACTCTGGCCCAGTTCCAGGGTCTTTCCTGGAAGGCAGGTGGGTTGTATAGCTGCCCTGCTCTTCACTGTACCAAGTCTCCTGGGAGAATGGACTCCTCACTAGAGACTCCCACATCCCGGGCCGCTGTTGTGCCAAGATAGGGCAGGAGGCCAAGTTTCTAGAAGCTGAGGCTGGAGTAGAGTGGAGTAAGTCGTGGTGAGGCTGGGTGGTCGGCACCTTCTAGGATTATTGCCATGATGGTCAGTCTTGCCTTGTGTGGAGGAGGAGTTCATGGAGTGAACAGATTCCCTAGGCCAGCTGTGTGGCTAGAGACGGGATGAAGGCAGAGGAGGGGCAAGGTATCTGTGGGTCATGGAAACCCAGAGTCCACGAAGTCAGTGGGCAAAGACTTGTTTGCAAGCTAACCATACTAATGGGGCTAGGCAGGGGGTTTTGGCTACACAGAAGACTAAGGGTACAGAGCTGGAACAGAGCAGAGGAGGTGGGATGGCAGACGGAGCAGGGGCTTGGAGGGAGGGCTGAGTGGGTTGGGCAGCTGGTACAGTGCTCAGAAGAGTGACTGTGGCTTGGGGCAAGGCCACAGAGCCAGTTTTGAAACTCCCAACATACAGGAGGCAGCCTTCAGGCAGATTCCTTGGGTGGCAAGGTGAGCGTGTGTGTGTGTGTGTGTGTGTGTGTGTGTGTGTGTGTGTGTGTGTGTGTGTGTGTGTGTGTGAGAGAGAGAGAGAGAGAGAGAGAGAGAGAGAGAGAGAGAGAGAGAGAGAGACCCTATCATTTCCCTAGCAAAGGTCCTTTACATACCTGCTGCTTTTGTTGCCTACTGCCTTTACAACGTTAAGAAATAAAATGAGATAGTAAAAGATGTTTCCAGTCAAGAGCATCTAACATGTGTCTCAGGTTTATAGTGGGGAGCTTCTCTGGGTGTTGCTGATTTACAACTTGGATCTGGGGAGGAGGGAGTAAAGACTCCCCATATTGTCCCTTTATGCCCCAGGGCTCATAGGAGCTTTCTATGTGAACAGAGTTAACCTGGGTTCTTAGTTTGTTTTTTTAGAGCCACAGAGACAGAGCAGGATGCAGCTGGGAGCTCCATGTGAGCCCCATGGCAAGTCCCAGCATGGGAGAACTTGGCTGGATAAGAGCCCAGGCAAGACTTGTGGATAACTTGGGGCAAAGGAATAGTGACAGTGTCTATCCAGCAGCTTCAGGTTCAGTTAGAGACTTTAAAAAAGTGGGGAGAGATTGAGGAAGATGTTTGATGTTTACTTCAGGTCTCCATAAATGCACATGCACACAGACACCTCCCACCCACCCACACACACGACCTCCTCAGTCCTTTGATTATCTGTGGGTGGAGGGGGGGGGCAAGAAGAGAGTATTGGATCCCTGGAGCTGATATTGAGATGGTTGTGAGACATAGATTGGATGTTGGGAACTGAACTCAGGTTCTGAAAGAACAGTGAGCACTCTTAACAGCTGAGCCATCCCTCCAGCCCCTAGGCTGTATTTATAACATGCTCCCAGATGCTGCTGCCCCAGGAACCTCACTCTGAAGAGCAGAGGACTTGGTGATATCCAACGTCCTTTCTGGTCTAAGAGCACTGAATGCCCCAATGTCAGAACCCCTTCTGCCCCTCTAAGGAGCCAGGGTAGAGGAAATGAAGGACCTATCGGAGGGCTTTTCAGATTCAGGGCCCTGACTTTCCTTAAGCTCCCTCACTGTAAACGAAGTTTCCATGAGCCGTTTGGACAGTTGAGTGCTTCCCTGGACCTGGACTGTGCTCTGGAAACTGGACAGGGCAGAGGAAATGGCAGGAGCCGAGGTGACACTGAGTGACTTCAGTGGGAGAAACCTGGGAAGACGATGGGGAGCCCGCCTGCCCACAGGAAGTCGGAATTGACTCCACGAAATGGGCAGATAGGGAGTGGCCTAACCTCGCCCAGGCCGCAGGGCAGAAGGAGGTGGAGGAACTGACAGCAGAGGCTGGGAGCCTGATGGCGGCAGCTGCCTTCAGAAGAGCTGGGTCTAGACTGCTATTGGGATGGGCTAGGAGCGCGAGGGAGGATGGAAAGGCTGAGGGGCAGGCAGGATCTGAGACATGAGGCTGGGTAGGCTTCTCCTGTTGCACAACAGATTCCCTTAGTGGCAAAATAATTTTACCCCTCATTCAACCCCTGACACCACACAAAGGACCTGAAATGCCACTAGACCAATCACCAGGGGTGACAGAGATGCCGAGGTGTCCTGGGCTGGAGATAGAGATGCAGCTGGATGGCTCTATGGGTGAGGTGGCTTCTATCTACCAAAGGAGATAGAAGGGGGCCAATGGGCTGGGTCAGGGCTAAGAGGACCAAGAGGTAGAGGACTGGTTGCCATGACTACAGGAGAAGCAGAGAAGAAAGGAGCACTACTTGGTTCTCTGCAGAGTCCTGTTCTCAGGTGTAAGCAGTGACAGCCCGCGATGCTTGGTTCATGCCCTTACTGCAGAGAACACTTGTCTTGACCACCTCGATGGTCCTGTCCTCCCTCCTTTCTAGCACTGGTGACCAGAGACTCCACTGTCTTCCATTTGTACTCACAGCACATGCTGGGCAGCTGTGGGCTGAGTTCCCTCCCCACAGGGCTCTGACTTCAAGCAGCCACTGTGAGTACTGATAGAAGCCAGCCTGGAGGTACCCAGGTGGGGGGCACCCCACAGCTGGCCAAGCCAGGCACAGCAGTCCAGCTGTAGCTCTGGATCACACTGGATCACACAGGCCATCTCTGAAGGGTGAAGAGAAGGAGACAGGTCCCCATAGCCCCTGCCTGCCTTGGGGGCACTGTCACCTCCTGTCTTCCATCCATGAAGCCTCTTTCCCACACCCCTCCCTGTGGGACAGCCCCAGAGTGCCAGCATGGGGTAGAAGCTAATGTCTGTGACTCCCATAGGCCGCTCTCCACAGGCTGGCAACAGCACCTGTGCCATCCCTCCAGGTGGGTGTTCTTTGTCCTGAAACATAGACGTCCTAAATCTAGGGTGACAGAGTCAAGACACAGTGAGCTCTGTCCTCCACAGCCCACACTCTTTCCAGACACCACCCTGCCTCCCAGGATGGGAGCCAGTCCTTGGCCCACCCAGCTGCCACACTTTCCCAGTCCTTCCCGATGCCCCACGGGCTTCCTGCCCATTCTCTATTGAAACTTCTGGTGTTTTCCATCAGTGGAATTCTGATGGTCTGGGTGCCACACACTGAGCTGGATCCCCCTTTCCCTGGTTTTCCTACTGCAGGCTGCCATAGGCTGGGCACATTGCCACTCTAGGTCACTCTAGATCACACGGTGCCCCCCTCCACCACCACAATGGTAAGGTTGTTAGGCCAAGATCTGATCTCAATTCTTGTGTTCCCTTGAAGCCTTGGTCGAGGGTGGCCAGGCAGCAGAGACAATGTTGGCCTAAGCAAAGCTAATGGATAAAGAAATAAAGAGAGAGGTGGCTGGTGTGTGTGTGTGTGTGTGTGTGTGTGTGTGTGTGTGTGTGTGTGTGTGTGTGGACTTGGAGGAACAGGTGTTCAAGCAGACTGGGATGGGAGTTTGCTGTGAGTTCTCAGTGGAGAAGCACCAAGAACATCAAGAAGGAGCCAGGAAGCAGGAAGTTTGCCCAGCATGTGAATGGGCTTCAAGACTTCAGTGCAGAGAGGCCAGTCCGTCCCACCGATGTCCAGCTACCCGCTCCGTGACTATCCCTATGAGAAGGACATTTCCTCTCTTCTTGAGGCCCAGAATGTTTATGTCTCACACCCTTGGTTTTGGGAGGTTCTACCCTGTGTGTGACTTCTGCTCCCTGTCTACATAACTAATATGGTATCTATGCTTATTCACCATACCAGCTGAAGCCTGCCTCTCCCCAAGAGTCCTCAGCTCTTGGCCTTCACTGGGCCAAAAGTTTCAGGTCCTGTGAATCAGTCCTCTGGGGTCCCTCATTCAGACATTCACCTTCGTTCAGCATCACCTTCTTCCGGCCCCAGCTCAAGGACAGATGACTTCTTCAAGGCCAGATTGCTGCCTGAGCTCTTTTTGTCCTCTTCACACTTGACTAGAACAAAATCACAGCCATGGCTGGACCAATGGACAGTGAGAGAGGCTGCTGTAGACCCACTGATGCATGGAACGTGAATAGACATCCGTGAGAACAATGATCTAGGTGTGATTCCATCCCTGAGAGGGAAGATGTGCCGCCCTTACTGGGCCATGACTTTTTTCCTTGAAGACTTTGAGGGGATTGGGAGCCAGCCAAATCAACATAGAGGGCCTCTGGGTCACTGTGGAAAATCCCCCAAACAGTTATAAGATGGATGAATCATGCATGGGATTTCCCTGATGCTGGATGGGGCAGGGCAGGGGGTGGTTAGGAAGGGTCCTTCTCCATTCTCTACCTAAGCACACAGGAGTGTTAGGATGAGGAGCCCACATCGGCTGAGGCAGGTTCATAAAAGGTTAGCTGGGACACCACACCCTCTGAAGCCACAAAGGCCAAGCCGGCCCCTTTGCACACAAGACAAGTCAAACCCAACCCTTGGAGCTCCTTAACCCTGATCAACGGTAACCAAGGGATGCTTCTCAGTTGAGTGACTGAGTGCAGCGGGGCCGGCACCCTTTGAACATCCTTCACTGTCCTGGGGGGCACTGCCATACCTGAGCACCTTCCCCAGCCTGGCCAGGTGTGCAGGGAACAGTGGGAGCCAGTCCCAGGGGGCTCTGGGCCAATGCAGACAGATGCTGAGCCTGACATAGACTAGGGGCTCAAACACGGTGTGGAGGCAGCTTTTTATATTGCTAAAATGGGACTCAAAATGCAATCATTTCTTAAAGGGGACAAGTAATAACTACCTCAGAGAGAAAGCCACTTCACTTTCTAGGGTGTATGTAAAGGGAACAGAGTTATTTGTACGGCACAGCACTGCACTTGATTTCCTTAGTGTCCCAGACTCATGTAAAGTGACCGAGTGTGTGCGCTGCCTTAGCTGTGCCGTGTTGCATACGTACCTCAGTATCCTCTACACACTGGGGATAGGACAGCACTATCAACCGTATCGTGTGGGCAGCTGTAAAAAGGTTAGGGTAGGGGAAGCATGCAGAAGAAGAGCAAAAGCTGGTGAATGCCGGGAGCAACGGTGTTCATGAGGACAGAGTCAGTGTGAGGGAGGGCTGGGGCTCTGGACCCTGATGCTTCAGGGCCACCCCCTCACCAAGTGCATTGGTTTTCCTGTTTCAGTTTCCTCCTCTGCCGTAGTGAGGATGGCAACGGTAATTGTAAAAACAGTCATTGCTGTTTCTTAGAGTGACTGTGATGGAGATACAAAGAGCCAGGCCCACAGTAAGGGTGTGGTAAATGTTACTTACCATCATCATCACCACCACCACCACCATCATCATCATCATCATCATCACCATCATCACCATCATCACCATCATCACCATCATCACCACCATCACCATCACCACCACCACCATCACCATCATCATCACCATCATCATCACCATCACCATCATCATCACCATCATCACCACCATTACCATCACCACCACCACCATCATCATCATCATCATCATCACCATCATCACCATCATCACCATCATCACCACCATCACCATCACCACCACCACCACCATCACCATCATCATCATCACCACCATCATCATCATCATCATCATCACCATCATCATCACCACCACCACCACCATCATCATCATCATCATCATCATCATCATCATCATCAGATATAACAAAAGCTATCCAAGAAAACTGTTTCCTCCCCTCCTTCATCTTGTACCCCAGGGGCTGATTTAGAGCTTAAAGCCATGTCTTTCTTCTCCACCATCTCTGCCACCACAGTGGGACACACACCCCTCCTGACTTCTTTCTCAGTCCAAGCCCCCAGAATCACCACCTAAACCAGCTTGCTCCTAACACATGATTTGCAGGGATGCTAGTTGTAAGTTTTTGGTCAGTGTGACCCATTTGTCCTGAGAGTCTCTGGTGGGGGGGCACAGTTTGGTGGTTTGACATTTTCTTATACAGTGTGTCTAGGACAGAACTGTCACCAGATGAATACTAGGTCTGAGAAACCTACAGAATTGTGTCTTCAATTCTCTGAACCTGCGCACAGACAGAGTCCTCTCTTTGTGGCTTAGTTCCCCTCTGATTTGATTTAATTTATCTTTGATGCTCCAGGAATGATGGGCAGACAAGCTGGAAACCAAATCACCGCCTGACATTCCCAGGGCCAGGTGTGCCAGCACTCGCCAGCCAATGGCAAAAGTAGGCGAGCAGAGCTTGGGCTAAACATCAAGCTTGCGGAACAACACACCTACTGTGATTGACTATGGGGGGCAGGCATCTAGAAACTGGGATTGGAGCCAAGGCAGGCGAATTGAGCATGAGCTGCTCTGGGTAAAAGAAAGGAAGGAGAAGACAGGAGTTGCCTCTAGGCCTTGAGGCTCCCCAGACCTGGAAGGTGAAGGATGAGGAGAGACCATCTCCTGCAGCCACAAGAGGAGGCCCGTGGAATAGGAGGAGGCTGGGGACAAGTGTGCTGATTAGTAAAGGGTGCTGGTGACCTTAGCAACTTGCTGACAATAACCCGTGATGTATGCAGAGAGACCCCAGGGCGTGATGGCTCGACCTTCCAGTGAATGGACTACGTTCTGTAGAAATTCTACTTCATATTTTAAATTTTGAGGCTTTCATGTCCTAACAACACACTGCACGCTGTTGTTATACTTTAGATCTCAATGTCTCTCAAAGGCCCATGTACTAAAGGTGTGGCTGTCAATGGAGGAACCATTGGGAGGCAGGGTCTAATGGGAAGGTCACCGGGGTATACCATTAGAAGGGTTTGGGGACCCTGTTTCTTTCCCTTTGCGTTCTGGCTGCTGGTGTGAATAGCTTTGTTCGTCACGTGTTTCCATCATGCTACACTGCCTTGCCGTGGCTCCAAAAACTACTGGCTGAAACCCCCCAAACCATAAACCCAAATAAACCTTTCTTCTTCAAAAGTTGGTTTTCTCTGTGACTTTGTTATGTAATAATGGAAATCTAGCTAGCGCGGATACTCTTTGGTGATGCTGGGTAGTGGCAGAGAGCTGCATTGCCTAGCCAGCCACGTGACCACGGTGGTAAAGAAGTGGTACCTCCAGCTCGCTGTACTGCAAAACTGTATGCAAATGGTAGAGTGTGTACTAAATGCATGTCTGGTGCTAAGCGGATAGCTCAGTCAGTAAGGTATTTGCTAGCAAGTGTGAGGACCCCAGTTCCATTCCTGTTGCTGGGGAGACAGGTTCAGGGGTCCTCGGTGCTTGCTGGCCAGTCAGCCAGACTAGCTGAGTCAGCAAGTCCCAGGTTCAGTGAGAGACCCTGCCTTATCATAAGCTTTCCCATCATAAACCTTTGTCATAAACTAGAATCTATATGTATATATGTACTAATAAAAATGTATGCGAGTTTATTGTAAGTTTTGTTGGCATATTGGATGTGTAGCGTATAACTTACAAATAAAACAGAATTGATACTGCTCTCTATTATAAACCCTAAAAGCCAATCAGTCCCTCAAAATGCTCCTGTTGTGCTTTCCCACTTAGAGCCACGGCTGGCCTGTGGTGGCTGTCGACAGACCTGGGTGGCTTCCGTCAACGCTGCCTCTTTTTCTCGTCTTAAGATGAAAGCAGAACAGTGAAGAGGAAAGCTGGGACTCTGCTGTCCCCAGTGACGTGAAAGACCCCTTTGCTGCAGTGGACAAAGTTTTGAGTACTGGAAGGTTGCTTTGCCGATTTTATCAGTATTCATAATATACTACCTACAAGTCCCAGCATACTTAAATTTAGTATACATTATTAACATTTTCTCTGTCGCTTAATTTCAGTAGAGATGTCCAGTAGATTTTAAACCTTCTAATAGCCACACAAAAGAAAGAAGTGAAATTAATTCAAGTATATCATACTTCACCAGCTATATGTGTGTCTATATAATCACTTTAATATATAATAAACATGAGCAATGGTATGATTTATATTTTTTTTCATGCTGTGGTAGTTTGAATGTCATTGGCCCCTTTAATCTCATAGGGAGTGGCACTATTAGGAGGTGTGGCTTTGTTGGAGTGAGCATGGCTTTGTTGGAGGAAGTATGTCACTGTGGGGGTAGGCATTGAGGTTTCCTATGCTCAGGATACTGCCCAGTGTCTCAGTCAACTTCCTGTTGCCTGCAACATATAAGAACTCTCAGTCCTGTACCACATCTGCCTGCATGCTGCCATACTCCCCATCATGATGATAATGGACTGAACCTCTGAAACTGTAAGTGAGCCACCTCAATTAAACATTTTCTTTGTAAGAGTTGCAGTGGTCATGGTGTCTCTTCACAGCAATAGAAACTCTAACAAAGACACATGCCAAATGGCTTAGTTTGCTTCCTATTGTTGTGATAAACGTCACGTTCAAACACAACTTGGGGAAGAAAAGGTTTATTTCATCTTACATCTTCCTCCCCATCATGAAGAGAAGTCAAAGCAGGAACTCAAGCCAGGAACTAGGGTCAGGAACTGAGGCAGGGGCCGTGGAGGAACACTGCTTACTGGCTTGCTCCTCGTGGCTAGCTGAGGACCATCTGCCCAGGTGTAACACTGTCCGAAATGGGCTGGAATCTCTCATAACAATCAGTAATCAAGAAAATGTTCCACAGTCTTGCCTACAGGCCAGGCTGAAGGAGCGTTTTCTCAGTTAAGGTTCCTCCTCCCAAGCTGACTCTGGGTAGGTGGGAATAGTGGCCTGTGTGTTAGACGATGAAGCTCTAGATGAGTAAGAAAGGGTAAACCAAGCTGTGGTTTATAATACTTTCCAACTCCCTTGGTGTAAATATTCTCACAACAGTGACATCAAGCCACAAGCATGATGTCACCAATCATAGACCCGAAAGAGATGAGCCATAGCACATTGCGGGGTCGCGTTTCTATCACACCGATTCAGTGGCTAGAGATGGCCCTGGAAACTCGGAGAGGGATGAAGTGTGGGCAAAGTAAAAGGCAATAGGAGTGGGGTTTTGTTTTGATACTGGGTTTTAACAAAGAGAACACAGAATGGACAGGGAGATGAGCGGGGGGGGGGGGGGGGGGGATGCCTCCCAAATGCTCCCAAAGACAAAAGAGCTGATGAGTCAGCTCACAGGCCCGAGAAAGGATCTAAGCCGTTGCGTGCCTGGCTTTGCCTTGGATGTGCTTGAGAGAGAGCCAGTGGCTTCCTCTCCACCTCGGCCCCAGGCCCGGCAAGCCTGAAGCTTGAGGCAGAACACGGCCAGTGGGTTTCCTGGAGTTCCAGAGAATGAGAGCACCCAGACACACCTGCTGCCCTGGGATCCTCATCTTAGAGGTTCCCCAGTCAGTGGTCGAGGAGGAGCCAGGCTCTTGTGGAGTGTTTGTTATTCTTTGGTTCCTTAGAGTCCCAGATCTGGATGTAGCCATGCAGAGGGAGCCCCAGAGTCTAGCCTGCCCCTCTTCTCTCCTGACCCTGCCTTTGTCCTCAGCAGATCCACCAGCTCTAACCTCCATCTGCACACAGCCTGGAGCTGCTCACAGGAAGGACTTGTGCTCTGAAGGGGCAAGAGGCCTTCATAGGCCTGAGCACAGGCTAGGGGGATCTCCAGGGAAGGGAGGGGAAAGAGCATCTGGGAACATCATATAGAGTCTCCTGCCTGCAGGATGCAGACTCAGGACTCCCAGGCCCCTGGGCCAAGTGCTGAGCATCAAAAGTCAGCAGGAAGGCCCAGGAACAGGGAAGATGCAGAGGGAGACGGGAGTGGGAGGTGAATGCTGAGGCAGAACAGTGCCAGCCACTGTTGCTTATGAGGAACTTCTCTGTGTCCAACGGTGAGCTGGGTTCCTGGAGCTGTTTTCTGCTTAAGCCCGCTCCACAACCTTACTAACGCCTCATCTTGTATAATTAAGGAATTTAGGTCCAGAGAGGCCTTAGGACATGCTTAAGGTGGCCAGCCGTAAGTGGCAGCTAGCAACCATTCTTCTCTCCTACGCACTGTGGTGCATGCTGGGAAGGAAGGCAAGAGGTCACCTTGCCTCCATCTTGTGTCTCCTGGCACCTGAGGACACAGAGCCAAGCCTGGAGCTGTGAGAGCCCTAAGGGCATCCAGAGAAACCAGGGACTTGGGGGGGGGGGTGGGACAGAAAGAAGGGGAGGACTGGAGTGAGGCTGAATGTGTCCTGTGGTGGGGCAGGAGCTGCAGGAGATAGTCAAGGCCAGGCAAGGCCCCAGGACTCTGGAGGGGCAGATGCCTAGAGGTGGGAGCTTTGCAGGCATGCTATCTGGTCTGGGGGTGGGGGTGGGGTGCTGGTAAAAGTGGGTCCATCTCTAAGTGGGTGCTACCCCAGCTCTTTAGCTCCCTCCTCCTTCCTCCCCTGACTGGCACCTCGGCTGAACCTCCTGCGGCCCGCTGCTGCTCTCTACCCTCACCCTCTCACCTCTAAGGACTGTTACTCATTTCTAGGTGCTCATTTGCGGTTTCCAGACACTCGGTTGTGTAATTACAGAAGCTCAGCAGCCACCTCCCTAACTGTGAGGCAGGTGTACCTGCCCATCCCAGCTGAGGTTTAAAGTCAGCCTGGTGGCTAACCCTGCCTCTACAGGCTACCCTTCTCCAAAGCGCTAGCAAGGGGACTGCTGGTTAGGTGGGAGAAGAGGCCTGAGACTTGTAAGTGAGGAGCAGGGCTCAGCTTCCAGGCTGGGGCATGAACGATGGAGACCTTTGCTTGCTCCCAGGTCCCCATCCAAGACTGATCTCAGAAGGAGGCCGGGGTATGGAAGAGGTGAGCATAGGCAGGGTCAGACAGTGTTTCCTGGGTGGGCTGGCACATCCCTGTAGAGTAGGTGATGAAGGGTAGAAGCAGGCAGACAGTGAGGACACACTCAGTTGGCCAGGGAAGAAAGCCACTGGGGTGCTAAGGGACGAATCTCCTGGAAACATCAGAAAAGCAGACGAGGTGAGGACAGGCTGGACCCTCCACAAAAGGCAAGAACTCAGGATGGAGAGGCCTGGGCTGGTCGGCTCACTCCCGTCAGATGGTAGCAAAGGACAGTTGGTCCTCCAGGCCCCCTTTCTCAGCATTCTTCCGACTCTCATCTTAGGGTTGTGGAGGAGTCTGGAGGGAAAATCAATCGGAGACAGGTTGGCTCAGGGCTTTTAATCTGGTAGCACTGGCCCGATCTCAGTGCACTAAGACCCCAGGACCTCAGAGGAGTCCCTGTAGACAGTGAGCGCTACCTAGTCACCCTGTTTCAGAAGACCTACTCAGGTCCTAGAGGGGCAAAGTGGGGCTCTGGCAGAAGGACAGCTTTCTTGAGGGAAGAAGTGAGGGGTAGACTTCAGGAAAAGGGGGGCCGTGGAGGGCTGAGAGAGAGAGGCAGGGAAAAGACCCTGAAGATGGGCGAAAAGAGCCTGAGTGTGAAGGGTTTAAGCTTGACTATCTTGGCGGAAACTGAATCAGGCTAGTGACGTTTTGTCTAGAGAAGGTCCCTCTTGTAACAGACTGCCATAGACTCAGTGATAAAGCTTCATAATTTTATTACACAGATCTGGAGGCCTGAGTTTGACATCAGTGTTGCTGGGCTAAAATCAAGTTGTTAGCAAGATTGGTCCCCTCTGGAGCCTCTAGAGGAATCTCTGCCCCGGCCCCCACCTTGGAACTTCCAGAGGCTGTACACACGCCTTGGCCAGTGGCCGCCTTTCTGCTTTCTTTAAAACCGGCCACAGTGTGCTGTGTTCTTTCCACAGGGCATCACTCTAACCTCTTCTGCTTCCCCTTTCCACATTCAGGGACGCTTACGATGGTCTTGCCCATCTGGATGATGTAGGATAGTCTCTCCTTTAAGACCAGTGAATTACTATCCTTAATCCTACTCACAGCTTTTGTCTCCTTTTGCCTTGGAATCTAATATATTAACAGGCTCCACCGGGTAGGAAGCCAGACATCTTTGGGGGCTATTGTTCTGCCAACTGAAGAAGGTAAGGAGACAGCGAGGAAGGTGTGCCCGGAGGAATGAGGAGTTGAAAATAAGATGAAGAAGGAGCTACCATGAGCTCTGGAACAAAGCAGAACCCCACTCCCCTGAGGGACTGAGTGCAACCTCAGTTCTCAGGGTCAGCATGAGATCATTTTCCAGACTCAGAACAATGGAGCCACGTTATGTCTGAGCCCTTGCAGACCATAACGTGTTACTGTTCTCTGCCGAGGGCAGTGTGCCAATTTGCAAGGAGGTTATGGCTGATGCCAAAGTGAGGGGGCCCAGCCCTTGGGGTGTCCAGGTCAGCTGGAGGCTGGAGACTGCCTGAGAGGTCTAGACGAGTCTGGCCATCTGTCTTCAAGGCACCTGTGGCTGCTGGTGTTTCTCTAGTCTTATCCCTTCTGGGGCAGACTGGAGGGTGAGGGTGATGGGTGGGATGAAACCGGTTGGTATTCCCAGGCAGGTGGAATGTCAGAGACTCAGGGCCGGGTGGGGGTGGGGAAGGCCATATGAATGGAGCTTCTGTTCGCTCCTTGGCGCACACAGACCCTGCCTGGGAATCCTGACGGGTCAGTAGATAGCATTGAAGCCTCATAGGTAAGAAAGCTGGGACACTCCATCTTGCAGGGGTGTTGCAGTAATGGTGACTCCAGTGGTCCCCTAGGACCTCTTTCTGGGTATGACTTGGGCTTAAAGACCCAGTCTGCTCAGGAAGAGGTGTTGGCATGGTAGATGTGCCTCTAAACTGGTTCTCAGAAGAACATATCATTTTTGCTCAGGTGGGATGTGTGTCTAAGGTAGCTTTGGTGTCAGGCTGCTGATGGTGATAAGTAGATGGTGTAGGGATCTTCGGGGTCTCCTCAGCACCAGCACTGTGTCTGGGGAAGGGCTCAGGCTCTAGAAGCCAGACCTGAATTTGTGTTCCTATCTTGACACTGCACAGCAGCAGCATGACCTTGCATAAGTCTAGCCCTTCCTGTGGCTCAGGAATAGACAGTAAATAAGAGGTGGTTGCTACCTCTGGGGATAATCTGAGTGAACAGGCAAGGTGTGTGAGTCTTAGCACAGTGCCAGGTGCCTAGTCATGACGCAACAGCCATCATCACCAAAGGGGCTGAAGGAAGCCGGGCTCAGTGGACATAACTGAATGAAACGACATTGATTTCTCTGTGAGGTAGGGTCACACAGGGAGCCAGCCAATCTCGATGAGGCCCCTGTGTAGTCTGGCCCGTCTGAGGCAGTAGCTGACCCCATGCTTAGCCCCTGGGGATGTAGTGGAAGACCACATCCATCTCCTGGAAGCTTGACCCAGCATCCCAAATGCCCTTCCCCGACTCTGGAAGTCAAAAAGAGGAGGGGGCTCCTCCAAGTAGGCCCCTTATTTCACTCACAGTTTGCTGGTGATGCTGAGGCACACTAACGGCTTCGTGACATGGATGCCCCCCGCCCCCCGTGCTTGCTGCCCTCACAAGCTGACTGGGTCTCTGACAAGACACCCTCTTCACAGCCGCACTATGGCTACTTATCAACAACCTGAGTGTCCACAGTGGTGAAGACAAGGACTTGCAGGGCCATATTTGCATGAGCCCGTAGGAAGGTGGTCACTTACCAGCTCCTCACCCTTGCTGGACAGCCGTTTCTAGTCTGTAAGACAGCAATAGACCCGCCTTGAGCTTGAGAAGGTTAGAGGAGGGGATTCTGTCTGGCAGTCAGTGTGATGTGAATGTGGGTGTTACTTTCTTCCACTGCACCACAAAATACAACTGAGGCACAGCCCCCTCCTACGATCTGAGCTCCTGGAGGATCACGGGAAGTCAGGGTTTCAGAGAGGTGCCTGTCTAGTGACCCTCAGACATGTGTCACTCACTGTCTGGGGTTTCTTCTTGTGTTTTGATCCAGGAGAGCTGAGGGTTGGGGGATGGGGAAGGAAAAGTGGGAGAGGGGGAAAGGCAGGGTTGAGGAAGGGTGACATGATCCTGGGAGCTGAATTTAGCCACTCTTCCCTAGTGTCAGAAGATCCTTGAGGTTTAGACAGGGGAGAAGGAGATTGCAGAAGAATTATTGTCACTCGTGGTCGTTGCCAGACAGTCCCTCTACCCACACAGGCAGGAACCAAACTTGCAGCATCAGTGTTGGAAATCAGTGTAGATTTGCTGAAGTCAGTCGTTGAATCTTTGGGGGACATTCTCTCCACTGAAACCAGCTCAAGCAGCATGCTCTGACCCAGCCTCTGCATGGTCGGCCATGCCACACTGGATGTACCAGTTATGCTTCTCCAGAGGAACAGAACAATAGCAGCCCCTACACACACATGCACAAGCATATGCATGCATACACACACACACACACACACACACACACACACACACACACACAGTCATACACATGCATGCACAGGCATACACATGCATGCACAGGATTTAACTGAATGGCTTGCATGGTCAGTGGCTGGGCAGTCCTGCAATGGCCGTCTGCAGGTGGGAGAGCCAGAGCAAGCAAGAGCTTCTCAGTCCAAGAAGCTAGATGCCTCAAGAAAAAAAGAGGGGGCAGTGATGGAGTCCCAGTTCCAGACTGAAGGCCTCCAATCCACTCTAGACAGTCACAGGTCCAAGTCTGTATCCAAGAGCCAAACAATCTTCAGTCTGGCATCCAAAACCACCAACAGAAGCAAAGAGACGAGTCGGGGGTCGAGTTCCTAGAGTGTGCTTCTTCCTCTTCTGCCTTTTTAATCTGCCTGGTCCCCAGGCTACGTGATGGTGCTGCCCACGTTCAGGGTGAGAGTTTCCCAGTTAGTTCAGTGAGCCACACACCACTCTTCTCTGGGAACACCCTCACAAACACACCCAGCTGTGTTTTACTGATTTTTCTAGAAGTCTCTCATTAACGAAGATGACAATAAAATTAACTATCACCCTGTCCACATGACATGGGATACCAACCTGGGCCTGAAAGAAGATCCAAGGAGGAGGCTCACCCCTGGGCTTACACAGAAGCTCTCCCCTGGGCTTACACAGAAGCTCTCCCCTGTGCTTACCTCTGTGCTTACACAGAAGCTCACCCCTGTGCTTACACAGAAGCTCCCTCCTGTTCTTACACAGAAGCTCACCCCTGTGCTTACCTCTGCGCTCACACAGAAGCTCACCCCTGTGCTCACACAGAAGCTCACCCCTGTGCTCACACAGAAGCTCACCCCTGTGCTCACACAGAAGCTCACCCCTGTGCTCACACAGAAGCTCACCCCTGTGCTCACACAGAAGCTCACCCCTGTGCTCACACAGAAGCTCACCCCTGTGCTTACCTCTGTGCTTACACAGAAGCTCACCCCTGTGCTCACACAGAAGCTCACCCCTGTGCTCACACAGTGTCTGGAAGAAGCTGAAGAATGTCAGAGACACACAACCAAGTCTAGCAATACCCGTTGCCTGGCACTCGCAATGGCTCAAAAACACACGCGGTGAAGGAGCCCCTCCTCAGTGGTTGCTGCCAGTCTCCCAGCCTACTCTCTTTTCTTGATTTCTGTGTTCAAAACCTTAGCCTGTTTTGCTAACCCTTGGCAATGATATCCGGCTCAAGCAGCTGAGAAAGCGAGGTCAGTAGTAGAACGTGTGACAGGAACTGCGGGTGTGTGGAAGGTAGGACTGAGGACAGCAAGGGGTCGGTGAGCCTTGAAGACTGTCTGAAGTCTAGTGTGAGGGAAGCTGGGGAAAGGGATCATTTCTGGCTGTGACCAGATTTCCTTTCCTGACCTTGGAAACATCCCTGTGCTGAATCAACCTCTGAATGGAACTCCTCCAAAGTCAAGGAAAAGCAGGTGGGGACACAGGCTCTTCTCTGCACCTAGCCTCTTGGGATGAGCTAGCTGGAAGCCCCGAGACGGCAGCTCCTATACTCCACTCCCCAGTGTGGCGTCTGCAGAAGGAGCAGAAAGGAGAAGAGGGAAAGGGATGTGCGCAGGTTAGGGGTGTGAAGGGCTTCCCTTGATGGCTCTGACGAACAGGGATGCAGGCTGGCACACAGGCAGTACAGCCCTGTCTCTCCGCTGGAGAAGTGGTTAACACCTACTCCTGTCCACTTGTGAGGACCAGAGAAAACATGCAGAAAATGGTTAAAAACAAAACAAAAACCAACAGGCCAAAAACGCGTGGCATGGCACATTATTTCAGATGTACAAATGTGTGTGGGGACAGTGCCAGAACCTGGCGATTCCTCTCTATTTGTCTAAAAATGACAGCCCTCCCATTGTGGGAAAGCAAAGCCCAAAGGTTCTTGCTGGGCAGGTAGATCTGTTTTTAGTCCCTCTGACTAATTAAAGTATTTGTTGATTTCCAGCCTGCAGTTTCAACCAAGCAAGGGGGATTTTCAAAGACTTGGTATGCACGCCACTGGCAAAACACCCTTGAAGAGAAGGAAGAGCACCTGAGGCCTGCAGGGGCCTGTCGGAGAGACACCGAGAGCTCAGTTCTGCAGCTCTAGTCTGCCAATCGCCTGCAAAATCTGAGGGACAGGGCCAAGGCTGCTCCCCACAGCCCCCCATGTGTTACCCCACCCTTCCTGCTTACCCAGCCAGCTCAGCATTAAAATCTCAGCCGGCATGGCCCCTTCCAACAAACTCATGTACGTTTCCTCCTGAGTCCGTGGAGGGAACTGTGGAGTGAAAGACTGGGCAGCATGTCCAGAGCTCTTGAATATTTCAAGGGTTATATTAGGGGCAAGATGTGGCCCAGAGTGAGGTCGCGATTAAAGTACTTAGATAAGGAAATTCAACACTAAGGGTGGAGGGGGGCTCACTTGTTACTCTGACTCCAGTCACGACATCTCGACTTCCAAGCTCAACCCAAACCAAGGCTTTATTTCTGGACATTTGCATTTCTACCTCGGTTTCTTGATAATCTGAGAGTCCTTGATAATCTGACATCGTTTCTAGCCTCACCAGGCAACCATGGTTGTCTTGCTGGGGGGTGGGCACCAAACTTCCCAACTTTACAGCATGGCCAGTTACACACACACACACACACACACACACACACACACACACACACACACAAGTTGTGCCCTGCAATCCTGAGGATCCAGCTGAGCCCCACAGTGGGTCTCAGAGGCATAGGGGTAGGACCCCGGAGCTTTGGGTGGAGGCAGGAAAATTCTTCCCTCAATTCCTCCCTGAGGCTAGGCTTTGTGAAGAGTTGTCTTGGGCTGGCTCACTGCTCCATCCTGTGAATCTGGCTCCAGGCTCCTGGATGGGACTGCCAACCACAGCCCGATGACTGGGTGACTCACACCTCAGCCATCCTCCCTACATTTCTGTGGAGAACACTCAAGGGAAACGCCGCAAAGATGAAGGCCCCATCGTTTGCTTTCTTTCCTGGGGGCTAGAGCAGGGTGTGGGGCCTTCAAAGGCCCCCCAGCATGTTATCCAGGATTAGCTAGGAGAGGAAGGAGCAGAGGGAGGTCCATAGCACGAAGAGGCATCGCTCTGTCCTCAGAAGGTGTCCTGCCTGAAGAGGACAAAGATTTGCCCTATAGACATGGTCCCAGGGATGGAACTAGATGGGCAGGTCTCTGGGACTCAGAACAAGGATGGAAAGGGCTCACTCAGAGGCCAGGGGAAGGACTTGGTGGAGGGGACCCTGTCAAATTAACCCAGGAGAGGATTGCAGTGTTCACAGAGAAGCTGATGAGATGCCCTGGCAGACATGAGCAAAACCATTGTCTTTTACTTTCTTTTATCTTACTATCTTCTCTTAAGTATCTTTGCTCAAAGACACACAGGTTGGAGTGTGGGCTCCGAGGAGAGGATTCTGGGAAGGTGTTAATGGATTTACCTCTTTCTCACCCGTGAGTCTGTGAGGTGGTCTCTGATCACAGTACAGGCCCACCTTGTAGGTTCTCCAGGACAGAGGTGAGAGGAGCCGTCTTGTGACTTGCCCCTCTGACGGGAAGGTCTGCTGCTGGGGACCCCTCAGCCCTTCATGGGGTTTTGGTAATGAAAACAGAGGCTAAGTGACTTGTCTGACCATGTCCTGGGAGTGCCCTGCAGGAGAGTCCAGGCCTCAGTGTGATCCTGCTCTTCCTGCCCACAGGGATTCATTCCAAGCTGGGGTGGGTCTCTGCTCAGCAGAGGAGGTGGTACCTGGCTCTCCCCAGGTTTCTGTATTACTTATACCTGACTGGTCTGGAGGCGGGAGGGTCCACCCTCCCTACCATGGGGACTCCCACTGCTTCTCTTGTGAGGCCCCCAACACACCCTGCTGTAGCTACTTGCCACCCACCAGACTCCGGTCACTGGCCCCCGGCTCTGAGTGTGGCTGCTGAAGCAATTCTCGGACCAGCCAGAATGCACTCCTTTCTTGGCAAGCCCTCCTTCACAGTACAGCCACCGAAGACTGAATGGGGGAAAGAGAATGCTTCAATGTTTCCAGAGGGGTGGATCTTCCTGAAGGACAGTGGAGACAGTACCCAATGCTGTGTGTGTGTTTGGTGGGACACACCTTGGCAGTGATTTTCCAGTAAGGAGGGGCACTCCTGCCAGGATACTCCAGATACCTGCCTCAAGCTAAGAGCTATTCTTAGGGATGAGGGTCCCGGGACATTCACATCTGGTCTCTAAAAGACCACAAAAGGTAATAGTGGCGTAGTCTCTGAGGGTCTCAGAGACCCTCTAGGCAAAGAAACACCCATGCCTGTTGCCCAGGACCTGCCAGGTCAGTTTGACCAGTGAGTGTTGCAGGATTACCTATTAGCAGGCTTCTCAGCCCAGCCCCTGGTGAGCCATCACCATCTCAGCAGACCCTCGGCAGCCCTCAAGAATTATTTTCTGCAGCCTTGGCTTCCTCGAGGCAACCTTAGGATTTGCACAGAGATTCCCGTGTCTGACTCCTGATCTCTTGAGAATGTGACCCCTCGGCAGTTCCCACATAGTGATAGTTCCCACTGCTCCTCCTGCTTCAGACAAACAGGGTCCAAGAGCCCTGCTCTCCCCTGGGAGGAGGCAGAGAGGGGATCCCACTCAAATCCTGATCCAGAAGGACAGGGCACAGTGTAGGGCAGACATTTGCTAAAATCTAACCTGAATCCCCTTCCTTTCACATGGTGCCACAGGTGATACCCACAAGCTTTGCAGGAGAGTCTTCTGGGAGCACTCATCTTTGTAACTGGCAGGCTATTGTGCCAGCTGCCTGGTCCCCCCGACTTGCTCTGTCTAGTCTCTCTGGCAGTCAGTCTACAGACTTAAAATTCCATTTTCCATGCCTTTGGCCCTGAAGGAGGCTTTGGGCTGGAGGTAGAGGAAACACAGCAGTTTCCTCTGCCTGGAACAGGGTGGTTCCCCGTTATAACAGGCCGGCCGATTCTCAACATGTTGCTGATGAGATTAGAAGCTCCTGCAGGTATGTGTTTGCGGCGGCCTTCAGCCTGTATCAACAGATACGATGACTCACTTCTCCTCTGTTGGAATAACTGAGAACTTGCTGGAACACAGCTTGGGGGGTACTAGGGAAGCTGGCAGAGCAGTTCCCCACCAAGAGAGACGTGGCTGCCGGGCCAGTGTCAAGACTTTTTTTGTAAGGGATTTAAGTGGAGTCGCTGGTTTACTAGGTTCCCACATGGGCCTGCCCAGGACAAAGAACATCAAGGGCACACAGAGAGCTGTATCAGGAGGAACTGTGGAGTGGTGGGTCTGGCCTTAAAGAGAGCTCAGTGGTGTACAGCCTGGGTGAGGGGATCTTCCTCCTCTGTTTTTTAAGCTGGGGGCTTGAGGGAGCCTTTCTGGTCTGAATCTTGCAGGAGAACCTGCCCAGTGAGTGGTATCTGGGGTAAATGGACCTCTCTTAAAGAAAGCACAGTGCAGTGAAGGGCTGGACCCCACTTCTCTGGAACATACCCAAAATGTGAGGCCATAGATTGCTTTGCCAAGAGCTCAGGTTTCTGCAGCACCCGCTGCACAGCCCAGTGTAAGAAGAGCAGATCGTTGCCCACTCTGCCCCACGGATGGACCAGATCCCCTAAGGTGGCAAGGCAGCATGAACCAGGCTGGGACAGTGGGGCGTGTCACTGATTCCGCAAGGATCATCTAGGACAGTGGCCATGGGCAAATGTCCCTTACTTCCCAGCATCCTTCTAGGCTACACACAGCACCCAGATCCTGCGGCGACAAGAGACGATTGACACCCTCCACCCCAAACTGACTGCCAGGACACCAGTGCTGCAAGGAAGGTTTATTTCTAACTGAGCAGAGCCTGATGGGAGGAGCATTTGCACCCCACACCACTGTGCAGGTGTGCTGGGTGAGCTCACAGCTGCCCCCCAGGCATGCCCAGCCCACTAATCATTCACAGCTCGACAGCTCTCCTGCCCAACCCACTTCTAAGGGGATAAAAGGGGGCCTGGAAGCCTCTAAGTAACAACCGCCCACAGCGTCCTGTTGAGCGCCGCAGCCGCCGACCTCACCAGCACCTTCCCCACTACCAGTGTCCAGTGCTCTCGCTCCTCCGGGAACCAGCATGTCTCGCCAGTCGAGTGTGTCCTTCCGAAGCGGGGGCAGCCGCTCTTTCAGTGCCGCCTCGGCCATCACTCCGTCTGTCTCTCGTACCAGCTTCAGCTCGGTGTCCCGCAGTGGTGGTGGTGGTGGTGGTGGTAGCAGGGTCAGCCTTGGGGGTGCTTATGGAGCAGGTGGCTATGGCAGCCGGAGCCTGTACAATGTGGGGGGTTCCAAAAGGATATCATTCAGCTCTGGCGGTGGCAGCTTCAGGAACCGATTTGGCGCTGGTGCTGGAGGCAGCTTTGGCTTTGGAGGAGGAGCTGGCAGCGGATTTGGCTTCGGCAGTGGAGCTGGTAGTGGCTTCGGCTTCGGTGGTGGAGCTGGCTTTGGTGGTGGCTATGGGGGAGCTGGATTCCCCGTGTGCCCCCCTGGAGGCATCCAAGAGGTCACCGTCAACCAGAACCTCCTCACCCCTCTGAACCTGCAAATCGACCCCACCATCCAGAGAGTGAGGACTGAGGAGCGTGAGCAGATCAAGACCCTCAACAACAAGTTTGCCTCCTTCATCGACAAGGTGAGATGTGGTTCTTGCTAGAGGAGTCTACACAGGAGTAGACTCCAGTGAATGCCAAAGGCAGATGTGGAGGGAAGATACTTTAGGGTTTGCTCAAGTACAGACATTGTTTCTAGTTGACTCTGTCCTGGCTTTGTGCTCCTCTTTAGTTAGGCTGGCAGCTGGCAATCAGGGTCAGAGTTCCTCTCCTCCAGAGGTTGCCCCATAAGGGTGTCTGATTCAGTGGGCTGATACCAGCTCTGTGTCTCTTATAACAGGATTGCACGGAGGCTAAGGTGTCTATAAGGCAGTCTAGGAGGCTTTCCAGCCCCAGTGTATTGGACCACACTCCAGCCAGTCACTACTGGGCTGTCTGTGCCCTGCACGAGGGACCTACCTTCCCTACAGGGAGGATGTTGGGAGTTTCACTACCGATTGTCCCCCACAGGTCACAGGCCAGGCACTGAACACAAGGTTTGGTGGGACAGCATGTGACAAGTGGCACACCAGTAAAGATGTCACAGAAGCCTGAAACCCAAACCTCTCCCTCTCACACTCTGCCCCTCCAGGTGCGGTTCCTGGAGCAGCAGAACAAGGTCCTGGACACCAAGTGGACCCTGCTGCAGGAGCAGGGCACCAAGACTGTGAGGCAGAACCTGGATCCATTGTTTGAGCAGTACATTAACAACCTCAGGAGGCAGTTGGATGGAGTCCTGGGGGAGAGGGGCCGCCTGGACTCAGAGCTGAGGAACATGCAGGATCTGGTGGAGGACTTCAAGAACAAGTGAGTTGTAATGTGGTGGAAAGAGAGGCGTGGGGGACTTCCTTGTACCGGATATGCTCCATAGCCAGACTGAGGCTTCTTCTGTCTTCCCTGAAGGCTAGAAGCATGCACATTACACCACAAAGGAAAAGCTCTAAGCCTCTGTTTAGAAAGTTCCAGCCCCAGGCTCAGCCCCTCTATAAAGCGCTTACTCACCTTCCCCGGGTAGCAGTGTGTGCCCCTAGCACCACCTGGTGAACGGTGCCATCCTGGACCCCTCACTCTCTGGGGCTCTCCTCCCAGTGCCCTCAAAATACACAGCACGGCCCTTGATAGTTTCTACTCGGAACAGGAACTGGTGACAGAACCTAGCTATAGCCACACAGATCGGCTACTGATTCACCAGGCTGCTGGGGTTCTATTTCTTTGTGTGTTCTTGGTGGTGGTGGAGAACTCAGGAATTTGTGCACGCTGAGCAAGTGCTCTGCTGCTGAGCTGCACCCCGACTCCTATAGGGTCCTTGCTGAAACAAGTGAATAATAGTGATACTAGAATGAGTACTTGGCAGGCAGTTTCCAAGAAGGCAGCATATCACAGGATAAGGACTTGCCCAGGGCTCATGGTGCCCCCACTTGTCTGCCTGTGAGACGTGAGCAGCCTCCTTCCAGTGTGAAAGCAAGCTCACAGTGACTGCAGCAGGAGAACCTTTACCTGGCCCTTGTCATCGGACTAATACTTCCTGTCCCTTTACCACCAGGTATGAGGATGAAATCAACAAGCGAACCACTGCTGAGAATGAGTTTGTGATGCTGAAGAAGGTGGGTGTGGTGAAGAGAACCCTAGCCCCGGGCTATGCTCTCCTGGGGGTGGAGCCGTTCAAGGCAGGTGCATATTGTTGGATGGCAACCACCCCTGTTTCCTTAGGATGTGGACGCTGCCTACATGAGCAAGGTGGAACTGGAGGCCAGGGTTGATGCCCTCATGGACGAGATCAACTTTATGAAGATGTTCTTTGATGCGGTGAGCAATTAACCTAAATTTCTCCTGTGGGTATTTTATTATGATACAATAAATGGGAGATTTGAATGGAACTCATTAAATAACAGGATCAGGTGACTAACGTCAAGTGTCCCTCTAGGAGCTGTCTCAGATGCAGACACATGTCTCAGACACATCTGTGGTCTTGTCCATGGATAACAACCGCAGCCTGGACCTGGACAGCATCATCGCTGAGGTCAAGGCACAGTATGAGGACATTGCCAACCGAAGCCGAACAGAGGCTGAGTCCTGGTACCAGACCAAGGTGAGTGCCTGAGTGAATGTCCCCTGAGTGAGAGGATGCACCTGTCTAGGGGTGTCTAGGATTCCAGACCATAACAATGCTAAGGACAGGACTCCCAGGACTACTGAGGCCACTTGGGACACATTGCAAAGTAGCCAGCTATCTATTTTCCACAAAACCCCAGGAACTTACGAAGCATTTCACACCAGTACCTTTAGGAGGACTGAGACTCTCAAGAAGTTACTTAAGAACAGCACCATCTTGCAAAGGCCCAAACCAGCCCCAGACCCTAGAGGGCTCCACCACTTACCACCTCTCAACAGCTCCTGTCTGTGGACTTGGGAAAAGTGCATCCCACCCTGTGTTAACTGTCTTCCTTCTCTTTCTGTGTCATCAGTACGAGGAGCTGCAACAGACAGCTGGCCGGCACGGCGACGACCTTCGAAACACCAAGCATGAGATCTCTGAGATGAACCGGATGATCCAGAGGCTGAGATCTGAGATTGACAATGTCAAGAAGCAGGTAGGGAGGAATTAAAAGAGGATAAAAGAAGGTCCTGGACTTAGGATGAGAGATCTCTTTTGCTTTGCATTTGACACACGTACACACACACACACACACACACACACACACACACACACGCACGCACGCACGCGCACACACACATGCATGCATACACACATGCACACACACATGCAAGCACTCACGTGTACACACCACAGGAACAATTCACAATGTTGCCATATTTCGCCACTTATAACAGCCAGGATGTACTGAGTTCTTTCTAGGGCTCCAGGCTTGGTATATCTGACTCAGACGCTCACAAATGGACCGTCTGGACAGCTCCGCTACTGTAGCGTCCCCACCGCTCCTTTCCTTTCTGCAGTGTGCCAACCTGCAGAATGCCATCGCCGATGCGGAGCAGCGTGGAGAGCTGGCTCTCAAAGATGCTAGGAACAAGTTGACCGAGCTAGAGGAGGCCCTGCAGAAGGCCAAGCAGGACATGGCCCGGCTGCTGCGCGAGTACCAGGAGCTCATGAACACCAAGCTGGCCCTGGACGTGGAGATCGCCACCTACCGCAAGCTGCTGGAGGGCGAGGAGTGCAGGTGGGCAGACATCACGTGCCTGAGGTGGCCTCCCCTTTGAGGAAGGAGAGTTTGGTGAAGAGTGCCAGAATCACACACAGATGGCTGAACATCATCCGCTTTCAGTCTGGCATGTGGGTGTGCCATGGGCTTTGGTGCCGTTGGCTCACTCCCTGTTCCACTCTCTTGACCTCTGCCCCCCTCAGTCAACCAAGACCCTCAGCAGATGTGTCCTGCACCGTGTCCTCTTTCTGCTTTTGCTCATGTTCTTTTCTAGACCTCGGTGTCCACGCCACACTCCTTGTCATCCTTATTCTCCTCTCTCTGGGAAGCCTTTCATGGCTACTCCAGTTGACCTAAACTCATTTCTTCTGGGTTCTCAAACTACTGTGTGTTCTTTATTTTTTTCTGGCACAGGCATTGCTAACTGTGAGGTTCCTTCTGGCCGGAGGTCTCCTGCACAATGGGGGCTCCTAGGGCAAAGTCTGCTTTATGCATATTCATATTATCGCTGCTGCTTACTTACACCTTCCAGAAACTGGGTGGAGGAGAATGGGAATTAGGATCTTCCTTTGACAGCCCAGCTCTGGGCTACATCCTCTTCACTGGGGACAGTCCTTCCAGAGAGCGTGATCTTTTCTAATTTACAGGAATTTAGAGATAGGCAGGTGCCTGGCTTTGGTGTGACCCTGACCACGACAATGATAGCCTTGCTGTTTTGGAGGAGAGATTGTTCACCCTTACACCCACTTCTTGTCTTTCAGGCTGAGCGGAGAAGGAGTTGGACCAGTCAACATCTGTAAGTAACCTAGACTGTATACTCAGAATCCTTTTGTTTCTAGACACCAGACATTTCCCATCCCAATAAATGATTACCAGATAGTGAGGAGCAGGTGGTGGCGGGACGGACACAGGCAGGGACATGAGGTGGACGTAGCTCCATCCGATCTCCTATAGGATCCATACATATTGAGCTTTGTCCTTAATCCTCACCTCTACCAAGCACCGGGCCCCATGCCTTGTCTCTTATGTCATTAGTTTTCTGTCAGGGACCCCAACTGAGTAATTTAGTTCTTCTGGCCTGTTCTGCTACTTTGTAAAAAGGTCAGGGATACATTCTACCCCAGGTGGGATCAAACAGGCTAGCTGTGCGGAATAAATCTGACAGACCCGTCTCACCCACTCCTCCCTCTCCACAGCTGTGGTGACCAACAGTGTCTCTTCTGGCTATGGAGGAGGCAGCTTCGGCTTTGGCGGTGGCAGCAGCTTTGGCGGCGGCCTTGGCAGCGGTCTTGGAGGAGGCGGAGGCGGAAGCTACTATTCCAGTAGCAGTGGGGGCGTCGGTCTGGGCGGCGGCGGCGGGCTGAGTGTTGGGGGCTCTGGCTTCAGTGCAAGCAGTGGCCGAGGCGTGGGCTTTGGCAGCGGTGGGGGCAGCAGCTCCAGCGTCAAATTCGTCTCCACCACCTCCTCCTCCCGGAGGAGCTTCAAGAGCTAAGAAGAGCCCGCTGCAAGACCCTGGCCCTCGTGGGCAGCCCCAGGCCCATGGAGATGGCTTCTTCTAGGCGGTCAACCAGGCCTACTCTTTCCGGAGAGTAGTCTAGACCACACCTACTGCAGAACCACGTGCTTTGGTTCCCAGGAGGGAATGAATCCCAACCTCTGGCCTCCCATGCCATAGTTCTACATTTTTGCAGCAAGTCAGTTTTTAGGTACCTATAGATGGTCTTCGATGACACAGACATCCAAAGTTTTCCAGAATGTCAGCCACCAAAACAGAATCCCTAACCTGACACCCACCTTAATTCTGGTTCTGACTTCCTCCAGAGTGTGTTCAATAAAATGCTTTTATAATATAAGCCTCTGAGTAGAATGGTTTTCTACAGGTCTACAGTTATCCTAGAGACAAGGTGGGACCTGTCCATGTGTGCTCGGTTTCTTTGATGATTCCCAGGGGGTACAGGAGGGCCTGAAATGGGGAGTGACACCATGGGTGGTCCACAGGTTCCACGAGGCAGGCAGGAGGTTGTGAAGCTCAGTGAGGCAGTCTCCACAAGGCACAAAGGGGAGTGTCCACTGAGTCACACTTGGGTTAATTTTAGAGCGCAGTGTTGAAGCGGGAGCTGTTTAAGGCAGGCTGATTGGTAAGGAACAGATGGCAAATGGGCTGAACTGAGGTTGGTAAATGAAGACTCTATTGGCACAGAACTCCAAAGGACCTAAAAGATACTGGGATTTTCCAACATCACGGGTCCCTAGTGGGTCAACGGGCATTTCTTGTCAGCGTTAGGGATCTAGTACTTCACAGCTCACCAAGTGGCACTGGTGATTTACCCGAGATGGCAGGACCTCTGTGTGTGATGCTGGCACTCCCTCTTAGGTGAGCTCCCTTGCGCTAACCATGAGTTATTGTAAAATAAATCCCTTTAAGGATGTCTGGGAAGCCATGTTGTGAGCCTTCAGAGGTGAAGGCTGTTAAAGGAGGCACTGAGCAGTGTATTGTGAGCCAAATTCATGAGTGGGGTGGACTGGATGAGTCAGTACCTTCAGCAATGTTTGTTGTAGGTACTTTATTGCTGTGACCTTAAGCCTGTGGAACTCTATTGTACAGAACAATTCATCCTTTCCAAGTATAAACAGAGGCCCAGCTGTGTTGTATGGAGAAGGTGGAACCACCTCTTCTTCCCTAAGCAGATCCCATGAAGCAGAGCATCAGAGCATCTGCTTCATTTACACTGGGAAAGGAAGGCCCATGAAGTCCATTCCTTTCAAGAAAGTTAAGTGTCCAAGACTTAATCTATTGGCTCAGACTCAGGTATTTTAAAAGATGATGTGCTTGTGGGGGCATTTAGGAATCAATAGTTCTGATGAGTTAGAGGAGGTAACTGGTTCTCCTTTGGATTCAGTCCCCCAAGGCTGCAGGGGCATCCTATTTATGTCTAGTAGGACCCTCATGTATAAGTGTAATCGGAACTCCAGCATGGACTAAAGTCATGAAGTTTGGTTATCTGGAGTATTTCAGCGGATATGAATGTAATTCATAACCTCTGTGGTAGAGGCCTGAAGCCAACCGGCACACTCTTTGATCTTTATGCTGTATAAGTTCTTTCAGAGTCGCTGAGATTTCTACTTATATCAAATTGTGGAATCTTGTTTCATTACTCTGCTTCCCCCAATTTCAACTCCTCTCCCTCACCCCCAATCCCAACTCTTTCATCTCCCCTAAGTTCCAACTCCTCTCCCTCCCCTCCCTCCTGTTTGTGGATGTACTATGACAAGACTGGAGACTTCATGTTGCTATGTGTCTTTCTCTGGAGAGCCCCCTATTATTACTACCAGGGCGGGAGGCTGCTCCCACAGAAATAACTGCATCATTCCTTGGTTTGCCTCTATAGCCCAGGGGAAAAGGGGTTTTGTTTGTTTGTTTTTGTGTTTGTGGGGTTTTTTTTTTGTTTGTTTTTCAATTCTCCACAGAGGCCTGGCAAGTATTAGTAGCAGCCTATGAATTTTACAGGGCCTGTTGGAGTGTGGCATTAGCGTGCCACATTGTAACACTCTTCCTCTGTGAAAGCCACAACCCAATGGGACCATTTACCGCAGGGTTTATCAGTCTTTTCCTTGCACACTCCGTAAAGAGAGGGTTGTGCCAGCCTGAGACAGGCAGCCAACAGCCACAGGGTAAGGGACCTTCCACCGAGCTTAGCATCATCGGTCCTGGTTTACAGTAGAACTGGCAGACAGAGCTTAACATGGGACACGTAGATAGTTCTGGACAGAGACACAGCACCCAAAGGTATTGTTATGAGGGACCCAACCCTACATGCCTCCTCCTAAGTGACCATTACTGTGACTTCTGATTCAGACCAATGAAATCTATAAAGTGGAACTTACAAAGGTAACCCAAAGCAACAGAGGTCCATGTGTAAGCTTGCCGCACACTGCACGCAACAGCAGCTCACCAAGGTCGCACCGCCGCTTGACGTGCACGCTGCAAGCCAGACTGCAAACCACAGCGAGAGACAGAAGATGCTGCGGTGGTGAAGTCGGGGAAATGACAGTCCAGGAGGGAAAGTCACTGCCCCCATCCCGAAGACTGTCCCAGGCCTCACGCTCCTAACGACCTTTCAGCTGTGAGACCCCTGCCCACCCGTGGACATCTGTAGGTATTTACTCAAAGCTGATCAACTGTGAGACCCCTGCCCACCCATGCACATTTGTAGATTTTTACTCAAAGCTGATCAGCTGTGAGACCCCTGCCCACCCGTGGACATCTGTAGGTATTTACTCAAAGCTGATCAGCTGTGAGACCCCTACCCACCTGTGGACATCTGTAGATTTTTACTCAAAGCCGAACACACGAAAGGCAACGGCCCTCCTCACTCAGCAGAGAACTGAGCCTGCAGAGCAGAGAGACAGACAGACAGATAGAGAATCCCAGTTTGCTTTAGTGAGTTTTACCTCTAGGGGCTCTGCCAAGCCTGTGTAGAGAGAAGGCTAGAGAAAAAAAAAAAAAAATCTCCTCATGCTTCCAGCAGGGGGAGCAGAAATGAACTGCTTTTGAAACTGTCAAGAGTTCTATTCTTCAGCTGTGAGAATATACAGCTATAGAAGATGTAACACATGTGGGATGGGAATACTGGGAAACAGGACTAGAGGAATGGACAGGAAAACAAACAAACAAACAAACAAACAAACCAATGTACAAAGATCTCTGAACGCTCAATGATAAGAGAAACAAGTCACTCTGGTATAAATGCATTGGTGAACTTTTAAGACACATCCCTGAATGATGCATAACTGATAATGCATAATCAAAGCATCGGTTAGCCGCTCGATATCACCATACGTCAGAGATGTGCAAGGAGACACCACTATGTGCTAGTCAAATGGCACCAAACCCAGAACCCAGGCACCACTCGGTGCCGGCAGGGCGGTGAAGGCAGTTGTGGTTGAAGGTGGTGGAGATACAAAATGGTCTAGCCACTTTGGAACAGACTCTGGTAGTTTATTACAAAATTGAACATACTTGCACCAGAAATCTAGCAATCATTCCTTGGCATTTGCACAAATGAGCTGAAAGTACATGACAATACAAGAACCTCCACATGGGCTTTTAAAGCAGCCGTATTCCTGAATACCAAACTATAGAAGAAACTCTGATATCCTTCAGAAGGTGAACAGACAAACTGTGGTATATCAAGAAAATAAATATTATTCAGGATTTAAAAAGCTATCAATCAATGAAAATACATGAAGACAACTTAAATGTACATTACTAAATGCAAATAGCTGATCTGAAAAGGTTATGTTCAGAAGCATCTGATAGCTATCTATCATCTATCTATCTATCTATCTATCTATCTATCTATCTATCATCTAATGATCTATCTATATATCTATCATCTGTCTATCTCTCATCTATCAGTCTATCTATCTATCTATCTATCTATCTATCTATCTATCTATCTATTATCTATTGATCTGTCATCTATTATCTGTCTGTCTATCATCTATCAATCAATCACTCTATCATCTATCTATCTATCTAGCTATCTAGCTATCATCTATCATCTATCATCTATAATCACATTCTGGAAAAAGACTCAGAAAGCTAAAAAGCCAGTGGCTGACAATGACAAGAAGTAGAAGGGGTAGATAAGGGAATCATGGGATTTGGGGTTTAGTCATAGGATTTTTCTAGATTAATGAAATTCCATCATTGCATATTCTTCTAGACTCACAGAAGAGACAACGGCAGGGTTGGCCCTAACATTAACCATTACTTGAGGTAACGACATCATGTCAGGCAGGTTCATGCACTGTAACCATCATACCACCTGGCTGGAGGGTGAGCACGGTGGGGCACACTGCTTAGTCTTGTTATGAACCAAAAGTTGCTTTAAAAAGGGAAATTTACTTTCAAAAATGGTGCAACAGCTTTTGAAAACTCATATGCATTTGCTGTCAATGCATGAATTCCATTTTAAGGTATCCAAAGTGAATATTTATGTTCTTAGAAATGCTAGTGTACTCAAATCTCATTTAGTCAAGGGAATCCTAGCTGGAAATATCCCAGGAATTTATGAGTAGGAGTGTGTTAACCAAGCCGTGAATCACTCACATATCTCTCAGCTATGAAGCACAATCAAAAAACATTTTCTTAAATAAAAAAGCCAAGATACTAGTATACTAATATAATAAATTCATGTATAACACAATATAAATATATACTGTATGGCTATTTGGTAGAAAAATCAAACGTTTTCTTGGAACGGTGAAATTCACAAGGAAGGGGCCCAAAGGAATTTTTGGAGTAATGGGAATAAATATTCTATGTTTTGCTGGCTTATAGGTTATAGAGTATGTGATTTTATCAGAATAATTTGAGTTCCACACACTTAAGTTCTGTGCGTTTCTTTACATGTAAATTATACCTCAGCAAAATGTGGTTTTAAAAGAAAGGGAAAATATTTCCCATTTCTCATTTCCATAGTGGAGATGGGCAGAAAGAAGTGTGCTGGGAATAGAATGCAGGTTTGCCAGTCCACCGAGCGACTCCAGGGCGCAGACTTTCTTAATCACATCCAGTGTTCCTCTTACCAGTTTAGAAAGATCCAGGCTATTTCTTTCCAATGTCTGAGGGAGGGCAAGGACCGAGGAGAAGGAAGTAGGCCAATCCCTTAGAGGCTTAAGTTGTGACATAAGTGCCACAGACTTGTGCCAGAGTTATCAATGATCTGTCATTAATCCCAACCTCAGGCTTCAGGTGAGATCATAAAGGCAGAAGGAGCCGCTGGATGCCAAGAAATCCCAGTGCAGACAGTAAGTTCTGCTGTCTAGGGTATCTGAACTTCAGGGGCCAGGTCATTCTGCTATGAGATTTGCAGGTAGAATTACTGCAGATTTGTCCCAATATGGAGCAATGACTCATCACATTCAAAAGGCCTTGTTTTCCCCAGTCTACCCAGGATTCCAAGTATTATTAAGGTGTGATTCCCTAGGACAACTTCACCTAGCCACTTCCATTATGCAAGCCAGTTGCCTTTTGTATTTCATTGGCAGACTGTTAGATTATCCCGCCCCCTCCTGCCCACTACAATTTTGAAAGTCACACAGTCTAGTAAGGTGGATCCTGCAGGGGTGGTGAGGAAGCCAGAGAACACAGGGGTAGGGATTAGAAGGCGGGGAAGCACTCCACTTGGAGATTGTCCTGGCCCCTCTGAGCCCTGGCTTGGCTCTTTTGAATCTTGGGCATATGAAGGAAGCAGAAGCTGGTTGGCACCTCTGCCAGGGCTCCTGTCCTGCTCGTCCAGGCAAGCCCTAGGCTGGTCCTGCCACTCAGCTGCCCCTTTCCACCTTCCCAGCCTCTCTGAGATCTTCAGTATCTCCATATTGACCAGACAGGCCACAAGCTGTCCCTTCCTTTCAAATATGTCTTCAGTCCCAAGCCCAACTCTGAACTTCTCAGTGCCTGAAACATTCAATATCACAGGGGCAAAGTGGATAAAAAAGAACCAAATATTTTCAAAATGTTTCTCTACATAGCAAGGTTCTCTACAAACAGATGCCAAGATCCACCGATAAGACAATAGAGGTAACTCTGCGATTATACCTGCATGTGTGCTCCTCACGGCACAGGGCAATTATCAGTCCCTCAGGTGCATCCCAGACCCCTCTCATCATATGCTACTTTGGGCGGTGGAAATGGAAGTCATGATGTGTCTTTTCCCTGTAAAGAAGAGGTCCAGGTCACATCTCAGTTTCAAATTTCCAGCGGGTAACATCTGGGGATTAGGGGTCACAGTTCAGAGGCAGCTCAGTGCTGGGAACCAAGTATCTTATGAAGCACTGTGGAAAATGCCCTTGTCGTGACATTGGGACTCTACAGTTGAACTGATGAAGAGATCCCATCCCACTGAAAAATCAGTTGCCAGAGACTTTAGCTGTAGTGGAAGCCACTCAGGTTTTCTGATACGTGACCTGGCCTGGTGTGCTCTCTGAGGGGGGAGGGACATGGGAGTGCAGTTGCAGCTACAGTGGAAACTGTTTAGTGTGCACAGGTGTAGGGACTACCTGACACACTGGCTGTGTAAAGCAGTCTGCTCATTCCAGCCCCGGAGCTGCTGAATGTGTTCTCACACGTGCATGTAGCCGCACGGGTGTGCCTTTCTCTTGGGATACTCCTAAAGGATGGGTTGTGGGATTCCCTGGGAACAGCATCGTCCTGCCCTGTGGTTTGTGGATTGTGTGCTTAGTCCTAAGCCTTCCATGATCGTTGATGGGCTCCACCCAGGGAGGCTGAAAGACGAGGCAAATCATCTTGAGGCAACTTTCCCTAGGCCCAGGCTTCAACACCTCCCTCTGACCCACCTCCATGCCAGGAACAAAGTGAGCAGTGCCGGCTACCCTCTGGCCAAGCACAGGGCATTCTACATTCCATGGCCTCCCGAGGCAGCTGCAGGCTGGACTAAATAGGACTCTTCCAGCACAGAAAAGAGGCTGTCTTCAGCAGCTTGCTAGGGAGGAGGCCAGCTGCCATGGAGTTACTCACACTCACTTCTTCCCCCACATAGTTGCCTGAACTATCACCCTTTGTTCTCGTCTCATTATGAAAGGTGGCCCTTCCTCCCTGGCTCCTCTGGGAAACCCAACTGCCTGGGGTGACACTGTGGGGTATGACTCAGGGCCACCAGGGAGGACTCCATTAAGTCTCTAACCTTTCAGGGGTCCCTCCGGCTTAGAACACCCATGGATACTAAAGTAATGTGTGAAGCCAGGTGTAAAGACACTTGCCTTTAATCTCAGCACCGAGGAGGCAGAGGCAGGGGTAGGTGGATCTCTGTGAGTTCAAGGCCAGCCTGGTCTACAGAGCTCTAGGCCAACCATAGCTACATAGTGAGCTCCTATTTAAAAAAAAAAGAAAGAAAAAGAAAGAAAGAAAAAAAAATGGGTGTGTGTGAAGACTGAAGTCTAGAAAGTGAGAAACAGCCCAGTTCTGAAACTAGCTAGAGAACACTCAGACAAGAATGGCACCAAGGATAAAAAAGCCAAGTATGAGCTAACCCTTGAAGGCTAGTGGGGCTGAGAAGAATCAGAAATGGAGCTCCTGGTGTGGTGTGGCATGGTGTGGTGTGGTGCTGGTGGTGGTGATGTGTGTGTGTGTGTGTGTGTGTGTGTGTGTGTGTGTGCACCCTCCTCCCCCCGAGTCCTCCTAGATAAAGTCACTGGAGTGAGTTCTCAGAGTGCTCCCTAGTAGGTGACCAAGGAGATTTGATTTAAATTTTTAAAGTAAAATTACTTTATTCCAATTAACTCATAAAGATATCATACAGCTAGTTTAAAGAAACCACTCAAACACTTGCCCAGCCAAGAGGATTTTTATCTACCTGTGGGTCTTGCCCCCTGTGGTGGTTGGAGGACTTTTGCACAGGGGTCGCCTATCAGATATCCTGTATATTAGATATTTACAATATGATTTGTAACAGTAGCAAAAGTACAGTTATGAGGTAGCAATGAAAATAATTTTATGGTTGGGGGTCACCACAACACGAGGAACTTTATTAAAGGGTGGAAAGTTGAGAAGCACTGTATTAGAATGTGCCTTACCAATCTACCAACGGGCAAGCTTGTGTCAGGAAATCAAATGGCACTTTTGACTACCCATGCTCTCTGGAGCATAGACAAGCCTGGGGTCAGATAGAAGGCTGAGGTGATACCAGACTCCGATGGGTTCAATGACTGAAAGTGAGGTCCCTGCTGCAACTAAGGAACGTGTTTCATTTGAGAGCACCACCTTCAAAAACACACAGAATGGTGCAGTCACCTGTGCTGGTGCGTGGCAGCATGTCCCTGCACAGCCAGAGACAGTTAGGGACCCAGTAGAGGATGAGCAGGGAGCCTGGCTCCAGTGGAGGGAGTAGTGTAGCCTGCTGGGCTCGAGCCAGACTCATGCTCTCTGACCATGAGACTCGGCTCCTGCGGGCAGTGGGGTGGGTTCTGCCAGTCCTGCTGGCAAGAAGTCTTCCTGTCCTGTTGCCTTCCTGTCGGCTGCAGCTCCGGCAGGTGCAGGGCAATCTCCTACACACAGCTTCCAGGTCCCTGACAAACATGGCACAGACTCGGCCATAATGGCTTTGTTTCTCCTGCTGTCCTCCAAACACACACACACACACACACACACACACACACACACACACACACACACATACACACACTGTACCTGTGTTCCAGTTTCCAAAGCTTCTCATGGATCCCTACGCATCAAACTTCATCATGCTTCTTTCTAATAATGACACTAGCTCATCCTTGTTGAGAACATACATGTCACCAAGACCTTCGTGAGAACTTTCCCATCTCCACAATGCTGTGAGGAAGGTATAGTTTTCATCTTGTCTGTGGGTATAAAAGCACACACGAAGGGTTCAGTGGTTTGTATATGAGCACAGGGGAACTGCTCTGTCTGACCCCAGGACTCATGCTCTGCACCAGGGCTTGGCAAAGGATTTCCTTAAAGGAATGAATAGTGAATTCTTCCGGCTTTGCAAATCACAGTCTTGGTTGTCACAACTGAAGCAGGTACAGACATTGAAATAGACCAGGGAAGTGGGAAGATACAGGTTGCATCAACTGACTTCTCCACCTTGCAGCCCGACCACACCTAGTACCCCTAACTCAAGAGAGCATTGAGAATCAGTGCTCCACACCATGAGAAGCACTTCTTTCCCAGAACTGGGTGGAAACACATTCTTGGTGAAGCATTGTGCAACAGGGTGGAGGGAGGGCAGCTGCTTCCGTTGTCTGGGGAAGGTATCTCTCTCCTGCCAGACACTGAGTTAGCACCTTTGAGGAGTCCGGAGCTCCCTACCTTCCTGGATTGGTGGGTTCCCACTGTGCCAGAGAGCAGTGATTGAATTCAAAACAGTAACAGGACCTTAGGCAAGCTCTGCTCAATATGGGAGTCGGCCTTGCCGCCCACAGCTGCTTCTCTAGCTACATGTTCTCAGAGACAACACACCTGGAATTGTTCTCTTTTCCTCATGCGTGGTTCCTCATGCGTGGACTGGAAAGAGTGAACCTCACTCCCCTGCAAACACAAACTCTCCTTTGGAATTTGACTTTTTCAGGATATGAGACTAGAAAAATACGTTGGGAATGGACTTGTGAAATCGCCACACTTGTAAGGGCACATTTCGGTGATTTGTTGCTTCTCTATGCCCCCCTCACCTTTTTGTCCACATCCTACTAACATTACTGATTTCTCATTCCTAGGAAATGTCCAAATCGATGGTTAGAAAAATTCTGAGGATGTCTGAGAGACTGTGGTGGTCGTTTTCATTTGGGATCTTTAGTTTAAGCTCTAAGAAAACATGTCAACACAGTGTAGACGACAATGTCTGTGAATGTGGAAAGACTGTTTTACTCAAGAATGAGCCTGATGTGAGAGCAAACAGTGGAAGGGAGGTACCAGGTGAGATGGGGCACCCGCAGAGGTCAGGTGGATCTGCCTGTCCTCAGGGAAAAATCAAGTGGAGGTTAATGTGTAGCACACAGTCAATGTTAGTCTTAGAGTGGAAAGAATCAACTTCTCTACTCGCTGGCCTAAGAGAGGAGGGTTATATGGACAAAGAGACTCTCCTGGCCATCCCAGACCATCAGCAAGAGCAGCCAGGAGCTACAGAAGAATTAGTTCCATGTAGCTGGCAATTTCTAGATTGGGATATTGGGTAAATGCCTTTACGACTTAAGGGAGAGTCTGACTGAGCTGGAGAGGGAGGTGAAGGAGGAAAGGAAAACCTGTGTGGTGAGGGGGCACACAGGGAGTGTCTAAATAAGCAGAATGAAGGGACAATTATCACAGATCAGCTCCTTGTCTCTTTTGTTTGAGATGATGACTAACTCATGACTTCAGAGAATTTACGTCCAGGCTCATTGTGTTCAGATCAAGTCAAGGCTGGAAGGCAGGAGAATTTGCTCCATGACTAAAGGAAGCCAAAAGCAATCTTCATGTATCATACCTTACTAGAACTTGGGGGTGATCTCATTATTTGTAAAGCCCTGCCCTTCCCACTCTGCAGCTCACCTTCAGGACCAAGCCCAGCCCATCTACACTATATATAAGCAGCTGCCCAGAGCCTGTCACCTTCATCTGCTCAGCTGTGCCCTGCAGTCTCTCCACTTCACAGACTTCTCATCTCCAGGAACCATGTCTACCAAATCCACCATCAGGAGTCAAACCAGCCACCGAGGCTTCAGTGCCGGCTCAGCCAGACTCCCTGGGCTCAACCGCTCTGGCTTCAGCAGTGTGTCTGTGTGCCGCTCCCGAGGCAGTGGTGGCTCTGGGGCCATGTGTGGAGGAGCTGGCTTTGGCAGCAGGAGCCTCTATGGGGTGGGGAGTTCCAAGAGGATCTCCATCGGAGGGGGCAGCTGTGGCATTGGAGGAGGCTATGGTAGCCGAGTTGGAGGAGGCTTCGGCTTTGGAGGAGGAGTCGGCAGTGGCTTCGGCTTCGGTGGTGGAGCTGGCTTTGGTGGTGGCTATGGGGGAGCTGGATTCCCCGTGTGTCCCCCTGGAGGTATCCAAGAGGTCACCATCAACCAGAGCCTCCTCACCCCTCTGAACCTGCAAATCGACCCCACCATCCAGAGGGTGAGGACTGAGGAGCGTGAGCAGATCAAGACCCTCAACAACAAGTTTGCCTCCTTCATCGACAAGGTGAGATGTGGTTCTTGCTAGAGGAGTCTACACAGGAGTAGACTCCAGTGAATGCCAAAGACAGGTGTGAAGGGAAGATACTTTAGGGTTTGCTCAAGTACAGCCATTGTTTCTAGTTGACTCTGTCCTGGCTTTGTGCTCCTCTTTAGTCTGGCAGCTAGCAATCAGGGTCAGAGTTCCTCTCCTCCAGAGGTTGCCCCATAAGGGTGTCTGATTCCAGTGGGCTGATATGAGCTCTGGCCTCCTATCACAGAGGATTGTACTGAGGCAGAAGTCTCTACAGGGCAGTTTGGGAGGCATCCCAGTCACACTAAAGGAACTCTAGGGAGCCACTGCTAGGCTGCCTGTGCCCTGCCTGAGTGCTCTGCCTTTCTTACAGGGAGGATGTTGGGAGCTTCGCTCTGGTCGCCCCTGTAGACCCAGGGCCAGGTACTACACTGAAGGGGTCTAGACAGACAGCCTGAGAGGAGAGTCACACTAACAAAGGGGTCACTGAAGAATGAAACTCAAATACTTCTCACACTCTGCCCCTCCAGGTGAGGTTCCTAGAGCAACAGAACAAGGTCCTGGACACCAAGTGGACCCTGCTGCAGGAGCAGGGCACCAAGACTGTGAGGCAGAACCTGGAGCCATTGTTTGAACAGTACATCAGCAACCTCAGGAGGCAGCTGGACAACATCATTGGGGAGAGGGGCCGCCTGGACTCAGAGCTGAGGAGCATGCAGGATACAGTGGAGGACTACAAGAACAAGTGAGTTAACAAAAGAAGAACTCAGGTTGCCCAAGTTCATGATAATGGAGGCATAATCTAGACCCGAATTCCATGAATTAAGGAAGCTCAGTCATAATGATGAAATGTCAATTTATTGCCAAAGAGCAAGAGAATAAGACCCTGGAGGGTTGTAGGAGGCTAGGGGAGAGACAAGGAATGATATTTAATAACAACAAAATCATCTTTGGCATGATTTGAATATATTGCATTTTTAGAAACTGGGGTAGGGTCAAGGGCTGCCTGTGATGCCATCTACCCACTGACTACAATGTGTGGAACCCTCCCTCTTGTAGATATGAAGATGAAATCAACAAGCGCACAGCAGCAGAGAATGAATTTGTGACCCTGAAGAAGGTGAGCTGACTAAGTCACAGGGATGGTTTCTCTGCTGATGGAGAGATATGCTTTGCATGTCTGGTCCATTCCAGAGAATGGTTGCCAGGGAGATGGAGGAAAATAGGCTGGGCAAGAGAGTTAACCAGATTCCATGTTGTTGACTCTTTCCTCAGGATGTAGATGCTGCCTACATGAATAAGGTTGAACTGCAAGCCAAGACAGACAGCCTGACAGATGAGATCAACTTCCTGAGAGCTCTCTATGATGCAGTAAGTCAAGTCTGCGTGTGTGTGTGTGTGTGTGTGTGTGTGTGTGTGTGTGTGTGTCTTCCTCTGTTTTTCTCCCTCTTCGAATCTGCCCCCATTCCTTTATTTTCTCCTGTGCAAACTGAGAGTGGGGCATTGGGAATGTCTGTAATTCTCACATCCATAGCTGACGTTGCCTCTTTCTGTTCTGTAGGAACTGTCTCAGATGCAAACTCACATCTCAGACACCTCTGTGGTCCTCTCCATGGACAATAACCGTAGTCTGGACCTGGACAGCATCATTGCTGAGGTCAAGGCCCAATATGAGGAGATTGCTCAGAGGAGCCGGGCAGAGGCTGAGTCTTGGTACCAGACAAAAGTGAGTATTAAGTTGGAAACTGATTAAGAATAATTGGGACCCACAATGAATTCATATACCTCCAATGTCATTAGAAGTTAGAGATCTACTAAGAAGAAACTGGGATCCTGTAATAGCAAATGGACCTTGCACTTGGTGTTATAGAATTATGTTATAGTCCAGGGATCAAGAGGAACCCGAGGTAGATGGAAAGTTGCCATAAATGATGTCCATGCTCTTTTAGCTTGAGCTGTACTCAAAACACTGGTCCTCATGAGATTGCACAGAACATGTTCAGTCCCCAAGAGAACTATGTAGTCCTATTCTTCTGCAGCTTCTCTTGAGGGAAGGCCATTACACCAATGATAGTTCATTGAAGGTGAATTTGCTTTCACATGCAAAACTCACATAAATGCTCTCTCTTCAACTGATCTTCAGTATGAGGAGCTGCAGGTGACAGCTGGCAGACACGGGGATGACCTGCGCAACACCAAGCAGGAGATCGCTGAGATCAACCGCATGATCCAGAGGCTGAGATCTGAAATCGACCACGTCAAGAAGCAGGTAGGATAAACAGAAAAATTCAGAGGTTGCTGTCTATTATTTCTGGTCTTCTAGATTCTTGCTCACTAGGAACAAAGGTCTTGGGCTCACCCTCTCAAGAGAACCACACTTCAAGTTTGTTTTTCTTTCTCTCTCTGCCCAGTGTGCCAACCTGCAGGCTGCCATTGCTGAGGCTGAACAGCGAGGGGAGATGGCCCTCAAGGATGCCAGGGGTAAGCTGGAGGGGCTGGAGGATGCCCTGCAGAAGGCCAAACAGGACATGGCCAGGCTGTTGAAGGAGTACCAGGAGCTCATGAATGTCAAGCTGGCCCTTGATGTGGAGATCGCCACCTACAGGAAGCTTCTGGAAGGAGAGGAGTGCAGGTGAGTATTCACCCCTCCTCCAGCCCCTGAGGACACCTCCAAGATAAGGCATCTGAGCACAAGATGAGGGAGCACTAGCTGTGGCCACAATGGCTCCATTCAGGAACCCTCTGCCGGCGATTCTCTGTGAACCGTCACCAGACTGAGGGTTCCCACAGGGACTGAGGTGATGGCTCCCTGGTTCTCACCTGCTCTGTTCCTCTTCCAGGCTGAATGGTGAAGGCGTTGGACCAGTCAACATCTGTAAGTACTCTGCTGGCCACCTCCCCTTGCCCTGCCTTGTGCCTGGCTCACCGGACACAGTGGCTCACGGTGTCCCTTGTACCCTTCCCTCCTCCACAGCTGTGGTGCAGTCCACCATGTCCAGCGGCTATGGCAGCTCAGGTGGTGCCAGCAGCAGCCTGGGCCTGGGAGGAGGCAGCAGCTACTCCTACAGCAGCAGCCATGGCCTTGGAGGTGGCTTCAGTTCTGGCAGTGGCAGGGGCATCAGCGGTGGCCTCAGCTCCTCTGGTGGCAGCTCTTCCACCATCAAGTACACCAGCACCTCCTCCAGCAGGAAGAGCTACAGGCACTGAAGTCCCTGCCACCAGAGCTGGTCCCTGATCCCCAGACCCCCTGGCTGCAGAGCCCTGTGCTCAGGGGCTGTCCCTGCTGGTCTCCCACCTCTGCTCTCTGGTTTGGGCTGGGGAGCTGAGTCCTTGTTGCTCCTCTGTCTGTCTCTGCTGGGTCCCCATGACTCATCTTTTGATTGTCATCTTCTGACTTCACATCACAGTTTACTAACATTTGGTGCTTCAAGTTGTATTTAGGTTTCCAGGCTCCTGCCTCCCTGGCTCTGTCTCTGATGCTGCTTGTGAAATGGTGTCCTTGTCCCTTTCATTCATTCTGGAAACCATTGTCTGGGTCCTACTCAACAAAACCAGAGCTTTCCTTAAATTTCCAGTGGCCTGAGAAAAGCCCAACTTCAATGTCATGAAGCTCTCTGGCAGTACCTGTGATAGCCTAAGTCAACATTCCTGTGATGTATGGAGTCTGTGCTCATGTGACCTCTCCTCTGCTCTTTGCTTTCTTGAAATTGCTAAATAAAGCACGTTTATAACATAATGACTTCCTCCAAGTGTATCTTTTGTAGCAAATTGTTTTATACAGAGAGTCTGCAACTTTGAAGAAAAGGCCCTTAAAGTTACCTTTATTGCTCATTTTCCACATATGAGAGGGGACATGTTGCATTTGTCTTTCTGAGTTTGGGTTGCCTCACCCAAAATGATCGCTGCAAAGACCTCTGTGTCAGAATGTATTGTTTAGATTAAACTCGCCATATTCTAGAAAGCACAAAACACCAAATTTCATACAAGAATAAATCAATAATCAGGATACCTAAAACCCTATTAAACAAATAGAATCACTAATATATATGCTTGAAAAGGAGGATTACTACAGCAGCTCAGAAACTTCTTCTGTGTGACTTCTGTGTAAGAAGAGTCAGGGCAAAAAGGACAGGCTTTATCCTCAAGGGAATACAAAGAGGAAGAGCATGGGGACTTCATGAGAGATAACAGGATCCTGATAAGTGTGGCCAACAGGAAGACAACTCCAAAGTAAAGTAGAAAACAGTGCAGGGCTCCAGCCTTGGCTCCCTGGACAGGAGGAGCCAAACCCACAAGCACAGGGGAAGCCAGGTAGCTATGGAAAAACTGACTGGCAGATTTAACCACAGGGCAAGCCCATGGTTCTCACAAGTCCCATCAGGGGACCCAGTGTGACAGACACTCCTCCACATGTCTGGCAGGCTTTGAAGAAGAAATCCATTTTGCCTCTTGTACTGGCTGGTTTTGTGTGCCAACTTGACACAAGCTAGAGTCATCAGAGAGGAAGGAGCCTCAGTTGAGGAAATGCCTCCCTGAGATCCAGTTATAAGGTATTTTCTTAATTAGTGATTGATGGGGGAGGGTCAGGCCATAGTGGGTGGTGCCATCCTTGAGCTGATGGTTCTATAAGAAAGCAGGCTGAGCAAGCCATATAAAGCAAGTCAGTAAGCATCACCCCTCCATAGCCTCTGTATCAGCTCTTGCCTCCAGGATCCTGCCCTGTTTGAGTTCCTATCTTGACTTCCTTCACTGATGAACAGCAATGTGGAAGTGTAAGCTGAATAAACTTTCCTCCCCAGCTTTCTTTTTGGTCATGTTGCTTCTTTGCAGCAATAGAAACCTTAACTAAGACACCATTCCCCACTTCTCAGAGTGCTGGAGCTAGGCATTGTCTTAAGATGGCAGCTATTGTTTGCAAGTCAGCTATTGTCAGGACCTGAAAGCAAAGGACATCCAAACACCCTCCTACCAAGAGGAGACAATGAGAGGCACTTGTTCAGAGGAGGAGACTTAGTCAAGGACCCACTGAGAAATGCAAGCATCAGGGAGTCCTGTTTTGAAGGGTGTGGTAGTCAATGGCTTCTTTTCCACTGTGAAAAAGCAAACCTGTCACCTGAGGATGAACTCCAGAGCCCAAAGCCAGCACACTGCATAAGAATATCAGCAATGAAGCCATGGTCAAGGAAATACTACATGCAGATAGCAAAAAAGACATGAATCAGCATGGCCACACTGCTCAGGAATGTGTGAACACATTCAACAGCCCAAACTTAAGCATCTGTGGAGTGTAGGAGAGAGCTGAGATTAAAAACTGAAGGCATAAACAATGATGGAATGAAATACGAGACACTTAGAATCCCAAATAAATACACCTAGACGAGAACATTTTCAAGTTGCATTCTAATTAAAAACTTCCATGGCTATGGAACAAAAACACAATATTAAAATATCTGAGAGGAAAATCACTCACCTACAGAAGCAAACTTATTAGAATAACATCATATTTTTATTAAAACTCTAAAATTCAGGAAAGCATGTAATTGTATGTATACATCCACACCATATATACACATATGTACATATGATTTGCATTTTATGTGTATATACTCGCATTTTATATATGCATATATGCAGTTTAATACATGCACATTTTTTTTTTGAACTAGGTTCTCTATGTATGCCAGGCTAACCTGGAAATTGTTATGTAACAGGATGTCCTTGAACTGGATCCTGATCCTCCTGCCTTTCCTCCAAGTGCTAGAATTATAGGCTGTGTACCACTGTGCATGGCTAGAATGTTTTATGAAATTCCTGAAAGTAAATAACTACCAACCCTAGTTACTATATCCTGAAAAGTTAGCTTTCCCAGATGGATGGAGAAATAAAGGCATTCTGAGATAAACAAAACCTAAAACAGTTCATAACCCTTAAGCCAACATCCATGAGGACACTTAAAGGAATTTCACACAAGAGAAGTAAGGCAACCACAAACGTAAGAGCCGAGAAAATAATCAATCTCACGAGAGGAAACATGAACATAAGAGGAAAAGAGAAGAATCAAACATGTTCATCTCAGTAAGTCAGCACGCCCTCAAAATGAGTAACAAGTTTTAAAAAACAAACAGTACTGAGTCAATGAGGAAAGTAACAGCAAATACCTGGAGTGAGTAATTGTGTCTCAGTACCGACCCTAATTATAAATTGTTGTAACTCTCCGATTACAAGATGCAGAGTAGTTGATTTTAAAAACTAGGGCTTAGAGAGATGCCTCAGTGGCTAAAAATGCACACTGCTCTTGCAGGACAGAAGTTCAGGTCCCAGCACGCACGCTGGGCCCCCACTAGCACTGCGCTCACACTCACACTCACAGACCAGTCACACACATGAATTTCATGAAAAATAAATATTACAGAGAGATTGCATCCCACCCTAGTAAGAACGACTGTCATCAAGAAAGTAAACACCAACAGTGCAGGGAAGGGGAGCCCGTCAGTCCTGCTAATAGTGCAGCCACTGTGTCATCAGTGTGGATATTCCTCAGAAAACTGGAAATGGTCCCAGCCTATGTCCCAGGCACACACACCAAATTATGTAAGTCAGCGTATCAGAGACACCTGCACACCCATCTTTATTCATGAACTCAGTCTAGATGTCCATCAGCTGATGAAGATGGATGAAGAAAATCTGGCACATATACTGTGGGGTTGTAGTCATAAGGAAATAAGTTATAACATTTGGTAAGAGAACAGACGAACTTGAGTGCATTATGAGAAGTGAAATAAGCCAGACTCAGAAAGACAATTATGTGCCCGCTTCGGCAGCACATATACTAAAATTGGAATGATACAGAGAAGATTAGCATGGCCCCTGCGCAAGGATGACACGCAAATTTGTGAAGCGTTCCATTAAAAAAAAAAAAAGAAAGACAATTATTGTGTGGTTTCTTGCATATGAGGAATGCACACATACATACATGCATGAGCATGTGTGTGTGGGAACATGTGTTTGTATGAGATAGAGACAGAGAGAGAGATAGAGAGAGACAGAGAGAGACAGAGAGAGATACAAAATGGAAATGAAGGAGGGAAAGATCTGAAGGTAGAGACAGGACAATGAGAGGGTCCTTCTCAACCCAGCCCCATTTCAAAAAGTCAGTTCACAATACCTAGAAACACATTTTACCTGAAGCCCTCAGCCACACCCAGCAGGATCCCAGAAGAATTCCTTAACAGGCAACACACAACCACCACACCCTCCTAAGAACTAGAGAGGGCAACAGAAACCAAGGAACAATACACCCACCCAACAAAGGCAAGACCAGATATCGGCACCTTGAATTGCAATCATCATAAACCAAGATGCCTAGATGCCAGCACAAAAACCCAATCAACAGCAGCCATGACAATGTGTCTCCACCACAGCCAGGCATCCAAACACAGCAGACCCTGGCAACGGGAGCATAGCTGAAGTACGGAACAAAGACCTAAAAACAGCCTTTATGGATATGACAGAGATCCCAGATAGGAAATGGACTGATCCCTTAAAAATCCTACAAAAACACAAACAAATGGGGGAAGGAAAAGAAGAAAACAGTTCAAGACCTGAAAGTGGGAATAGAATCAAGAGAGAAAACCAAACTGAGGGAAATCTAGAAGTGAAAAATTATGGAAATCAGACAGTAAACTCAGAGGCAAGCCTCACCAGCAGAATACAAATATGGAAGAGGGAACTTCAGAAACTGAAGATGTGGTAGAAGAAATGGATATCTTGATGAAAAGAAATGTTAAATCTTAAAATATCATGGCACAAAACATTCAGGAAATCTGGGACACGATGAAAAGACAAAACCTGTGAATAATAAGAACAGAGGAAGGAGAAGATACCCAGATCGAAGGCATAGAAAACATTTCAAAAAATCATAGAAGGAAATTTCCCTAAACCGAAGAAGATGCCTTCGACAAGAAGTATACAGAACACCAAGTAGAATGGATTAGAAAAGAAATTCCTCTCAGCCTATAATAACCAAAACACTAAACATAAAGAACAAAAAAGAATATAAAAGCTGCAAGGAGAAAAGACCAGATAACATAGGAAGGCAGACCTGTGAGAATAGCATCTGACTTCTCAATGGAGACTCTAAAAGCCAGAATGGCCTGGACAGATGTTCTACAACTCTAAGAGACAACAGATGCCAGCCAGCACTATTAGACCCAGTAAATTTCTAATCACGATAGGTGGAAAAATAAGACACATTACGATAAAACCAAACTTAATCAATATCTATCTATAAACGCAGCACTACAGAACGCACTGAAAGGTAAACTCCAACCTCAAGAGGTTAAACACATGCAAGAAAACACAAGGAATAAGTAATCCCAGAGCAGCAAATCAAGAGAGAGGACACACAAACACACACACACACACACACACACACACACACACACACACACCACAAATAACACACACAGCCAAATAACATGAATTAAAAAAGTCACTGCTCACTGATAACTCTCAACATCAATTCCCCAATAAAAAAGGCACAGAATGGATGTGAAAAACAGGCTCCATCCTTCTGCTGCATCCAAGAAACACACTTTAATATCAACAACAGACATCACCTCAGGGTACAGAGATAGAAAAAGATATTCCAGGCAAACAGACACAAGAAACAAGCTGATATAGCCATTTTGATACATTACAAAATAGATTTCAAACCAAACCTGATCAGAGGAGATAAGGAAGGGTACTGCATACTATCAAAGGAAAAATCCACTAGGAAACTGCAACTCTTCTTTCCCCAAGTATTGCATTTTATTCTGCCAGTGTGAATTTCCAGGTTAGGGCAGTTCACAGACAGGATGGAAAATGAGAGGTGTACAGGGTTGGGAAGCAGGGTGCATTTCGGAGAAACTTCTAACCAGTTCAAGGCTTCTTTTGGAAATAACAGAAACATCCTGTGATTAGATGCATGTTTGTCATTTAGTAACTCTTTGTACCCTTTAAAAAGGAGAATTCTAGACTATGTGCATGTTAATTTCCACTTTTAAAAAGCATTAAAGGGATGCCTAGCTAGAGGACAAGACCATCTGATAAGCTCACCCTCAGGACCCTGTATGAAGCCTGAGTCATAAACAGAATATGTAACCAGTCAGATTCTGAGTGAGGGGATGTTTGCATGGCTTCAGTGCTTTGTAGCACCTGGTCCCTCCCTTGGTGAACAAATCTCCTTGGTGGGCAGAGAGGTGACCATGACTCACCTCTGGGCACATGGCTAGGTAATGACATCAGCAAAGTGATAGTCTGAGCCTTCTGTTTCTATTTGGTAGAGGCTCTAAAATAATGTAGATGACTGGGGTTAATTCAAATTAGGATATGGCAGGACCTGCAGACATTTGGTATCATTATGCCTATCTGGACAAGATGGAGTCCGCAAGATCCTTAAAGAAGAATGGTAAAATATCCTAATTCCTCAGTCTGAGGATTAATGTTTCCTGGAGGCCTGCTAGAACATCTATGACTCCATCTGGAAACATTCTAAATTCTCTTTTGTTTTTCCAAGACAGGGTTTCTCTTTGTAGCCCAGGTTATCCTGGAACTCACCTGTAGGCCAGACTGGCCTCAAACTCACAGAGATCTACCTGCCTCTGCCTCCCAAGTGCTGGGATTAAAGGCATGTGCCACCACTGCCCTGCCCAGATTCTCATAATCTCTTGATAAATAGCCAAGCATTCCACATGAGCACCTGGCTGAGGTAGAGGTCCCCTGTGGGGCAAGGACGACCATCATAGCACCTTGTGTACTCATTCCAACATTAGCTCCAGTGAATTATTTGCCTGTTGATTTTGAACCAAGATCAAGATGCTTGCTAAAGAATGGTGGATACTCATCTCCCTCTTTTTCTCTCCTCTTTTTAAAAGCTTTAATTCTTATGGAAATAGCTTCTGACAAGGACATAGCATTTCTTAATATCTGTGTACCAAACACAGGGAACCCAAGTTTGTAAAAGAAACACTACTACAGCTGAAATCACACATTGATAGTGGGAGATTTTATGACCTGACTCTGGCCAAAAGACAGAAAAAACTAAATAGAGAAATGCTGGAGCTAACAGACATTATAAACCAAATGGACCTAAAATATTTACAGAACAAGTCATTCAAACACAAGAAAATGCACCTGTTTCTCAGTACCTCATAGAACTTTCTCCAAAACTGACAATATACTCAGGCACACAAACCAAGTCTCAACAGATTCAAGAAAATTGAAATAACCTCTGCATCATTTCTGGCCACCAGGGGTTAAAGTTGGATACCAACAATAGAAAGAATAGAAAGGTTACAAACTCACTGGATACTGAAATATTCACCGCTGAATTTAAAATGGATTAAGAAAGAAATTAAAGATTTCCAGCATTGAATGAAACTGAATACACAACATACCCAAACTTATGGGACACAATGAAGGCAGTTCTAAGAGGCAAGTTCATAGCACTAAGTGCCTACATAAAAAAGTTAGAGAGGTCTTAACAGCACACTGGAAAGCCCTAGGACAGAAAGAAGAAATCACACATCAAATGACAGGTAATGATCAAACTGAGGGCTGAAATCAATAAAATACAAACAATGCAAAGAATCATTGACATAAAGAGTTGGTTCTTTGAGAAAATGAATACAATTGACAAACCTTTATGCAAACTAACTAGAAGGCAGAGAGTGAATATCTCAACTAACAAAATTAACCATGAAAAGGCAGACAATAGACAGAGAGGAAATCCAGAGAATCTAAAGACTTATTTTTAAAAGCTGTACTCCACCAATTTGGAAAATCTAAGAAATTGATAATTTTCTCAAGACATACCACTTCCAAAAATTTAATTAAGATCTCATAAGCCATTTAAACAGACCTATAAATTCAGTGAAATAGAAGCAGTCATTAAAAATCTCCTAACCTTGCCGGGTGGTGGTGGCTCATGCCTTTAATCCCAGCACCCGGGAAGCAGAAGCAGGTGGATCTCTGTGAGTTCAAGGCCAGCCTGGTCTACAAAGTGAGTTCCAGGACAGGCTCCAAAACTACACAGAGAAACCCTGCCTTGGAACCCCCCCCAAAAAAAAAGAAAGAAAGAAAGAAAAAGGAAAAAAGGTCTCCCAACAAAAACAAAGGCCAGGGCCTGAGGAGGTTTGGAGCAGAATTCTATCAGACTTTCAACTTTTAACCATACTCCTCAAATTATTCTATGAGATAGAAACAGAAGAAACATTTCCCAATTCATTTATGAGGCCACAGTTACCCTGATACCCAGACCACAGAAAAATCAAACAAAAAGAGAATATCAGACCAATTTCCCTTAGGAACATAGATGTAAAAATTCTCATAAAGTACTTATAAATTGAATTGAAAACCACATCAAAAAGATCATCCATCATGATCAAGTGAGCTTCATCCAAGACATGGAGAGCTGGTTCAACATCTGTAAATAGATGTATGAAATCTACCATAAAAACAAACAAAAAGTCAAAAACTACAAGATCATGTCATTAGATACAGAAAAGACCTTTGACAAAAATCTACCACCCTTAGCCGGGCGGTGGTGGCGCACGCCTTTAATCCCAGCACTCGGGAGGCAGAGCCAGGCGGATCTCTGTGAGTTCGAGGCCAGCCTGGACTACCAAGTGAGTTCCAGTAAAGGCGCAAAGCTACACAGAGAAACCCTGTCTCGAAAAACCAAAAAAAAAAAAAAAAAAAAAAAAAAAATCTACCACCCTTTTAAAATAAAAGTCCTGGAAATACTATTAATATAGGGAACATATATCAACATAATAAAGACAATTTACATCAAGCCCATAGCCAACATCAACTTAAATGAAGAGAAAATGAAAGCATTTCCACTAAAGTCAGAAACAAGACAAGGTTGTCCACTCTCTCCAGATCTACTCAATGCAGTACGTGAAGTCTTAGTTAGAGCAATAAGACAACTGAAGGAGATCAAGGAGATACAAATTGGAACAGAAGCAGTTAAAGTATCTCCATTTGCAGATGATATGACAGTATATATGAGTGACCCTAAAAGTCCACCTGGAAACTCCTACAACTGATAAACACTCTCAGCAAGTATTTGGATACAAGATGAACTCACAAATCAGTATCCTTCCTATATACAAATGACAAATTGACTGAGAAAGAAATAAGGGAAACAATACATTTCAAAATAGCCTCAAATAACATGAAATACATAAAACTTTAATCCAGCAAGTGAAAGATAAGAAGTTATGTAAACAGATGATTCTCTTCCACCTGACATTTCCCAAATAATCACTCAGAGGCTTAATATTACTTACAAATGCTCAGCTGGTAGCCTAGGCTTATCAATAACTAGCTTTTACACTTAATTAACCCATACTTCTTATCTATGTTTAGCCACGTGGCTTGGTACCTTTTCTCAGTGTGGCATTCTCATTTTGCTTCCTCTGTGTCTGGCTGGTGATTCCTGACTCCGCCCTTCCTTCTCCCAGAATTCTTATAGTCTGGTTGACCCATCTATATTTCCTGCCTGTCTACTGGCCAATCAGCATTTTATTAAACCAATTATAGTGACAAATCTTTACTGTGTACAAGAATATTTTCCTTCTGAATTTCTCCTTTTTTGTTTAATTAAAAAGGAAGGTTTTAAACTTAATATAGTAAAACAAAAAGTTATTAAGTAAGAATTATAGTAACACTATCCAATCCATTTGCATTTGAAAAAGTTAGAGAAAATACTTATTATCTATCATAATAATATCCAATCCATTTGTACTTGACAAAGTTAGAGAAAATATTTAATCATCCATCTTATCTTGGTGAGCCTAAGGTTTTATATCTAATTTATCTTTTATCATAACTAAAGAAAACTATAACTATAACTATCTAGTCTTCAGCTACATCAAAGACCCCAGAAGAGTGAAATGTTACCTAATGACAGGGACATCAGGCTGCCTGGACAGTCACTCAAAGTTCCTCTGCGACACTGGGCCATCCATCTTCAGCCTACAGGCCTGGCATATCTGACAGACTTATCTGTGAAGCAGGATCTTTGAAGGACTGTCCCACCTTGTCTCTGCAAAGTTTTTCAGTCACTTTCTTTTGTGCCCTGCTTGTCCAATATGTACAGCAAACTGTCAGCAGTTGAGGCAAAGACGCTTTGCCCACATGGCTAGCTTTTGCCATAAAGAAAACAAACTCCATATGGAGTTTCTTCTATGCCGGTCATCCACTTTGAAGTAATTGGTGCTGCTAGGAGCAGAGATGTTTCACTGTTGAGGAAAGCATAAGTTTCTTAAAACATTTTAAATGCCATATTCTGTAGGTCTTTGAGGTGTCTGAAGATTGTCTATTTATCTGAAATATATCTCTGTATGATTTTGAAAACATACCTGTAGCTAGAGTTTTCCTGCCTGGCCCACAGTGAGGACGAATCTCTATCACCTGCCAGTCCCACAGCCTCAGACCCGACCAAGTAAACACAGAGACTTATATTGGTTACAAACTGTATGGCCGTGGCAGGCTTCTTGCTAACTGTTCTTATAGCTTAAATTAATCCATTTCTATAAATCTATACCTTGCCACGTGGCTCGTGGCTTACTGGCATCTTCACATGCTGTTTGTCATGGTGGCGGCTGGCAGTTTCTCTCTGACTCAGCCTTCCACTTCCCAGCTTTATTCTCCTTGTCCCGCCTATACTTCCTGCCTCGCCAATGGCCAATCAGTGTTTTATTTATTGACCAATCAGCAACACATTTGCCATACAGAACATCCCACAGCACTTTCCCCCCTTTTTTTTTTCAAAAAGGAAGATTTTAAACTTAACAAAGTAAAATTACATATAATTTCGGAATTTGGGCGTAGCTTCTCTTACTACTTCCTGCTGGAGGGAGGCGCTGTATCTTATGGGGACACAAAGAAAATTTTAGGATTATGGAATAGTCCATGAGGCTGTATTGTCTGAGCCAGTTGCCTTCAAACCATTCTGGATGTTGGATCATCTGGGCCATGGTGTCATCGGAGACCTTTCAGGGGATCTTGGCTGGTCAAACCTGATGTATCTTTTTTTTTTGGGGGGGGGGTTTCAAGACAGGGTTTCTCTGTGTAGCTTTGCGCCTTTCCTGGGACTCACTTGGTAGCCCAGGCTGGCCTCGAACTCACAGAGATCCACCTGGCTCTGCCTCCCGAGTGCTGGGATTAAAGGCGTGCGCCACCACCGCCCGGCAAACCTGATGTATCTTAATCTTGAACAAATCCATAGCCTTTGGCTTTCTGTGGGAACAAAAGCAGAGTCTCCTTTCCAAAGCAACATATCCTTATATCCAAATTTTGAAGTCAATGTATCTTTAAAATATACATATTGGTTTAACTCAATATCTTTTATGATCAAATGTTTTTCTGCAGTTAAAAATCCCAAAGACAACACAATCCAGATTCTCTGTGCAATATTCATCTTCACGTGGCTTATTTTTTATATTAATTTTACTGTCTCTTTAAAGACTTTATTTTTAAAAACTATTTATTTCTTTATATAACTGTATATATTCCTTTTTCTCTCTCTTTCAAGCCTACATACATTTTTACACACATTGTAAACTATTACATCTGAATCTGTCTTATTGTGAATCTATTGCTTTAAACTGCAGCAGCTGTGGCTGCTGGATCCGCCCACTTCAGCTTCCCAACATGGCGGTGGTTTACCACCAGCTCTGGGACCTATCGTGGGTCCAGCAGCGTGTAGTCCAGAAACCTCTTTTTTTTGTTGTTGTTGTTTTTTTTGTTTTGTACTAGCAAAGGCTAAATCCATCACGCAGCTTAATGTGCCACTTGCAGAGGCCTCATTCCCGCCATACTGCAGGTCGAGCGTGCACGCCAGGAACCCGCCAGTAGCTCAAACCGGCAGCTGCCGCTCATTTGAGAGAGACAATTAGGAAGCTGTTTTTAGCTCAGTTTTAGAATCTTTTTTCTCAGTTTTTAGGTAGAAACTCTTGCCACCACGTTGGACGCCAAATGTAGATGTAACCAACCTTCTTATTAAATAAGAAACACAGAACCAATGCAAAGAAGAAAGCCAAGAGGTCAGAGCTAAGAGCTAAAACCTTACCCTTCCTCCTGCAGTGGTCCTACCTCTCCGAACTAGAACTACCCCTGTGTTAAAGTCTTTATATAGTGTTCCTGTTCTGCCTTCTCATTGGTTGTAAACCCAACCACATGATCGCCTCGTCAAGGCCTGTCTGTATAGGCCTCCAGGTTTTCCATGCTTGGTATTGAGATTAAAGGCATGTGTATCCAATAATGGCTGTATCCCTGAACACACAGAGACTTACCCAGCTCTACCTACCAAGTGCTGGGATTACAAGTGTATGCCACCACTGCCCTGCTTTCCTATGGCTTGCTAATAGCTCTGACCCCCGGGCAACTTTATTTATTAACATACAAATAACATTTTAATACAAATAAAATATCACCATATTTCCCCTTTTCTATTTTAATAAAAAGGAAAAAAGAAAAAGCTTATAACTAACATAAGAAAAACTATATACAAAAGTACAATAACTATATACAATATATACAAGTAATAAATATCTAAACAATGTCTAGTTCATTTGTATTTGACAAATTCAGAAAAAATAATTCCATTATCTATTCTATTGTATCTAATTCACTTTCTATCCTAATTAATCGTCAACTATAACTAACTAATCTTCAACTCCCTCAGAGACCCAAGAAGGAAATAGTATTAGCTAACAAAAAAATAAAAACAGGAAGTATATGCAAGCAACTTCCAAAAAATTGTGAGTTGACAGAAACAGCCAGCTGTCTGGACAGTCACCTGAGGTTTCTCCGCAGTCCTTGGGCATCATTTTCAGCCTATAGGCTTAGCGTATCTGACAGACTCATTTGTGAAGTAGGATGTACACAAGGTCAACAGTTCAACCTCACATTGGGTGAGAGCAGTCTATATACCAGAAATACCTGAATTCCACTAGTGTCATGTCATGATTCAGGATTTTAAATTCTGGAAATTATTGATGTTTTTTGAATTCAGCTGTCCATTCTTGTTGGCTATGTGTGTATGTGGCTTCATTTCAGCATCCCATTCTTCTCCACATGCCTCTATTAAATGCCATTCTTCTGTTGAGAGGTGTGAGCTTAATTACTCTTCAAGAATAATTGTTTCAACTACCTCCCCATTGCACATCAGAAGCCATCGGCCCACTGCCTGTTCAGCTGCCTTAGAAGAAAAGGGCACTATACCTTTCCCGGATTGCGAAGGCCACTTCAGGGATGGTGCCATATTGTCCTGGCCTCAGAAGATGCCTTTTGATAAAACCATAACCACACTTGTTTTGACAAGAATCAGTAGTCCTTTGTTTTGTGTCCTGTCTATCCTGTTTGTCAGCAGTTGATTCGAGGACACTTTGTTGTCTAGTGGCTAACTTTTGCTACAATGAAAGTTAACTCCAATTGCAGTTTTTTCAATGCCCATATTTTCTCTGAAGTAGATTGGTACTGTCAGGAGCTGACATGTCTCATAGTCATAACAAAAAAGAAAAATTTTCTAATTTATTAAAACATTTTAAATGCCATATTCTGTAGATCTCTGAAGGGTTTGAAGATAACCTGTCTATCTAAAATATATCTACTCAATCTTGAAAACATACCTAATATAACTACAAGTTCTATTATAATGTCTAACTACTAACTTTCATTTCTTTATATCCTAATAGTTGGTAATAACAACATTCAAGGATCAGAAAATTGTATTACATTGTTAAATGAACGGTACAATTAGAAATATACATATAGCATTTTCTAATAATATCAATTTCAATATATATAATTTGTATACAATATAAAACAATCCAATCCAATGTAAAGTATTTACATTTTTCTTTTCTTTCTTTCTTTCTTTTTTTTTTTAAAAATAAGAACCTTAAATCTAATCTCCTTTGCTTAGCCCTTTTCCTCACCCTTGACAACAACTTGTAACCAACCCCCCTAGTCAATGAAAATTATCCCAGACCCAAAACCCATTAAAAGACCAAAAAAAAAACAACCCACCCACCCCACACCACCTCTTTGGGAATGTGGGCGTCGTATTCTTGAAATTGCTTCTTGCTGGGTATGGGCGAAGGTATCTTTATCCTGAAAAGAAAAATTTTAGGTTAATTGTCAAATTCTAGGAAAGGTAACTATATCCTTCGTTATCCAGTCTGTATATAATGCCAAAGTTCAGGGTTTATCTCAAATCCTTATTCAAGTAGTCTTTGAGACTGGATCATCTCAGCTAGCTCTCTCAAAATTGCTCTGAACACTTTGTAGTTCAAAGCTGATCTGTAGATGATGTTTGTCAGCTTAGTGATGTTATTATTGTCCATGTGGAATTGTTGTTGTTGTGGGGCCCCATCTTCTTCCTGGAGACTTCAGTTGATGTTAGGCCTGCAAAAAACTGATAAGAGACTCGAACACAAAAACTATATATACGGCTTTTTAGAATTAGTTAGTACTCTATATGACCATTTATATCTTAACAAAGTTTAAAATGTATATATATATATATAAATCTTGTAAATTTTGATATAAAATTCATACTTTAAGAAAAGTTTAAAGAATCAGAATAGAATCAAAGAGTTGAGATTAGTAATAGAATAGTCCCTTAATTAATTTGGCTTTTCTCCTGTCCCATAGCAGAAGATGGCTCTTTTCTTCTGGCATGATACAGGGAGTTTGCATTTTCCATTTAACAACATGCTTGAGTTTAAAGAAGGAGAGAGCCATTCTCCAACTCCAAAGTCAGCTTTAAATTTTAATTGAACTGGGACTATTAGAAGTTAAATAGTGTTAAATCTTTAAAGAAAAGCAGAAACAAACATTTAGGAAGACATAAAATTTTTTAGATAACATACCCATACACCATTTCACTCTGTTTCTTAGGATAGATGATTTGTCCCTTTTCTTCAGTTGTCTCATTTGTCCAGTGTTCTTCAAATTTCTTAACCTTCATTTTCCTAAAAAACAAAAACAAAAACCTTTCTCCAAGGTTTTTTTTTGGATGTTCCTTTTTGGCAAGTTATTATCTGATTAAATGAAAAGGCATATGTTACTGGTGTAAGTTAGTTTAAATTGGATGTTCATGATAGTTGATGAACTATCACCTCCTCTAATTAAGAGGTCTCTCTTGTTCAAATCGAACCCTTATCAATTTTGATGGTACCCACAGCTTATCTTCTCCCGTAGAAATAAAAGCAAAACCTCGTCCCCAATGTAACACATATCCTGGTTTTCATTCTGAGGTCAGCACATCCTTAAAGTATGTAAGTTGATTTAATTCTGTAGTTTTTTCTATTATCCAATGTCTCTCTGCAGCTGTTGTTCCTTTCTCATTGGCATTGAGAAAATTCAAAGTTAATAGAGCATTATGTAGTCTATTTCTGGGGGGTTTTGTTACTCTTTTTTGTTTATTTAGCATATCCTTTAGAGTTCTGTTTGATCTTTCTATAACTACTTGACCTGTAGGATTATGTGGTATACCTGTAATATGGTTTATATTATAATAAGCAAAAAACTGTTTCATTTTAACAGAGACACATGATGGAGCATTATCAGTTTTGATTTGTGCAGGTATACCCATAATGGCCATAACTTCTAGCAAATGAGTGATTACAGAATCAGCTTTTTCAGAACTCAAAGCAGTTGCCCATTGAAATCCTGAATAAGTATCGATAGTGTGGTGTACATATTTCAATTTTCCAAATTCTGCAAAGTGAAACACGTCCATCTGCCAGATTTCATTCCTCTGAGTACCCTTTGGGTTACATCCTGCTGGTAATGGTGTTTGATTGTAGAAGGAACAAGTAGGACATTTCTTTACTATTTCTTTGGCTTGTTGCCAGGTTATGGAAAAATCCTTTTTTAAACCTTTACTATTGACATGATGTTTTTTATGAAATTCTGAGGCCTCCAGCACATTTCCTATCAATAATTTATCAATCTCATCATTGCCTTGTGCTAGAGGGCCTAGCAGACCAGTATGAGATCGGATGTGAGTTATATATAAAGGATGACTCCTTTTTCTGATTGTATCTTGTAATTGAATAAATAATGAAGTTAATTCTGAAGCATCGTGAATAAATTCTGCAGTCTCAATATGTAATACTACTCTTTCAGCATACTGAGAGTCAGTTACTACATTGAGAGGTTCTGAAAAATCCATTAATACCAACAGAATAGCATACAATTCTGATTTTTGAACTGAATTATAAGGACTTTGAACCACTTTACTTAAATTTTCTGATTTGTAACCTGCCTTTCCTTGTTTGTTGGCATCTGTATAAAATGTACGAACTCCAGATATGGGTTTTTTCCTCACAATTCGAGGCAAGATCCAATCAGCTTTCTTTATAAGATCAATTCTACTGCTTTTGGGGTATTTGCTGTTAATTTCTCCCAAAAAATTACTACAAGCTTTTTGCCAAGCTTCATTTTCTATCCATAATTTTTCAATATCCTCCTTAGTTAAAGGTACAACAATTTCTGCTGGGTTTATTCCTGCTAATTGACGAAGTCTCAATTTTCCTTTCCAAACCAAGTCAGAGATTTTTTCCAAATAAGTTTTAAATTTTTTATTTGGTTTATTTGGTAAAAATATCCATTCCAATATAATATCTTCCCTTTGCATTAATATTCCTGTAGGAGAATGCCTAGAAGGTAAAATAACCAAAATGCAATCCAGCTTTGGATCAATACGATCTACGTGCCCTTCATATACTTTCTTTTCTACCAAGGCCAATTCTTTCTCAGCTTCAGGTGATAATTCTCTTGGACTATTCAAGTCCTTATCACCTTCTAAGGTTTTAAACAAATTATTCAGTTCATCATTTTTTACCCCAACAATAGTTCTTAGATGAGAAATGTCTCCAAATAATCTTTGAAAGTCATTAAGAGTCTGTCTCTCTTAATTTGCACCTTTTGAGGTCTAATTTTTTGAAGTTCTATTTTATATCCTAAATAATTAATAGAATCTCCTCTTTGTATCTTTTCAGGAGCAAATTGTAATCCCCAGCAAGGCAAAATTTTCTTTACTTCCTCAAACATTCTTTCTAAAGTATCTGCATTTGAGTCAGCTAATAAAATATCATCCATATAATGATAAATTATAGATTTAGGAAATTTTTTACGTACCACTTCTAATGGCTGTTTTATAAAATATTGGCACAAAGTTGGGCTATTCAACATTTCCTGTGGGAGAACCTTCCACTGAAATTTTTTAACCAGTTGAGAATTATTATAAGCAGGCACTATGAAAGTAAATCTTTCTCTGTCTTTTTCTTGTAACGGTATTAAAAAGAAACAGTCTTTTAAATCAATAACTATGAGAGGCCATCCTTTTGGTAACAGAATAGGCAAAGGAATTCCAGATTGTAAAGAGCCCATTGGCTGAATTACTTTGTTAATTGCTCTAAGGTCTGTTACCATTCTCCATTTACCAGATTTCTTTTTAATAACAAATACAGGCGAATTCCAAGGGCTGGTTGATTCTTCAATATGATGAGCATTTAACTGTTCTTCCACCAGCTCTATAAAGCCTGGAGTTTCTCTGTTGTTAAAGGCCATTGCTGAACCCATACAGGCTTGTCTGTTGACCATTTTAAAGGTAGAGCTGTTGGTGTTTTTGGAAAATTATCAGTTGTTGTGCCCTGTTCTTGTATGACATGGATGGCTGGTGAGCACTCATTAGAATAATATCTTTTAATATTTCTCTCAGAAACATGTACTAATTTATGATTTGTTTCTGAGATTGGAGGGATATTAATCTGAGTATTCCATTGTTGTAACAAATCTCGACCCCACAGGTTCATAGCTATGTTAGCCATATATGGTTTTAATTTTCCTTTCTGTCCTTCTGGACCTATACATTCAAGCCATCTTGCACTTTGTTTCACTTGAGATAATGTCCCAATTCCTAACAGTTGAACGTTTACCTCCTGAAGAGGCCAAGTTGGATGCCAAAATTCTGGTGCAATTATGGTAATGTCAGCACCTGTGTCTACCAGACCAGACAACAAAACACCATTTATCTTTATTGTTAGTTTTGGTCTTTGTTCATTAATAGAAGTTTGCCAAAAAATTTTCTTTATGTTTTTTCCTGAATTTCCTATTTTCTCTGTTTCATCATCTCGACTAACATGATTTATTCCAATAGACATTTGGTTACTTAGTTGCTTTGAGTAGGGGTTTCCTCTACAACTGCAGGAAAGGTTTGAACTGCATTTACTGTGGGGGCCTGCCTGAGGCCCCTCTGGGAGTTTCCCGAAGCTGGAGGCAGAGGATTACCCTGTCTGTCCCTTGTTGATCTACATTCGTTGGTCCAGTGTTTTCCCTTTCTTAAAACATTTAAATGCCATATTCTGTAGGTCTTTGAGGCATCTGAAGATTGTCTATCTATCTGAAATATATCTCTGTATGATTTTGAAAACATATCTAACATGACTATAACTTTGCTATTATAGATGACTATTAATCCATATTTCTTAACTATGTATTACGTTTTTAGATGAGCTGCATAAACATAATACCCTAAATAAGAGTAGAAGATGTAGTCAGGATTTTTCCTGTGTCCCACCAGTCCTGCAGCCGCTCAGTCCCAAGTAAACACACAGAGGCTTATAGTAACTACAAACTTTATGGCCTATGGCTCAGGCTTCTTGCTAACTAGAACTTTCATCTTAAATTAACCAATTTCTATTCATCTATATGTTGCCATGTGGCCTCAGTGTTACTGGTCTGCTAGAATCTTGTTGCTCCTTGGGTGGCAGACTGGCATCTCTCTTGACTCCACCCTTCTTCATCTCTGTCTTTAGTTTGAATGTACCACTTAACCTTATTCTGCCTTGCCATTCACCAAACAGTTTTATTTATCAACCAATGAGAGCAACACATATTCACAGCATACAGAAAGATATCCCACAGCAAGAAATATACATATATTTAAATAAAATTGATCTTAAATTTGTAGCAATAAACCAAAACCCATACCAATGTAAAATATTTAAAATCAATAGTTGTTTTTTGAATTAAAGTAGAGTCAATAATCCATACTTTTATTCTATCATTTCTATATCTTATCCTCCTTTCTTCTTTAGGAAGAGATTGTCTATAACCAATAACAATTCATAACCAACCCACTAAACAAAGACAAGCATTCATAATCTATTTTTAGGAATGTGAGTATAGTTCTTGAGACAGTTTCCTTTTATTGGTGACATTTGTAATTTTGGGGGGAACCAGGAAAAATGTAGGAGTATGGTCAAGTCCTGGACTGGAAGAGTCTGTGGTGATGGATCATCTCAGCAAGCAGCCTTGAAGCTGTACTGGATGCAGAACTCAGAGGAAACTGCAGCAGGGGTGCTCTGAAACACTGAATCATCTGGGCCATCTTGGTCATCTGTTCCCATTGGAAATTTTTCAGGGGGTCTTCCTTAATCAAATCTGATTTTTCTTAATGAATCCACAACTTTTCATTTCCTCTGGAAATAGAAGCATAACCTCTTCTCCAAAGTAACATATCTTTGTAATTAAATTTTGAAGTCAAGCAAGGCATTTTCAAAATATATAGGTTGGATTAATCCAACAATGTTTATAATCAAATGTCTCTTAGCAGCTGCTGCTCCTTTCTCAGCTGTCAAACAATTCAAAGACAACACAATAACATACAGTAGCCAGACTCTCTGTGTATATTCCATCTTTATGTGGCCTTCTTTACATTACTCTACTTCCTTTTAAGGACTTTATTTTATTATTTTAAAACTACATACTTCTTTTTTTATGACAGTCTATACCTTCTCTTTACTCTCCCAAGAGAGTATATCTTTAAACACAATGTAAACCCGTTAGAGTTTTTTTCCTTTTTTGTCTGCATCTGTCTTTACTGCATATCTCTATCTTTTACTGACCACATGAGCATTTAATCTGCTAAGCAGGCATGGCAAGGAGTAAAACAGCTGGTTCCACCTCATTCCATGGCTTCCTGAGAGTATATTTCATGGTGGAGGCCCTGGTGAGAGCCATGTGAATTGCCCCAATTTTGGGAAGCAGTATTAAGTAGCATGCAGCTATGTTCTTAATCCCATGGCTGTGCAGTGGCTGGTAGAAGCCTGTTTCTATAGCAGCCTGTCAGAGACTGCAAGAGTCCACCATGTTCAGCTGAGGCCCACTGCAGCCCAAAATGAGAGACATGAACTAGGAAGCTGCTCCATTTTAGAACCATTTTTTGTTTGTTGTTTTTTAAGCTCTCTCATGTTTTATGTGGAGATTCTTGACAAATGTCTGGGCACCAAATATAAGCAGAAGTTTCTCTCCTGGTTGTCTACTCCCAAATACCTGGCAGCCACTTCTTAAATAATAGACTTTGAGATTACTTGTGGTGATATTGTGTTCCCCAATATATTGTGCACCCTAATAATCTTATCTGGGGTCAGGAAACATAACAGTCACTAGATATAGAGGCCAGAAAATGGTGGCACACACATCTTTAATCCTAGCATTCTGGAGGCAGTGATCCATCTGAATCTCTATGAGTTCAAAGCCACACTGGAAACAGCTAGGCATGGTGACACATGCCTTTAATCCTAGGAAGTGATGGCAGGAAGCAGAAAGATATAGAAGGTATGAGGACCAGGAACTAGAGTCTGGTTAAGCCTTCAGGCTTTTAGCAGCAGTTCAGCTGAGATTCATTCCAGATGAGGACTTAGAGGCTTCCAGTTTGAGGAAACAGGATCAGATGAGAAGCTGGCAAGGTAAGGTTAGCTGTGGCCTGTTCTGTCTCTCTAATCTTTCAGTGTTCACCCCAATACCTGGCTCCAGGTTTGTTTTATTAATAAGACGTTTTAAGATTCATATTACAATTGCTTATAAATGCTTGGCCAATAGCTCAGGCTTATTACTGACTAGCTCTTACACTTAAATTAACCCATACTTCTTACCTATGTTTAGCCACGTGGCTTGGTACCTTTTGTCAGTGAGGCATTCTCATCTTGCTTCCTCTGTGTCTTTCTTGCAACTCTTGACTCCATCCACCCTCTTCCCAGAATTCTAGTCTGTCACCCACCAATAATTCTTCCCTGGCTACTGGCCAATCAACATTTTATTAAACCAATTCGAGTGACAAATCTTTAGGGTCTACCAGAGCATTATCCCACTGCAAAGTTGTATGATAAGAAGTTTAAAATGTGAAGAAGATAACAGGAAGATGGGAAGATCTCCCAAGCTCATGGGTCGGTAGGGTTAATAAAGTAAAAACGGCCATCCTACCAGGAGCGGCCTATAGAGTCAATACAATTCCATCAATATTCCAACACAGTTCTTCACAGGTTTTGACAGAAAACTTTCAGCTTCATATGGAAACAGAAAAAAACCCAGGATAGTTAAGAACAATTATGAAAACTACAAGAAATACTGGAGGCAGGCATCCCCATCCCTGAAAGGCTTGACTACATTCCACTGAGATTCATGACTTAAATAAAATCAGTTTACAGCAGACAGGGTGGACACTGAGGCCTGTTAAAGCACACACCAGCAGCAATCAAGGAGAAGGCAGCAGCTGGAACACTAAGAAGGAAGTTCATCTGGATCCTTAACAAAATGGTTATTAGGAGAGGGCTGGAGAGATTGCTCAGCAGGGAGGAGCACTGTCTGATCTTGTGCAGGCCTCGGGTTCAAGTGGCTCACAGCTCACAACCTTCTGGTAACTCTACTTCTGGGGGAACTGACTCACTCTTCTGGCCTCCAGGGGAACCAGGCACACAGGCGGTTCACAGACATTCATTCAGGCAAAACACTAGCACACTTTTTTGTTTGTTTGTTTAGGATACTAGGAGAAAAAAGATCATGGGATGATGATAAATTCTGTTAAACTATTGAAGATCTACGACCTACATAAAACATGAATTAAATATATTTACAAATTTGAACAATCAAATTATTTAAAAAATTATGCTTGAAGAGTATTGGAAAATCAATAATATCTGTTATTATATTTAACTCTCTTACATATAAAACTAGTTTTGTGAATGCAAGTATGTGTAACATGCATGTGGCTGATGCCCTCAGAGGTAAGAAGAAGACATGGGATTCCCAGGAACTGGAGTTACAGATGGTTGTGACTGAGCATGTGGATGTTGGGAACTAAAGTTGGGTCCTCAGCAAGAGCAACTAATGTTTTTCAACAGTGAACCATCAGTTTTAATGTAAATATTATGTGTGTGTGTATATATATATATATATATATATATATATATATATATATATATTAACACAACGGTCATGTTCTACATATATACAAAACAGCCTATCTTTAGATATAATATGAATTACTTACTGAAGAAATCATATTTTTTGAGATCTGCTTTCAAATAGTATAGGGTTGGTGAGTGAACTGAATGGAAACATGAAAAACTAAGGCTGGCTGTGAGCTGTTTGGTGTAAACAGGTGACAGGGGTGTGGGACAACATGTGGTTGACTTCTCTACCTGTTTGAGATGGAATCTAAAGGAAAACAGGTCACAGTTCACATTCCTAAACGCTGAAGGTCAGTGACAGCCTCTCTGTAGGCATAAGAGGACAGTTGGTCTCCAGGATGTCCGTGGGAGAGAGGGGCAGGCAGGGAGGAGAGGGATCTCAGCACATTCATCAGGACCTGCAGAACTTTTGAGTCGGTGACTAAGTGATATACAGTGAATGAACAACTGATTTACTGTATGGATCAAGTCAAAACTGGAGGCAGAAGGATTTTCCCTGACTAAAGGAAGCCAAAACTGCAACCTCAGTATTTCATAACATTTTGAATAATCTAGGTGTGACCTAACTGTGTGTAAAGCCCTGCCCTTCCCACTCTGCAGCTCACCTTCAGGACCAAGCCCAGCCCATCTACACTATATATAAGCAGCTGCCCAGAGCCTGTCACCCTCATCTGCTCAGCTGTGCCCTGCAGTCTCTCCACTTCACAGACTTCTCATCTCCAGGAACCATGTCTACCAAATCCACCATCAGGAGTCAAACCAGCCACCGAGGCTTCAGTGCCGGCTCAGCCAGAGTCCCTGGGCTCAACCGCTCTGGCTTCAGCAGTGTGTCTGTGTGCCGCTCCCGAGGCAGTGGTGGCTCTGGGGCCATGTGTGGAGGAGCTGGCTTTGGCAGCAGGAGCCTCTATGGGGTGGGGAGTTCCAAGAGGATCTCCATCGGAGGGGGCAGCTGTGGCATTGGAGGAGGCTATGGTAGCCGAGTTGGAGGAGGCTTCGGCTTTGGAGGAGGAGTCGGCAGTGGCTTTGGATTCGGTGGTGGAGCTGGCTTTGGTGGTGGCTATGGGGGAGCTGGATTCCCCGTGTGCCCCCCTGGAGGCATCCAAGAGGTCACCATCAACCAGAGCCTCCTCACCCCTCTGAACCTGCAAATCGACCCCACCATCCAGAGGGTGAGGACTGAGGAGCGTGAGCAGATCAAGACCCTCAACAACAAGTTTGCCTCCTTCATCGACAAGGTGAGATGTGGTTCTTGCTAGAGGAGTCTACACAGGAGTAGACTCCAGTGAATGCCAAAGGCAGATGTGGAGGGAAGATACTTTAGTCTTTGCTCAAATATGGCCATTGTTTCTAGTTGACTCTGTCCTGGCTTGGTGCTCCTCTTTAGTTAGGCTGGCAGCTGGCAATCAGGGTCAGAGTTCCTCTCCTCCAGAGGTTGCCCCATAAGGGTGTCTGATTCCAGTAGGCTGATATGAGCTCACAAAGGAGGATTGTAATGAGGCAGAAGTCCAGTTTGGGAGCCATCCTAGGTTCATACAATGAGGTAAACCACACCCCAGTGAGCACTGCCTATACTGCCTGTGCCCTGCCTGAGAGCTCTGCCTTTCTTACGGGGATGATGTTGGAAGCTTCACTCTGGTTGCACCTGTAGACCCAGGGCCAGGGATTACACTGAAGGGGTCTAGACAGACAGCCTGAGAGGAGAGTCACACTAATAAAGGGGTCACTGAAGAATGAAACTCAAATACTTGTCACACTCTGCCCCTCCAGGTGAGGTTCCTAGAGCAACAGAACAAGGTCCTGGACACCAAGTGGACCCTGCTGCAGGAGCAGGGCACCAAGACTGTGAGGCAGAACCTGGAGCCATTGTTTGAACAGTACATCAGCAACCTCAGGAGGCAGCTGGACAACATCATTGGGGAGAGGGGCCGCCTGGACTCAGAGCTGAGGAGCATGCAGGATACAGTGGAGGACTACAAGAACAAGTGAGTTAACAAAAGAAGAACTCAGGTTGCCCAAGTTCATGGTAATGGAGGCATAATCTAGACCCGAATTCCATGAATTAAGGAAGCTCAGTCATAACGATGAAATGACAATTTATTGCCAAAGAGCAAGAGAATAAGACCCTGGAGGGTTGTAGGAGGCTAGGGGAGAGAAAAGGAATGATATTTAATAACAACAAAATCATCTTTGGCATGATTTGGATATATTGCATTTTTAGAAGCTGGGGTAGGGTCAAGGGCTGCCTGTGATGCCATCTACCCACTGACTACAATGTGTGGAACCCTCCCTCTTATAGATATGAAGATGAAATCAACAAGCGCACAGCAGCAGAGAATGAATTTGTGACCCTGAAGAAGGTGAGCTGACTAAGTCACAGGGATGGTTTCTCTGCTGATGGAGAAAAATGCTTTGCATGTCTGGTCCATTCCAGAGAATGGTTGCCAGGGAGATGGAGGAAAATAGGCTGGGCAAGAGAGTTAACCAGATTCCATGTTGTTGACTCTTTCCTCAGGATGTAGATGCTGCCTACATGAATAAGGTTGAACTGCAAGCCAAGACAGACAGCCTGACAGATGAGATCAACTTCCTGAGAGTTCTCTATGATGCAGTAAGTCACTTTACACTCTTTGTCTCTTTCTCTGTCTCTCTCTCTGTATCTCTGTCTGTCTGTGTGTGTGTGTGTGTGTGTGTGTGTGTGTGTGTGTGTCTTCCTCTATTTTTCTCCCTCTTCTAGTCTGCCCCATTTCCCTTTATTTTCTCCTGTGCAAAGTGCGAGTGGGGTGTTGGGAACATCTGTAAACCTCACATCCAAAGCTCACGTTGCCTCTTTCTGATCTGTAGGAACTGTCTCAGATGCAAACTCACATCTCAGACACCTCTGTGGTCCTCTCCATGGACAACAACCGTAGCCTGGACCTGGATAGCATCATTGCTGAGGTCAAGGCCCAATATGAGGAGATTGCTCAGAGGAGCCGGGCAGAGGCTGAGTCTTGGTACCAGACAAAAGTGAGTATTGAATGGAGGCTGATTAAGAATATCTGGGAACCAAAATGAATCTGTAAGTCTCGACATCATTCGAGGTTAGAGATCTACTGAGAAGAACCTGGGATCCGGCAATAGCAAATGGACCTTACAAGTGTTGCAGAGTTATGTTGTAGTCCAAGGATCAAAAGAAACCAGAGGTAGAATGAAAGTTGCCATAAATGGTGTCCATGCTCTCTTTGCTTCAGCTGTACTAAGAATACTGGTCCTCATGAGATTACATAGAACATTTTCAGTCCCCAAAGAACTATATAGGCTGTGTTCCCCTACAGCTTCTCTTGAGGAAAACCTATAACATCAATGATAGTGCATGGCACTCAAAGGTGAATTTGCTTTCATATACAAAACTCACATAAATGCTCTCTCTTCAATTGACCTTCAGTATGAGGAGCTGAGGGTCACAGCTGGCAGACACGGGGATGACCTGCGCAACACCAAGCAGGAGATCGCTGAGATCAACCGCATGATCCAGAGGCTGAGATCTGAAATCGACCACGTCAAGAAGCAGGTAGGATAAACAGAAAAATTCAGAAGTTGCTATCCATTATTTCTGGTCCTCTAGACTCTAGGAACAAAGATCTTGGGCTCACCCTCTCAAGAGAACCACACTTCAAGTTTGTTTTTCTTTCTCTCTCTGCCCAGTGTGCCAACCTGCAGGCTGCCATTGCTGAGGCTGAACAGCGAGGGGAGATGGCCCTCAAGGATGCCAGGGGCAAGCTGGAGGGGCTGGAGGATGCCCTGCAGAAGGCCAAACAGGACATGGCCAGGCTGTTGAAGGAGTACCAGGAGCTCATGAATGTCAAGCTGGCCCTTGATGTGGAGATCGCCACCTACAGGACGCTGCTGGAAGGAGAGGAGTGCAGGTGAGTATTCACCCCTCCTCCAGCCCCTGAGGACACCTCCATGATGCCAGGCACTGAGCACAAGATGAGGGAGCACAAGCTGTGGCCACAATGGCTCCATTCAGGAACCCTCTGCCGGGGATTCTCTGTGAACCGTCACCAGACTGAGGGTTCCCACAGGGACTGAGGTGATGGCTCCCTGGTTCTCACCTGCTCTGTTCCTCTTCCAGGCTGAATGGTGAAGGCGTTGGACCAGTCAACATCTGTAAGTACTCTGCTGGCCACCTCCCCTTGCCCTGCCTTGTGCCTGGCTCACCGGACAGAGTGGCTCACGGTGTCCCTTGTACCCTTCCCTCCTCCACAGCTGTGGTGCAGTCCACCATGTCCAGCGGCTATGGCAGCTCAGGTGGTGCCAGCAGCAGCCTGGGCCTGGGAGGAGGCAGCAGCTACTCCTACAGCAGCAGCCATGGCCTTGGAGGTGGCTTCAGTTCTGGCAGTGGCAGGGGCATCAGCGGTGGCCTCAGCTCCTCTGGTGGCAGCTCTTCCACCATCAAGTACACCAGCACCTCCTCCAGCAGGAAGAGCTACAGGCACTGAAGTCCCTGCCACCAGAGCTGGTCCCTGATCCCCAGACCCCTGGCTGCAGAGCCCTGTGCTCAGGGGCTGTCCCTGCTGGTCTCCCACCTCTGCTCTCTGGTTTGGGCTGGGGAGCTGAGTCCTTGTTGCTCCTCTGTCTGTCTCTGCTGGGTCCCCATGACTCATCTTTTGATTGTCATCCTCTGACTTCACATCACAGTTCACTCACATTTGGTGCTTCAAGTTGTATTTAGGTTTCCAGGCTCCTGTCTCTGACGTTACTTGTGAAATGGTGTCCCTGTCCCTTTCCTTCTGGAAATCATTGTCTAGGTCCTACTCAACATAATGGGAGCTTCCCTTTAGTTTCCTGTTGCCCTAGAAAACCCCCAGCTTCAATCATGAAGCTCCCTGGCAGTAACTTGATAGCCTAAGGCAACAGTCCTGTGGTGTATGGAGTCTGTGATCATGTGACCTCTCCTCTGCTCTTTGCTTTCATGAAATTGCCAAATAAAGCAGGTTTATAACATAATGACTTCCTCCAAGTGTATTTTTTTGTTGCGAATTGTTTTATATAGAAAGTCTGCAACTGAAAAAGATAAGGCCCTTTTAGGGTATTCCTACTGCTCACATTCCAAGCTCTGTATGTCTTTATCATAAATATATATATTTGAAATTTAAGGTTATGTTTAATTTTAATACATTTAAATTAAAATATAATTATACCAAGTTCCCTCTTTATTTTCCACCTCCTTTTAGCTACCCTTACTCCAAATCCTCCCGTGATCCTCCATTTTCAAATTCATAGCCTTTCTTCAGAACCTATATTTCCTCATTATCATGTGATAATTTTAACACATCTGTTCCCCCATGTGTGTCACTCCCCTTCTTTAGAGAGAGTTAACAAATGTGAGTTGAGTGTTCCTTCCCATGTGAATTGTCTTCCTGTCAGTGAGAACAAGAATCTGTCAGACTGTTAGTGTACACTTGTTTTTAACAGCCCTTATCAGGAGTAAGCGGTGAGGTCTCCCTGATGTGATCACTGGCACCTCTTCCCCTCTGTACACACTCAGCCAAAGCATTCAGGTGGGGAAACACATCCTTGCACCACCATCGCAAAGACTTTTGACAAGAGAATAAGGCATTTGTTTTAGAACTACAGCTGTTCATGAGCAAGTAGCTTGCATGACAGTTAGGGACCAGTCAATTAACGTTGCTTCTTCTGAACTGGAACTGCATTTCTGGAAATGTGCCCTGAAGAAACAGCATAAACACAGCATGGTATTCAGACATGCCAATGATCCCACCTACAACACTTACTGGGGAATACTGGGGACATTGGAGCTAGTCAAATTAAGGAAGCCAAGAATCCTGAAGCAAATCCTGAAATTCTCATTTTGGGACACATAAAGGCTTTACGAGAATATCTCCCTCCTTCTCATACCTTTAACCATTCCCTTGGATATTCCAAGAAACTGGGTTTCTATGTGGCTCACAGCTCACAACCTTCTGTAACTCTATCTAGAGGATCTGACCAACTCTTCTGACCTTCAGGGAATCAGGCACACAAGAGGTTCACAGACATTCATTCAGGCAAAACACCAGGACACATTTTATTAAGTTATTAGGAGAAAAATGATTATGGGATAATGATAAGTTCTAGTAAACTATTGAAGATCTATGACCTACATAAAACAAGAGTTAAATATATTTACAAATGTGAATAATCAAAATACTTAAAAAATACTAACAAGATTATAGGAAAATCAATCACTTCTGTTATATTTAAGTTATTTTATGTATAAGACTAGATTTGTGAATGTAAGTATGTGTAACATGCGTGTGTGTGGTGTTCTCAGAGGTCAGAAGAAGAAATGGGATTCCCTAGAACTGGAGTTATAGATAGTTGTCATCGACCATGTGGATGTTGGTACCTAAAGTCAGGTCCACTGAGGAGCAACAAGTGTTATTCACCAGTGAGCCATCTTTACAGTTCCTTGAATCATTTTTAATGTAAATATATGTGTATATATATACATATATATATAAAGACATATGGCTATTTTATACATATATACAAAACAGCCTATCTTTAGATGTAATATGAATTATTTACTGAAGAAATCATATTTTTTGAGATCTGCTTTCAAATAGTATAGGGTTGGTGAGTGAACTGATTGGAAACACGGTGAATAAATAAGGCTGGCTGTGAGCTGTTTGGTGTAAACTGGTGACAGGTGTGTGGGACAACGTATGGTTGACTTCTCTATCTGTTGAGATGGGATCTAAAGGAAAAAAGGTCACAGTTCACATTCCTAATCGCTGAAGGTCAGTAACAGCCTCTCTGTTGGCATAAGAGGACAGTTGGTCTCCAGGATGTCTGTGGGAGAGAGGGGCAGGCAAGGAGCAGAGGGATCTCAGCACATTCATCAGGACCTGCAGAACCTTTGAGTCGGTGACTAACTGAGACACAGTGAATGAACAACTGATTTACTGTACCCAGATTAAGTTATAATTGGATGCAGGATAATTTTCCCTGAATAAAGGAAGCCAAACCACAACCTCAATATTAAATAACATTTTGAATAATCTAGGTGTGAGCTCACTGTGTGTAAAGCCCTGCCCTTCCCACTCTGCAGCTCACCTTTAGGACCAAGCCCAGCCCATCTACACTATATATAAGCAGCTGCCCAGAGCCTGTCACCCTCATCTGCTCAGCTGTGCCCTGCAGTCTCTCCACTTCACAGACTTCTCATCTCCAGGAACCATGTCTACCAAATCCACCATCAGGAGTCAAACCGGCCACCGAGGCTTCAGTGCCGGCTCAGCCAGAGTCCCTGGGCTCAACCGCTCTGGCTTCAGCAGTGTGTCTGTGTGCCGCTCCCGAGGCAGTGGTGGCTCTGGGGCCATGTGTGGAGGAGCTGGCTTTGGCAGCAGGAGCCTCTATGGGGTGGGGAGTTCCAAGAGGATCTCCTTCGGAGGGGGCAGCTGTGGCATTGGAGGAGGCTATGGTAGCCGAGTTGGAGGAGGCTTCGGCTTTGGAGAATATCCCCCTCCTTCTCATACCTCTAACCACCCCTGTGGATATGCCAAGAACCTGGTTTCTATGTAGCTGGCCTGGAGTGATGTTTTCACTCCTGTCTGTCCCGTCCTGATTTAATGTCATGAATAAGCAAGGGGAACCTGAACCCCAGTGTAAGGTCAATCAGTTCACTCCTTCCTGGGGCTACCTCCATCCCATTATCCCCTAAAACAGACGCCATCCTCCTAACCCCCAAGTCCTCAAAGCAAGGGAGAAATTGTCTTGGGTTTTGGTGCTGTGTGTTGACTTCTCTATCATTTTCTGTTGGTTTGACCTTCGCTGCTCTCCAAACGACCCTGGACACTCGCCACCCTGGGTTCTCTTCCCTCTCTGCCCAGAACTCCTCAGAAAGCATAAAGATGAAGACTGGTTTCTGTAATCTAAGCCCTTCATGACACATGCCATATATGGGAAACAACAGAAAGGAAAATCAGTGAGAGAGAAAACAGTATATAGAAAACACTGAAGCCCCTAACGAAATCTGTAGAGATCTACAGCAGGAAGTCTATAAAACACCAAGGGAGCTGTCTAAAAGGCCAGTCAACAACCTGGTTTACAGGTTAGAAGACTGAGCACTATTAAGATGCCAACCTCTCTATCTGCATTCTGTATCCTGGTATAATATATAATGCTTAATATGTAATATCTAATATGTAACATAACATATATATTCAGTGCAATACTAATTTCGATTCTAGCAAGCTCTTTTGCAAACAACAGCACACTGAATGAGGTTTCTGTGGAAAGGAGAAGTCTCAGCACTCTTTAGTTCAAAAGCAACCGAGGAAGGAAAAGGTTTATCTTATCTTGTGGGGAGAAGAGGAAGCCCCAGTGACTGAAGTCCTGAGTAAATATGTATTGACATGGGTATAGTCATCAAGAACCCCAAGGCCTTGGACCCATGGGAAATTGGTAAAGCCATTCCCCATATGGGCTATGATCTGGTGACTCTAACTAGTGTCAAGATGATGTAAAGTGTTTAGGACACTTTATATAGTTGATATAAAGTGATAGAGGACATTTGTAGGTGGTGAAGTGCTTACATGGGAAACTGTCATGTGTGATAGCATGATATTTATGCTTGGGTCAAAACATCTAGATTATGTTTTTTAAATGATTTCATTTGTTTATTTTTATATGTGTAGGTGTTTTGCCTGTATGTATGTTCCTGTACCATGTGTATACCTGGGTACTGTGGAGGCCAGAAGAGGGCACCAAATCCCTGGAAATTTACAAACAGTTGTGAGCCCCCATGTGGGTGCTAGGAACTGAACCCAGGTCCTCTGTAAGAGCAGCAAGTGCTCTTAACTGCTGAGCCATCTCTCTAACCCCCTTGTTTTTGGTTTTTCAATTAATATAGCTTTTATCGGTTAAACCATAATTGTATAGATTTATGAGATATAATAAGTTTCCAAGTAGGTATATGAAAAGGAATAGAGAACCTACCAACAAACATACCCACCATTCAATCATATTTTGGTTAGATATTTAAATTTTACTCTTCTATTCTTTTTGAAAGGTGCCATTTTTCTTTAGTGAACACTATTGTGCAGTCAGTCTACAAGTACCCCTCTTACCCACCCGGAAGCTTTTCCCTTTCATCTGCAACTTCCCTCTCCTTTGATGGCTCCCCTCCCCCATCCTAGTAACCAATTCTACTGTCTAACTCTTAACCTCATTTAAACTCTGCACAGAAGTAAAGTCACATGACAGTTTTCATCGTGTCCCTGCCTTCTCTTGCATAGCATCATGTCCTCCAGGTAGACCACTTGTGCCTTGAGTTTTAGAGCAGTTTTAGGTTCATAGCAAAATTGTCTAAATGTAAAGACTCATAGTATAGCCTTTGCTCCCACAAAGACACAACCACACCAAATAATAAAACAACCCACACACAGTGATACACTTGTTACCACTGGTGGATCACAATGTTGACATGTTGCCATCACCCAAAGTCCACAGTCTGCATTAGAATCCACTCATGGCTTTTTATCTTCTAATGGATTTGGAACGTGCAAAATAGCACGTGTCAACCGCTACAATATTATAGAGAACAGCCCCACTCTAGTACTCCTGTATTATACGTTCTAGATGAGTTCCATCTATACCTCCCTGCCTCTACCAAATCCTGACTCCACTCAATGTGTTTGTTGTTGCTATCAGTTGTGTCTGGTGGTTGGAATCATGCAGAATATATCGTTCAATGTTAGCAGACGGTACATTCAATTTTTCTCTTTGCCTTTGACTGGATTGACAGATAAGTTTTTTTGAGACACGTTTTCACTGTATCATTTTGGCTGGCCAGGAACTACCTATGTAGACCAAGCTGGACTCCATTCACAAAGAGCCACTGGCCTCTTCCTAGTAAGTGTTAGGATTAAAACTGTGAGCTGCCACGTCTGGCTATAACTAATTTTTTTTAAATGATGAATGATATTCCACTGCCAGAAGGATGTCTTGGTTTCTTCCACTTTTTAGCAATTATGAATAAAGCCATTATAAACGTCCATATGCATGTTTTTATTTTTCTGGCATAATTTCAACTCATTTGGGTAAATGTCAAGGGGTACAATTGTTGGATTATCTGGGTAGAGCATACTTGGTTGTGTTAAGAAATTGCAATCCTGCCTTGACAGTGGCTGGACCCTATTTTACCCTCTACCAGAAGTGACTAGGTGTCACCTGTTTCACAGCCTGTGGTGACACAGTTCCGGGCCTGACCACGGTGCCAGGTATACGGTGACATCTCGATATTTGAATCAGCATTTCTCTGATGACAGCTTGAGTATCGTTTATTTGTCACCTGTAAGGACAACTCAGTGACACGTCTTTTGAAGACTTAGGCTGGTTTATAATCGAGTTGTTTGCTTCTAATTATCAAACTCTAAGAGGTTTTGGCACTCTGGGGAGGGAAGCTGGTAGGGTAACCACAGACCTTCACTCTCCCTCCTCTCCTCAAAATCTACTCCTCCGTCTCCCCACTGCCTCTGTGGCAGATGACCTGCTGTGGCCTTTCCTCACTCTGCCCCAATCTGCAAGGGACTGAGCAGATCATAATAGAACACTCTGCTTTATTTCCTGTCTCCTGTGGACACCCTACTCCCTTCAGACCATTTCTAAGTGTCAGTTCCCAGTTCCTGGAAGTCCCACTAGTCACACCCAGCAGGATCCCAAGAGAACTGCCTAAGAGGCAACACACAGCCACCACACCCTCCTAAGCACCAGAGAGGGCAACAGAAACCAAGGAACAATACACCCACCCAACAAAGGCAAGACCAGATATCGGCACCTTGTATTGCAATCATCATAAACCAAGATGCCTAGATGCCAGCACAAAAACCCAATCAACAGCAGCCATGACAATGTGTCTCCACCACAGCCAGGCATCCAAACACAGCAGACCCTGGCAATGGGAGCATAGCTGAAGTACGGAACAAAGACCTAAAAACAGCCTTTATGGATATGACAGAGATCCCAGATAGGAAATGGACTGATCCCTTAAAAATCCTACAAAAACACAAACAAATGGGGGAAGGAAAAGAAGAAAACAGTTCAAGACCTGAAAGTGGGAATAGAATCAAGAGAGAAAACCAAACTGAGGGAAATCTAGAAGTGAAAAAATATGGAAATCAGACAGTAAACTCAGAGGCAAGCCTCACCAGCAGAATACAAAATATGGAAGAGAGAACTTCAGAAATTGAAGACATAATAGAAGAAACAGATATCTGCATGAAAGAAAATGTTAAATTTTAAAATATACTGGCACAAAACATTCAAGAAATCTGGGGCATGATAAAAACACCAAATATATGAATACCAGGAATAAATGGAAGAAAAGATACTCAGATCAAAGGCACAGAAAACATTTCAACAGATCATAGAAGAAAATTTCCCTAAACCGAAGAAGATGCCTTCTACAACAAATATACAGAACACCAAGTAGAATGGATTAGAAAAGAAATTCCTCTCAGCATACAATAATCAAACACTAAACATAAAGAACAAAAAAGAATATAAAAGCTGCAAGGAGAAAAGACCAGATAACATAGGAAGGCAGACCTGTGAGAATAGCATCTGACTTCTCAATGGAGACTCTAAAAGCCAGAACGGCCTGGACAGATGTTCTACGACTCTAAGAGACAACAGATGCCAGCCAGCACTATTAGACCCAGTAAATTTCCAATCACGATAGATGGAAAAATAAGACACATTACGATAAAACCAAACTTAATCAATTTCTATCTATAAACCCAGCCCTACAGAACGCACTGAAAGGTAAACTCCAACCTCAAGAGGTTAACTGTAGCTGGAATTTTTCTAGGTCCTGCCTGGCCTCACAGACTTAATATTAAGACTGTTTGGTCTATGGCTCAGGCCTCTTGCTAGCTAGCTCTTTTATGTTAAATTAACCCAATTCTAATAATTTATATATTGTCACATGTCTCATGGCTTTACCTGTATCCTATTACATCTTGCTCCTCTAGGCAGGTAGCAGTGACCCTTCTGACCCCACCTTTCTTCTACCTGTATCTCCCTTGGATTTCCCACCTTTCTGTATTCTGCATTGCCATAGGCCATAGGAGTTTCTCTATTAACCAATGGTAGCAACACACATTCACAGCATACAGAAAGACCATCCACAACAGTTAACTACATGCAAGAAAACACAAGGAATAAATAATCACACACCAGAAAATCCAAAGAGGGGATACACACACACACACACACACACACACACACACACACACACACACACCAAATAACATACACAGCTAAATAACATGAATCAAAAAAAAATCACTGCTCACATCATCTCAGCATCAATTCCCCAATAAAGACACAGAACGGATGTGAAAATAGGCTCCATCCTGCTGCACCCAAGAAATACACTCTAATATCTAGAACAGACATCATCTCAGGCTACAGGGACAGAAAAAGATATTCCAAACAAATGGACACAAGACAACTGATGCAGCCATTTTAATATGTTGCAAAATAAACTTCAAGTCAAACCTGATAAGAAGAGATAAAGAAGAGCACTACAGATTCATCAAAAGAAAAATCCATCAGGAGGAAACTGCAACTCTTCTTTCCCCAAGTATCACATTTTATTCCACCAGTGTGAATGTCCAGGTTAGGGCAGTTCACAGACATGATGGAAAATAAGTGGTGTACAGGGTTGAGAAGCAGGGGGCATTTAGGAGAAACTTCTAACCAGTTCAAGCTTCTTTTGGAAATAACAGAAACATCCTGTGATTAGATGCAAGTTTGTCATTTAGTAACTCTTTGTACCCTTTAAAAAGGAGAATTCTAGAGTGTGTGCACTTCAATTTCCACTTTTAAAAAGCATTAAAGAGATACCTAGCTAGAGGACAAGACCATCTGATGAGCTCACCCTCAGGACCCTGTATGAAGCCCGAGTCATAACCAGAATATGTAACCAGTCAGATTCTGAGAGGATGTTTGCATGGCTTCAGTGGTTTGTAGCACCTGGTCCCTCCCTTGGTGAACTAACCTCCTTGGTGGGCAGAGAGGTGACTATGACTCACCTCTGGGCACATGGCTAGGTAATGACATCAGCAAAGTGACAGTCTGAGCCTTCTCTTTGCATTTGGAAGAGCCTCTAAAATACTGTAGATGACTGGGATTATTTCAAGTTAGGACATGGTAGGATCTGCAGACATTTGGAATTGTTCTGCCTGTCTGGACAAGATGCAGTCTGCAAGACCCTTAAAGAAAAATGGTAAAAAAAAAAAAAAAATCCTAATTCCTCAATCTGAGGATTAATGTTCCCTGGTGGCCTGCTAGGAACATCTATGACTTTATCTAGAAACATTCCAAATTCTCTTTCTTTTTTTGGTTTTTGTTTTTGTTTTTTTGTTTGTTCTTGTTTTTTTTCAAGACAGGGTTTCTCTGTGTAAATGTCCTGGCTGTCTTGGAACTAACTTGTAGACCATGCTGACTTCAAACTCATATAGATCCACCTGCCTCTGCCTCCCAAGTGCTGGGATTAAAGGCATGTGCCACCACTGCCCTGCCCAGATTCTCATAATCTCTTGATAAATAGCCAAGCATTCCACATGAGCACCTGGCTGAGGTAGAGGTCCCCTGTGGGGCAAGGACGACCATCATAGCACCTTGTGTACTCATTCCAAAATTAGCCCCAGTGAATTACTTGCCTGTTGATCTTGAACCAAGATCAAGATGCTTGCTAGAGAATGGTAGGTACTCATCTCCCTCTTTTTCTTTCCTCTTTTTAAAAGCTTTAATTCTTATGGAAATAGCTTCTGACAAGGACATAGCATTTCTTAATATCTGTGTACCAAACACAGGGAACCCAAGTTTGTAAAAGAAACACTACTACAGCTGAAATCACACATTGATAGTGGGAGATTTTATGACCTGACTCTGGCCAAAAGACAGACAAAAAACTAAATAGAGAAATGCTGGAGCTAGCAGACGTTATAAACCAAATGGACTCAATATATTTACAGAACAATTCACCCAAACACACACAAAAAACCTGTTTCTCAGTACCTCATAGAACTTTCTCCAAAACTGACCATATACTCAAAGCAAGTCTCAACAGATTCAAGAAAATTGAAGTAAACCCCTGCATGCTATGTGGCCACAATGGGCTAAAGCTGGATACCAACAACAACAGAAACAATAGAAAGCTTTCAAACTCATTGGACACTGAAATATTCACTACTGAATTTAAAATGGATTAAGAAAGAAATTAAAGATTTCTAGCATTGAATGAAACTGAATACACAACATACCCAAACTTATGGGACACAATGAAGGCAGTTCTAAGGCAAGTTCATAGCACTAAGTGCCTACATAAAAAAAGTTAGAGAGATCTTAACAGCACACCTGAAAGCTCTAGGACAGAAAGAAGAAATCACACATCAAATGACAGGAAATAATCAAACTGAGGGCTGAAATCAATAAAATACAAACAAGCAATGCAAAGAATCATTGACATAAAGAGTTGGTTCTTTGAGAAAATGAATACAATTGACAAACCCTTATGCAAACTAAATAGAAGGCAGAGAGTGAATATCCAAACTAACCAAATTATCCATGAAAAGGCAGACAATAGACAGCGAGGAAATCCAGAGAATCTAAGGACATATTTTAAAAAGCTGTACTCCACCAATTTGGAAAATCTAAGAAATTGATAATTTTCTCAAGACATGCCACTTCCAAAAGTTTAATTAAAATCTCATTATCCATTTAAACAGACCTATAAAGCCAGTAAAATAGAAGCAGCCATTAAAAGCCAACAAAAACAAAGCCCAGGGCTTTATGGTTTTTGGAGCACTTTCAACAAAGAGATAACGCCATACTCCTCAAATTATCCGCCAATATAGAAACAGAAAAAACATTGCCCAGTCCATTTATGCAGCCACAGTTACCCTGATACCCAAACCACACAACCCCCATTCCCAAAAAAGAAAATTACAGACCATTTTTCCTTGGGAACATAGATATAAAAATTCTCATAAAGTACTTGCAAATCAAATTGAAAAGCACATCTTCTGTGGGAAGTTCTGTATGCTGTGAATGTATTACTCTGATTGCTTGATAAATAAAAAGCTGATTGGCCAGTAGCCAGGCAGGAAGTATAGGTAGGAAAAACAGACAAGGAGAATTCTGGGAAGGGGCAGACACTAGCAACCACCAAAGGAACAACACGCCAGCAGACCAGTAAGCCTCAGCCACGTGGCAACTTATAGATGAACAGAAATGGGTTAATTTAACGTATAAGAACTAAATAGTGCAGGCAGTCGTGGCGCCCTCTTTTAATCCCAGCACTCAGGAGGCAGAGGCAGGCAGATCTCTATGAGTTTGAGGCCCGCCTGGGCTACAGAGTGAGTTCCTGGAAAGGTGCAAAGCTACACAGAGAAACCCTGTCTCGAAAAACCAAACCAAACCGGAAAAAAAAAAAAAAGACTAGATAGCAAGAAGCCTGCCATGGACATACAGTTTTAATTAATATAAACCTCTGTGTGTTTACTTGGCAGACACAGGTGGGAGAGATTGGTCCAGACCTACAGCAGGCAGGGACACAGAAAAACTTTCAGTTACACACATGAAAAAGATCATCCATCATGATCAAGTAGGCTTTATTCCAGACATGCAGAGCTGGTTCAACACCTGTAAATGAATAAATGAAATCTACCATATAAACAAACCAAGAGACACAAATCGCATGATCACATCATTAGTTGAGGAAAAGACTTTTTTTAAATTTATTTATTTTTTAATTTTTATTTTGCAATACAATTCAGTTGTACATATCAGCCACAGATTCCCTTGTTCTCCTCCCTCCCGCCCCCCTCACCTTCCCCCCCCAGCCCGCCCCCCATTCCCATCTAACAAACTTACCAGCCCTTCAAAATAAAAGTTCTGGAGATATTATGAATACAGGGAGCATATATATGTTGGTTTAACTGAGTAGTTTAACACAATAAAGGCAATTTACATCAAGGCCAAAGTAAACATCAAAATAAATGGAAAGAAAATTAAAGCATTTCCACTAAAATCAGAAACAAGACAAGGTTGTCTACTCTCTCCAGATCTATTCAATGGAGTACTTGAAGTCTTAGCTAGAGCAATTAGACAACTGAAGGAGATCAAGAGGATTCAAATTGGAAAGGAAGAAGTTTAAAGTATCTCCATTTGCAAATGATATGACAGTATATACGAGTGACCCTAAAAATCCACATGGAAACTTCTACAGCTGATAAACACTTTCAGCAAGTAATTGGATACAAGATGAACTCACTAATCAGTGTCCTTCCTACATACAAATGACAAACTGACTGAGAAAGAAATAAGGGAAACAATACATTTCAAAATAGCCTCAAATAACATGAAATACATAAAACTCTAACCCAGCAAGTGAAAGACTTGTATGATAAGAAGTTTAAGATGTTGAAGAAGATTATCAGGAAGATTGGAAGATCTCCCAAGCTCATGGATTGGTAGAATTAATAAAGTAAAAATGTCCATCTTACCAAAAGCAATCTACAGATTCAATGCAACCACATCAATACTCCAACACGAATCTTCACGGATTTTGACAGGAAAACTTTCAGCTTCGTGTGGAAACAACAATAACCCAGGAGAGTTAAAAAATGTCCTGAAAAATACAAGAGCTGCTGGAGGCATCCCTACCCCTGAAAGGCTTGACTACATCTCATTGAGATTCATGATTTAAATAAAATCAGTTTACAGAAGATGGGAAGACGGGGTGGCCTGTTAAGGTTTCACCAGAAGCAAACAAGGAGAAAGAAGCAGCTGAAACACTAAGGACATTAAACAAACCGGGAGAGGGGCTGGAGAGATGGCTCAGCAGGGAAGAGCATTGTCTGCTCTTGTTCAAGTGGGTTCAAGTGGTTCACAGCTCAAAACCTTCTCGGAACTCTACTTCTAGAGGACTGACTCACTCTTCTGGTCTTCAGAAGATCCAGGCACACAAGTGGTCCACACACATTCATTCAGGCAACACGCCAATACACATTTTTTTTAAGTTACATTCATTTTCGTGAATTTAAGAATGTGTACGTGTATGTCTGGTGCCCTCAGAGGTCAGAAGAGGACATGGGATTCCCTCGAACTGAAGTTGTAGTTGGTTGTGACCCACCATGTGGATGTTGGGGGCTAAAGTCAGGTCCTCTGCAAGAGCAACAAGTGTTGTTCACCAGTGAGCCATCTCTACAGTCCCTTGAATCATTTTTAATGTAAATTATATATATACTTGATATGTATTTTCATGTTCTACATATGTACCAAACAACCTATCTTCAGATACAATATTGAATTAATTACTGAAGAAATCATATTTTCTTGAGATCTGCTTTCAAATAGTATAGGGTTGGTGAGTGAACTGATTGAAAACATGAAAAACTAAGGCTGGCTGTGAGCTGTTTGGTGTAAACAGGTGACAGGGGTGTGGGACAACATGTGGTTGACTTCTCTATCTGTTGAGATGGGATCTAAAGGAAAACAGGTCACAGTTCACATTCCTAATCGCTGAAGGTCAGTAACAGCCTCTCTGTAGGCATGAGAGAACAGTTGGTCTCCAGGATGTCCGTGGGAGAGAGGGGCAGGCAGGGAGCAGAGGGATCTCAGCACATTCATCAGGACCTGCAAAACCTCTGAGTGGGTGACTAAGTGATATACAGTGAATAAACAGCTGATTTACTGTACCCAGATCATGTTAAAATGAGAGGCAGGAGCATTTTCCCTGACTAAAGGAAGTCAAAACCACGACCTCAAAATTAAATAACATTTTTGATTAATCTAGGTATAAGCTCACTGTGTGTAAATCCCTTGCCCTTCCCACTCTGCAGCTCACCTTCAGGACCAAGCCCAGCCCATCTACACTATATATAAGCAGCTGCCCAGAGCCTGTCACCCTCATCTGCTCAGCTGTGCCCTGCAGTCTCTCCACTTCACAGACTTCTCATCTCCAGGAACCATGTCTACCAAATCCACCATCAGGAGTCAAACCGGCCACCGAGGCTTCAGTGCCGGCTCAGCCAGAGTCCCTGGGCTCAACCGCTCTGGCTTCAGCAGTGTGTCTGTGTGCCGCTCCCGAGGCAGTGGTGGCTCTGGGGCCATGTGTGGAGGAGCTGGCTTTGGCAGCAGGAGCCTCTATGGGGTGGGGAGTTCCAAGAGGATCTCCATCGGAGGGGGCAGCTGTGGCATTGGAGGAGGCTATGGTAGCCGAGTTGGAGGAGGCTTCGGCTTTGGAGGAGGAGTCGGTAGTGGCTTCGGCTTCGGTGGTGGAGCTGGCTTTGGTGGTGGCTATGGGGGAGCTGGATTCCCCGTGTGCCCCCCTGGAGGCATCCAAGAGGTCACCATCAACCAGAGCCTCCTCACCCCTCTGAACCTGCAAATCGACCCCACCATCCAGAGGGTGAGGACTGAGGAGCGTGAGCAGATCAAGACCCTCAACAACAAGTTTGCCTCCTTCATCGACAAGGTGAGATGTGGTTCTTGCTAGAGCAGCCTACACAGGAGTAGACTCCAGTGAGTGCCAAAGGCAGATGTGGAGAGAAGACACTTGAGGCTTTGCTCAAGCACAGCCATTGTTTCTAGATGACTCTATCCTGGTTTTGTGATCCTTTTTAGTTAGTCTGGCAGCTAGCAATCAGGGTCAGAGTTCCTCTCCTCCAGAGGTTGCCCCATAAGGGTGTCTGATTCCAGTGGGCTGATATGAGCTCTGGCCTCCTATCACAGAGGATTGTACGGAGGCAGAAGTCTCTACAGGGCAGTTTGGGAGGCATCCCAGTCACACTAAAGGAACCATACTCTAGGGAGCCACTGCTAGGCTGCCTGTGCCCTGCCTGAGAGCTCTGCCTTTCTTACAGGGAGGATGTTGGGAGCTTCGCTCTGGTCGCCCCTGTAGACCCAGGGCCAGGTACTACACTGAAGGGGTCTAGACAGACAGCCTAAGAGGAGAGTCACACTAATAAAGGGGTCACTGAAGAATGAAACTCAAATACTTCTCACACTCTGCCCCTCCAGGTGAGGTTCCTAGAGCAACAGAACAAGGTCCTGGACACCAAGTGGACCCTGCTGCAGGAGCAGGGCACCAAGACTATGAGGCAGAACCTGGAGCCATTGTTTGAAGAGTACATCAGCAACCTCAGGAGGCAGCTGGACAACATCATTGGGGAGAGGGGCCGCCTGGACTCAGAGCTGAGGAGCATGCAGGATACAGTGGAGGACTATAAGAACAAGTGAGTTAACAAAAGAGGAATTCAGGTTGCCAAAGTTCATGATAATGGAGGCATAATCTAGACCCGAATTCCATGAATTAAGGAAGCTCAGTCATAACGATGAAATGTCAATTTATTGCCAAAGAGCAAGAGAATAAGACCCTGGGGGGTTGTAGGAGGCTAGGAGAGAGAAAAGGAATGATATTGAGTAACAACAAAATCATCTTTGGCATGATTTGGATATATTGCATTTTTAGAAGCTGGGGTAGGGTCAAGGGCTGCCTGTGATGCCATCTACCCACTGACTACAATGTGTGGAACCCTCCCTCTTGTAGATATGAAGATGAAATCAACAAGCGCACAGCAGCAGAGAATGAATTTGTGACCCTGAAGAAGGTGAGCTGACTAAGTCACAGGGATGGTTTCTCTGCTGATGGAGAGATATGCTTTGCATGTCTGGTCCATTCCAGAGAATGGTTGCCAGGGAGATGGAAGAAAATAGGCTGGGCAAGAGAGTTAACCAGATTCCATGTTGTGGACTATTTCCTCAGGATGTAGATGCTGCCTCCATGAATAAGATTGAAACGCAAACCAAGACAGACAGCCTGACAGATGAGATCAACTTCCTGAGAGCTCTCCATGATGCAGTAAGTCACCCCTGTCTCATCTCTCTCTCTCTCTCTCTCTCTCTCTCTCTCTCTCTCTCTCTCTCTCTCTCTCTCTCTCTCTGTCTCTCTCTCTCTGAGTGTGTGTGTGTGTGTGTGTGTGTGTGTGTGTGTGTGTTCTTCTGTGTGGCAAGCCACAAGAATTTATTATAGAGATTCAGCTGTGTATTAAAGCTATACTTTGACTGGCCAAGGGTCTGTCTAAAGGCAAGCCATTTACTATGAATATTTGGTGCTATCCAGCTTTTAATATTTCAGCTGTCTTCTGCTATGAAATTCTTGAGTGCCAAATATTTCCCGACCATTTGGCTAACAGTTCAGCTCCCTAGCCATGCTGAACTTCTAGGTTACTAACTCCCTCATTGAGCCTGGGAGACAAGCTGGCTGGAGATGCATAGCCCTCCTTTTGTGCCAACGAAGCTGAGACAATCCGTTGCTTCCAGGCCTAGTGGCTCCCCAGAGCAGTTGACTGAGAATAGAAGAGGTTTTTATATATCAAGTTGGAAGATAGAGGAACATTCAAGAGGAGGGAGAGAACCATGTGGCCAGGGGGAGAAGGGGCAGACATTTTCTGTAGAAACAGACAGAATGGCATGGCCAGAGAGAAGAAAGGAAGACAGAGTTTCTGTAGAGGGTAAAGCAGATATCCAGTAGAGGTTTCTGAGAATCAGGAGTAGAGAGTAGGAGAGATAGAGAAGGAGGAAACAGAGGACAAAGATGAGGCTGGAAGCATAAGAGCTTAGTCGTTAGCAGGACTATGAAAGGGAACCGGATGAAACTGAAGCTATGGAGACAGGATTTTATCCCAGAGAAATAAGGTAGACGGATAAGGAGCTTGGTCCATCTAGAGTTATTCTTGCCCTGAATGCCTGACAAAGCTCTGGCTGTATTAATAGAATTTTGTCCTAGAGGAATAAAGTTAACAGGCATAAAAGCATAGTGTATGTAGATTTTTATCCCTCAGATATCCCACACCAGATGTAGCAAATTCCCCGGGACCCTGGGTAGTCAATACCTCTGTCCTTCTCCTTCTTTCACTCTGTCCCCATTCCCTTTATTTTCTCCTGTGCAAAGTGAGAGTAGGGTGTTGGGAACATCTGTAATCCTCACATCCATAGCTGACGTTGTCTCTTTCTGTTATGTAGGAACTGTCTCAGATGCAAACTCACATCTCAGACACCTCTTTGGTCCTCTCCATGGACAACAACCGTAGCCTGGACCTGGACAGCATCATTGCTGAGGTCAAGGCCCAATATGAGGAGACTGCTCAGAAGAGCTGGGCTGAGGCTGAGTCTTGGTACCAGAGGAAAGTGAGTATTGAATGGAGGCTGATGAAGAGTATCTTGGACTCAAAATGAATCTGTAAGTCTCTGACATCATTCGAGGTTGAAGAGTTACTAAGAAGAACCTGGGATCCTAGAATAGCAAATGGACCTTGCACTTGTGTTACAGAGTTATGTTGTAGTCCAAGGATCAAGAGAACCCAGAGATAGATGGAAAGTTGCCATAAATGGTGTCCATGCTCTCTTTGCTTGAGCTGTGCTAAGGATACTGGTCCTCATGAGATTACACAGAACGTTTTCAGTCCTCAAGAGAACCATGTAGTCCTGTTCTTCTACAGGTTCTCTTGAGGGAAAGCCATTACATCAATAATAGTGCATGCCACTTAAGTGTGAATCTGCTTTTGCATGTAAAACTCACATAAATGTTCTGTCTTCGATTGACCCTCAGTATGAGGAGCTGAAGGTCACAGGGCGCAGATATGGGGATGACCTGCGCAACACCAAGCAGGAGATCACTAAGATGGACCGCATGATTCAGAGTCTGAGATCTGAGATTAACAACGTCAAGAAGCAGGTAGGATAGACAGAAAAATTCAGAGGTTGCTGTCCATTATTTCTGATCCTGTAGATTCTTGCTCACTAGGAACAAAGATCTTGAGCTCACCCACTCAAGAGAACCACACTTCAACTTTGTTTTTCTTACTTTCCCTGCCCAGTGTGCCAAACTGCAGGCTGCCATTGCTGAGGCTGAACAGCGAGGGGAGATGGCCCTCAAGGATGCCAGGGGCAAGCTGGAGGGGCTGGAGGATGCCCTGCAGAAGGCCAAACAGGACATGGCCAGGCTGTTGAAGGAGTACCAGGAGCTCATGAATGTCAAGCTGGCCCTTGATGTGGAGATCGCCACCTACAGGAAGCTGCTGGAAGGAGAGGAGTGCAGGTGAGTATTCACCCCTCCTCCAGCCCCTGAGGACACCTCCATGATGCCAGGCACTGAGCACAAGATGAGGGAGCACAAGCTGTGGCCACAATGGCTCCATTCAGGAACCCTCTGCCGGGGATTCTCTGTGAACCGTCACCAGACTGAGGGTTCCCACAGGGACTGAGGTGATGGCTCCCTGGTTCTCACCTGCTCTGTTCCTCTTCCAGGCTGAATGGTGAAGGCGTTGGACCAGTCAACATCTGTAAGTACTCTGCTGGCCACCTCCCCTTGCCCTGCCTTGTGCCTGGCTCACCAGACACAGTGGCTCACGGTGTCCCTTGTACCCTTCCCTCCTCCACAGCTGTGGTGCAGTCCACCATGTCCAGCGGCTATGGCAGCTCAGGTGGTGCCAGCAGCAGCCTGGGCCTGGGAGGAGGCAGCAGCTACTCCTACAGCAGCAGCCATGGCCTTGGAGGTGGCTTCAGTTCTGGCAGTGTCAGGGGCATCAGCGGTGGCCTCAGCTCCTCTGGTGGCAGCTCTTCCACCATCAAGTACACCAGCACCTCCTCCAGCAGGAAGAGCTACAGGCACTGAAGTCCCTGCCACCAGAGCTGGTCCCTGATCCCCAGACCCCTGGCTGCAGAGCCCTGTGCTCAGGGGCTGTCCCTGCTGGTCTCCCACCTCTGCTCTCTGGTTTGGGCTGGGGAGCTGAGTCCTTGTTGCTCCTCTTTCTGTCCCTGCTGGGTCCCCATGACTCATCTTCTGATTGTCATCCTCTGACTTCACACCATGATCCCTTACAACTTGTCACTCACTGTGTCACTTCATTAGCAGATGCTTGCTCCTAAAATTCTATCTTTTTGGCTACATATGACAGCAAAACCATTTCTGCCCCTTTCCTGCTGGGAATCCCTTCCTGGGTTCCAATGTTGTGACTAACTGGGTGGTGTACAGAATCTATCCATGGGATGTTTTCTCAGCTCTTTGCTTTCTTGTAACTCCTAAATAAAGCAGATTTAGAAAATGATGGATGGCATTAAAGTTATTTCTGCGTTTTCACATGATACATTATTTCTTTCAAAGATAATGGACATCCTAAGGTTTTCATTCTCTGCCTCTGTGAAAGGTCAGCAAACCTGCGCTATAGCAACCCGACACTCAGCAGCCCTTATCATCTGATTTCCATCTCCATCTGGATCCAATAGAGCGGGAGGTGTCTGGCCTGCCATATTATGGGTAGTTTTCACATGGTATCCACCCCATATTAATTATGGGACCTTTGCAGATACTAAAATCACAGGTGCTTCTGGGTTTTTGTATAAGATGTCACAGTGCTTGCGTGACCTCCCTCCAGGACTTTTGTAAGCTGTGCTTCATCCTTGGACTACATCTTATTAGTCCTCAGAGTATGGTGATTGGAGACTGACAGAAGAGTAAGATCTGGTCGGGCAGTGGTGGCACACGCCTTTAATCCCAGCACTTGGGAGGCAGAGCCAGGCGGATCTCTGTGAGTTCAAGGCCAGCCTGGGCTACAGAGTGAGTTCCAGGAAAGGCATAAAGCTACACAGAGAAACCCTGTCTCAAAAAACCAAAAAAAAAAAAAAGAGTAAGATCTGCACCTCTTCATAGATTTTTTTATTAAAAAAAAAAAATCCCATCTGCTGGTGCTTGAATTTATACATGTGAACTTGTACATATAGACTGTTCTAACTATGCAAACTTAACAGCCTAGTTCCTCTGCCTGATTTTCTGAGACTATGTGTCCCTTTACACCTGTATTTACTCAAAATATCTCCTGGAGAAATATATTCGTGTGTGTGTGTGTGTGTGTGTGTGTGTGTGTGTGTGTGTGTGTGTGTGACTGTGTGCATATACGTGTATGTGTGTGTGAGTATGTGTGTCTGTGTGTGTGTGTGTGTGTGTGTGTGTGTGTGTGTGTGTGTTTCCTCACCCAGAATCAAACACTTTCTTTCCTGGGATGATTATCTCTGCTGTGTCTCAGGTATCCCCTGCTGCTACCTGTAGCACTCAAGATTTTTCCTTCCTTTTAATTCTTTATCTGGCAGAGAAATCAAACTAATCCAGACCTCTAGACTGTAATATTTTGATCCATTTTACCTGATTATTTTATGGGAAGTAATTCTGGATCCTGGCACATAGATCTCCTCATGTGTTCACTCCTAATCATCCCCCCAACAAAATGGGTGCCCCCCTTTCACAAGAGCACCGCCTCACTTTCTTCTCGGGATGAGGCATAGGACGGCTGATCTAAGCCCATGCCCTCTACACGTGATTCTATATCTATGAGGAACAATGAAAAGGAAAATGATTCACAAGCATGCTATTACATATGTGGATTTAGATAAAGTTAAAATGTTAACATATTTAGTAATCTAAAGTATCATAAGGTAAAATTATGACCCTATATGTCAATACATTTGATAACTTTGATTAAATGTACCCAAACCTTAAAAGCTGCAAAATAATAAGATGTGGAGAAATGGTCAGGGTAGCCCATGCACCAACTGTGGAAAGAAATCAAACCTATGAGTGTACCTTTGAGATGTTTTCATTGCCTAAAAATGAAATGGCACCAACAACTACCTCAGGAAACAGACATGGAGGGCGAAATGTCTGACTCACACCATTCAAGCCAATACTGTTCAAACAACACAAACCAGAGAAAGCTCCTTGGAGAAAGGAAAACCATAAACTAACCAACACTGCTCATAAATGTTACACAAAAGGGCTCAACAAGACAGCTCTAAACAGAAAGCTGAGGCACATACAGAGAATTCTACACCATGACTAGCCAGGTTCATTCCAAATGTGTCAGGCCCGTTCAACATCCAAAAGCACATACTACAATCTAGTGTTTTGAAATGGCAAAAAAGAAGCCACATGATCATATCAGCTGTGTAGAAAGGGTACAGACCACACAATCCAACACTCGGACACGTTAAAGTAAATAAAAACTTTTCGATGCATATGGACTAGAGGGCAACTTCCTGAACTTGAAGAGCATCCAACAGAAGTCACAACTGGTCCCAGTGTAGAGAATAAATGTCCATGGAGTACTCAGCCATAAGTGGGGCATCTATGTCATCACACTCTCTCCCTCCAGGGCTGGGGACCCATTGCAGAAGAGGGAGAGGAAGCCTATAAGAGCCAGGTGTCAGGGAGGACCAGAACAAAAAGTGTCCTCTGGACAGGACAGGACCGCTGTGCTCATGAATCCATAGCAGCTGTGGTTAGCTGCATAACACCTGAGCTGTGGTTAGCTGCATAAAACCCACAGGAGGTCAAACCAGTCCATGTTCCAGCATGGATGGGAGAGTGCCTCGCCAACCCTGACCTGTAGCCGGGAAACTACTGACAGTTGACAGTGGGGATCAAGCTCAAGCCCTCACGCCTGTGTGAAAAGCACTATGCTGATCAAGCCATTCCCCAGGAGCCCCTCCTTTCAATGACTTGTAAGTTTGAGACGGGGAGAGTCAGTTTTCTTTAAGGATGTGGCCCCTGGTAGGTCAACCATGCTCCAAAGCAGAGCCCAACACCCATATGTATGTGGGAAGCACAAATAATACTTTGTGGGTAAGAGAAGGGGAAAGAGATAAAGAGACCATGTGCAGTGGGGGGATCTGGTAGGAGGAAGAGTCAAGAATGAACATGATCAGAATACATTGTAGACATGTATGAACCTCCCAATGAATTAATTTAAAACATTGTTTCTCAGAGTCTCTTTCTCACCCTGGAGCTCACCAATTCAGCTAAGCTGGCTGTCTAACTCATGTCCTGCAGGGCCTGGCTTGCACACAAATGCTAGGGACCAAACTCAAGACCTTAAGACTGTGCAAGAAGCTCTTCACTGACTGGGCCGTCTCCTCAGAACCCAGTCCCTACGATGGTTTATAAGTTTGAGATAACCTTATAAGGGAATGTGCAATGTGATCAAATAATCTGACTTTATTACACATTTCACCGAAGGGGGAAGGAGAGCAAAGGCTGATGTTGTGAGACTACAGGAGAAGGTTCTGTGTGTGGGTGCTGTGTTCTACTTGATACTATTGATCCCATGGGGACATGGCTTGGGAATTCTGGACACACTACATGTGTATTAGTCAGTATCTAACAGAGAGTCAGTCTCATCTATCCTGTCAGAGGGGGAAAGAGTGATAGAAGGAGAGAGGGCTTGATATATTACTAAATATTTCGTGGGTGTAATTTTGGAGGCTGACAAGTTACAATATCTATGCCTACCAAGCTGGAGACCCAGGACAGCCAATCTTTACTTTGATTAGATGAAACAATGCTCCATGAATGGTAGTCAGGCAAAGGGAATGCCCTCTGCCCCTTCGTTCTCTTAGTTCCTTCAGCTAATTTGGCCAAACCTATTCTCATTATTGAGGGCAGTTTGCTTCACTCTGTCATTACAGAGTTAATCTCTAAGAAATACATTCACAGTCACACCCAAATACCTGGGCACCTATGTTCCATTTAAGTTGGCACATAATAATAATCATTTTAATGTGGATTGGGAAACAGAACATCTGAGCAAATGGGTGACAGATAGTCTGAGCTACATTTCTCATCACTTTCTGTGGATAAGCAAGGGAAGAGACTAGAAGGACCGTGATGCTAATGATTTGGAGTTGGGCATAGGATGTTGCTTATGAGAACACACGGAACTATAGATGTAGCTCAGTGGTAGAGCACATGCAAGGCCCTGTCTTCAATCTCCAGCACTGCAAAAGCAAATGAACATCATAAACATAAATGAATACATATATGTATATTATATATATATATAATATATGTCACTAAAGGGGGAAGGAGAGCAAAGACTGATGTAATGGACTTTATAAATGAGTGAGATTACAGGAAAAAGTTCTTTGTGGAAGTATGCATATATATGTATTCTTTGTGTATGTGTACACACACACACACACACACACACACACACACACACCTCTGTTACCTGACAGGGTGTAGAGGCTGTGACACTTCAGTAACATTGAACATATCTAGTGTCTAGATCTTTGTTAACACTATGACCTAATATCACTATTGCAATGAGTTTCACATGTCAATGTAAAGGGACCACAAAGGACCCAGATACCTGATCAAATATTATTCTGGGTATTTCCATGAGGATGTTTAGGATGAGGTTTCCATTTGGAGAGGAGGCTGAGCAAAGCCAATTGCTCCCACACTGTGAGTGGCCTTCAGTCCATCAGCGGGAAGCTGGAGTAGGATAAAAGGCTGACCCTACTCTGAGTAAGAGAGAGCTTTCCTATCCAAAGCCTTTAAACTGGGGTTCCAGGTCTCCCTGGTTAAGCAGAAGTGTCTGGACTTCAGACTCAAACTGACATTTCAATTCTAAAGATTGAGGGTTTTTTTTCCTGCTCCATAATTAGTCAAGACAGGCCCTTAAAGTGAAAGTCTCCATGAATGACTGTCCTACTGGCTCTGTATTTCTGAAGAACCCTGACTGATACAACTGAGAAGGAAGACCCCTCAGAGAAATGACTGGTTTGAAGGAGGATCTTAGTGCATCAGGCCATGATAGACAGTAAGGAAGAAATAACATCAATCAGCCCCTGAAACAAACCCACAGTGAACAGAGCCCCCCGGGGCTGAAATAGAATAATTTAAGCCATTTGTCAAATAAATAACTCTACTGGACTATGACTCAAAGTACAAAGGAAATGCTCATGAGCCGACATAATTACACACACGACTAAAGAATCAGTGACGCAATGGGCAACTTTTACAGAGGGATTTCAAACGGTTTGTGTAAGGAGTCCTCCCTCAGTGAGGCAGAGTGCGACTCCTCCCCAGGTGTGGGCTGTGATGGAGAACTTCTTGCCAAAGGTGCGGTGTGGGAAGGAGGTGAAGGGGCATTTTACAGCAGAGACGTTGCCTTACCCGACTCAGAGCTCCATCCATAGTGATGTGAACTATTGACGCCGTCACACGGTCAGAAGGAGCCTCACCTCTGGGTCTCCTCCAAGAACCCCAGAACCCCTGTTGAAATCACCAGGAAAAAATGTCAAAGAACAATTAAGAGATCCTACAAAACACAGGGCCACTGCTCCCCAAAACTTTCAAGGCCATCAAAGCACAAAAAACCTGACAAACTGTCTCTGGCAAGAGGAGAAAAGGGACATACAATGGAAGTGGGCAAGGGTATCCTGCATCCAACAAAGACCAAAAACCAAGGAATGAAGTATGGACTCCTTGATAGCATATTTATATTTGTTCATTAACTGTCATGAATGAAAATGTCAATATGAAGAATATTAATAGTAAAGGAAGCTGACTTTAACTACATAACATCCCCTGTGCTGTGTTCACATCTTTTTTTATCTAAAACCGACTCCAAACTAAGGTTTAAAAAAATCAAGCTCAGATGCTACTTCAGATGAATCTGTATTTTTAGCTCAGATGCTACCTCAGAGTGGCATCAGTATATTTAATTAACACTAATTTTGTAAGCAGACTTTAAAAACTGCCACACAAGTGAGGTATACTGAAGGAAGAGGAGAGAGCAGGAAGGAAGCGGGGGAGAGAGGAAGGAAAGGAAGGAGGGAAGGAAGGAGAGAGAGAGAGAGAGAGAGAGAGAGAGAGAGAGAGAATTCAAGGGTGCATGGGAAAATACCAGTTATCTCAAGTTGGTGTAAGTCCAACTCACTTGTAACATTTTAAAATTTGTGTTCTTTCTAAATTAGTTTTTGAGACAGGGTCTCACTATGTAGCCCTGATTAGCTTAAAACGCACTATGTAGACCAGGCTGGCCTCCAATTTACAGAGCCTCTGCCTCCTGAGTGCTGGCTAGTACGAAAGGAGTGTGCCATCTTGCCTGGCTCTCCTTACATGTTTAATGTTGAGCGTAACTAAAAAGGTATAAGAGGCCAGATCTGGTGACTCATGTCTGTAATCCCAGCACTGAAGAGGCTCAGACAGAAGAATTGCCACATTCAAGGTCAGTTTTGGCTACATAATGGGAACCTGTCTTTTTTTAAATAAATGTTTTTAAATAGAGAAGACTATTAAAAAGGGTTTCCAGGCCATGTTTTAATTGTAGAACATCTGAAATGAAACATAGTTACTCTTTCTGCTAGAAAGGACTCTGGGGTCTAGACTTTGAATTGAAGGCTTCTCAGAGGAAACATTGTACCACCTTCCTCCACCCACTGAGGACTGCAGGAGGAGCAACAGGGTCCTTTCCACAACGACACAGACACATGTAAGGTGCAGAAGAGGCAACCCTGGAGATTGCTTGGGGTGGAACTCAACCATGTAGCTGCCCTTGAGAAGAGCCGACATGGGGCTAGAGAGGCTGTGCAGTACCTAAGAACATTTACTGCTCCTTCAGAGGACACAAGTTTGAATCCTGACACCTTCTTCATACACTGGGAAGCTCACAACTCCAGCTCCAGGGAATGACATCTCTGGCCTTCAAGGGCACACATGTGCTCAAACTCTCTCTCTCTCTCTCTCTCTCTCTCTCTCTCTCTCTCTCTCTCTCTCTCTCTCTCTCTCGGAGCGGGAGGAGAGGTGGCATTATTTCAAAGGAAGTGTGTGTGTCCTCCAATGTGGCTCCAGCAGGGCAGTCACTTGTTCCCAGAGTCATCCCTTTCTGACTCCTAACTCAGCTTTTCACCTCCACATCTGCAGCCTAACCCACACCTGCGTGTGCTTCTCCAGCAATTTGCTCATCAGTCCTCGTGGGAAAGCACATAGCTTGTTCCTGGAGGAGGGAATTTACCGGTGGCTAGGAAGCAGGGTCTCCCCCTGCCTTTGCTGGCACCAGAAAGCAAGGCTAAGACAGAAAACTACCTCCTTTAACACAACTTAAACTTTTCCTGCTGGTGACCACGGTTCACCCAAGAAAGTTTTATATGACCCTGAGCATATACACATATAAAACAGATACACAAGTCAAACATTTGATACTAAGGCATAAAACAACTTTTTAAACAATTCTGTGGCACACACATTGTTTTACCATTTATTAAAGACAAACCAAATTTGCATACCGAGCTCAATGTATTTTATTTTGGCATGAAGGAAATCATGGCTGAATGTTTATATATATAATGGCAGAAGCCTGTTTAGGGAGTTTGAGAAATTGTTAGAAATTCTGTCCTAATCTCAAGTCAAATATAATTGAATTTTCTTCATAGAATTTAAACCAACACCAATTTTTAAAATCAGACATTCTCATGATATAATCCAAAGATATACTAATTTGATACTTACATGCTGAGGAATGGTGGTAGGGAAACACTAGAAGCCTTTGTTTTCTATAATTATAATTAAACCATTTTCATAAGAGCAGAAAACTTTGTAGGCACAGTGAGACCCTGACATCCCTAACATACAGCGGTCTCGAATCTGAGGTTGCTTCAGGCAGGCTTGGTGTATGGCAGCATTCCCAATGAAAATGCACAAACTGTGTGTGTGTGTGTGTGTGTGTGTGTGTGTGTGTGTGTGTGTGTCCAGAGCCAAGGCTGTAGTGAATGGAGCATTGAGCACTGCCAGAAATACCTGGGATTCATGATGCATGTGAATTTTGAGTTCATTTTCAATCAGTGCACATACTGAACTCTTTTGCTGTTGCCAAATATTTCATAATCCCCAAATTCAGTCACATGACCACATATAGTTATGATCTTGTTTTAGGGGCTTGAGATCTAGAGGATGGAAGCTCCATCATGGCCTGTCGGAATTTCTCTAGAGAATTAGAATGGCACTAAGAAGAGTTTGGATGGCAGATCTCTCCACCTCAGGACATGCCAGGCTGTGCACTATGGAAGCCAGACCCGCTGAGGACCTGGCACACAGATGTGTCCCTGCCTCAGTCTTATACAGGGCCGCTGTGTCTCTCCTCTAGGTGCGGTTCCTGGAGCAGTGGTACAAGGTTCTAGACATCAAGTGAACGCTGCTGCAGGAGCAGAGCAGCAAGCCATCAAGGAGTACATTAGTACTCCCCAAAGACACAAAGGGTGCTTGACTTGAGTCTGAGGACCATGTAGGGTGTGGCAGGAAACTATAGAAAGACAGGGGCCAAAGAGAAGAATGGGCTACTTCCCAAACCTCACCTCAGAATGACTGGGGACCAGGTTGAGAAGTGGGCACTGATCCTTAGCAAATAAATCACAAATTGTTAACAAAAAGCAAAACACTTTAGACCAGAATGAATTACAGGGGTTCTAGGAAGGTTTTGCTTTGTTTTTAAGTGAACTATTTAGTAATACACCCTTTTGTGAAAGAAAGGACAGGTCCTTGTATACACAATATACACTATATTGCTATATATATATATATATATATATATATATATATATATATATATATATATATATATATATATATATTGTCCTTGTCTACACTATTATGTATGGAAAGTGTCTTCCACCTGCTGGCTCAAACTGCTGTGCCCTTCATTTTGTAAATGTGAAGATGGAGTGACGCCACTCAGAGGAGAAAGGCCAGGCTGCGCAGGGAGCCAAGAGCTGCTGAGGGCCCTTCCTGAACTGCAGGAGGCTTCTGATGTGGTGGAGAGTCAAGAATGCTCTGAAGCTTGGATGCTCTCACAGCAATTGCCCTGTACTCGCACTCCGGAGCTAGAACCCACTCTAAGAAGACCCCCGAGGCAGGGATGAAAAGTGGAACAGATGAGAACCTAGGCACACTTGTTAAATCTCTCTCTCTCTCTCTCTCTTCCCCCCGCTCTGTCTCCCAGTATATTTTTTCATTTATTGAAGAGATTTTTTTCTCACATAATATATCCTGATTACAGTTTTCCCTCCCTCTCCCTCCTCCACTCCCTCCTCTACTCCCCTCCCTCTGCTCCTCCCACTCCCTCCTCCACTCCCCTCCCTCTGCTCCTCCCACTCCCTCCTCCACTCCCCTCCCTCTGCTCCTCCCACTCCCTCCTCCACTCCCCTCCCTCTGCTCCTCCCACTCCCTCCTCCACTCCCTTCCCTCTCCTCCTCCCACTCCCTCCTCCATTCCCCTCCCTCTCCTCCTCCCACTCCCTCCTCCACTCCCCTCCCTCTGCTCCTCCCACTCCCTCCTCCACTCCCCTCCCTCTCCTCCTCCCACTCCCTCCTCCACTCCCTTCCTTCTCCTCCTCCCACTCCCTCCTCCACTCCCTTCCCTCTCTTCCTCCCACTCCCTCCTCCACTCCCTTCCCTTTCCTCCTCCCACTCCCTCCTCCACTCCCCTCCCTTCCAGATTCACTCCCCTTCTGTTTCTCATTAGAAAAAAAAACAGCATTCTATTATAACAAAATATAAAACGATAAAACAAAAACTATCACATCAGAGTCGGACAAGACAAACCAACAGAAGGAAAAAAGCCCCAAGCGAAGGCACAAGAATCAGAGACCCACTCATTCACACACTCAGGAAGCCCATCAAAACACTAAACTGGAAGCCATAATGTACACACGGAGGACCAGTGCAGACCTTCAGGTTCACTCAGTACTGACTTCCAGGATACAATACACACACTTTCTAAGAGAGCTGCCCGATCTGTTATCTCCTAATTAAGAATGTTAAGAATCCAAAACGCCAAACTGCCTAAGTCTCAAGGAGAAGCCATAGGTCGGCATATGCTGGATTCAGAAGTAAAAAGTGTCCACAGGTAAAAATCCACCTATTCTCTCTCTCCTTGTGGACCACAGCATGAACCTCTGCAGGTCACAGAAAACAGACACAAGGACGACCTGTACACCATCAGCACAGACATTTATGAGGACTACACCACACAGCAGGTGAGGCCTAAGACCAACCAGGTCAAGAGGCAGCCGTGCTGGGGGCAATCGGGAAGGAAATGCCATAGCCTGGCCTGAGCGAGCATCAACAACAGACTCGGAAATATTTGCTGGGGGAAAAGCAGCACCATGTGATGAGAGAAGAGGCCATGTGATCCCCACACTTAGATAACAAGCTGATCAGCAAGATAGAGCCAACCTAATCAATGGCCCATCACCCGAACAGAGCCGATCTCAGCTGCTCAGAGCTGTTTGATCACAACTGTGAACACTGGAACGGGAGCTCCAGAGACTGCAGTTTTACACAGTAACTGATGGGAAAGGAAGAACTGGGTCAGAGTGGGTGAGGAACATGTCACCGCTCTGACATGTTTACAGGGGGAGTGAGAGCAGTGCGGGAGCAGAGAAATAAAGAACACAACACTGTGAGGGTTTCTGAGAGGGGAGGTATTCACGGGCTTGGCAATCTTCTGTGTGTCCATTGCTCTCTCCATATGAGCATGCTACGGTATAAGAACATGCAGAATGCACATGTGATCATCAAAAATAGTCCTTGGGGGCTGGAGAGACAGCACAGGGGACAACGAATTTGTCACCTAAGTCTGAGGACTTGAGTCCCCAGAATCCATGTGACTCGTGAAGCTGAGCATAGTAGTGCACATTTATAATCTCATGCTACTGTGCCCAGCTTCATGTGAGTTCTGGGGGAGAACAAGCTGGAAGGGCTGGAGGACGCCCTGCAGAAGGCCCAACAGGACACAGCCAGGATGCTGAAGGAGAACCAGGAGGTCATGAATGTCAAGCTGGCCCTTGATGTGGAGATCGCCACCTACAGGACGCTGCTGGAAGGAGAGGAGTGCAGGTGAGTATTCACCCCTCCTCCAGCCCCTGAGGACACCTCCATGATGCCAGGCACTGAGCACAAGATGAGGGAGCACAAGCTGTGGCCACAATGGCTCCATTCAGGAACCCTCTGCCGGGGATTCTCTGTGAACCGTCACCAGACTGAGGGTTCCCACAGGGACTGAGGTGATGGCTCCCTGGTTCTCACCTGCTCTGTTCCTCTTCCAGGCTGAATGGTGAAGGCGTTGGACCAGTCAACATCTGTAAGTACTCTGCTGGCCACCTCCCCTTGCCCTGCCTTGTGCCTGGCTCACCAGACACAGTGGCTCACGGTGTCCCTTGTACCCTTCCCTCCTCCACAGCTGTGGTGCAGTCCACCATGTCCAGCGGCTATGGCAGCTCAGGTGGTGCCAGCAGCAGCCTGGGCCTGGGAGGAGGCAGCAGCTACTCCTACAGCAGCAGCCATGGCCTTGGAGGTGGCTTCAGTTCTGGCAGTGGCAGGGGCATCAGCGGTGGCCTCAGCTCCTCTGGTGGCAGCTCTTCCACCATCAAGTACACCAGCACCTCCTCCAGCAGGAAGAGCTACAGGCACTGAAGTCCTTGCCACCAGAGCTGGTCCCTGATCCCCAGACCCCCTGGCTGCAGAGCCCTGTGCTCAGGGGCTTCTCCTGCACTGGCTTTCCTCCTGTCCTCTCTAGTTGGGGCTGAGAAGATCATGTGCCTTCATTATTTCTCTGTTTATCTTTCTCTCCACTGTCCAACTTCAGAACATCAGCAGCCATTGTCACACCATGTGGCTCCCATCTATATGAGTCTGACTTAATCTGAGAATGGTTCATCGTATGCCCTGGAGGAATGGAAACTGGTCTATGAAATGGGGAGTCCTCCCTGAGAAGCCTAGCTATCCTGCTCTTCCAGGCTGTATTCAACAGGTCCCTGTCTGACAGGCAACTGTCTTGCCCTTCCCTTTGGATGACCCTGGATGCTCTGAGACACACCCCTGACAGACAGAGTCTGTCTCTGTTAGTCTCTGGTCTTTTTTGTTTCAGTGTTCTGCTACATCGAGCCGAAGTACAATGTTAACTTTCTTCCTCTGCATTGGTTCATGTGGGATTTTCCACATCCCACGTATTTTCCAGTGTCTTTGGGCAACCAGGCTCCTCCCTTTGCTGGCCCCATGCTCTCTTCCTAAACTTATCAGACAACTTCATTTGACGCTGTAGGAATTCTCTAGGGACATGGACACCATTAACTTAGCCTTCTGCACTTTGTGTTTTTCTTTAGTGTACATCAGGACCGAAAGGAAAACTATATACTAAAAACTAGTTCAGGGCAGTTTATTTTCTTCTTTTTAACCCCGCCTTTAGGTGGTTTAGTCTCTGCAGTGTCTGGGGCTCTCTTGGAGACTCCCCACCTCAGGGCACTGGTCCTCCAGGGCAGAAGCAGTTGGGAAGAGGCCAGAGTGTCTTGGCTCTATGGTTATTGAGACCTTTGTCTTGAAAGAGCTGCTCTGAGATGTATCCATCAAACTATCTGGTGTAGTACGAAAGCACCCCATCCTCGGCATGCAGGCTTGAGGCCTCAGAGCACTAACTGCGGAGTGGACCTCACTCAACCCAGAGACAGACGGTTCAGGTGAAGAACCTCTCTTTAAACTCAGAGGATGTGTCTTTGTCGTCTTGTTGCTCTGAGCAAATAGATGACAAGACACAACTTAAGGAAACACTGGCTCTGACTTGCCATTTCCGTCCTGACAGAGAAGTATGGCAACAGCTAGGGAGGGTATGGAAACAGAGGAGTGAGCATCTGGCCACTCTGCGCTCACAGTGTGGAAACAAGCATCTGGCCACTCTGCGCTCACAGTGTGGAAGTGGAGGGAAATGAGGCTCCCACTTGTCTCACTTTCTCGTTCTTATTCAGCCAGGGTCCCGGCCTATGGAATGGTACCACCTTCAAGGGGGCCTCCCCGTCTCTCAGTTAACCCCTCACAGACATGCTCAAAGGCTTGTCTTCTCAATGGTTCTAGGTGCTCTCAGGTTGGCTGGCAATCGATAACAGTGACAGGAAGCCACGTCAGGAAACAAATTTACACAGCTATACCTTCTACCCCAGTAACCCAGAAAAAGGGGGACACTGTCAGCAATTCGGCATAATAACCCAATCAAATCTCAAAACACAGCTGGCTACAGATTTCATTTGAAGTGCTGTTAGCAGAGATGACATTGAAAAATGTTCCAAGCTGACTGGTGACTCTTGTGTTTGTGACGACTTCGCTTTAGGGAAGAAGCTTGGCAAGAAAAACTAGAGGTAAGAAGTTTCTTCAAATCCATTCAGATATCAAAGTCAAGGCTGCAATTTTGACTTTTAAGCAAAAACAGACTCCAGATTTTAGACCATGTTTACCCAAGCCTATTCTAAAGTCCCTCTGGTCCAACATTTCACAAGAGCTTTAAGAATGAGAAAAAGGATGCACAGCAAGAGAAACTTCTACCCGAAGAATACAACCGTTCAACTAAGGGAGGCTGATTTCAAGCTACAGGAGGGACGCTCTCTCTAGATCCCCAAGCAGGCTGGTGTCCCAAGGGCCCTGCAGCTGAAAGGCTTATACAGAAGACTCTGAGGGTCAGTGAATCTCCTTCTCCACTTACCGTGGTTGTCTGGGGTAAAAGGTCCAGATACGGAGAAAGCAGAGCTTGGGACTGCCATGTCAGACAAAATCCAAAGCTGGCAGAGAAATTTCCACCATGCCACACAGACAGTATTCTCCCATGTTAAGAGTCCCAGAAGAGGAGGCCCTTGAGTGAGGGCCACATGAATGCCCCATTGAAAAGAAGCCAACTAGGGACCAGGTGGGTTGATGTTTAGAGCAAACCTCACCCCCTCTGTCACCTGTAAAAAGGAGTGTTCAGGCAAAGGAGAGGACGTCCAACTAAGTTTGAGTGTCAGATAAACAGCAAAAGCATTTACTGTGCCTCAAGTATTGCACATAACATCATCATATTGACAATGTATCTGTCCATCGGAAGGGAATATCCTGTGTGCTGCATGGCAGACAAGCGTGACAAGGGTGCTTTTGTTGGGCTGCTGCTCCGGGATTCTACCAAAAGGGTAGACAGTGAGTCGGGACCAAACCTAAGACCCTTTCATGCTGCGTCAGTCAAAGTTTGCTAGAGGAACAGAATCCATGGGAAATGCGCATAATTCAAAAGGGGGAGTATTAGATCCGTTCACACCTCAGGGCTTGGGTGAGTTGACAATGGCTTTCTGTACACCACAGGGCATGGTAGCTTCCTGATGCAAGAATTCAGACCCTTAGCTGTTCCAATCTGGCACTGAATGCCCCGAGACTCCCTGGAGAGTAGCTGGTACTGGGGCTACATCGAAAGGCTGGAGACACTGGTATCTGATGACAGTGACCACAGAGTAGTCATTCAGAAAGCTAGGTGGCTTGCAAGCATCATCTTCCTCCACCTGCTAGGCTATTGGTGTTAGGATATTGTGTGTGTGGAGGGGGGGTACCTCGGCTGGCTGGGACAGGGTCCCACTCGAGCAGGGAAACATGCCAGGCAGATGCAGCAGCGGGCGGCAGCATGTGAACAGTCACTCACAGCCAGGTACTGCATCCATGTGGAAATAGGTTTATTATAACAGGGAGATGAAGAGAAAGACAGGGAAAGAGGGAGACAAAAAGAAAGAGGGGGGTGAGAGGGGTGGAGGGTGCACACCTCCTGGGAATGGAGAAGGGGCAGGGAGACTTTACGTCAAGATGCTGGGCGGGTCTCCAAGGGGCAGGTTTTCAAGGGGCGGGTCAGAATACTAACAACTGTTGCTGCCCCCATTCAGCGGGAGTCTTCCCCTGCCCCCCTCACTGTCTCACATGCCCCTCTTTTCTATAAATGCACTCACAGGCACAGGATAGGTATGTTTTACCAATCCAGTCAAGCTGCCAACCAGGACCAACAATCACACCTGAGAGCCTTCCCCTCACTGGTAACTCAGCCTCGGAGTCTTCTGGGCTGCACACACACACACACACACACACACACACCCTTTCCATGTCTCCTGACCTTGCCGGCAGGAGACAGCAGCACCAGCTGGGGCCCATTTTGGTAACTGTGGGTTGTTTTAAAGTATAATGTGTTTACTCTGCTTGTAGGTGGTTCCAAGATCTTAGCAAGGGAAAACAGGACAAAGGCAAGTAGGTCACAATGAGTGGCGGTTAATTCTCAGGAGTGGGAGTCGGGGTGCCTGCTACTTTGCCTCTTGTACTTTGCTGCTCCGAGAGGAGAAGGAGCCTCCTCCCTGTCTCAAGGGATCACCACTTCCGAGATCTGCCGGTCGCTCCTGTTTCTTCTTGGTTCTGTGGATCCAGAGCTTCCCGTACACCCTCAAGTCCTCCTTGTTTACTTACAGAGCGCTCAGGTCATTTTCGCTGACATTGCTTGTTGTGTGAGATTCTGTTTGTGTTCTGACAAATAAAGCTTGCTTGGAGTCAGAGGGCGGAGCTAGCCACTAGTTAACCAGAGAGGCCTGGAGGTCTGTACAGAGAGGAGACAGGAAGTGAGAAGGTTGGGTGGAGAGAGGATTTAGCCCTTTTGGACAGAGGAACGGAAGAGGTAGGAAGTCACTGGTGGCTGCTCCCTGCTTCTCTGGTCTTTCAGGGTTTTACCCCATATCTGATTCCTGGTTTGTATTGATAAGATTAATTAGATTTGTGCATCAATGGTTGTTGTGCATCCCTGGGTAAGTCATCATGTCTGTGTCATGAGATACAACTGTTCTCACATCTTGTTTTTCTCCAAAGTAGTCCATGGGAAAAAGTACTGATTTCTGTACCTTGATCTTGTGCTCAATTCCATCTTAAGGATGAGAGTGAAAAACCAAGCCTCAGCAAGTGTATAGGCAGGGCAGGGCTGATTACTGAGGATTCTATGCTGGAATTTTCCTCCACAGGGAGACTTGGTCTCACCACACTCAGGGCTCCCCTCTGTCACCCCCGCCCCCCTCTGACCATGGGGAGGACCTGGCCAGTGCCTTTCCCCTCCAGCCTCCTACGCCTTGCTTGCCCTCTGGTGGAGATACAGCTGTCCTAGGATATTAAGACATGAGGTGAGGGAGCATGCTCCTCACCTGAGAAGGCCATGCTGGGTGGTGATGTCAGCTGCTGACAGACGCACCCACACTGAGGGCAAAGGCTAAGTGATGCTTACTCTACAGCTTGGTAATCCCAGCCTGCACTGGGAGGAAGATGAATGGGAGGTTTTTTCCCAGGCCAGCTCTGTTACCATTCTCTCTTCCCTCAGCTCTGGACTCTAGCCAAGCTTTATTTTCCTGTCCATCATTTTCCAAGAGTTCCTCTGTGCCTGTGAAATCGCGTTCACCTGCTCTGACGTTTCTTTATCCTTTGGAGATAAGGAATAAAACGTGTCTGCCATCAGCTCCTGGTGCCGCGTTATTTTGCTTCCAAAAATCACTTTAAAACCTCATTGTTTACTTTTCGGCACCTTTGTATGCTTAGCGGTCCAGCAGTCAGTCACTCGTAAACACAGTCTAAGACTGCCCGTGGCACAGCAAGGCTCTGGGCATGGAGGAACAATCTAAAATGAGATCGGCACATTACTAAATGCTGAATGTCGACCTCAATGGACTTTTGTGCCTATCTTTGAAAAAATTCTAATCTGTGAAATCCAGAATTATGAACATAAACACACACACACACACACACACACACACACACACACACACACACCACTGCCGCCGCCGCCGCTGCCACCATACCACATAGACCAAGAGGCAAGGGGGTGAAAAGTGTGTAAGTGTGTGAACAATGGTAGGTTTGACTTCAGAGAGGCAAAGGGAGCATTTGCATCTTCAAGGGGACATTCAGTAAATACCAGGATGCTTTCACAGTGTTGTCAGGACAGAGAACAGAGGTGTTTATCTTGTGGAAATAGGAAGTGCAGCAAAAAAACAGAACTCCCCCTCCATTGCAGTCACATCCCCTCAGTCATCCCAGAAATCTCCACAACCTCTCTGGAGAGACAATCTTTGCCCTGTTTAGTTTAGAATATAGAAGCCCATTGAAAGTTCAATGACTCCTTCCTCAAGGAAGTCCCAGGTTGGTTGCCATAGCAACAACAAAGCAACACATTGGGCCCTGTCACCACCACCTTCCCCCTTCTTCATGCTATTTCCCAATCCTGTCGTCATTTTTCATGAGTCTCCGAGCTCACTCGAGGTTGCCCAACTCTTGCTTAATAAGGCGGTGCTCAGGGTGAAGGAGAGGTGCTCTCAGCTGTTTCCTTTAAGGGGAATTTGTCTCTTGTCGGCCTGGTGGAACACATCCAGAGTATGCACGGGCAGGAATCCCACCGAGAGCCCTGGAGCCTTGCCCACAGGCCACCTGCCCCTTTACCCTTTTTCATGAAGGGAAGAGACCAGTGTCCAAGTGGCTCAGATGTAGCCTGGTCTGCTCAGTGGACATGTTTCCTCCCTCTGAGTCCAGTGACAGGTCTGTTTCACAGCCTGGAGCTGCCTGTCAATCAACTGCACACCGATTGCACATCAAGAGAGCTGACTAACTAAAAGGGCCTTCGACCAAGTTCCTCTTCAAAGACGCTGATTCTGCGGTAGTGATGCGTCAGCCACAGGCTTAATCTGTCCCTCTGCATCTGGGCTTTTGAGTTCACCCCCTCTGAAGGTAGAACAGAGGTGGGTTCCCCTTCCCTTCTCCAGGTGCCTTCAGTCAGTCATTCTCAGCTTAACGGCTCTCAGTTTCCCAACACCATCATCATCACCGTCTTCATGATCAGTATTGCTGATCTGGTGCCAGCAGCTCACCTGGGTATCATGCAGTTTGAGGGGGGACGACAATTCCTAGCACAATTCTGAGTGTTTCATGAGACAAGCCTTCCTGGGGAACATGAAAAACACAGTCCTGCATCCAGAAGCACTCAGGTAGGCAATGCCCTACGAAGGTATGACGCAGAAAGGGAGGGTGGGTAACCGTTCAGCAAATAAAGACAGTCCCGTCCTCAGTGTCTTGGGTGGGTTAACTCTGTGGTTCTGCAGAGGAACCACTACCACCCCAAGCCATTCTCCTACACTCAGACACTGATTCCTGTCTTTCTCTTGTGTGTGCCCAAAATGTGACATATGGCACCACCAGATAGAACAGGGGCTTATTTGAAGTTTTCAAGGCCCGTTCATAAATGGGCCAATCTACTCACTGTCTAAATATTAAATTTCCTAATTATGTCATACACCATTGCGTGTGACTATTATTTTCTATCTGTCCCATTCATCTTCTTCATAGCCCAGAAAGCCACAAGAGGGTAAGAACCACAGAAAACAATCCCTTTCCACCCAGGCACAGAGGGGGACAACACAGAAGCAAGGCATTGTGCTGGGGCAGAAGCCAATAGTCCCAGGTCCAGCCTTACCCTCAACTTCCTACAGGACATTGGAACTCACTCTCTTCACTCATAAAGCATGGGAGATCCCAGGGATCTCCGAGCTCCCCTGAACGTGCTGGGCCTACCCCTAATATGGCATCCTACCACTATGGTGCTCTGGGAGTGACTGTGTCTCCCCATTGTATCCCAGTACCCAGTATCCATAGGCTTCCTTTATTTCTTAAAAGAAGAGATGAGTGAGAACGCAGCTCATTGGAAGGACTAAGATTGAAGTGTCTCCAAGATAACTGGGATCAGAGACTAGACACCAAGGGGCAACTAGTTGCCAGGACCTGAGTTCCAGAACCAAGATCCTGAATACTAAGGCGGAACCTGACAGGCAGTGGGGATGAGGTGACTGCCTTTGGCTCTCCCTCCCCAGCTGTGACACACACACCAGGCTCAGCAGCCACCTCCACACCAGTTGCAAGCCAATGAAGTTGTGTCAACAGCGTCCCTCAGCACACCAGTATCGCCCAGCCCACCCAGACTGTGCCCACAGGCTGTATCTCCATGCCAATGCTCAACACACCAGGTTTCTAGGTAATGTACTCCTTGCTTATTCAGAGGACTTCCGGATTTCCGCCTCCAAGGAAGAGCCAGAGCAGCATCTCCTTGGTGGTTCTCTTTCCTCCCTCACCATTTCCTTCCCACAGCCTCTCCATAGGAGTCAGAGAGACTCAGTGGATGAAACAGCCCCATCCTGGGGACCGAAAAAGACCACTGAAGTGGTTGGACGTGAATGGTCAGATACATTTTAAATCCTGACTTGTCGAAATCCCCCCACCTCCGTGAGTTACTGGTATCTCATCCACCACCTGCCCCCAGGAAGGGATCTAACTGTGTGTCACAGACAACAGAGTTTATCCCTTTGTGATCTACAGGGTAAGGGAGGCTTAGGCATATGTGGGACAGCAGACAGAGAATAAGTAGTCTAGCAGCCAAGTGGCTGGGTGTATGACTGGATGATTGTTCACAGGTTTGCCTCCTCTGGGACCCCAAGATCCCTCATCTGCACAGCTTCTCCAGGGACCCCAACATTCCTCATCTGCACAGCTTCTCCAGGGACCCCAACATTCCTCATCTGCACAGCTTCTCCAGGGACCCCAACGTTCCTCATCTGCACAGCTTCTCCAGACTCTAACATTCTGCCCCTCTGTTTTAGTCTTCTTTGCTCATGTGCCCGTCACCAGCATGTTCTCGTGTATTGTTGTGCGGTGAGTGTTAAGGTGTGTGTGTGTGTGTGTGTGTGTGTGTGTGTGTGTGTGTAATTTCACATAGGTACCTTCTCTGGGTGTGTCTGATGCTCTTGATCATGAAGGAAGGGACATCTTGCTTCTTAGAAGTACAATTTCAGTTGGAAAGAGTGTGCCATTTTGCTGCTAAAACTTTCTGGGAGAATCTTGAGGACTCCGCACTGCCCATCACAAGCCACGTGAAGGGTCTGTGTGAGGAGCCGACAAGGCGTGCTGCTGCACGTAGGCACGAGTCTCAAGTGCTGAGCTTCATCGGAACATTGAGGTCAACCGACACAATTAGTGAGAGAGCACACAACTAGTGAGAGAGCCCACAACTAGTGAGAGAGCCCACAACTAGTGAGAGAGCACACAACTAGTGAGAGAGCACACAACTAGTGAGAGAGCACACAACTAGTGATCTGAGCACAGGTGCACAGGGAGCCACATATGGCCCGGGCCCTTCAGAGGTGGGCTGGTGGTGCCTCGTAGACACACCAAATATTGAGGAAATACGGCCACCCTCATGCATAGTCAAGCAAGAAAAATGTTTCAAGTCTGGGTGTCTATCATGGTGTCCATCATATTGCCTCAACAGAATTATGTTCTCCCAACTCAGCCCTGCCGAGTGTGCCAGCCGGGAGGCTCGGTCGGACTATATCTCCAAACTGCCTCTGCTCCCCTCCTCTTCCAGCACGAGCTCCAGGGGGGAGGGTTCTGTCTGCTTTACTCCAAGCTCTGCCTCCCATGACTGTAACAGGGAGCAGCTAGCACATGAGAGGTTGCTGCTGAGCGGAAGAGATTCAAGGCAATGAGGTAGACAGCTATGGCTTGGGTCCTCTGATGCCCCAGGAACGGCCTGCTCTGGGGATCCTCTGTCCAATGGCATTCTGTCCGTGTTCCTTCTCTGCCCTGGCCTGATTGAAAGCCGGAAGTCCCAGGTGCAAGCCCCAAGTCCTCACCCTGGGGAGGTCTGTCTCTTTGCCTTCCTGTCCTTCTCCCTAACTCATCCCTAGCTGCTAGCCCACTCTGTCAATGGGATCGACACTCTGCCAAGGACCTCAAGTTCCGCTGAGGATGTTGGCAGGCACCCTAAGCTCAAGGGGCAGGCATGAGGGAAATCACAGGGTCCAGCTGTCTAGTTCTGGATCCCGGAACACGCAGCGTCCTTAGGCCCAGCACTCCCCCAAACCAAAACCCAGATGGTTAGAGAGCAGAAAGGATTCTGTAGATCTCCTTCCTGCTGGACCCCGTCTGTCAGATGAGCTCTTGCTGCCATTCTATCGGAGGATCTGAGAGACATACATATCTGGGGAAGAATCACCCACCCGTCAGAGACACACGGACACCCAGACCACCAAAGCTCAACCCATGGAAGAGCAAGCGTTCCACGGGACGGGTGGGAAGAGTTAGCATGGGGCCCTGGCTTCCTGGGAAGGCTTCTTAGAGGTTGGATTTTAGTTCACTGCAAAAAAAAAAAAAAAAAAAAAAAGTAGAAAGTCGAGGGCCTGGGAGATAGTGCTGTCTGTAAAGTGTGTTGTCACACAAACATGAAGACCTGAGCTTAATCCCCAGAACCCACATAAAAAAAGACCAATAAGTAGGCTCTGCTTATAATCCCAGCACAGGAAGTCGGAACGAGTGGACCCCTGGAGTTTGCTAGTCAGCCAGCCTCGCCTAATTGCCTAATTGGTGAGCACCAGGTCCTAGTGAGAGACCTTGTCTGAAAAAATAAGGTGGCTGGCTCCTGAGGAACAACATCCAAGGTTGGCCTGTGACTTCCACATGCATGTGCACACACGTACATGCACATATGCACACATACATTCACTTGCACACACACTTGAGAGTGTACATGTTACCCACACGTACACACACCAGTAAAAAAGCAAACTAATTAATTATCGAAAGAAACCTCCTTGGTAGAAAGCAAAGAAGAAAAGTTTTCAGAGTAGGTAAGAGCTTCAGGGAAAACATTAAAGCAGACTCCTGTTCCCTTTTCCTCTATTAGAATGGCCACCCTTTGGTATCTCATTGTTCCTAAGATCTATTTTCAGAATAAAATTTGGTCTCCATTCAAAACAAAAAGAGTAGGTAGGAGAGGAGTATGGGGTATAATCAAAATATGTTCTATGCATGAATGAAATTTTCAAAGAATAAATAAAAATACTATTTACAAAAAGAGTCAATATATTTTGAGATCTCCAACTCACACATACACACAGTGAATACAAATAAAGAGGACAGTGACCTGTGCGTTCGGGAGGCCGGCTATCCCAGGCACTCGCCATCTATTTAAGTGAAGGTCACAGCCCAGGTGAAAAGTCACAGACCAGTGAAGGAAGAAGTCAAAGAATTACCTGCCTCAGCTCAGCTCCCCGTGTAAGTGAGGGAGACCACCCAGCTTGAGCAGCTGCCACCTTTGGTGGGAAAATCAGAGAGGGAAGAAGAAAGCCAGAGAGTGACCCCGGAGAAGAGGCACTGTGGATAGGAAACAATAAGGCCACAAACACAGAAAATGGGGTGCCAGGAAGAGGACGTGTGGGAAAGGAAGGGAGTGGCCAGGAAGATGCCAACCTCGCATTGCCAAAGGCAGTTCGGAGGGAAAGTGCCAAGCCATCCGCTGGCATTCCCTCCTGTGGGCATGTGCCATGCTGGGCTCCGGAGCCCTGCCGCAGCCAGCCGCAGCCAGCCTTTGTTCCGGCAAATGCTCTGCAGTTTATTCAGAATGCTGGGGGGGGGATGACAAACACCCGTCCCTTCCTCTGGGAGACAGATTATCACATAAAGGGGAGCAAAGAACACAAAGATGTTTATTCTTTCTGTGGGCAAAGACAAGCGTGCACCAACCTGGCCAGGACCTAGGTACACCAGCAACAGAGTAAATATCTGAGCTCTGCTTGGCTGGTGTCAACAAAAGCTGTGATTCACAGGCTCCCGTGGAAACAGGGAGTATGAATCTCAACAAGAGAGGCCCAGTCCTTGGCCAGAGCCCCAGGTAAAGGATCGCTCCCAGGACAGAGACAAGCCTCTGAGTGCCAAGCTGCCATTCCAGGCCAGTGAGAACATCAGCCAGGCACTGTGGGCCTCCCAAAGGACACCTGTACCACGGCACCTGGCTCTGATTCCCACCTACTAGGCTGTATCAGCCTGTCTCTAAATCAGCTGTTATGAGTCTTGTTTCCTTATCCACACATGGGATCTGAACACCTTGCTAGTATTTCCTCTCCTACTCACCCACCCTTCACAACCACAGCAAGAAGCAATCAGACAGCAAGATGAAAGAGGACCTGACCACCTGCCGGACACCTCACAGTAGAGACAGGGAGAGGGATACGGGAAGAAAGGGGCCGAGGCACACTGGAAACCCTCTGTCCATGCTCTAATGTGGAATGTGAGGAACAGCCAAGGAGGGCATGAGGGGCCAAGAGCATGGCTCTGTGAAAAAGTTCTTTCTGTGCAAGCCTGATGACCTGACCTGAGGTCAGTCCCTGGATCCTATAGCAGAAGGAGAGAACCAGCCTTGAAAATTGTCATCTGATCTCCACACATGTGCTGTGTCATGTGTGTGCCAGCAGTCAGTCCCTCTCTCTCTCTCTCTCTCTCTCTCTCTCTCTCTCTCTCTCTCTCTCTCTCTCGCTCTGTCACACGCACACACACACAACAACAACAACAATAACAAGTTTTCAATTTGTAAGATAAGATGAATGAGAATGGGGCTTCTCCAGTGAGTGTAGCTCTGAGGATACAGGACTTCAGGAGGGGATAGCCTGGAAGACTTCTGGAAAAGGGCAGCCTCAAAGATAGCTTGATTGTGTATCACCTTGTTCAATTACCCAGAATGCTTGAGTTGTGTCTTCCCAGCAGGACCATGAAGTTATCGCTAAAGATGAAGAATGTGTGCTGTGTTTCTTTTGGATCCTTACAAGACTCTTCTAGGATGGGCATGTCGCCAGCCCTTCATGAATATGTGTACTATCTGCAGGAGAATGGCACAGCGGACGTTTACTCTGCACTTACATGGTAGAGGCACTGTGAAAGTTTTTGCATACACGCTGAGGTTCAGAAAAGTTGGATGATGGGCCCCAGGTCCCACTGCTGGCCACTGGAGGGGTTAGAACTCAAACCCAAGTCTTTCAGAAGACAGAATTCCAAATGGCCTTGAAAGGTGAATATTGGCATCAGCATGGTATACACACAAGTGCATGCCAACATACCTGCTCCAGGAAGTCGCATGGACACCCAGCAAACGTGGAAGATTTTGAGCAAAGTTAAAGGGCAATCAATTCTGTGTGGAAGCTTAAGGAAGATGAATGCAGACCTGGAGGACGAGCCTGATGGGATTGGAGAAGGCAGGCAGCAGCTGCTGCGAAAATGCTCAGGCGTTAAGATACATACCGAGGAATAGGAAACAGTGTTTCGAAGTCTCTTATGTTGACACAAGATGTTTGGACTGAGGGAGTTGGTCCCGGGCCTAAGAAAGCGGTTCAGAAATGAGGCCGTGTTTTGGAGTCCATTAGGAGATGCATGACTAGGATGGGACTGAAAGCAATTAAGTCGCTTCTCACCGGTCTGCTGATCAAGTTACGACTAGACAGAGGTTTCCATGCGGGGGAGGGGAGGCAGCAAACCGACCAGTAGGTTTTTTTTTTTTTTTTTTTTAATGCCATTTCCTGCGGGGTACTCAGGGTGAGCTCAGGGCTGGCAGATGCCTAGGAGATGCCATCAGCAGGGCCCCCCTTCATTAATGAAGCCCCGCCCTTTGTGGAGGCCCATTAAAAACCCAAGGGCCTCCATCTCCCTAGCTGCCTGGCTTCTCCATCCCCTTCACGCATCTACCTCGCGGGAGCTCCTGTCGCCTGCCTTCCTCACCCACCATGTCTCGGCAGTCCACCATCACCTTCCACTCCGGCAGCCGCAGGGGTTTCAGCACAGCCTCCGCCACCACCCCAGCTACTGGCCGCTCCCGCTTCAGCTCTGTCTCCGTGGCCCGCTCCTCAGGAAACAGTGGGGGTCTGGGCAGGATCAGTGGCGCTGGTGCTGGCACTGGCTTCGGAAGCCGCAGCCTCTACAACCTTGGGGGGACCAAGCGGGTCTCCATCGGTGGATATGCTGGCAGTGGCTTCCGGAGCGGCTTTGGTGGCAGGGCTAGCAGTGGGTTTGGGGTCAGCAGTGGCTTCGGTTATGGGGGTGGCATTGGAGGGGGCTTCGGTGGCCCGGGCTTCCCTGCCTGTCCCTCTGGAGGCATTATTCAAGAGGTCACCGTCAACCAGAGCCTCCTCACTCCCCTCAACCTACAAATCGACCCCACGATCCAGCGGGTGCGGAAAGAGGAGCGCGAGCAGATCAAGACCCTCAACAACAAGTTTGCCTCCTTCATCGACAAGGTGGGCCTGTGCTCACCCCTCAACTTCCCAGTGTATGGAGTGACTCGGTGGGGAAGGTTCAGTTCTGGAGACAGAAGCAATGCGGGGTCCCCAGAAGAAGAATATTCATCAAACAGTACCAGCCATGGACAGAGACATTTTCAAGCCAGGCCAGCTGGCCCACAGGACCTTGTAGAGATGCCCCACCCCTACCTCATCCTCTCTGGGAATCCCCTTCTAGAAAGAGGGCTTCCACCGTGCCAGCTACCCTGACCCAGAGAAGTGGCATTGAGAAACTCAACCCAGACTCCATGACTCCCACCATAGAGGCTGTACTCTCCTCCATGTCCAGCCATGAAAATCCTAGAGTCCCTGGGATGCCTCCATGGGCTTTCTCATTTGGGAGTGGAGTTGTCAGTTATATAGCTGCTGGTTGAGTGTGGGATAAAAAGCCTCGTGTGCTCGCCTCCACCGTTAGCAGGAGTGCATGGTTCTGCCTCCCTGGCTTCCCGAGTGAGGCTCATTCTCTCTGCTCCCCTGTAGGTACGCTTCCTGGAACAGCAGAACAAGGTCCTGGAGACCAAGTGGAACCTCCTGCAGGAGCAGGGCTCCAGGACTGTCAGGCAGAACCTGGAGCCCTTCTTCGACGCGTACCTCAATGACCTCCGCCGGCAGCTGGATGGCGTCACTGCTGAAAGAGGCAGGCTGGATGCCGAGCTGAGGAGCATGCAGGAGGTCGTAGAAGACTTCAAAGTCAGGTGGGTGGGAGACAGGCTCCTGACTGCACACAGACGCCCCAGGGCTGCTGCTCTGAGGCCCAGAGAAGTGCAAAGGAGTGAATGCCACATGAGCCAGGAGCGTTGGGTGTGCAGCCCAGAGTGCAGAAGGTAAAGACCGCACAGGCAGGGTGGCAAGGGACCCCCATCTCAGCCTGGCTGCTAGCAAACACAAGGGGCCTGTTCTCATCTGTCTGCGCGACTGAAACCGGCGCCAGCATCATCCGACAAAACAAACACAGTCGCTCATTCCGGCAAACAGTATTGCCTCACCTTTAGCACGCGCCTTATCTCCACTGGGCGCGAGCCCATGGGCTGAGATGGCTTGAATTTCCCAGATGACATGAGCTCGGGTGAAGGAAGGCAGCCAGGTAGAAGGAGGGGTTCTGGTCTTCCTCGTGGAGGTGAACACCGTTTATCGTCTGGGCTACAGTGCAAAGGCATGGTCCTAGCAAGCCCGTTAGCTAGCTTGAGCTCTACTTCATCACAAAAGTACACTGCTCAATGGTCACCCCAAGGCCCAGGGAAAATATTTCAAAATGTTCCTGAAAGACTCTCCTAAACTGATAAAAGTTTTCTTCACAGCTTCAGCAGGCACTACGGCGGCAGCGTGTATTTCTGGTGATCAGGACTATGTGTCTCCAAAGAAATGGAATTGCCTAAGCATGTGATTCTATTCCCATAAGTCTGTGCTCACCTTCTAATCGTATAAAAGTTTTTTTTTTAAGCTGGCAGAAGGAATTATCTACCTTTTATAGAGGAAGAAATAGAGGTTAAATGAATCATCCAAAGTCATGTGCAGGTCACTGAAGAGCTGGAAAGGAAGGAAGGTCTTTAACTCTTGCCACAGCAGCGGGAGTGGTTAAGTGGAAGCCTTGCTCAACCTCACACCCCCTCGCCCTCATCCTTGCAGGTACGAAGATGAAATTAACAAGCGCACTGCCGCCGAGAATGAGTTCGTGGGCCTGAAGAAGGTGAGTAGGGACGTCTCTTAAATGAGATTGGTTCTGAGCTGGTCATCCCGGCACTCGGGAGACAGAAGCAGGAGAGCTGTGTCTGAAGCCAGCCTAGGCTATATGGTGATACTATGCCTCAAAGGAAGGAGGGCTGAGCGTACGGATCAGGGGCAGAGCTTATCGACCACACACCAAGCCGTTCAGTCCAGATCCAGCACTGAGAGGTGGGGAGAAGGAGCATCAAAGACGAGGAGGACGAGGGAGTGAGGGGAGGGGATAGAGAAGCTGAGACCGAACATTAAATCTTGGAGTATGAGATAGTCTGGTCCTGGCTCATCCAAGAAACATCACATCGATGATGACATCATGTGATGAGCTCAAGCCTCCCAGAATACACCTCTGTATTGAAGGCCCCACTACTTCTGCTCAGGTCTCTGTTAGCCCAGAAAGCTTAAGCCCCAGTCTCAATGAACTCCTATCCCAGCCCACAAAATCCAGGCAAGATTCTGCTCAGCTTCTCTTGACTTGCTGTTTGGTTCTGGGGTCATTTCAGGACGTGGACGGTGCCTACATGAACAAGGTAGAGCTGGAGGCTAAGGTGGACTCTCTGACTGACCAGATCAACTTCTACCGGATGATCTATGAGGCAGTAAGTCTGCAAGTGTTTCCGCTGCTCCTAGTACCAGAGCCTAGAGAGGAAAAGAAGCTTCTGGGTTTCATTCACTTAGTGAGTTGAGCTGGCATGGTGCCAGAGAGGAATGCTGGGAACTTTGACACAGGAAACAGTCTCAACCCTGAGGCCTCTCTCCCAACCAATGGCAAAACAGCTCTAGCAAGCAGGGATGCTGGTTCGCACATTCTAGGAATGGAGACTGCCCCTGCTCCCTCCCTCTGCTATATCCCAACTCACTGGCCAGAAGACTTCTCAGCCTCTGAAGATGCCTCATTTGGGGCTCTGCCATATGGAAGGCAGATACCTGGGTCTCTGGAGAGACAGAGGAAGGAAGTGATGAAGTCACACTGAGAAGGTGGAGTGGCAGGATCACCTGATCCTGAAGAATGCCTCTATGTGGCATGGGGACCCACGTGTTGTAATTGCATCCACCAGTGGGAAACATCAACGAAAGGCTTGTAGAGGCAGTGCAGAGAGACTGACTCTACCGCCACACTGACCAGTTGTCTAGAAACTTCCAGGAGCAGGATTGGGATCCCTGACATGATGACGTGACTAGGAGTACTGGAGAGGTTGGGGTACCTGGAAGGATTTCTGCCAGGGACACCAGAGAAGAGATTCCTAGCCTAAGTAGTCACTTCAGGCCCCTTCCTCTTGTCCCTGGTGACACTGAGTTGATTCCCTGCAGGAGCTTTCTCAGATGCAGAACCAGGTGAGTGACACCTCGGTGGTCCTGTCCATGGACAATAACCGCAGCCTGGACCTGGACAGCATCATCGCCGAGGTCAAGGCCCAGTACGAGGACATTGCCAACCGCAGCCGGGCAGAGGCTGAGTCCTGGTACCAAACCAAGGTGAGGTGATAACACTCAGGTGAGTGTTCTGAGGCTGGGCTTCTCTCTTCTCTCACTACTTCCCTTCGCAAGTGCAGCTCTGATACCAGGAAAATCTAGCTTAAAATATGACAGAGGTCTAACCATAGACTAGCGTGTTACCCAGATGGTGCTGGGTGCTCAGAAGGACATACCTGGTCCCCACCTTTCTCTCGATAGAGCAGACGGGGTGAGATTCCAAAATGACCATGAGGTATACATAGTAGTTTTAAAGGGCTTATGAATTTTTTTTTATTTTTAGTTTTTTGGGTTTTTTTTGAGACAGGGTTTCTCTGTGTAGCTTTGCGCCTTTCCTGGGACTCACTTGGTAGCCCAGGCTGGCCTCGAACTCACAGAGATCCGCCTGCCTCTGCCTCCCGAGTGCTGGGATTAAAGGCGTGCGCCACCACCGCCCGGCTGAATTTTTTATATAAGCTCTGGGGGTCCTCCACTCTGCCAAACAGGGCTTTAGAGTTGTAAATACAGAAGCCTCAACCAAAGAACCCAAAGTCTAGAAGGCCAGAAAGTGGGTGGCCACCACCAAAGGGAAAAAGAGCATCACCAGAGAGCTTCCAGAAAGATCTAGGTCTTTAGTCCAGTGTTCGAGCGGAGAAGGATACGAGACTGTGAAAGAACAAGACGGATTTTAAGGCTGAGTGATTGGCCAGAAGGCAAGAACACACACATGCCCCCAGAGACGGGGTTTGCTGGAGGGAGGCTGGAACAACCTTAGAGAGCTACAGCCGAAAGCCCGGGTGGCCGGGTTTATCCTGAAACAGTGTAGCGAACCCCAAGTCGTTCCCTTGCCAAACCAAGGCCCTTCCCAGGGCCATCTGCCTGTCACTCTCTGCCCCCCATCCCAATTGTCCTGCCCTGCCCTGCACACTCCATTGGTCCCTTGGCTTCCGGTAGGTTGTCTGGTGTCAGGGGTCCGCAGTGCAGTGCCTTGGCAGTGAGCAGGAGAAGGTGCACTTAACCCCAGCTGGAAGTGAGATTGGTAACAGACTCCTCCCTGCATGGTTGGGCTGCTGTTCCTTCCAGTCCTAAGTATCTGGTGGCAGAGGAAGCAGAGCGGTCCAGCACTCTCCAGACAGACTGGATCTTGACTCAGACAGGACCTCTTCTAAAGATGGGCTGGAGGAGGCAGGGTGAAGCAATCTCTCCTCAGCAAGCATGCCCTGGAGAGATGTTTCATGAGCACGGAGACCAGGGTGTCTGCCGGGTCAACATGCTGCCTCCTGTAACCTTCCTTTCCTCCCTGATTCCCAACGCTGCCGTCTGCAAAGCTCCCTAAATTCATGGGCATAGCCAATCCTGACACAAGCCAGACCAAAAAACCCCCAGCCCACAGCAACATTGAGCAAGCCACTTCCTCACTCCCACAACTCGACACCATCCCCCTGCCGCAGGGTTATCTCATAGGTCCCTTTTCCCAGTCTAGAAAATGTCCTCCCTCTAAGCTGTCTACATAGGCCCCTCTTCCCATCCTGCTGATGACAGTGTCTCCCCTTCAGATGTTTCCCTTCCACCCTCCCTCCCCACTACACACACTTTCGAACCTAAGTTGGACTCTTTTGCGGCACTCTGAAGGACCCTGTTCATTGACTACCAGCTACTTACCTTTTGGATACAAATTGAGCAACAGTATAAGCACCTGGGAACCAGGATCAGCTGTGCTCGTGTGCCATTCCCAGAGCCTGCTGCCTCCCCAGGGAGCAGATGGGCTCAAGAAAAACAAAATGAGCGAGGGGCAAGTGACTGGAGAGAGATTGGCCTGCTTGGCACACAGGCGTTTGAGTAGGTGGCCATGTCTGCTCTTACCAGTATGAAGAGCTGCAGGTGACAGCTGGCCGGCATGGCGACGACCTCCGCAACACCAAGCAAGAGATCTCGGAGATGAACCGGATGATCCAGAGGCTGAGATCTGAGATTGATGCCGTCAAGAAGCAGGTACGGTTCAGTCAGCGCAAGAATGCTCACTTCTTCTGTGCCATCCCACCACCTCCAAGGACTCCTTCCATGGATCGCGGCACCCCCGGGATCTGTCCACAGATTCGTGACACACCTCCGTTCTTTTCAGTGTGCCAGTCTGCAAACTGCTATCTCAGACGCTGAGCAACGTGGAGAGCTAGCCCTCAAGGATGCTCGGGCCAAGCTGGTGGACCTTGAAGATGCCCTGCAGAAGGCCAAGCAGGACATGGCCCGGCTGCTGCGCGAGTACCAGGAGCTCATGAACGTCAAGCTGGCGCTGGACGTGGAGATCGCCACCTACCGCAAGCTGCTGGAGGGCGAGGAGTGCAGGTCTGTTCTCAGAGCACACAGAACTTACGCCAGCAGCCTGAGCTGTGGCAGTGAGTGATGACAGAGAAGGCAGGTGCAGTCTCTTTCCAGACTGCTAAGTCATCCCAGGGGCATAGAAACCAAAGGCCTGAGCAGGTCTAACCAATCAGGTCTGTTGAAGGAGAAGGCTGGTTACATAGTAGACCTGAAAATGTGGGATATAGGGTTCTGGATGAAAAAGAGAGTGTCCTAGATTTGGGCTTATAGGCCCCGTTCATTATGAGAAGTTATCTCTAGCCCTCAGTTTCTCCAGGTGCAGAATAAAGGGACCAGACTCTGTGGTCCCCAGAGCTCGTAGGGTTTTGGTATTCTTCCAGTTACCAGCTGTGCCACCAAGGACAAGTTACTTAACCTTCCCATCTCAGCGTCCCTATCTGTAAAATGGGGGTAATGATAGTTCTGGTGTTGCATATTGCTAAAAGGCTTAAAATAAGGCAATATCATGAAACTCTTGAAACAGCTCATGCCAGGCAACAAGTGGTTTTGTCTTTTTAACTAGCTCTTGGAGCTGGAGAGATGCCCCAGTGGCTAAGAACACGTGCTACTCTTACAGAGGACCTGAGGTGGATTTTCAGCACCCACGTAGGGTGCCTAATAATTGCCTGTAATTCCAACTCCAGGGGATCTGACACCCTTTTCTGTCCTCTCTCTGTACTTACACTTGTGTGCACATATCCACACATAGACATAGAATTTTAAAAATAGTAACTTAAAGATTTGTTTATTTATTACATGTGTATGAGTGTTTTGCCTGCTTGCATACCTGTGGAAGTCGGCACCAGATCACCCTGGAGCTGGAGTCAGAAATAATTGTGAGCCACCATGTGGGTTGTGGGAACCTAGGTCCTCTGTAAGAATAACAAGTGCTCTTGACCACAGGCTATCTCACTACAGCCCTAAAAAAAATTTTGCTTTAATTAAAAAATAAAAATCTTGCTCTCCAATTTAGTGGCCAAAGGAGTGGGCTTTGAAGGCAGATAGATCCTGTTTCAAACCTTGTGACCATGAGCAAGTTAATTAGTCTCTCTGATCTTCAATTTCCCACTGTAAAACTGACATAATAACACCTACCTAATAGTGTTGTTAGGAGAATTCAATGGTACGATGAGTGTAGCAGGTTCTCAATAAATATTAATGTTAGCTCTGAGTGAGCGTTTAGGAATGAATGCCAGTTGCTAAGACAATAATAGCCCAATTGTGACTACTGTTATTTTTGTGATTTGGACGCCTCTCCACACTTATGATAGCCTCGGTGCATGACAAGAATCCCTTATTGAAAGGAAATTCTGGGTTATAGGAACCATTCTGCCTTTCCGATGCACTCTAATCTAATTGGTTTTCACTTCCTCCAAGGGCATGGTTTAAACCCAAAATGTGCCTCTGAGGTTACAGGTACTATGCTTCCAAACCTCAGGTTCCACAAGATTCCTACCCTTACCGTTTTTAGTACTTCGTGTATTTTTAGAGTTTTAACCGGCATGACTTCTGCAATAAACATAATAAAGGATTTTCAATGCCCTTAAAACAATCACAAAATTGGTCATTGTAAACACCTGCCTGGTAACAACCTGGACAGTAGGTAACCTTCTTCCCTCCTCTCCTCCCAATCAGGCTGAGCGGAGAGGGAGTTTCCCCAGTGAACATCTGTGAGTATGACCCCTGTGGCTTGGAGCTCACGTGGTGGTGGCAGGGGGGGCGGATACGTGGGAACTGTGAGAACCCTGCAGGCAGCATTCATTTTGAAAAGGGCTGAGGGCTTGAGCGGATGACAAAGCCATTGTGAATTAGAGGAACCTGTTTTATTTACTTATCTGCTGTAGTGTTGGAGATGAACCTGGGGCCTTGGTGTGTTCTGACCACTCTCACATACACCCACCCTGCCTTACCCTGTCCTGGATACTAACCCCACCTCATACCAACAAGCCCCTCCCCCACCCCGCACCCTATACTCCCACCCCCACCCCCTGGTATGTCTTTGCGCTTTGTTTGTGTTTCCAGAGTTTAACCCAAGCCGCCTGCGTTAGCGTGGGCACAGCACTAGAGGGGTTTTTGTTTTCTGAGACAGATTTCACGGAACCCAAGCTGGCTTCAAATTCCTGACCCTCCCGCCTCTAGTTCCCAAGTTAAATGAGAGTCTTTAGGTTCCCAGTTCTTCCCTTTGGAGTGAGAGTGCGAACCACCACATGGGGGAATGTGTGTGTGTGTGTGTGTGTGTGTGTGTGTGTGTGTCTGTGTGTCTGTGTGTGTGTGTGTGTGTGTCTGTGTGTGTGGTTCCTGAAACTGTCTTACAGCCATATCTCCCACCTCCCAGAATTCCACGGGGTTACGAATCTAGTTCCAAGAGTTCAGAGATGAGCATTTGACATGGACAGGACATCCAAAAGCTCCCGGTTTTGCCTGGCCTCCTTGGAGAGAACCCTTACACCAGACACCAAACCCTGGCCAGCGAGGCAGCCCTGCCTCCTCTGAACGCCTTGTGGAGAGCCCGCTGCTTGCCTCAGCTCTACTGAGCCAGCGCTGCTGCAGGAAGGCCCTAGGCTTTTCAGGACAGCCGCCCTCTGTGCCTGCAGTGCTATGCCAGGGGACACCAGGGGAGGGCATGTGCATGCCTATGAGCTTCCAGAAGGAAGGAGAGGCCAGAACCAAACCCAAAGGGAGAGACGGGTCAGACAGCAACCGTGGTAGTACCGCAGAGGGGAGAGGAAGGTGCCTTCCTGGAGAAGTCTCCAGTAGGTTCTGGAAGAGGAGCACTGGGTGGTAGAGGAGAAGCAGAAAGCCTGGAGAAAGAAGACAGCCCAGACCAGCAGAGGTGGAGATCTAAGGTAGCATCTCACAGAGCAGGCAGGAGATGGGAACGCCAACACCTGTCTGTGAGACCACCCATCTCCACTGCAGACACTGGGCACTGCCGTCAGGGGCCTTCTGCCCTGCCTGCAGTTCTGATCCTGTCTCCTCTTCCCCTCAGCTGTGGTCACTTCGACCGTTTCCAGCGGCTACGGTGGTGGCAGCAACATTGGAGGTGGAAGCCTGGGTCTTGGCGGGAACAGTGGCTATTCCTTCACCACCAGCGGTGGGCACAGCCTGGGTACAGGTCTGGGAGGCTCTGGCTTCACCACCAGTAGCAGCCGGGGCCCGGCGGGCAGTGGCTCCAGCATCAAGTTTGTTTCCACCACGTCGTCCAGCAGGAAGAGTTACAAGCACTGAGGTGGCCGGCCTGCAGCCTCCCTTTGCTGCTGCCCTGAAGCCTCCTTGCACTTGTAACTGGATGCCTGGGCCCTTCCCCCATATCCTCTTCACAGGACCCCCCCCTGCACTGCCAGGGATCCTGGCATCCTGGCTAAACCCATTCCCTGGCCTATGGCAACACCCCGACAGTCCCCAGGCTGCTCCTGGCATCATCTCTGTGCTAGACACACAAACCCAAAGCCCACTCTCTTCTGGCGTTCAGTCAATGGATCTGCAAATGCCCCCTCAGCACACCTGTCCCTTTCCTCCAGATGCAGGGACAGGGAGTCTGTGTTGGCCACCCCAATGCCAGGCTGTCTTGTCCTTCTCTGGCTGCTTATAAATTGCCAGCTGGAGTCAATGCGCCTCTGTCTCCTCCTGGAATGTGCCTATTAAATGCATGTGTCATGTGTTTGGCTCAGCTCTCTGTGTGCGGCGGTGATGAGCTCACAGCAGTTCTGACTCCCAGGCAGCCCCCAGTCAGCGTTCCACACAAGCAGTACTCAGGGCACAACAGCTGTGGCCCCTTCCTGAGGAGCTAAGGGGGTGTATGGGGAGGGCAGCAACCAACAGCCTTCCTCCTTAAGTGGCTCCTACTTCCTCTCACTCTTCTTCTTTGGGATGCTTATTTGGGAAGTCCCAAGCCCTGGACAGAAGCCCTGCCCAGCCTCCTGTTCAGCATGTCATGCAGGGCAAGGCCATCCCCTCCCCACATCAGCCTGTGTTCCTGGGACAACACTGACGTAGGATGAGTGGTCAAGGACTGGCCAGCAAAGGAGCTGATTGTTCCTCCGACAACTTCAAACATGCAGCCCTGAGCAGAGAAATGACAGGGCAGGAGAGGAGTTAAAAGTCAGCCCCGAGGCCAGGCCAAGGAGCCAAGGAGCCTGTAATTGCAGGAAGCAGGGAGACACCCAGGAAGGGCTGCACATTCCTGAGTTTACAGTCTCCTGGACACCTCCTCTCAGGACCGTAGGGCATGATGGGATTAATATGAGCGGGGCTCAGGTTTGTGTAGACAGGGTGGGCCCGACCCTTGGGATTCATCGCTGAACTGATAGGAGCTGCCAGCCAGAGCTGTGGAAACCATTTGCGCTAGGGAAGGAGAAGTTCAGTGGCATATGAGTCAGGAGAGAGGGATGTGAAATAAGGGACCAACGTCGCGAATGGTTAGAGAGAACAGACTCTGAGAACAATTGTTAGATTCACTAGCTAAGGCCAGGGGGAGCAGCAGGAGAGGGCAGGGATTCCAACTGCTTCTTAGGAAGGACAAGACACCCCAGTTTCCCCATCTGTGAGAAGTGCAGGGATTCCGGACCTGCAGCCCAGCCAGCCGTGGGTTCTAGTGCCGTCCCAGCATTCCCTAGCTGTGTGGCCCGTGTGCCAATGATTGCAGGTAGAAACCAAGGGCAAAAACAGCAGTGTTGAAAGGTGAACAGGTGGAGTTCAGCTCCCGTGATACTGCTCAAAAAACATCGGCAATGATTTATCATCCATTTCCACACAGTTCTACAAATGAAATGTAATCATGTTCATGGTAGATCTGCCACATAGTATAGTACAGGCTCAACACTCAGTAAATGGTTTTTGGGTTTTGTTTTAATATATATGTAAGTGATGAAGATGGGATGGCCACAGTCAGATGTTTGGGTCCAGAGTCTGGGAGCTGGGTGTGGAGGAGAGAGCTACAGATGGAGGCAAGTAGGGGTTAGGGAGGGGCGTCCAGAGTGTGTGACTGAGAACCTAGGCAGGTGGGGAGCTCTGAACCCAGGTTTGCCTCAGGCTGGACTCCCCAGGCCTGGTCCTGTCCAGGGTAGGGTGTTCCCCATGGTGATTAGCGGGCAGGAAGACGGGCTGTGGCCGGACATGCCATGGAGGTGAACACAACAGAGTGGTCTTTGATCTGCTCTGGCCAAGCCCAGTTCTTGAAAGGGATAAAACTCAAGGTGAGTCCAGGCGAGCCAGAACCTAAAGGCTCTTCACTCTTGCCTTTGCTTTGCTGCCCTTGGACACCAACTTCCACCATGACCCAGCGATCCTCTGTGACCATCAAGTCCGGGGGCACACGGAACTTCAGCGCCTCCTCAGCCAGCCTGCTCCCTGGCTGCCGGCCTGGTTTCAGCTCTGTCTCCGTGTCCCAGAGTGGAAAGAGTTTTGGAGGTGGCTTCGGGGGTGGTTTTGGGACAAGAAGCCTGCACAGTTTCGGGGGTAACAAGAGAATCTCCATCGGTGGGGGCTACCGCTCCAGCCGGGCCAGCTTTGGGGGTGCTGCTTGCGGTCTGGGTGTCAGCGGCATAGGGTACAGAGTTGGGGGAGCCTATGGCGGGTATGGATTTGGAGGCGGGATGGCCCCTGGAGCTGGAGGCATCCATGAAGTCACCGTCAACCAGAGTCTCCTCACCCCCCTGCACCTGGAGATTGATCCGTCTCTCCAGCGGGTTCGAAAGGAGGAGAAGGAGCAGATCAAGACCCTCAACAACAAGTTCGCCTCCTTCATCGACAAGGTGAGGGGCAGGTGGGGTCTCCACTACTAAAGCAGCTGTCATCTGAAATCTTCACTGTCTGGGTTTTCCTGAGGCCACCTGGGGCTTCGGGGGACCCATGCATCTGGGGCCTCAGCAGTCTGCTGATGGGGCGGGAGCAGAAAGGAACCCATCTCCACCCAGCCTTAGAGCTCTCAGACCCACAATGAGGACATTACTATTCTGGTGGTGAGTGATCATGGGTCAACTAGATAGTTTGGAGGGAAGGGTCCCTTTCTCCCTCCCAGTTAATGAATGCTAGTGTCCTCCCAAGGCAGAAGTATTTCTCTGTTGATACATCTTGGTGATAGCATATGTCCGGGATGCTGAGTGGGCAGTGAAAGGGTATGGAGATGACCTGTGTGACTTCAGCCTGAGTCCTAACCGCTGTGTGACTGGGGATCCCAGGGGTCCCCAGTTCTGGGAGAGAGCCTCTTGGGACATGACACTATTGTGCACCATCTCATGCCTCAGCTGGGAAAGAGTGTGGCCACAGCCCTGGACCACTCAGTCTCTATCTCTGAGATGAAGAAGATCGTGGAGTCCAGAGACGACGTCCAGCTCAGGCCCCCGTTCTGGACTCTACTGAGGGGAGAGTTTCCTCTCAGGCCCCAGTGGAGTGGAACAGATAGACTCTCGGGTCCCCTTGTGGCTTTGTCGTATTACGAACACCTCCTCGTGGGGAGCAGATCATTGGGTGGACAGACCCAACCAAAGACGCTGCTGGGACACCAATTCTTAAGCTTTGTCACCTGTGTCCGGGGATACCTTGCCTGGGTCATGCCAACAGGGGTGTGACTTCCAGGAGCCTGACTGAGAAGGGGAGATCCTGGGCTCTTGCCTTTTCCTGGTTTGTCCAGGGGGGTGTGGAAATAGTGAGTGGAATTGGGAAGGACTGGGGTGCCAGGGTGTGCTCTCTCCCACACACTTGTTAAAGACCTCTGTGGGGACGCTGCCATCTCTGAAGTCATAGAGGTGGTGTTCTTTCATTCTTGGAGAGTAAGTGGCATTCCAGTACCTCCCAGTGGAAGGACTTCTGATTGAGGGAAAGTCTCTCGAAATTCCCAGAATCAGGATCAGGTGCAGCTAAGTCCAGAAACCCAAATGGCAGCTCAAGACTGCAGGGGACTCAACAAGCAACCCAAGGAGGTGGTTGCTCAAGGCCACATGACTAGTGAGAGACATGGCTGGGGATTGTGCCCGGGTCCCTGTAGTGTGGTTCCAGAGTGACCCACACTAACATTTATAAAGTGCACAGACAGCTGAGTCCAAGTTCCAGATCCTGAGAAACCTTCCCAGAAAACAAAAAGACAGAATTTTCTGCCACAACCTCATACCCATGTAATAGGAATCAATTTGGGCTCAGTTAGCCATAGTGTTCTTTTCCTAAGTTACTGCATGTCAGCATGGTTGGTATATTCAGATGGCTCCAGCCTCTTTGGACTTAGCATTTGCCTCCCAAGGGCACTGCACCAACACTGATGTGGCTCTCTGCATCCAGGCTCCTTGCAGCTCAGGGGGCAAAAGGGAAGCCGCCACCTGAGTTTTGAGGTCATGGGGGGGTCCCTGCACTATTAGGGGGTCTTACATCACAGACCACGTGAGAGGCTGAATCGAGGAAGCCCTCACAATCTCTTACCTTTGGCCGGGACAGGTGCGGTTCCTGGAGCAGCAGAACAAAGTCCTAGAGACCAAATGGAGCCTCCTGCAAGACCACAAAACAACCAGGACCAACCTAGAGCCCATGTTTGAAGCCTATATCACCAACCTGAGGCGCCAGCTGGAGTGTCTGGGAGGAGAGCGGGGCAGGCTGGAAACAGAGCTGAAGAGTATGCAGGACGTGGTGGAGGACTTCAAGAACAAGTGAGCGGGCACTCAGTCTATCTGACCCTGCCCTGGGGGGTCTGCGGAAAGTCAGGCAAAAGAAGGAGCGTGCGCTGTTCTCCAAAACTGCCCCATCTCAGAGGAATGGGATGGGACACACACTTGGGGCATGAGATGGAATCAAACAGACATGAAAGTCATTGGTTAGGATTCAAGGAAGGAAGGGCTGGAGTAAACGAGGTAATGATCCCATGAGTCCAAAGACTTGCCCATATGTAACAACTGTTAATCTCTACAGATGGCAAATACAGGCTCTGACGTGGTCGATCACCTACCCAAGGTTACACAAAGGGCAACTCAAGAGTTAAGAGTTGAAGCCGGAGACCCCACCCCTCCTCCCTTTTATTCAACTAAGTGTTCATTTATAGGGCTTGTGTTTTCTCCCCAAGCCCTGCCTAGGAGGCTGGAGGAATCGAGAGAAGAAAAACGTTCTTCTGGGACCACATGTGGTTTCCCAACCACAATCCATAACTCCCTGAATCCCAGCTGGCTTCTGCAGGGGGTGTGGGATATCCCAATGCTGAGGCAGCCTGGGGAGGGAGTGGACCACCGCAATGGAGGGAAGCTCCCTTCTCAAAGGATGCTAGGCAGGGAGAGCTGTAGCAAGCCGTGGGTGCCAGGGGAAGTACAGCCAAATGGAAGAATGAGGAGGACTCTGGGGCTGGGGTCAGGGGGCTTCTTATAGCCTGAAGACTCAAGATAGGGTTCACTGTGGCTGAGGCATCAAGGGACATGGCAACGGCACAGGGTGGCAGCAGCCAGGCTAGAAGCCAGGGGCTGCCAGTCAAGAAGGAGAAGAAGGAAGAGGAGGAGGGGCACACCTCTTTAGCACTCCAGGCTGTGTGGAAAGTACATTACAGGAAGAGGGGTGATTCTACTCTGCCATTTTCAGTTCGAGTTTTCTTTCAGCAGAAGTAGGGGTATTGGATTTGGGGTTTGGAGCTACATAGGCTCGAGGGAGCCACACTACAACAGAATGTTTTCCGAGTGTGCCCACCTGCCATAACCTTGAGCTGAAGGATATGTGGGGTGTGCTGGAGGACTTGAAGAACTGGGCCAAATAGAGCCACGCCAACCTCACTCTCAAGCCCTCCTCCCAACACCCACCCTTCTCCCCCTTTCTGCAGGTACGAAGAGGAAATCCACAGGCGCACGGCGGCAGAGAATGAGTTCGTAGTACTCAAAAAAGTAAGCGGCAAAGGCACTTTCGCTGACTGCAGGTTCCTGGGGGAGGCAGAGCCTTTCACTGAAGCCCCCGGTCTTCTCGGGACATATTTGACTTTAAACACGCGGACACTGAGGTCCAGGGATGTTCAGTCTGTTGTACAGAGGTGATTAGAGGCAGGTCAGGATCCAGGACTCCCGACTCCAAGCTGTGTGAGTCATGGCACCAGCCCCTCTCCTTGCACGGTGCAATGTAGGGTAAGGGGGAACCAAAACGGCCTGGTCCTCAGCTCAGAATCCAGAATCCAGAGCCAGTCTTTGGGCAGGGCAGTAGGAGGATCAGGCAATGGAAGTCTAAAGGTCTGTTTGTTTTGAGACTGGCAGAGAGGGAAGCAAAAAAACCACCAAGGATTAAACTGAATGAAAAAAATGGAGTAGCAGCTTGGAGGAGAAGAGAAGGGAAGTAGATGGACAGAGGTGTGAGGATGGGAATCCATACAGTCTTTGGGGAGAAGCTTAAAGAGCTCATAGGCAATGGGAGCCCTGTGACCCAGGATGGGGTGTCCTCACCATGGAAAGTGACACGAGACCCTTGCATACAGCACTATCTGATGAGCAGCACAGACAGGCCCTCCTGAAGGTCATACTATGTGGCCCTTCCCTTCTCTCCAGTTCCACTGGACAGCATGCAGCAACAACATGTGCTCCCTGGGGAGCTGCAGCTGTCCCACTAGCTCCAGGGATAATCTCCGGAGGCTGCTAGTTGACCCAGGGAGGGTAGAACCCAAAATGATCCCATGTTCTGTGCCCAGGATGTGGATGCTGCCTACATGAATAAAGTGGAGCTAGAGGCCAAGGTGGACGCCCTGATGGATGAGATCAACTTCCTGAGAGCTTTCTATGAGGCGGTGAGAGCCCCTGATGCCCTGTGTGAAGGCTGGAGGCTGGGACACCCCCACCCTCACCCCTGGCCCACAAGATGTTGTCTCTTTACCAGCCTCCTTCTTCTCCGCTCCTCATCCCATCTGTGGATTGTGATTCACGGGGCAGATCCTGCTCTCTGAGGGGGAAAATGAGGTTCCTGGGGGGTGACAAGAAGTTTCCAAAGATGGAAAAATTCAACTGCGGCTAACTAGGATAATTAGAATAAACGTGTTCTGTTGAGCAGGCAGAATATCTGTTTGTCACCAAATTCAGGGGATTCCTGCAGAACTGTCCGAGCCCTATGGCTTACCCCCAGGCCCAGCTCAGTCCGGCTCCTGTTCTTCCTGGGGCATGTCAAACTGTGCAATTAGACTAATCAGCAGGAGTCACCCAGCCTCCAGGTGCTTTCTGTCCAGGTGTGACAATTGCCTCCCCTCCTGAAAACATGTTTTTGTGGAGCACCAGGGCACTCTTCTGTGGCTTACAGGGACAGCCACACAGACATAATCAAGACCCTTGGTTCTTGGATTTTTCTCTGGGGGCTCCTTCTGCTGTTTCTAGCTAATCTTCATGCCCCATCCCTAAGGAGCATAGCACAGGACTGTCGGGAACAGGATGGGACTCAGCGGTGCCTGGTCCCTTCTGACTCAGGCTTCTTGCCCAAGGTGAGGTATCTGTTAGGTGTGAAGGGCTGGGCTTCTTCAGAGAGTGAGACATCATGCTCTGACAGCCAGCAGGCTCCCTTGACAACGGGAGTGGCTTCTGGAGAATTCTATCTGGAGTTACCTGAGCTGTGCTCAGGTACACCTGTCCTGATGCTGAAAGCCATTGTAAGCTTGGCAGCCTCCCAAACATCCTTCTCAGCCCATCAGAGCTGAGAGAGGAGCTGCACTTCACAATGCAAGGCCCTCCAGGGCAGAACCTGCCCCAGGGGGTTGCCATTACCAAAGCACATGTATGCACTCACATACACATCTGCACACAGGTGCACACACACACATACGCACACACATACATGCCCTGGCTCATCTCTCCTCTTTGGGCTCAATCACAGGAGCTGGCTCAGCTTCAGGCTCAGATCTCTGAGACCTCTGTGGTCCTCTCCATGGACAACAACCGTAGCCTGGACCTAAACAGCATCATTGCCGAGGTCAAGGCCCAGTACGAGGACATTGCCAACCGTAGCCGGGCAGAGGCTGAATCCTGGTACCAGACCAAGGTGAGACACCAAGATCCAACCAATTAAACAGACACCGGGATTGAAAACTTCATGAGCAAATAAGATACAAGCCCATCCTCTCCAGTGCCCCAGCCTGGTGGGGTCCAAAGTGTCTGAGTTCAACTGAGAGCTTACATGTATTCTGAGCATGACCCAGGGTCGACACCATCAGGAGCAAGGGGAATGTCAGACACAGGCAGAATTTCCAAGACTGTATATCAGAGAAACGGGCATCAGTGGTCAGTTGCAGCCAACATGCCAATGTGGGGGGTGGCGGAGGATGTGTCAAGAGGAAAGTCTGGTGCCTTCTAGATGAGGCTAGAGGATGCAAAAGGGAGAGCTGGAGCTGACTGGGGCCAAGGCTTGGGGACAGACTTGATGCGAATCACAGAACGATGTTTCCGAAGTTGGAGCAGACACTCTGAGCTGGGAGTCAGAGAGACAGTACACTCTGGTGTCATGGCAAATCTACATGAAGTATCTATCAAAAAGTATCCCCATGCGTGCGTGCGTGCATACGAGAGAGAGAGAGAGAGAGAGAGAGAGAGAGAGAGAGAGAGAGAGAGAGAGTGTGTGTGTGTGTGTGTGTGTGTGTGTGTGTGTGTGTGATGCTGATCTAGGAGGGTCAGATACATGGAGTGGAGGGAAAAAGAAGAGATGCCAGGAGCAAAATAAAAGAGGGGAGGGGAATAGCACAGCCACAGCTGTCTGGCTGTTGCTGAAGTGTATGGATAGGGAGAGCAAGAAATGATGCCCACAGACTCAATGGGTGAGACAATCCGGGACCCTCTGAGCAGTGCACTGAAAGCCTGGAGGGAAGCTACAACCCTCTCTCCTTGGGCCTGACTATCCCTCACCCGAAGCCTCTCCTTCCTCCCAGTATGAGGAGCTGCAGCGGTCTGCCGGCCAGCATGGGGATGACCTCCGTACCACCAAGATGGAGATCTCTGAGTTGAACAGGGCCATGCAGAGGCTGCGTTCTGAGATTGATAACCTGAAGAAGCAGGTAGGACTAATATCTCAAAGGCCATCCCATCCAAACCCCTGCATCCGGGAAAACTTGGATCTGGGCTAACCTAGTTAGGGTTTCCATTGCTGTGATGCAACACCATGACCAAAGTACCTTAGGGAGGAGAGGGTTAATTTGGCTTATGCTTCCACATCGTAGCTCATCATGAAAGGAAGTCAAGACAGGGACTCAAACAGGATGGGAACCTGGAGGCAGGAGCTGAGGCAGAGGCCATGGAGGGGTGCTGCTTGCTGGCTTGCTCCTCATGGCTTGCTCAGCCTGCTTTCTTATAGAACCCAGGACCACTACGCACAGTGGACTGGGCCCTCCCCCCATCAATCACTAATTAAGAAAATGCATTATAGCCAGATCTTATGGAGGCATTCTCTCAATTGTGGTTCCCTCCTTTCAGATGACTCTAGCTTGTGTTAGGTTGACATAAAACTATCCAGCACTTGGACTTAATTCAGTTGGCACAGATGTGTAGCTAGAGTTTTTCTGGTCCTGCCTGGCCCACAGTCAGGACAAATCTCTCTAACCTGCCAGTCCCGCAGCAGCTCAGACCCAACCAAGTAAACACACAGAGACTTATATTGCTTACAGACTGTATGGCCGTGGCAGGCTTCTTGCTAACTGTTCTTATATCTTATATTAATCCATTTCTATAAATCTATACCTTGCCACATGGCTCGTGGCTTACCGGCATCTTCACATGCTGCTTGTCATGGCGGCGGCTGGCAGTGTCTCCCTTACTCAGCCTTCCACTTCCCAGAATTCTCCTCTCTTTGTCCCGCCTACTTCCTGCCTGGCCACTGGCCAATCAGTGTTTTATTTATACAGAACAATATCCACAGCACAGATGGGAATTTCTCATAAGGAATGGAGATGTACTTGACTGGGGTGGACAGGCCCTCTCCACTGGAGCCACAATATGGTCAAGCTTGTCTTGCTTTATGTACTTACCCACTACCCAGAGAAAGACCTCAGAAAGCCATTTTCTTATCCAGAAAACTCTACGTCACCCTTGGGGACTGAGAACAAACAGTTCTCAGTGTTATCCTCAAACTCAGTGTTCTGCCTTCCATTGCAATATTAACATACTTCGGGGAAGTTACTCTAACCCCGCATGTGCTCTGTGCACAGCGTCACAAGCTCCTCCTTTCTCCTGTGGGCAGTGTGCCACACTCCAGGCTTCCATCGCTGATGCTGAGCAGCGTGGGGAGTTGGCTCTCAAAGATGCCAAGCACAAGCTGGCAGAGCTAGAGGAGGCCCTGCAGAAGGCCAAGCAGGACATGGCGCGGCAGCTGCGCGAGTACCAGGAGCTCATGAACGTCAAGCTGGCGCTGGACATCGAGATCGCCACCTACCGCAAGCTGCTGGAGGGAGAGGAGTGCAGGTGGGCTCCCACCATGGCCCAAACAGATGCTACCAGAACAGGATAGTATGGTACAGAGGCCACGTGGGCCACTTACCACCGTGCCCCTACACAGAAAGGCCAAGGTCAAATGCAGATGGCATTTGCTGTTCCTTCAGAAGTTCCCTCCACAGCTGTGTCTGGGCCTGGTCCAGGGTCAAAGCTGTGAGGCGAAGGTGGCTACAGACTCCTGGAAGGACCTAAGCAGGAACAGTGTGACTTGAGCCTTATACACATACAAGTGCCCTTGGTATCGACCTCAGGGACAGTACGTGCCCCAGATGTCCTTCACTTTAACCACTCCATTCTGCCTCATTGGCATAGGGTCTCACTTCCTGTTTCTATCCGTATCTTAACCTGATTCCCCCTAGGGTTCCCCTCCTGTATTTCTGTTATATGTTATACGTTCATGAGATGGATGGCAAGCTTGTTAATCACAAGGCAGGCTCACAGCGTGTGCTCAGCCCCGATGGCCTCACATGCAGGGCACTGGGAGCTCTCTGTGTCCTCATCAGTGATGTACCTTCTCTTCCCACCTGCCACAGGCTCACTGGAGAAGGTGTTGGCGCCGTGAACATCTGTGAGTAAATGTCTTGGGAAGATAGAAGAGTGGTGGGGGAGGGGAGGCAGCAAGGGAGCCCCCAGCATCACTGAGATTTGAAAATGAACAACTGAGGAAATATGTCATCAACCCTTCTCCTCCTCATTTTTGTTTTGTTTTGTTTGGTTTTGTTTTGGTGGGTTTTTTTTTTGTTTTTGTTTTTGTTTTTGTTTTTGTTTTTTGCTTTCTTTCCCCATTGGAGTTAAGAATGCTGAGCATTCCCTGTTCCTGGGGAAGGAGTCCAGGGACTTTTTCTCATTCTGGGAAAGTGTCCTCAAATGATGCAGGGGACCTTTTACACCTTGGTTGTAATGTGGTCACATGTCCAGCCTAGCCCCAGAGGATCCAGCATAGGACAGGATTATTCATGCATCCAGGGTCCCCTGCCCTCAGTTACTCTGGCAGAACTATGGAGCAGCTTAAAGACCTCTACATAGATTTGAAGCAAATTGGCTGGGCAAGTAAAACAGACATCTCAACTTTGCCTGGACATCCAGGAGGAGACCGGAAGGGGTGATCTCTTGGTTTCTCAGGTGGCGATGTGGCAACACTGAGTCCTGGTCATGGAGATGAGAGTCCCTGGGCCTCGGCTAGGTCAGAGAACATCAGGGAAAGCCAGAGCCTGTGGCCACTAGAGAAAAGTTCAGAAGCTTCGCAGGAAGAGCAGACTCCCAGAGGGATGGCTGGCCACAGCTTCAAGTATTTGGCAGGCTGGGAACACTGTTCCCTCATGGGACTGAGTTCTCTGTTGCCGAAGTATTGGGGCAGACACTAATAGTTCTAGTGATGTGAAGCTGAGGAGATTCCAATACTTGGCAGGGAGACTCATCTAGGTGACCTTCGAATCTGTCCTGATATGGGAGTCCAAAAGCCCCTTCCCAAATTTGAGGCCTTGCGTCCCATCCAGGGTGAGAGCCCCGACAGAGGAAGGCACAGTGCAGCCTAGGGGCTAAGACCTGGTCTCAGTCAGGGGTGGCCTTGTGCATGCTGCCTGGTGCTTTGCACCTCCCTCTGTTCATCTCTACCCTAGAGGTCACTGCCATGATGACATCCCTTTGAGGGACCAGTACCATCCTAGCTATGGGAGCTTTGAAAGTCACAGAGCCCCCTGTGGGGCTCCCCCTGCCTCCTTCTGCCTCTGCAGACAGCTGTCTGTCCTGGGGGAGATGAGTGTGGGAGGGACGACTGACCACTGACAGTGTATCCTGTACCTTCTCTCTTCAGCTGTGGTCTCTTCCTCGGGGGGCTCAGGCTACAGTGGAGGTGGCGGCCTCTGCATGAGTGGCGGCAGTTACAGCAGCGGCGGCTTCAGTGGCAGTGGCCTCTGCTACGGTGGCAGCGGCGGAGGGAGTGGCGGTTTTAGTTCCACCAGCGGTCGCAGTGTGAGTGGCAGCAGCTCAAGCATGCGAATTGTCTCCAAGACATCGTCCAGCAAGAAGAGTTATAGGAGCTAAAGCGCTACCTGCCTTGGCACCATCCCGGGCCCCCAGCTCCCCAGCACTAAGGCCTGATGCTTTGCCCATGCTCACCATCCCCAGCAAGAGACACTGACACCAAGTGGCCTATGAGTTTTAAGGTTACCTTGTCCATCCTCTGCTTCCAGGCAGGCCTCCACAGAGATGCCCCACCCATTCTCATCTCCTAGTCCTCCCTTACCCACACTGACTCAACCGCTCTAGGCTAGGCCTTTGCCCCTAAGCAGTAGGGGTTGCGGGAACTCCTCCTCAACCTGCTTGGGCTCTACAGTCACAAGAGATTTTTCTTACTCAGTTCTCCATGGGACTTTAAACTTAACTTCGGTGGCCCAGAGTCACCTTTCTCTGTGTGCTTCCCAGGCTCTGAGGTGACTCTGAGCTGTGAGGATCATCCAACCCTCGTCCTGGCTCTCTAAGTACCCAGGGCAGAGCCAGACAGGGAGCTGGAGGAGAAAGACAGATCTCTGCTGCTTTCTCTTGCTCCGGGGCGCAGGGACACAGGTAGCAGAGGGGAAGTGTGAGGGAATAGGAAAAGGAGCTTCACGAAGGGTTTTGGAAGCAGGTCTTCACAGTGGTTTCATCTGAAGAGTTGTGAGCCCTTGACTATCTGCTATGAATTCAAAACCAAAATATTTCCCAAAGGCGATTAGGCTGTCCACTGCTGTGCGTAAAGGAAGTTAACAGCTTTGAAGTAGCAGCCAGACCTCCCGAGCTGCCCGCTCCTCTTCTGCATGCCTATTTCCTAGAATTGCTTCAATAAAATGTCACTGAGCACCCGAGGCCTTCACTGAGTGTGTTGTGTCTTACACCGAGCAACCTTGGAGTGGTGAACTCTGGGAACAGGGGATTCCACACACCAAACTATGAATGACCCTACCCTCTGCTGGGAGCCTTGGGGTTCCAGGAGCTGAGCGTGGTTACTGAGACTATCATCTGTCCTGGTCACAGTGGGAGGATGTGGCTTTGGGGCATCTACATGGCTCCAGCAAGCCCCGTCCTCATGGCTCAGCCAACTACCCATCCCCAGAGCAGTGTGCCCTCTTAGTACCGCCATCCCTCACACCATGCCCAGCAGAATGAAAATATGACTCTCCACTCCACGTCTGAACACCCCAGCCCACTCTACCACCTGCCTCCCAACTGTCCCCTGACCTCTAATTATACCCTTCACTCTTAGTCCCTAAGCTAAGAAGACAGACGAAATGACCCAATTAGATAAGAGTTCCCAAGGCCCAAAACAGTTTCACATTCCAGTCTACTGATCTACAGATGGTAAGACAAGAAACAAAGCCTGCTGGATCAGGGCTCTGAACCCAGGCTTCTTCCTCTGGAGCCACAGAGCACAGGGAGGACAGAGAGATTGGAGTCCAATCCCAGCCTTGTCACCCCCACCCCCCACTACTCTGTTCCTTACTTGGTGAGATCCTAGATGCAAAAGGCCCTGGCTTGTAGTAAAGCCCCAACAATCAACATTGCCATATTGTGGACTTGTGACCTAGACACAGTCTCAGTAAGAAAGCCATTTGGCCCATTAGGAGCTGCTCTGTGGAGGGGATCGAAAGAGGAGCGAAGAGGTTGAGGGGGCTTTGAGCATCTCCAAAGAACTCCATCTGTAGGCCGGGGAGCGGTGGCGGCACATATCTTTAATCCCAACATTTGGGAGGCAGAGCCAGGTGGGTCTCTGTGAGTTCGAGCCTAGCCTGGCCTATAAAGCGAGATCCAGGATAGGCACCAAAACAACTCGGAGAATCTCTGTCTAGAGAAAAAAAAAAAAAAAGAACTCCATCTGAAGCCCAATGCTGGAAAAAAAGTTTGGATCCACCTGGAACATTCTCAAGGACACCCCTGTCCCCACAGATATCCCCAGACCGGGGCAAGCTGCATCACCACAGAAGTGGTGGTGGGGAGGGGGTGCTAGTGTCAGGGCCGAGTCCACAGTGCCATGCTTGGCAAGGGGCACAGAGTGTAGGGTATCCTTCCCTCCCCTGGCCTCAGATCTCTCCTCCTGAGTCCCCTGCGGCCTGTGTGGATGAAGTGTGGGGCTAGTATCTGTGCCTGGAGGACCCTGTAACACAGCTGTGCAGGAGCAAAGGGACTTCCAATCCTTGGCATAGACAAGGTGTGGCCAGCCAAGGGAAGCTTCCTCCTCCATGGGCATATCTAGGGGTGTCTGGGAGCCCACAGAGTAGTGGAGGATCTAGAGGAAGGCACTGATACAGCCCTCTGGCAAACAAAGTCTTTAGAGCATCCTACATCTCAGAGCGTCCATCTTCAGAGCCTGCCTCCCTCTCAGGGAAGTCCCCTTCTATAAACAATTCCAAGTTCTACTCTTCTTTCCCGGGAGGCTGAGCCACTGGCTATGACATCCATAAGTGCCTGGTTGGCCCCTCTCGTCAACTCCATAAACAAGGAAGAAGGACAGATAGGATTTTTATGGGACTTCCCCACCCCCAGCATTGACCACTGGCTCCTTCTTGCTCTTTGCTACCCTAATTATGTACCATGTACGTAGCAGCTGCCAATATCCCAAGCTCATAAACCTGATTTAGGAGTGATTAGGGGTTTGAACCAGTCCAGTCCCCCCACCCCCCACCAGATAAAAGGTGAAAAGCTGAGCCACGGTTTGGTCAGTCCTGCCCCTCTGTTCTCTCCAGGGAACCATCTCTGCCTCTCAAGCCATGTCATGCAGAAATTTCCAGCTGAGCTCCAGATGTGGCAGCCGGAGTTTCAGCTCATGCTCGGCCATCACGCCCCGGATGGTCACACACTATGAAGTGAGCAAGGGACCCTGTCGTCCTGGAGGTGCCGGGGCCCTCCGAGCCCTGGGCTGCCTTGGCTCTCGCAGCCTGTGCAATGTGGGCCTCGGGAGGCCCCGTGTGGCCTCCAGGTGTGGCATGCCAGGCTTCGGGTACCGAGCGGGAGCCGCCTGCGGACCACCCACCTGCATCACCCCTGTCACCATCAACGAGAGCCTTCTGGTCCCCCTGGAGCTGGAGATCGACCCAACAGTGCAGAGGGTGAAGAGGGACGAGAAGGAGCAGATCAAGTGTCTCAACAACAGATTCGCATCCTTCATCAACAAGGTAGGGGCAGCCAGGGTGCTGCGGGGCAGTGCTGCGGGGTAGCAGGAGCGGTGTGGGGCAGCCAGGGTGCTGCGGGGAAGCCAGAGTGGTGCGGGGCAGTGGTGCGGGGCAGCCAGGGTGCTGCGGGGCAGTGCTGCGGGGCAGTGCTGCGGAGCGCGTCCTGCATCTGCTCTGTCTGGGGTACAGGGAAAGGCTGTTTGTCCGTAGGTCTTCCCACACTCCATGACTGCTTATCGTTGAAAATGCCTGCTTCCCAGTCCAGACTAGCTTCAAATTTGCAGGCCTCCTCCCGCCTCTGTCTCCCAAGTACTTAAGGTTGCGGGTGCACATGACCTCCTCCGACCCAAGCTCCCACCCCACCCCTGTCGTCACTTAAAAATAGGCTCTTTCTCAGATATCACCTGACAGATTGTCAAGGTTGTCCGAGAGCGGACTGTCAGAGGGACTTCCAAAGTAATATGAAAGGGACGATGAAAGATTCAGCAGCAAGTGGCCTTCCACGTGAGGAATGAAGCTGCCTCCGGTGCACCTAGGCTGTGCCAAGATGAGGCCTGAAGGCAGAGATAAACACCGGGAACCCCAGCTTTCCCATCTATTTAGGGCTGTGGTGAAGGCCAAAACAGAGAAGGGCTCAGGGCAGAAGGCAGCTGTTTCCCAAGTCCTGCCCTTGGCAGCCCCAAAACCAAAGCTTCGAAAAGCTACAGGGCAGCGTGACATGCTAAGTAGCACTGAGCTGGCCTGTCATTCCCCAGGCCACCTGGGTTTGTCCTCACACCGCAGGGAGTCAGGATCCATGCCAAGGGCTCAGCTGCTGTTTCTGGAGACCCCAAGGATTAGGGCAGACATGCCTGAGTCAGAAGCCCTAGGTCCTGGCAGCGCCCATCCCTCTTACCCCGAATCCCTATGTAAGCCGCTCACAGCTCAGCCTCAGGGACTTGGCTGCCTGTTTCGGGGACGGACAGATGATACAGTGGGAGACTCACAGGAACTGATCTGTACTAAAGTGCTTCTGATGCCAGGCATGGTGAGACATGCCTGTAACCGCACTCGGGAGGTAAAGGCAAGAGGATCAGAGTTCAAGGCCAACCTCAGCTTCATAGTGAGTGTAAGGCCAGCTTGAACCACATGAGACCCTGTATCAATCCCCACCCCCACCCCCAAGAAAACACAGGCTGGTGGTGGATCAAAGTGTAAAGCCAACTGCTGCCAACACTGACAACCTGAACTAGATCCCCAGCAGCCAAAGGTTGGAAGGAGAGGAACTGACTCCCACAAGTTGTCCTCTGGCTTCCATGTGTGTGCCATGACATGTACATGCTCTCTTGCATACACACACACACACACACACACACACACACACACACACACTTGTAAATGAGTGAAAGGAGCTGGTCCACTAGCCCTGTTTTACTCTTAGAGCCTGTTGGGTTCTGGTTATAAGCACCTCACAGAGGGAAGCCCCAGCTGTGAGTCTCTGTAAGGCTGGTAGGCTGCCTGCGGATGTGGCTATGGATCCACAGTAGAAAGGCAGTCCTCCTGCAGCTGTCTTAAGAGGCCTGATATGGGAAAACCCATAAGAGAACCGCGGACCACACTCGGTGTGCCGGTGACTGGCCGGTGACCAGATCGACTAACTTGGCTGCTTCCGATCTTGATGACAACCCACGCAAATGTAAGTGATGGCCCACAAGCTGCCGATGTCCCTGGGACTCAGGCTTCCTTCCGACCCAGCCACATAAACTGGAGCAGCAGAGACAGAAGGAGTCAGCAGTGCTAGGTCACAACCCTTGACCTCTGCTGAGGGACCTTGAACTCAGGCATTCGTGTGTGGGTGTGCTTATGGCGAGGAGAGGCTCACAAGCGGAGGAGGCATGGTTCAGGTCATGGGGCTAGCAATCGGCCAGCCAGAGAGCTGCATGTGGGCCGCCCAAGCCTTTGGGACGGCACCCTTTCCACACCGACACAGGCCACTGAGGGGAAGGTGAGGGTCCTCTAAGGCCCCTAAGGTAAAGGAGACACAGAGCCGCATCCCTTCAGGTGTCTGTCTCTGCAGAGACCTGGTGATCACAAAGCATGGTCTCCTGGTCTTTTCTGCATGGTGACACCCATTCTTGGGGCAGGTACGCTTCCTGGAGCAGAAGAACAAGCTGCTAGAGACAAAGTGGAACTTCATGCAGCAGCAGAGGAGCTGCCAGAGCAACATGGAGCCGCTCTTCGAGGGCTACATCTGTGCCCTGCGACGACAGCTGGACTGTGTGTCTGGGGACCACGCGAGACTGGAGGCTGAGCTCTGCAGCCTGCAGGATGCACTGGAGGGTTACAAGAAAAAGTAAGTGGCCTTTGCCTTCACCCTACCAAGGGACTAGCGCCAGCTGCAGAAACAACTTAGGCCTCAGTTTCCCCATCTACAAAACAGGGAACTCAGCAGCAAAACAATTAAATAGCACAGAGCATCCATGTTATTATCCACAGGGGAAGCCCGGAAATGTGCCTGTGCTCCATCTCCCTTCCCTCCACCCGGCTTGAATGGGGCGGGTGGGCACCTGCCACTTACAGAGCCTCAAGCCTCTGATCCAGCTACATTCCTATTTGGCATTCCATTCACCAATCCCTCTGCAGACTGAGAACTAGCCATCCCCGGGGCTCTTTCCTCCGGGACTTTGTGGCTTCTCTTCCCTCCTTTTGATGAGCCCCCTCTCAGGATATCCCCACTCCCACCCAGACAGCACAGCTCAGGTGTTCTCTCCCTGGACTTCTGGCTTCCCTGTCCTCCCCTAGAGGGACTGTGGGTTTCTGTGGTCTGTCCCGTCCCACCCACTCTCCACAGGACAGGCTCCGAGCCTGCCTCTCAGTGTGGAGTAGATGGCTGATGTCAACGAACAGGCTGGCAGGCAGGGAGATGCCCAGCCTGCAGGAGGTCCAGAGAGCTTCTCACCTGGAAGGTTTTGGGTGGGTCTGCTCAGAGCCTCGTGGGAACACATGGGGCTCGGGATAGGAGAAAGTGTTTCCATTGAGGAGAAATGGTACAAAAAGACTGGACAAGGGATGTGTCAATGGAGAGGAGCCACGACTGTTACGTGTCAACCATGGGCCTTCTTGGTGACAGGAACTGTGCTAGAAAGTGATGCCCAGCCTCTACCCCGCAGCACCGGAAACCTTTACACTTACTTGTGAGTAGGTACAGCAGAACAGAGAAGGGCCGGGGCCAGGGCGTAGGAGGTGTTTGGAGGAGGCACCATTGGAGCATGGCCTTGACAGATAACTTTTCTTCCAGTAGACTCCTTCTAAAAGAGACCCAAAGCCTGGCGGAGTGGGACATAGCTTGTAATGCCAGCACTCGGGAGGCTGAGGCAGGAGGGTCGTGAGTTCTAGGCCAACCTGAGCTACGTAGTAAGTTCAAGGGTTGCAGAGTAAGGCTGTCTCAAAAAAATAAATAAATAAAACCTTTTTAATTAATTAGAGTAGAAGCCAGAGTGACTTTAAAAACTGAAGGGAGGGAGGAGCAGGTGGGAGCGGACAGAAGCCAGGCATAGAGGAGCAATGCCTCCCTTGAGAAGTTCATAGCCAGGTAAGCTTAGATTGGTTTGCAGCTCAAAATGAGATTTGGGGGTTTTAAACAGGACGTCCTTCCGGCACACCAACCACAACGGCAAACTCTTACACAACGCTTGTCCTAGCCAGAGTTTTTCGTGAGACACCACAGGTATCACTGACGCACAAGAGCCCTTTGAGGCAGGCCTGGTTTGCCGCTGTTCTACTGGGGATACCCCTGTAAGTAACGAGGCCCACAGAAGCCATCACCGCCCAGTTTGGTTATGTCTAGTGTGAGACAGAGTGGGGATTCGAACTCGGGCAGTAGCTCCAGAGCTCCGTGTCAAGGCTAGACAGAGCTCTGCTGGGCCAAAGAGAGACGGGCATCAGGAGCACAGGGACGTTTTCATGGATTGGCACTGTTCATCAGTCATTCCAGCCCCTGAGCCCTGACTCCATTCCCACTGCGTTGGGCACCGTGTGTGGGCTGAGGAGCCCCCAGGGAGTGGGAGGGTGCGCCGAGGCTGTTTCTGTGCTCCGGTAAGTAGGTAATTACTACCTCTACCACTGGGCTTCAGGTGGGGGCCAGACTTACCCTGCAGGCAAGGAAGAGGCATAGGGTCAGCTGGGAATCTCCCTGGAACAACAGCCACCTCAGAACAGCTTGGGGAAGATGACATGCCAGTGGCGTGGCCTTTCTCCCATTCCCAAAGGAAATGGTCAGATGAGGGGGCTTCCTCCACAACAAAAGAATGAAGTAGCTTGGAGGATCCCAGGGGATGAATCATCACAGAAGCGGGCTGCTGGTCATGGGGAGGGGTAGGCTGACAGGTAACTATGAGATGTTCTGGTAACAGTGTCTGTCCCCAGGGGGAGGGAGCATAAGGGTCTAGAAAGAAGACCGCAGCGTGGGCCCACAGACACAGCCAGAGCCCCGACCCCAGGCCAAGAGGCTTCTCCCAAACTCTACACCTTAACCAAAACAGTGCTCCCCCTGCTACAGGTATGAAGAGGAGCTGTCCCTGCGCCCCTGCGCTGAGAATGAGTTTGTCACCTTGAAGAAGGTGAGGTGGTGCCCAGTGAAGCAAAGCTCCTGGACGGCAGCCCTAGACCGCTGTCATCCATGTCCCAAGCCCTCTACCACAGATGAGTTCCTCTCCTTGATCTCTTCTTGTGTTGGCCCTGTTGACCCCGGGAAAGAAGAAAGCCCGACACCCCATTCAGCTCCACCCTGCTTACAAATCGGGATTAGCCTGGTCTCCGTACATCCTTCCCCACTTCACATGGGTCAGAGCTGGGGAATGGCAGTGAATCCACCTGCCCAAGCAACCCTCTGCCCTCGTGGCTAATGCCGAGTCAGAAACAAAGCAAACACTGATTCAAATCCAGGCAGAGAAACAACTGCCCAGTTCATTAGCTGGAAACTAAATGGCTCCAGACACCTCTGCACAGGAGTGCGGGGGAGCCTCTAGACCTATCTTGCCATATCCTTCCCAAGCCCACTTTCCAAATAAGGTCCTCTCTCTTGATCTCTTGTGTTGGCCCTGGTAACCCTGGGAAAGAAAATCTGACACCCCATTCAGCCCTACGCTGCATAGAAACAGGGATTGGCCTGGTCTCCACACATCCTCCCTGGGGGTCAGGCCCAGGCCTGACCTCCTACCTTGGCCCCATCTCTCTTTCCCTCCAGGAGAAGAGCCCTGGGCCCACAGCTACCCTGCCATCAGCTTACCTAGAGGGTTCCTGGCTGGTTTGGGAAATGGCTCTGCACGCACTGATCCGGGTCATGGTTCTGTCACTGTGTTACAGGATGTGGACACAGCCTTCCTGGTGAAGGCTGACCTGGAAACCAACTTGGAGGCTCTAGAACATGAGATTGAGTTCCTGAAAGCCCTGTTTGAAGAGGTACTCTCAGTCTCTTAGTCTTCTGGGTGACCAGTTCCGGAGGGACAGGGTGGGCAGGAGTACCAAGGCAAGCACTAAAAGGACGTCCCATGCACTCAGGGACCAAGACCCCCAAAGTCATTTTATCCAGATTGGTGATTGTCAGCTCTCCCCTAGAGAGATTCTGGGTCACCATGGGGACAAGGGACAAGGACAAGAAGCAGACTGGGTACTGTGGGCCAGCAGGAGCAGGAACAAGTCTCAGTAGGCCCGAGCAGGCCCCTCTCGTGGCTGGACCCTCAGTGCTCACTCCTGACTGGCCTCCTCAGGAGATCAGCCTGCTGCAGTCCCAGATCTCCGAGACCTCAGTCATTGTGAAGATGGACAACAGCCGGGAGCTGGACGTGGACGGTATCATAGCCGAGATCAAGGCCCAGTACGACGACATCGCCAGCCGCAGCAAAGCGGAAGCAGAGGCCTGGTACCAGTGCCGGGTGAGGCTGGGGTGCAGAGGGCCAGGGCTGAGACCGGGGAGAGACATCAGAGCAGAGGAAGGGGCAAAAACAGGCAACAGGGAGAAGCAGAAGAGAGCTCTGTGCCCTAAGAATAGCTAACGTGTTAACAAGTCCCAGCCACTCCACAGCACTGAGGAATCCCATAAACCCGAGCTCTGTTGTTTCTGCCAGGTCAGGTCTCTGTGGAACAGAGGGACCCCACAGAGAGGCCAGCCCTGTCACCAGGGTACCAGGTCCCCAGCTCTGTGTGTCCATAGACTCACTAAAGTGGCCCTCTAAGCAGCATGCAATCAGTATAATTGATGTTGATGGCAAAGAGAGTTCCGAGCTTCACAGTGTAGGCGGAGGCCGCTGGCCTGGGTGTTACTGGTGGTGGAGCAGAGATGGTGATTAAGCGTGTCCCAGACTTGGTAATTAGGGGCTTGCCGGGAGGGCAAGGAGAGCTCCTGGGCAGCTGGATTTGACGACCCTGCCGTCTCCTCCTCCGTGGCTTGTCTGTAACGCGGCGTGTTTGTTCACCCACCGTCTCCCACGTTCAGCCACTGCTCACTGAGCATCCCTCGTGTGCCGAGCACAGAGCACGAAGCTGCAGAGGCAGCGGGGTCTGGGAGAGCCATCGGGCCTGCCTTCCTGTTGTTATCCTTCTTAGAGGCAGAGCCGAGGGCAGGCAGGATGCACGGCAGAGCACCAGGGTGTGTGTCAGGTGGTGACACACTACAGAGCCATGAGTGGGTGCCAGGGAGGCTGGCACACAGGGTCCCGTGGAGTGCAGCTTTAAATATAGTGGGGGGAGGAGGGGGTGACACCAGGCTGTCCCTGTCTGGAGGAGTCTAGGGTCCTGTTGGGAAAGACATGGGTCCAGCCACACCCAGCTCCATGGAAACACTCAGCACTTTCCAAGAACAAGCAGCAGGCTTCTGCCGCTGACGAGAGGGGCAGGAAACGGCATTTGGAAAAGCAGGAGCATGGACATTTGACGTGATGCCCACCAGCAAGGGAAGGGTGGCTAACTTAAACAAATTTTTTTTTCACTTTGAATCTGATTTCTGGTTTTTGTTTGTTTGTTTGTTTTGTTGTTGTTGTTGTTAACCAAAGCAAGACATCATGTTTTGTTTTTGACTGTTCAACCCCAGGCTGAACATTCAATCCCTCTAAAGTCCAGAGGAACACAGGAAATGGAAATAGCCCTCAGGATAGCTCAGGCTCTGGGGCAGAGAAAAGGGGACTGGATGCAAAAAGAAAGGATCTGGGAACTGAGGGGACAGAGACTCAGGGCTGGGTGACATAGGAATAAGGAGTGGCCCCCGACACTGGAGAGAGCCGGAAAAGGCATGGAGAGCAGGATGAGCGTGGGATGAGTGTGGCCATGGAGCAGGTAAGCTGGAAGCCCTGGAGAAGAAGCTGGGGACAGTGAGGAAGGGGCCAAGAGATGCCCCAGTGAAGGCCTGCGTCTCACCTCTCTGTCCCAACAGTATGAGGAACTGAGGCTGACGGCCGGGAACCACTGTGACAACCTACGCAACCGTAAGAACGAGATCCTGGAGATGAACAAGCTGATCCAGCGGCTGCAGCAGGACATCGAAACAGTCAAAGGCCAGGTAAACCCCCCGAGAGGCTGAGAGAACAGTCCAGAGAGCCACTTTCCTGCTGGGCCACGCAGGACAGGACAAACCTTGTTGGCGAGCAGGGCTGAAGAGAGGCAAGCCCAGGCCGCCTTGGTTCGCAGAAAGCGAGCCCTTCTCTACAAACTGCCTACCAAAGAGCGTGGGCAGACCCTCAGAGTCAGGTGGCCTGCTGTCAGAGAAGCAGCGTGACAGTAGACGTCAAACCCAGGCGCTAACCCTGGGATCCTAACCTTCAACAGGCCTAAACTGCTCATAAAACTAGACCTACTCAGTTCTCCCAGGCTAGTGAAGAACAGCCAGGCACTAAAATCTACCAGCCACAACCCCATCCCCAGCTGCAGTTACTGAACACATCCAAGCAGATCTCAGCTCTCCCCAGGGGGAAGAGCCCTTTTCCCAGGGTGAGTCGGGTGTACAATCCTAGAGCCTGAAAGAACAGCCATGTGTTCCTCACCGGTCTCGACCCAGTGACACCTTCCCTCTCCCCAGCGCTGCAAACTGGAGGGAGCCATTGCCCAGGCAGAGCAGCAGGGTGAGGCGGCCCTCAGTGACGCCAAGTGCAAGCTGGCAGGGCTGGAGGAGGCCCTGCAGAAAGCCAAGCAGGACATGGCCTGCCTTCTCAAGGAGTACCAGGAGGTGATGAACTCTAAGCTGGGGCTGGACATTGAGATCGCCACCTACAGACGGCTGCTGGAGGGCGAGGAGCACAGGTGAGCTGAGTGGAGGGTGGGCATCAGGGTGGCTGTTATCCTGCCTCCCCAGGGCGGCGGCAGCAGCTGCTCCATCCCACAGTCTCGGGAAACGAAGCATGATCCACCATCGCACTTCCTTAACACAGCCAGGGCTGAAAGAAGAGTTCTCTCCGAGGCAGATGCCTGACTTCTTCTCCCTTCTTTCTCCAGGTTGTGTGAAGGCGTCGGGCCTGTGAATATCTGTAAGTAGCTGACTCATACATCCTGGACTCTGGGTCTTTGTATTTGATTAAGCAAGGTAGAAGCCCATCACATTCCACCCAGCCTTCCGGAGCCCCTTGCGCCCACACGGGAAGAGCTTGCCGGCCATGTATCCTGGGCAGGTGGAGAAAAATTCAGCGGGGCTGTCTAGGGGCCCCACCCAGGTCACCACCTAAACAAGAGAATGCTTTACTGAAGGGTTAGCAGCCCTGGCAGGAGAGAGGTGCAAGGAGAGTCTGGAAGGGAAATCAAGTGTCAGGCCTGGCTTCAACAAGGCTCCAGGGAAAGAGGGGGTGAATGCATGGGAAGCTTCCGAGCACTGGATGTGATTAGACAGGGGAGACAGGAAAGTCTGCTGCTGAAACAGCTGTCCTTGGAGGTGGGTAGCAGTGCTGGGAGTTCAGAGGTCCCACTGGCATGCTCCAGCATGGGCCCCTGAGCACGGCTTCCTGTCCCCGCAGCGGTCAGCAGCTCCAAAGGCGCCGTTCTCTACGAGCCGTGTGTGGTGGGCACACCCATGCTGAGGACCGAATACTGCACAGGGACCACTGGTGTCCTCAGGAACAGCGGGGGCTGCAGCGTGGTGGGCACCGGTGAACTCTACATCCCCTGTGAGCCCCAAGGGCTCCTGGCTTGTGGAAGCGGGCGGAGCTCCAGCGTGAAGATGGGGGTGGTTAGCAACTCTTGCAGTCGTTAGTGTTAGCACTGCCTCAGAGTCTGGGAGCCCTGGATATCACATCTCTACAGGGCTGAAGACTAGAATGTCCCCAAATTCTCCCTTCCCGCACCAACTTCACATTGCCCTAGGATGCTCCTGGGAGTTGAGTCACTCTTGCTCGAAGTCTAATCTTCAAAACCACCTTTCACATCTCTGGATGCAGACCCCAGGCTGGACCCAGAGTGGGTGGGATGCAGAGAGAGGCTGCCTTGCTCCCGCCACCTGGAGTCACAACAGTCAGCTGGAGTAGTCAAGAGAAAGCAACGGCCTGACCCCTTCTCTCCCAGGCGAGAATGGCCAGTTGGGCACATTACAGTTCTGTTTTGTAGAAGGCCCCATGCACTTCCTCGCACAGACAGCCCTACCCTGCCCACCCCCTGCCCAAGCCTCCTATCTCCCTTCCCTCGGGCTCTCAGAGACCTAAGAAAATGGAACTGACTGCACCCATCTGAAGCATGCACTATTCTAAAAATTTTAAAAAGGAGATTTCCCCAAATCCCATTTTGAATTCCAAAACCAAGGTCCAGAATTAGAGCTCCTGGGTCACTAGATGCTGCTGGTGTCTTCACGGTACTGAGGCTCAAGAATGATCTTTGAGTAGCATGTTGGACCCAAAATATGTATAGCTTTCATTGCCAGTGAGACACACTCAGAACAAAGGAGACAGCCCATGGCGTACTTGCTGCTCAGACAGACAGTGAAGAGCTGGCTTTGGTTAGTGCACCTGAGCCCCAGCTCCGTCCACCTCTGTACATAGCTACCACTTCCTGCCCCTTCTCATTCAGTCCCTCTATCTTTGGGCCTTGGTTCAAATAGGAACATGGGGTTCACCCACACAGTGGCGGGCAGCTACCCCAGTCACGGAGAGGCTTATTTAGGATCTAAGGGAGAGAGGAGAGCCTAGGCTGACCTATGAAGCCTGCCCATCTGGAGTTCTGAGATGACTGTTTCCAATAAACTGACTCTGTTCATGCGCTAGGAATCAAAATGTCCCCTGCTCTGTGTGGCGTCATGGTAAGGCTGAGGGGGCCTCAGGAGCAGCCTTCAAGGACTGCGGTTTAGAAGTAGAAATGAAGGAGCTACACTCGTGGGAAAACCCTGTATACATAATATGCACGTGGCCTGAGGAGTAAATATGACATCATACAATTCATAGCTAAAACCTATACATCACACATTTGCAAGCCCCTCTCCATGTTAGGAGCAGCACATGCATTTGCATACAGGCCCTCCTCATTCTGTGGATCCCCACACACAATCTAAAGGAGACCCACAGGACCCCATCATGTCAAGACTTAGCGTCTCCCAACCCTTGGTTCTTTCCCCTCTGCATCATTCCATGACCTTGGCAGCTCCCACCTGGGGAAAGCTTTAGAAATGAGTGACAGCTGGACTGGGGGAGGATCAGGACATTTCTCCAACTTCTCCTCATTTAGAGAGGCTCAGGACCTGGAGACCAGACTGGATGCTAGCAGTTCCGTGCTCCATGAGGCCCCTAGTTCCCTCCCCTGCTGGCCATGTTGATCCCAGAGTTCACCCCTCCTCAAGGTCTTTTTGTCCCTTGTGGCGCCCCCTGCTGGAGTCAGAATGAGCCTCTTCCTGCCCACAGCCACACACAGAGCCTGCGTCCTATGCAGAGCTGTGAGCGAGAGGACCATGTTACTGAGATGGTGAAGAGGCCCTGTTAGCCCCCAAGAACACTGGGCCACACTATGGAGCCATAAATAATGCTCAAGACGAGCTAGTGACTGTGCTGAAAGCCAGATAGAGAGGCTTACAGAGACAGCCAGACCAGAATGTGACAGAAACCCTGGAGTTCCATAATAGTAATGACAGCTGCCAACATCTGTGAGTAGATAGAAACTTTGCCAAATCCCCTAAAATAAGCATGTTGTGTGGTGCTGTGCATTAAACTCTGGTGCTCTCAAGGGCAGCTTCATGGGTATGTAGACCGGGAGCACTGATTATAGCTTGGGTGGCTGAGCTGGGGTGGTGGGAGGCATGGGAGATGGAACTGAAGGTCTCACTTTAGTCCACAGGACTCAAAGCTCTCCAGGAAGAGCGGCCAGTGGCAGGGAAGCCTCAAAGGCCTGCAGGCCTGTGGAGGGAGAGAAGCCCCCAGTGGGAGGCTCGGCAGCTGGGGTCTGGGGCTTGCCCTTCACAGCCCTCCACATCCTGAGGGAGAACCTCCATCTCTGCCCCTGCCCTGTGCCTGCCAAGCTCCCTGCTGGCTAGTAAGCTGGGGCTTTGGAAACAGGAGCGCTCTGGCCTGGAGTCAGCAGCCAGCCCCTTGGAGACTTTGGCCCCTAAGAGCCATACCAGCTGTGGACACTCCAGTTCAGGCCTGGACTCAGCACACCTTCTCCAGAGTCCAGAGATTCCCGCACTTTGTGCTGTCTTGCAGTAACCCATTCTCCCTTCCTGTTGAGCGGTGACTCAAGGCAGGTACCAAGTGCCTCCTGGTGGTGACCTTGTTCCTCTCTGCTCAGAAACATCTCCCTTCTGAGCAGCCCCACTCGGTGCTGGGAAACAAGAGGACTCACCAGTCCTGCTGGGTGTCAGGAGTCTCTAATCCTAGCTCCTCACTGAGGGCCCCAGTAAAGAGAGGTGGAGAACAGTCTCTAGAGCCCTAAGGGGGTGGGAGGATCCAGAAGTGAGCTCTTTACTCCTGTGTCTGCCTTCCTGAGTGTCTCACAAGCCCGGGTCCCTCTCCCTGTCCCGGCTGTCAAGTGCTTCCTGCTCCTGTTCCCAGAACCCTCTGCTCCTGTCCCAGTGGCCCTTCCTCATGCCCTCACCTCTGAGGCCCAAGCTCACTCACTGCTGCCTCTCTTCACCAATGATTCAGAGGGAAACCCAGGAGCTTGGGTTGGGACAGGGACTTCAAAAATGGCGATGTGACTCTGGAGACTGTGTCAGAAGGATTGCAAAGTCAAGGCTTGCGTGAAATACAGAGAGTTCTAAACCAGCCCGGGCAACTTAGTATGGAATGCGGAGTGGGAATATAGCTCAGTGGTAGAGCACTTGCCTAACATGCACAAAGGCCCTGTGTTCGACCCTCAGTACAGGGTGAGGAGAAGGAGAGAAGAGGAGAGAAGGGGGGAGAGGAGGGGAGGGGGGAAGAAAGGATGGGAGAGAGAGGGCAAGGGAGGGGAGGGAAGGGGAGAGGGCAGGAGAGGAGAGGAAGGGAAGCTGGGTCACCGGAATCGAGCGCCGGTGTCACGCCAGTGTGACTACTGTCAGCACACACACTGAAAACACGGTGCAGCTCTGTGGAAGCCGTCTGAGCACCACACCTGCAGGAGCAACATTTTCACTCCGGGCAGGTTATGCTGAGTAGGCAAGAAATTTGAATCCAACCTGAAAAAAAAAATGTATCCCTCTGGTGAGTAGGGGACGTTGCCCAATATAAGGGGACACTTTATCTCCTCTAGGGTAAACCTTTGGGTCTTCAGTCTGAGAAGGCACAGACTGGAACATGCTGGACAATGGACTTCCACCTCCAAGCCACCCAGCTGCTTTCTGCAGGGGGAATGGGGGTGGGGGGAGGCACGACTCCAGATCTTGCTTTCCCGGCAGGAGCAGGTCTCAACATGAGAGCCTCCCAGCCAGAGCAGCACAAACTCATGCCCAGGCGAACAGGAAGCACTTTGAAGAAGGTGGAGTTCGGCAAAGCTTCCTCAGCATCTGGCTTTCCCCTCCTGCCCTTCCCACACACACCCACAGACCCAGCCGGGCCTACCCAGGGTTCCTGGACCTTGCTTGGCTAGCTAGGAGGGGATTCCCCTCTCCTCCCATGCCTCAGATAGCATCATGATGACCCAGCAGTGGGGACTCAGTCACACCGCTGAGGAGAGGCAGGTCTCTGGGATCACACCCAGGCTTCCTGACAAAAGAAACTGTCGCAGCAGCAAAACCTCCAGCCCAGAGCTGTCAGGGCGACTCCTCCTTCCGCCTCCACAGACAGACAGACACACACACACACACACACACACACACACACACACACACACATACTCCCCGAGAACACCGCTCAGGACTGTCTTATGCATCATCTGGCGAAATAACGTCCCAGAACTATAAAGTGCTGATGGTGACAGGGCTATGCTTGACTGGCCCCAGTCACTCCCTCCCACCTTCCTGCACAGGGTGCAAGGAGGCCCGGGAATGCCTAATGGGGTGACCGGCATCTTGCCATGGGAATGTGGGGTACAGTACAGAATCAGGGGTGGGGGCTGCTCAGAAGTAGAGGGAGGATTAAGCCAGAGGGCTGACACCAAGAGCGAGTATGAGGAAACTGAACTCAGACAGGCTACCCAGGCCCCTGGAGGTCACTGGCAAACCGTGGACCAGGGTGCTGCTGACTACCAACACTGTTTAGAAGGGCAAGGGTGTTTTTAATTGGTAGTGTCACCGTTTTTTAGTTCTCCGCACACAAGCACTTCTGTTCCTGCCCCAGAACGCACTGTGCAGGGCCACACTACTGCGGAGTGGTGAAAGGGAGATTAACCCAGTCCACCTGATCCTCATCTGACTCAAGCCTTCCTCCCGCCCTGCTGTCCTCCCTGCCACCCCTCTGGCTCCTCCCAGACCACCTCCACTGGGGTTCTCTTGTCCCCTTCCCATTCTCCTCTTCGCCTGGCCCTAGAGACGTGCCGATCCCTTTCCTCCAAGCAGGCAAACTCAAACTCCAAGAGCCAAAAGCTGGAGAAACGTCTGGATCCGTCCTGTGAGCACTCACATTTCTGTGCCCCTGCTGTCTCCAGGGCCACATCTGTCCACGCTGGTGCCCAGAGGCTCCTCTTCTAAAATACCTGCACAGCCAAGTGCCCAAATGTTCCCCCTCTCCTTTCTCTGCTTTCTCTTTCTGCTTTTAACCCTTGAAATGCATTTACTCATTCAACAAAACCCAACAGCATGCCTACCTATACCCTTCCAGCATCCAGTGCGGGAGACACGTCACAGTGTCACTTCCTAGAGCTAGCTCTCCCTCCAGGGCAGAGACATGACAGAAGACAAGCCTATGCAAGAGAGTGCCCAGGAGAGGAGGAAGCAGCTGAGGGGGAGAGGGAACCCCTCAGCAGGTGAGAAAGGGGCATATGAACAAAGACCTGAGAGAGTTGACAGAACTGTTAGAGGTTAGACAGCCTGAGTGGTAAAAACAGCAAGTGAAAGCCCAGGTGTGGTGGCACACGCCTTTAGTCCCAGCACTCAGGAGGCAGAGGCAGGCTGATCTCTGAGTTCAAGGCCAGCCTGGTCTACAGAGTGAGTTCCAGCACACCCAGGGCTACACAGAGAAACCTTGGTTTGTAAACAAACCAACAAACCCAGAAACAGCAAGTGAAATGTCTGCAGCAGGAGAGTCCCTCCTGAGTGGTAGACAAGCTGGGCCAGAGTGGGCGATGGGGCAGTGGAGGCAAGTACGGTCAGCAAAGGACGGCAGAGTCACTGCAGAGAGGCACTGGCTTTGAAGGTCCTCAGCAAGACATGGCTTGCCTGAACAGGTCTTCGAAGGACCCCTTGACCATGGTGTTGAGAATGGTCTGAAGAGATAAAAGCCAGAGACCTCCCAGGGAGCGTGAGTCAGTAGACCCAACGAGGAGGAGTAAGCAATGGGCTCCAGCTGGCAGGGCAGCATGGTACAGTAAGATGCATGTGGGGTCCAGATCTTGTGAAGGTAGGTGTGTGGTGGATGGAATGAAATGCTGAAACACAGAGAAAAGAATGACTTATCACGTGAGCTATTGCAGAGACAGTGAGCCTGGCAAGGAAGAAACATGAATCAGAAAGACTTACGGGAAGTTCGGGATGCACTGCTTGAGGTGCCTATTTGATATCTAAATGTGGATATTGATTAAAATACATGCTTGGGGATCCAGAGAGATGGCGCAGTGGTTCAGAGTATGCACTGCTCGTCCAAAAGACCCAAGTTCCATCCCTACCACCCGCACCAAGCTCAAAACTCATTATAACTCCAGCTCCAAGGGATCCAACATCCTCTTCCGACCTTCCTGGGTCCCTGAACTCCCACGCACACACCTTCCACACAAAGATCCACACACAGGTACATATTAAAAATGAAATAAATTTTAAAGAGGACACAGAGTGCAGGGACAGTCTGAGGTGCAACTACACGTCGGTGCTCACTGACAGGCAGAGTATTTAAAGAGCCGAGTCTCCCGTGGGAGAACACAGTGTCTGGAGGGAAAAGAAGGTCGTGTTTGGAAGTTAAAGTGTGCAGATTGTGTCAAGACACTGCTGATGGGTCAAGGGGAGTGAGGGCTGAGGAGACCACGGGGGTCAGCAACAGAAGCCGCTGGTGATCTTTACTGGAAGCATTCTCCCATTGTTTATTTCCTTCTCCCTCTTTAGACAAACAGCTGACAGAAAAAATAATGCTCGCCTGAGTAAGTTTCTCACAGAAAAAGCACTGATGCACATATATATACCATACATATATATGATACATACGCATATCAATATGTATACCTATCATAAATATGCCCCAAGCATTCAAGCAAACATGTGTCCCCAAGCATAAAACAAGGCCATGCACTAGAATGTAAAAGGCGAGCAGGAGCTTGGAGTCCTGAATATCTATAATATTGCCATTTGTGATCATCTCCACTGGCTTAGGAGTCTTCATTTTGTATCCGGGTGCTTACATCTCTGTCTCTGTAACCCAACCAGAGAATTATGAATGATTCAGGGAGCCTGTGAGGATAGGGCTGTAACTCAGCTCCAGGATACACCTGAGGGTTGAAGGTGGAGGCTCCAAGTCACGTGGATAACTTGACACACACTATCTGGGACAACGTAGACAATGAAGAATAAAGGTCTTCTGAGAGTCTCAAATCAGAAATGTGTCCCCATCAGCCCCTGTAAACAGCCCAACCATGAAGAGTAGACAGGACCTGCAAAGGGCCTCTGAGCATTGAGTCTATCTGCAGAGAAGCATCAAGCTGTTTTCTCTCTGCAGGATTTCTTCCTTGGAGCTGTGTGTACCCTGTCTCCTATACACAGCCCCTCCTGCCTTGAGAGAATTAGCTCTGGATATCCACATTCCTCCAGAGCCTCTGGCTGGAACTGTTAGTATTCTAACTCTCTGGTGGTTAGCCACACTTAGAGTGAGGAAAAAAGCCTTTGGATTTATGAGCAAAGCAAATTAATGTCCCCATAATGGCAATTGTGGTGGACTTATAGGGAAAATAAGACTATAATGTTTATGTGTTTATATGTTTTTAATGTTTATAGGTTGCCTGCTCCAGCCCACATCCTGATGAGAATAGGTGTGCCTGAATTAGTTCACTGTGAAGGACGTTGCAGACACGAAGAGTTTCTGCTAACTACCCAAGCTCATAAATGCCTTTAAATGGCTTTTTTCGTTTTTATGAGGCCAATCCTCATGTCCACACACACATAAAAGGGGTGAGGGATCCACTAGCCTCACAGAGACTCCCAGCTCCAGCTCGCCCCATTCCACAGTGCTCCTCAGCTGTCATCCACAAAGCCACCATGTCTTGCCGCTCCTACCGAGTCAGCTCTGGCCGTCGGGTGGGCAGTTTCAGTTCCTGCTCAGCAATGGCGCCTCAGAGTCTGAACCGCTTCCGGGCCAGCTCTGTCTCCTGCCGGAGCGGGTCTGGCTTCCGTGGCTTGGGTGGCTTTGGGAGTCGGAGTGTCATCAACTTTGGATCATCCTCACCCCGGAGAGCAGCTGGGTGCTCCCGTCCTGTCCGCTATGGAGTTGGCTTTGGAGCTGGCCATGGGATGGCCTTTGGTTCTGGTGATGGGAATGGAGTTGGTCTAGGCTTTAGGGCCAGCAGTGGTGTTGGCCTGGGGTTTGGAGCTGGCAGTGGCCTTGGCTATGGTTTCGGCGGCCCTGGCCTTGGCGGCCCTGGCTTTGGCTACAGAATTGGAGGGGTTGGAGGTCCATCAGCCCCCTGTATCACATCTGTGACAGTTAACCAGAGCCTGCTGACTCCCCTCAACCTGGAGATCGACCCCAATGCCCAGAGGGTGAAGAAAGATGAGAAGGAACAGATCAAGTGCCTCAACAACAAGTTTGCCTCCTTCATCGACAAGGTACCTTGCTGGCTGACCCCTGGGATAGGCACTGAGAGGAAAGGGTCCTAGGGTGCTCTTCCATGTCAAAAGAGCTGACCAGGGTTTGAGCCATTGCTTTGACCCAAGTACTTAAGGCATCTGCCAGAGGCATTGAGGGATGGATGGCTTGCAGATTGTTCTGCACTGAAAACAGACAAACCAGAGGAACGGCTGCGTGGTGAGACAGACCAAGACGCTGGCCACAGTTTCTGGAGAAAAGGAAGATGATCCAGCCAAATCTACGGGCATACGGGCAAACCAAGCCCTGTTTCTTGGTTACTTAGAAATGTCTCTTACACAGGTGGAGACTTCAGCCAGGTGTTCGATTGACTCATGCTTAAAATATTTCATCCTTTAAGATCACGGTGTTTCCAAAGGAGATTTTCATAGTTCCTGAGACAGATGGTCTCAATCATTCAGCCTCAGGAGAGAGAAGAGAGCAGAGTGATTTTCATGTAAAAGACAAAGAATTCATACACCCAACATAGGCTACGAAGATGTGGTTGAGATTGAGGGAAATACAGATGGCCACCAATAGCTGATACAGAGAGATAATGGTGTGAATATTCCAAAAGCAGTTACTCAGTTGGCCATGTCCACACAAAGATGAGGCTTGGTCTCTGGGAAAGAATCTCTGTGAGCTCATTTTGCCTTGGAGCTAAGGAGCTCGGCTGGTAGAATATCAGAGATGCTGGACATGGTGTACAGTCCCAGGTAGCCACCTCCGAGTACCACAGTGACCCCCAATGTACTGCCACTGCTCTGTGTACTCTGCTGGGGATGGCTGATACCTACTCTCAGACACAGGCAAGCCCAGCAGAATCTCCATCCTTCAAACTTCCCCATGACGGGTGTAGAAGGGAGAAATGACACTAAAATGTCTTTGTTAATAGCAAAGCCTCACTGGGTGTGAGGAGAGAGAAGGTCGTGGCCCTGCCTTCCCGGCTTCTGATGAGTTAGAGGCACGATGGCCGCAGGGAGAGCATGAATAATACACGGCAGAGTCTTCACTGGCCACCTGAAGAGCTGGCCGGCCGACGTGGCTGCACCGTCAAGCCCTTTAATGTGTTGCCTTTGCCTCCTGGATGTAGGTGAGGTTCCTGGAGCAACAGAATAAACTCCTAGAGACCAAGTGGAGCTTCCTCCAAGACCAGAAATGTGCCCGGAGCAACCTGGACCCCCTCTTCGATAACTATATCACCAGCCTGAGGAGGCAGCTGGATGTACTAGTCGGTGACCAGGCTCGGCTGCAGGCTGAGAGGAACCACATGCAGGACGTCCTTGAAGGCTTCAAGAAGAAGTGAGTAAACCCGGGCTGCCCACACCTGGGCCCCATATTTCCAGAAGCAGCAGGCCAATGCAGATAAGATAGGAGTGTTATTATCTATGAAACCTACCTCCAGGATGAGTGGGGGACAGTAATGTGAGAAGTGGGATAAGGAGGCCCTCAGTGAGGAAAAAGGAGTGGGGGGGGCTTGTCCTTAGCACTGCCAGTAGGAATGAATAAATTGAGAAGTCTTTAGTTTTGAAAGGAGTACCCACAATCAGCATTGTGTCGGGTCCTACGTCCTCTGCGCTCATTTGCAATGCCCCTGAGTCGTTTCTCACAGAGAAGTGTGGGAATGGTCCAGATTTTCAGACCCTAAATCCAAGTTGAGAAAGTAAAGGATTTGGAGGGTTATTAGCTTAGAGGGGACTGAGCTATGCTAATCTGTGGGTAGCACTAGAGAACAGTGTTCCTCAATAAACCAGGATCATGTTGAAGGATTAGTGAGGGCTTGGGGGTAACTCAAGTGAAGGCCTTACCCTCTTCATCTCCATGCTCCCAGGTATGAAGAGGAGGTGGGATGCCGAGCCAATGCTGAGAATGAGTTTGTAGCTCTAAAGAAGGTAAGGCATAGCAAGGAGTCCAAGGAAAGTTCTATGTGGAGGCACCATGTTCTCCAGAACCCCAGCCCCCAGCCCTAGCAACTTCTCAGGCAGCCCTGTGGTGGCTGAAACGGCTCACCCAAACAGCAGAACCCCAAAGACCACATCAGGTTCCCTTCAAAGTTCTGATTGGACCACAGATTATTTGAGTTTGGGTGCTGTGAGTTTGAAAAAGATGGACTCTTAAGTGTCTTGAATTACCAAGGTTTTCTTTACTTTTATCTGAAAAAAAAAAAAAGTCCATGTCTTTGGTGTGCACAGGAAGGGCACATGTATACCATGGTGTATGTGTGGACAACTTGAGAGGGTTAGTTCTCTCCTCCCACCATGTGGGACCCAAGGATTGAACTCAGATCTTCAGGCTTCATGTCATCTCTGTGGCCCCTTTTCCTTTGCTTTTCAGTAAGCACCGAATAAGGTCCAGCTCACATGGGTTTCCACACTGCAATAGGGGGAGAGGGACCGTCACAGTAGGAACTGAGGGATCCCCCTGCCCATCCAGACCTCTAGGTAGGAGGGGTGAACAGCAAAGGCAGTGAGCTCATCCCTCTTTTCTATGCAGGATGCAGACACAGCTTTCCTGAATAAATCAGATCTGGAAGCCAATGTGGACGCCCTGGCCCAGGAAATTGAATTCTTGAAGGCTCTGTACCTGGAGGTGAGGCCCTTCTTCTCTAGGCATTCAAGGCTGAGACTGCTCATCCTGCATTCCCTGGGGGCTGAGTCAGGCCTTTGGGTTTCTGGATGCTGGTTTCATACATCCAGTTCCACCCCCACTCAGACCTGTGTGCTCTCTGTCACCCTGTCTGGGGGTGAGGAAGGCCAGGGACTTCACAGGGCATCTCCACAGCCACATTAGGCCTGACAATGACCTCCTGTCATCTGTGATCCAAACCTTCATTGGCCAAGCTAAAGGCTGGGTTTTAGAATGCCTGGCAAAATGATTTGCCAGAAGAAAAGAAGGGCACCTGATTTAACTAGCCAAACCAATGCTATTTGCTTCCAAGCAGCCTGTGTAGGCTGAAGAGGAGTCAGTCAGAGTTGCAGGGGAAGGTCTCACCAGGGTGGAGACCCTGGTTCTCTGAAGATTCTGCACCTAGGACTCTCTAGGCTCTGTTATATTTTAAAGTATTGCTACCTCTCAGTGGACCAGCCTGGCCACCTCGTGGGTAGATAAACGTGAACTGTTTATCTACAGCTGTCATTGGTCACCTGAGGTCCCCTGGTTTAGACAGTCACCTGAGCCAGAGCAAGCAACTGGAGGCATGCTCTAAGCATATGGCAAGGGTTCTAAAGTCAGACTCAATTGCTTCTCAAGCATGCCTTTTTTTCCTAGCTCCAGACTGGATGGGGGAGGGGAGTCTTCCTGCAGTGTCATAAAGCGAGAAGCAATGCTCCCTGTGTCTGATTCACAGGGGGCCCTATGACAGAGTCCCAGCTGCTGATGGGCCACTGAGCCCCTCTGCCTTGCTGCTTCTCCAATGCAGGAAATCCAGTTGCTGCAGTCACACATCTCAGAGACATCTGTCATTGTGAAGATGGACAACAGCCGGGACCTGAACCTGGACGGGATCATAGCTGACGTCAAGGCCCAGTATGAGGAGGTGGCGAGGCGCAGCCGCGCTGATGTTGAGGCCTGGTACCAGACCAAGGTACCATACCGAGGCAACGGGAGACTAGGGGAGGGGGGCGGGTGCCCTGGGGCGATGACTGCAGTCTGAGGTCTTCAACCCAGACTGTGTGTGGTCAAAACACTGCATTCTGCCCCCAGTATGAAGAGATGCGGGTGACAGCTGGCCAACACTGTGACAATCTACGGAACACACGGGATGAGATCAATGAGCTGACCCGGCTGATCCAGAGGCTGAAGACAGAGATCGAGCATTCCAAGGCCCAGGTGGGAAAGGGAAAGAGAGAAAGCTACAGAGAGGGAGAGGCAGGGTCCCTGGCTTTGAGAAGCCCCGAGTCTGGTGAGATAAAGACCTACCAAGACCTTGACACAAACCAGAGGGCTGTACAGAAAAACTTCCAGGAGAAGAGAGATATGGACCAGAAGGAAGGCCTGGGCAGGAGAGGTAGAAGGAATAGAAGACTCTGGAATCCTTAGGTCTGTCTCCAGACAGTGGAAACCCAATGGGGATGGAGAGTGGGGAGAAGCAATACTCAACCCCCTGCTGACCACAATCACCATCCCTGGAAAAGAAGCCGCCTAGAGCTCCAATGCAGGCCTGGCACTATGTTTCACCCTATCCATAAGGGCGGTGTTGCCAAGCCCACCGGGGAACCCTGGGTCCCTAGCAAAGCCCACATGCAGACTCCCTTCCCTGCAGTGTTCCAAGCTGGAGGCTGCCGTGGCTGAGGCAGAGCAGCAGGGCGAAGCGGCCCTCAATGACGCCAAGTGCAAGCTGGCAGATCTGGAGGGTGCCCTGCAGCAGGCCAAGCAGGACATGGCCCGGCAGCTGCGGGAGTACCAGGAGCTCATGAATGCCAAGCTGGGCCTGGACATCGAGATCGCCACCTACAGGCAACTGCTGGAAGGCGAGGAAATCCGGTGAGAGCAGGAAGGAATGAGGTCAGACATTATCCAAGTAAGGGAAGAGAGCCAGGTGAAGAAACATGGAATGAGCAATCTCTGGAGAGAACAATACATTTTCCCAAAATATTAGTTGGTTGCCCTTGACACAGGATTAAGAAGGTTCTCTGTGCTGTCAAATGTGCTTACAAGCGAGCTGCACCAGGTCATAGGTATTTTGTCTGGCTGATTAATTGGTTAAAATAATAATAGGTCATCAAATAGTTTAGTTCAACAATTTAGAAGCAATCTCTAGAAACATGGTGTATTTCAAAATACGCTAACAGTTGGAGGTGAGACTCACCAGCCGGCTATTACCCAGACAAGAAGCAGGTTCATAACTCATGTGAATTCTCTCGTTTCTTTCTCTCTGCAGGATCTGTGAAGGTGTTGGGCCAGTAAACATATGTAAGTATCTAGCCTTTTCTCAGACCATTTCTTAAGGTCCTGAGATAGCTGGGTCTGGCCAAGACAGTCAGGGGAGCAGACCATCAGGGTCCCTGGACTGGGAGCATGTCCTTAGCAGAGGCTCTGGGAGCAAAGAGTAGACAGTGGTTTAAGTGGGAAACGCTTCCTGGAAAGAGACTTTTGGCTTTCACCATCACAGAGCCTTAGAAGGAATGGGAAGGCTGTGTCAAAGAGGTGACCCCTGTCTGGGTCGAAGGGATGGGGCCATGCTCAATGGAAGCTGTCCCCTCTCCCCCAACCTCCTGCTGCTTCTAAATCGAGGATGGGCTGTTCCCAAAGCAAGTGTGCTACTGCGCTGGCCCTGCAGAGCAGGGAGATTCCCTGGCCAGTCTTCCTGAGAAGGGGAGTACTAGCCAGGGCTATGCTAATCCCGGAAGGACACCTGTGGGGGGAGGGGGGCAGACAGAGCACACCAGCTTTACTCTCAGAGAAGAGCCCTGACTTGCTGGAAGGCAAGGGAGCAGCAATGCTTCTCTGCAGAAAGTCAAGCCCAGAGGTCATGGCGGGGGTGGGGGTGGGGGGCAGCATGGACCCTGATGCAAAAACAGAGAAGAGAGTGTCAGGCTTCCAGGCAGGGCTGCTTTAAGCAAGGCTTAGCTGGATTCCAGTCCTGAGGCATGGGCTGTGTCCAATGGAGCCCAGTGGGGCTACAGAGCAGAGTCAACAGTGGGGGCAGAAATGGCTGGCCAGGAAATGGTGCTGGCAGGATTTCTCATCTGGCAGATACATGGGAACAAGCAAGAGGCACAATATAACCACAGAGAAACCACCCTGTGGTTCTATGAAGGCCACGGCTCCCTGGATGACACATCTCTCTTGGCCTCTCAAGTCCACCTGACATGGGGCACTGATAAACGGTAGTTTGTAGACATTAATGGCAGTCAATCTACGGGCAAAGGCCCAGGGGTTCAGGCAGCATCCTTTCACTCCCATCCAGATGGCTGCTTTTCATGTAGTCTCAGTCTTTGAGCCACTCAGACGAGAGTCAAGACCGCTTTCCTTTCTTCTCCACAGCTGTGAGCAGCTCTCGAGGAGGTATGCTGTGTGGCCCTGAGTCCTTGGTCCCTGGATCCAGCCTTTCCCGAAATGGTGGAGTCACCTTCTCCAGCAGCAGCAGCAGCATCCGTACCACTGGAGGGGTTCTGACTTCCTCGAGCCTGAAGGCTGGTGGGGACCTGCTGAGCTCTGGGACCAGAGGAGGCTCAGTGCTGGTGGGTGATGCCTGTGCCCCCAGCATCCCCTGCCCACTGCCCACTGAGAGTGGTTTCAGCAGCTGCAGTGGTGGCCGTGGCAACCGCAGCTCCAGCGTCCGCTTCTCATCCACCACGACCTCTCGCAGGACCAGGTACTAAGCACCTGGCCCCTGGTGGTCACTGCCTGCAGAAGAACCAGCTGAGCATCCCCTGCTTCTCTCCCCTGAGGTGCATAGACTCTGGTTCCAAGGGATCTCCAGCCACTCTTCCTGCCAGTACACCGCCCTAGCCCGTGTCCTCTCGAAGGACTTTTCGATGTGGTGACGCACCATCCACAGCCTGTGTCACTCGCCTCTCCCTAACTCCCGGATTCTTTCCTTTGGATCCCCTTCTCAGCCTTTAGCGACAGTAAATGTATTTTCAGCACATCTACAGAGACCAGTGCACGTGGGCAGAAAGGGGCCGTTCAGAGAAGCATGAGCACAGATCCCTGGGGTCCGCAGGCATCCTGAGCCTGCCACCTCTTGTTCCTCCCTCTCCCCTTCCCTGGCAGAAGAGGCTTCTTTCTCCCTTTCCTGGCTCCAAAGGACACAGTCCTTGGTGACCACAGGGGTCCCTAAGTCCCCGTGATGGTTCTCTCCCAGTGGCTCCTCCTCACCATTTCTCTCTTGGTTGTTGGTTTATCTGCAACATGTGAGTCTGCCGAGTAGGTGGGACGCACATGGAGAGGTGGCTTTTCAGCCCCGTGTGCCTTGTCCTGTGGTGATATGAGGCCCAGCTCTGTGCCCTGTTGCTGCAGCAGGGTTTGTGCCCGCAAACCCCAGGAGGGGTGGCTGGGGGTGGGTGGGTGCCTGTTTGTACTATTCTTTGTGTTCCTGGGTTTTCAATAAACTTGCCAAGCGAACTTTACGAGAACCCCGCCTGTCCATCCGGATCACACTGAGAAAGAAGGTGGCCTACCGGAACCACTCTAATGAGAGTGTGATCAGAGCAGGAGCTGGTGTCCTGGGCCCATGGAAAGAAAGGGAAGGTCTCACAGTTCTGCAAGGCAGAGGTGACAAGGAGTTGAGGTTCTGAAAACAAGGGTCAACATGCCCACTCTTCTCCAAGTGCCCTCTTCCTGACCACACTGAATCCTTCCTTTTTCACCAGCTCCCACCCCACCACAAAACCCTCTGAGGTGACCACAATGATATCCTGTCTCTCTGTCCCTCACTCTTGTCGTCATCCAACTTTCTCAGCACAGTGCTACTGTGTGTCTTTCTCACACAGAAAACCAACCAATCATAGCTGCCCGCCTTAAAGCCTTCAACGGATTCCCATCGCCTACCAGAAGAAGCCCAAGCTCCTTAACACCACATTCCGGTCCTGCGGAATCTATCCCCATACCTCCACTCCCAGCCATTCCCTCAGCCGCACCCTACTTCCAACCTGACAATTTTCACTCATCCACTTAATAAACACCTGTCCAGTGCCTGTTCCGTGCCAGGCATGATACCTGACAAATAATTGGTAATAAAATTCAGTCCTTGCTCTTAAGGAGCTTCCAGTCTAGTCTTCAGAGGAGGGTAGATACGCAACTGGGACTTGGGAGGCTGAGTGCTGTACTAAGACCAAAATGGATGCCACGGTGCATAGCGGAGAAGACCAACACAGACTTGGGCCACGTTAGCTTCCTAAAGGATGTGGTACCCAGCAAAGAGGCAAAGGGTGGTGAATGAGCCATCTAAGTGGGACAGAGAGTGCCAAGAGAGGCCACAGTATGTGCAAAAGCCTAGAGACTGTAGCTGGCATGATAGGTGGGGGACCTGCCCAGAGCTGGGTAGAATGCTCTTAGAGGTCAAGCTGCAGCAGCCAGCAGAGGGCAAGAGTCCATCAGCACGGGACCCGGCCAGCAGCCTGAGCACCTCCCTGTCACCCTGCTCAGACTCAAGACTTAGCAGACCCCTGTCCTCTGCTCCAGGAGCCCCTGCACATCCACCTCATGTCTATGTGAGGAGTCACATGCAACCCTGAGATGCAGCAGCATGGAAGCTGCCCCACGAGGCCTTGGTGTCTCTCTTAGCCAGACCCACAACCACCCCACGTCCGTGACCAATGTATGGCCTCCGCTCTAAAACTGACCTCTAACTACCTGTTCTTCAAAACTTCATCTGGGCCCTTTTCACTTGGCGGCCTGACACAACACCAAGCTTTGCCAATGGGCACCTCAGTAAACATTAATGGACTGCAGGGGTGTGGAATGAATTCCTTCCCTTGGCTCTCTCAGAGGCTCTGGTCCAGCTTCTCCAGGCCTGAGTTCCTGCAGCAGAGGTGGTGTCTACAGCACCAGGTGCCTGCAGCGTTGGGCAATGTGGCACTTAGTGGCAGTGGCACTGTTCAGCTGGCTATGCCCAAGTCTTTGCAATCAGCTTCAACCTCTTTCTCTTTCTCTCCCAGCCCCATATTCACTCCATCAGAAAGACTTGGCAGCTCCCCGCTCAACTGCCACCCCTTCCCTGTTTGGTACTGATGCCGGAACTGCTCTCTTGCCCGGACAACCACAGTCAACTCCCAACTGGGCTTTACTTCTGCCTTCCTTGAGGCTGTGCTCCAAGAGCAGCCAGAAGGACCCCATGGAGCAGCCCAGGAGCTGAAGATGTAACTCAGCGATGAAGTGTGTTCTCTGTACAAGCAAGGCCTGGCATCCAATCCCAGATTGAGCAGGAGATTTTTTAAAAACCATAAAATACAATGTAACACTCTAGATAAATTCAAAGGCAACTATTTGAGTATTCTGAAAAGTAAACAAAAAGAGGTAGATTGTGTCAGAAGGCAAGGCTTCAAGAAACAATCAAGTGCTGGGCAGGTGGTGGTGGCACACGCCTTTAATCCCAACGGGAGGCAGAGCCAGGCAGATCTCTGTGAGTTCCAGGCCAGCCTGGTCTACAGAGCCAGATCCAGGACAGATACCAAAACTACACGGAGAAACTCTGTCTCAAAAAAGCAAAAAGAAGTAGGAGAAGGAGGAGAAGGAAGAGGAGGAGGAGGAGGAGGAGGAGGAGGAGGAGGAGGAGGAGGAGGAGGAGGAGGAGAAGAAGAAGAAGAAGAAGAAGAAGAAGAAGAAGAAGAAGAAGAAGAAGAAGAAGAAGAAGAAGAAGAAGAAGGAACAACCAAGTGTTTGTTCTCTTCCCCCACCCCCCAAAGCTGAGGGTGGAGCAGGAAAGCATCTGCAAAGCCCATGCTCTGTTCTCTCTCTGTGGCTTTGCTTGAGGGATGGACCCTGGAGGGCTTGTCAGGACTTTGCAGCGTGGTTGTGGTGAAAACCGAGAGATTTGGTGGCTCTGGCATGAGGAACCAGGCAAAGAGGTTCCTGAGAAGGGCTGGTGGGGTCAAGATGAACAACTGGAGAAGGAAATGCCTGTGTGTGAGTCCACCCACATCCAAGGCTCACCTTGAACTTCACTGGCATGGGAAACAGCAAAGCAACATTCCAAGAGCTTGGAGGTTTGGAGTTAGACTTACAGCTCCACCCACATTTCTAGCAAAGCCCTTTGTGGCACAGACCAGCCACAAAGCAGCCAGCACAGGCTTGGGAAACTGAGAGGAGGGCACCACTACCCCTCCAGGGGCACCACTACCCCTCCAGGGAAGGCTGGAGCGTGCAGCCTGAAACCGAATAAAACCAAAGCAAACCAAGTTTGAACATAAGGATTATATCAGGACCCTAAGTCAACAAAGCACCAACTTCAGTGTGTGTGTGTGTGTGTGTGTGTGTGTGTGTGTGTGTGTGTGTGTACTAAAGTTATTTTGATGTACAAGGAGTCAAGAAAACATGAGCAATTCTCCTGGGGAGGGAGAGTCGACTGATGATACAGCTGTGGGGTTATCACATAGAGACCATAAACACTCGCATCACCGTGCTCTACACGGTGAGGAGAAACACATCTGAAATGAGTAAGAGGGTAAGTTGGGTCTTGTAGTTCAGGCCTGTAATCTCAGCACTCAGAAGGCGAGGCAGGGAAACTACAAATTCAATACAAGTCCTTCGGGGTTACAGAGTGAGTTCAAGGAGGGCCTGAGCAACTTAGCAGGAAGACCTTACCTCACAATAGGAAGCTTAGGAGGGGCTGGGGCATAGATCAGGGGTAGAGTGTGTGCCCAGTGTGTTCAGGGGTCTGCTAGGTTCAATCCTTAAAAAAGTAAGAAAGGGGGTGGGGGGGTGGAGAGAAGGGAAGGGAGACAGAGACCGAGAGGAGACAGAGAGAGAGAGAGAGAGGAGACAGAGAGAGAGACAGAGAGACAGAGAGACAGAGACAGAGAGACAGAGAGAGAGACAGAGAGAGACAGAGAGACAGAGAGAGAGACAGAGAGAGAGAGAGACAGAGAGAGTGAGTTCTCAGCAGTGCAGAACAAATGATAAGAGACAAAACCAAATAGACATTTTAGAAATGAAAAGTAGAAGATTTGGAAAGGAGCAACAGTGATGAACTTCACAGAGAAAACAGAGGACACAGAGTCAAGACTCAGGAGACAGAGTAATAGTCGTTATCCACCAGAGAGAACAAAGAGAAAAGGACCGGGAAATGCTAAACTGAAAAAGCGGCTCGTTGCTCATGGGGGTGACAGTTCAAGTCACCATAGATTTCTCCTCCAAAGCGCAGAAGATGTGGGGCGGCGCATTGCGGGTGCTGAGGGCTGAGTAGGAACAAACTTCAAGTGCTTCTTTGTTTGGTTGTGTTTCTGTGTGTGTGGTGCTGAGCTGGAACCCGGAGCTTCCTGTGTGCTAGGCAAGCCCTCTACCTCAGAGCTGCACCAGCAAGCACCTCCTTGCAGAGCAGAGGCAGGAGGAAAAAGGCAGGCGTGCTCCGTGAGAAGTGAGAGGAGTTCCCTGCAGATCAGCTCTGAGCAGAGGCTGGAGCTCGTCAAAGTGAAGAGAAGTGAGACAGCAGGGAACGGTGCAACGCCTGAAAGAAGGAAGGGTGACAGGAAGTACCTGACCAGAGGCAAGAGACTGTCCTGCTTCCTTTATAGTCTTCGAGGTATGCACAGCTGTTGAAAACAAAAAAGATAGCCTCCTCAGATGAGGTGACCATGGACTCAGACGTGCTATCCATAACAACCGAAAGATAAAGGAGAAGAGGATGGAAGTGATTTAAAAACAAACAAACAAACAAACAAACCTGTGTTTAGTGTTTAGGAGGCTGAGGAAGTAAGTCTGAGGCTAGCCCAATCTATATAAACACTTCTAGACCAGCCTAGGCTACATACAAGACTGTGTGTGTGTGTGTGTCTGTGTGTGTGTGTGTCTGTGTGTCTGTGTGTGTGTCTGTGTCTGTGTGTGTTCTAGCTCTAAGTTGATTGGGAAATATTTTATTATATACATCACAGCTCTAGATAACTTTAGATAAATTTTTGAATTTTTATTTATTTTAATGGTGTGTGTACATGGTGGGGTGGGCCTGTGGAGGTCAGAGGACAACCGTGTGGAACCTTTTCTCTCCCTGTACCTTTACATGGGTTTGGGTTCTGGGGATCAAACTCAGGTCACCAGGCCTGTACAGCAAGCCACTGAGCCATGTCACCACCCCCTAAAGGAATATTTTTAAATATTCAAGGAATCAGAAGAAAACAGGGAAGGGGTAACAGAAGCTAACATCAGAAAGACCAAAAGGAAAACAAACGATAAAGTCATAGACTTAAACAGACCCACGTTAATAATTAGTAATGATGCACAGGTCCAGTGGCAGCCAGGGCCGTGAACTCCGCTCTTGTCCTTCCACTTGACAGAGACAAACCTGAGGTCCAAAAGGTTAAACTCCCACACAGGGACACGTGCCTGCCTGTCCCAGAACCTTAACGTGTCACTTGTCCTATGGGTAAAATGGAGATCTATTTCCAACCTCAAAAAGTCTTTGGAGATCACACTCATGCCACGGTGTATCTGAAGCACTTAGCAAGCCTACAGTCTGGCACACAGTAGGTGTTCCACAAGTTGTTTTGAGGGTGAATGTATCTGCGTTATTATCATTAGTGAGGGCCGGCTAGAGCAGTCTCATCCAAGGTGGACACCAGGTCGGCACAGGCATCTGTAGGCAGCTTCCTGCTCCCAAAATGTCAGCATCCTGGGCAAAGCTTCCTAGACACTTCCTAGGCCTTCGCTATCCATCCCCCAAGCGTCTGGCAGGCCAACTGATGGCATTTGCTGCCCTCTGCTGGCCATGAGCTTCAGAGTGCTTGCTAGGGAAGCCAAGGCAGACAGATGGCTGGCAATTCCAGCATCTTTGAAAACCCCCTTTTCCCTACCAAAATTGTATTTAGGTCCCAAACGTTATATTAATCAATAAAACTTTGCATAAGAATCCAATTTCAATGCTCACCAACCTAACGTGGCTGTATTTCCGAAGTCCTGTGTCCTTGGCAGTCTTTGTTCCAAAGGGTGCTCACACCACCTTGGGGTAAGAAAGAGCCGTGAGTGGGAGCCTCTAAGTCCAGATATTTTGAAACTTGGAGTGATCCACCAGGCTGGGGGTCTAGGGTTGCACACAGGTAGCATTTTTTCTGCCCACCTTCTAACATTTGAGATAGCTATTCATTTGTACACGTATACAGTCGGCTAACACACACTACCAAATTCTCAGGGTGGTTGCAAGTGCTAGGAACCCACCAATGACAGACAAAATGCCTGCCCCCATTGGGCTTCTCTTGGGGTGAGGGAAGAAACACACGATGGCAAATATGTAGAATGCATGGATTATACAGTGCATCAGAAGGGTTTTAAGTGCTAAAAGATTTTTTTCAGTAGCTAAGGGTTGGGCAGATGCCTCAGTGAGTAAAGTGCTTGCCATGTGGACATGAGGACCTAAGTTTGGATCTTCAACACCCATTTAAAAACCAGGGTGCGGTTATGAACATCTCTAACCCCAATGCAATGGAGCAGACAGGTAAATCTTCAGTGCTCACTGACCTAGCCAAAGCAGAGCTCTGGGTTGAAGGAAGAAATCCTGTCTCAGAAAAATAAGATGGAGAACAGTTGAGGAAGATAACTGAAGTTGGCCTCTGGCCTCCACAAACTCACACTTAGGTATGTGCTAACACACACACACACACACACACACACACACACACACGCATGCACACACGCATGCACGCACGCACGCATGCACAGAGTAATCAGAGCAAGGTAAGCCAGATGGAGGCAGCCTTAGGATAGAATGGCAGGTTACCATTTTTAAAAAAAGAATCAGAAAGGTTTTTGCACACACACACAAAAAAAAATGGAGTAAGCCTTATGGATTAGAAGAGCAGAGAGAACAGCTGTGCAGAAGCCCTGAAACAGGAGTGTGCCTGGCATGTGCAAGGACCAGTTTAGGTACTGAGAGCTAAGGAAAGAGACATGTGATCTGGCAAAGGGACAGGCAGATCAAGGCCTTGTCACCTGCTCTTCAGACTCTGGATGCAATAAGGAGCCATCGGGACATTAGAGCAGGTAAGTGACATAATCCAACCTAACATAAGATGGGTAGCTCCCCGGGAACTGGGGGCCTGGGGGCAGCAGCAGGGAGACCAGTGGCACAGCTTGTCTGTTCTCTAGCTAAATACAGAAGTAAACGCACAGCTGTTTTCTGGGTCCATGGTTCAGCGGAACGAATGCAGCAGGGAAAACTGCACCTGCTTTTTTTCAGGCTTTTCCTTGTCCTGTTCCCACACACTACAGTGTGACAATTTATTCAGCATTTACATTGTATCAGACACCGAGGTTAACCCAAACATGACTGAAAGCGCTCAAGATGATTGTGTTGTCTCTAAGCAAATCCTACACCATCTTCTAAAAGGGACTTGAAGTCTTTGGATTTTATTATCCTCGGGGTTCCTGAACCAATCTCCCATGGAAACCCAGGAATGATTTCAAGGCGTTATATTGTTGTCTTCTTCCTAAGACTTAGGACATGTTTCTACTGCTAAAAAGAAAGTAAAACTGTCAGAACCACTTGTGTGGCCCAGTTCTGAGACTAGAGGCTCTGACCAGGGCAGCTGCAGGACCAGCGAGGCCACTGTTGGGAGAACTCAGGGACATGGGTTGTGGAGTGGGGGACAGCATTGAGGACGGCTTGGGAGAGAATGGGGTCTCTTGGAGTTTCTGGAGGGAAAACCACAAGGAAGGAGTGGGGACAGGGCAGGGGGAGCTTAGCCAGCAGATGCGCGACTAGCCTGTGATATCCCACTAGCCTGTGATATCCCAGGGAGGGGCGGTTCCTCCTCCAGCTGCTCCCTGTTTCTCCTGTTCTGGGTCTCTGAGACCTGCCCAGATCTGTAAAATTGAAGAAAGAGTGAGGGGGGCAAGAATCCCCTTAAAGAGCTGCTCCAGCCATGAGCATTTGGCGCAGATTTGATATCATAGTCAAAGTGTGGGCCAGCAAAGTTTTTTTAAAAAAAAAAAAAAAAGCCATTCCTGGGGTGAGCCAGATGTCCCCAGGGTCCCTAGACCATACTTGGGATGAAAAGGTAGCCAGGCAGATACACGTATAGAACTGGTGGAGTCAGCAGGTGCCTCCAGGGCCAAGCAGAGCAGGACCAATGAAGTATAAGTGCTCTCCTTCTGATAAATCCAGGAAGGCTTCCTGCAAGCGGAGGATTCCAAGCCCAGAGGAAAAAGCCAAAGGAAAGGGAGACAGGGAGGCCTCGTGTGGGGAGGGTCAGATGGGCCCAGAGCACCCAGCCTTGGTACAGAGAAGGCGAAGAGGGCCAAACAGGGCAGGGAAGTGTGAGTGACTGGGCCTCCGAAGAATACAGGTGTGTGCTCTGTAGACTTACAGGTGACTCAGAGAGCGTCCCAGAAGCTGGGGACTCCAGGGTAGTAAGGGGCCTTTTTCATTCAGTTAGCTTTTGAAGGCTTCCTAGAAAGGGCCGCTGAGCATTTCAAATCAAGCGACAGTCATGGAGTCTTGAGCAGAAGTTCTAACACTGGGCGGGGTCTTAAAAGATGTCAGACCAGGAGATTAACTGGACTAAAAGGCAGGATGAATGACATCATCGGGTATGAGAGGCCACAGAGGGACGTGATCTGAGTGACCTGGGACATCCACAGAGGCATTTTATGAGGCGAAGAGGAAGAGAAATCACAGCTTCTCTCCCAATGAGTCGTTCACAAGGGCTTCCGGGAAGAGGCGGCTGCTCTGGAACATTCCAGGCAAAGGTGTCACTGCACAGAAGGCTTAGAGGTAGAGACAAGGAAGGGTACAGTGTAATGACAATACACCGAGGTGAGGGGTGAACCCTGAGAGGGCCTGTTCCCACCTGTCCTCAAAGCTCCTGACCTGGGACAGCGCCTGGTCAGGGACCTGGGTGTCCCCAGCAGGGTGATGGGGTGATAGATAGAGACCAGTGTGGAGTGGTGGGTTCCCTCTCCCTCCCACACAGAAGGTGCCCAGGTCTCTCCAGGACAGCTGTCCCAGACTGACCTGGCCCTGCCAGTGTCTCCCTTGCTCTGTGCAACCTCCGGTCAGCACTGAGGATTTGGCCTCCCTGCCCCCTTTGTCTTCTACCCAGGCCATCCAACCAGAGCTTTGTGGGGGCCGCTTCCCTGAGCAGCCTGCCAGGGGGGCTCAGCGCTGCAAGGGCAGGGGGCAGAGACAGCCATCCTTTCCTGCACCTCAAGACCTCAAATCTTGCACACCTGAACAGCTTGTACCCATGTTCTGTCCCCGCCTGTCCAGGCCCAGGTGCTCTGCTCTGAAACTGTGGACACCCAGGCCTTCAGGAGTTCTGGTGCCCAGGCCAGTTCTGGGTGATGGAGGGGAGCATGCATACACATTTGCCTGTGTTGGTGAGGGGGAAGCCTAGGACTGAACGTGGGTCCCTCAGGACAAAGACTGCCTGTAGCCTCAAGGACAGCAGGAGGTAAACCTGACTCAAACAGCAGCAGAGAAGAGGGTGGAGGCACCCCAGGGCTCAAGGGGGCTTTCAAGCATGCTTCCCCCAGTTCTCAGCTGCATCTCTTTGCCTTCAACACAAGCTCCAGGTCTACACAAAAGATAGCCAATGAGGTTCCTATCCAAGCCCTGGAATACACACCCTGGACCTTGGCAGCAGGGCCCCGCACAGGGCTAGGACCTGGGACTCATCCCCTGTGCTCCCCCCAAACAGCCTCTCCCTCCACCCCCAGGCTCCACCCCAAGTTTTTATAAGAGTGAAATCAGGCCGAGGAAACATTAGCCTTGAAAGGGTAAAGGAGTTATGAAGGTGCAGAGGAGGCGAAAGCTAAGGGTGGGGCCCCCCAGAGCAGGCCCACACAGCTGGGGGTGGGGTGGGACGTTCCCAACGGGAGGCAGATGATCTCCTCTTGCACAGACCTTTATGCTGCCCCAAATAGTCTCCTGCCTTTGCCACTTGCCTCCACCAACAAGGAGGGTAAGAGTACAATCAAATTCTGAAAGGCAATGAAGACTTCCAAGAGTTGAACTTCCAAAGACGGCTAGAAAGGGTCCAAGCTGAACTTGGTCTTACAGCTTTGATTCAGCTACCCCAGTTGCTAATCTCTGTTGCTTTCTCTGGGTGGATCAGTGTTGAAATGTCCTTTAGGGCCAGCTGGTGAGCAACTGGGCTTCCCCCACCAGCTACCCAGAGTCCCTCCACCTCTCCTGATGAATCGGAGTGGGATGTAGGATATATAGCCTTCTGCCTAATGCCAGATGAAGACCTGAGGTCGGCGGGCCATGGACATGAAGGCAGACCCAAGGCAGAAAGCAAAGCGTGTGTTTAGATGGGAATATTTGGTTCTGACCAAAGGATCGGTCTCTAGGCAAGCTCACCGGCTTTCCTTCCTCAAGGTCTTAATTCCTCAGGAGTCTTCAGAGCCTCCCTGGGGGCAGAGACCACATCCTTGGTGTTTGTGATCCATAAACATTAGAAGAATGGCATCATTATCCTAATAAGTGGCCCAGGGACACACAGGTAACAGGGATGTTAGAAGGCCGTGGTTCCCAGAGGCCCCCAGGAGACAGAAACCCAGGGTCCTCTGACAAGAGTGAGCCACCACTCCGCTCCCATCTTGGTACATTCAGTGCAGGTTCTAAACAGACCTCGGGAAGTGACGAGGCTGGGACAGTCTATGAACAGGTTTACTGCCCTGGCCGGTGGTCTGGGAAGGGGTAGACACTCACAAGACATGTTTCTTCTTAAGGAGCAGATAGAAAGGGCTCAGAACAAGCGGATATGCAAACACAGGTTCCGTAAAGTTGGGCGCACCTTTCTGTCTTGGCCACATGGAAGAAAGTGGCTGAAGAGGAGTCTCCCCATTACCTACAAGTGGTCATTATGTGGCCACTGAAACTTCAGTGGTTTGCACTTTGGCTGGGTGAGAAAGATGGGCTCTGAACCACAGTTCTCTGGGCTGGAATCCAGACGGTTCCAAGGGACTGTCTTCTCCAGCCCTCTGTCCCTAAGAATGCATGATCAAAATGACCCCTCTGGTCCTAAGTCACCTTCAGGCAAGCTGTCTGGGCATGTGAAGCTGCTCCAGGGACAGTGATGGACATGAGGATATGTCTGCCTGAAGCCAAGGGACAGAGCAGAGTCTTCCTGTGTCTCAGCTAACTCCAGTGATTCCATGCCCTGAACTGGTACCCCAAACCTAGCCTCCCCCAGATTGTTATGGAGTTCAAATCCGTCCCCGGGTGTGGGTTGAGGCCATTTCAGAGAGACTGTGTGAAAATTAATTACTTAATGTATGTAAAGAGCTTTGAAGATGAAAAGTGCAGCACAGTGTCCCTAATAACATCTTCAATCCTTTACCGAGCCCAAGTCGCCTCTGAGCTCACCTTTAAGATGAGTCCTTGGGGAGTTGCTGGCAACCTCCCCAAGCCCATAAACCACATAAAATGGCTTTTCACTGCTTTTACGTGGCCAACCCCAGCTCTCCCCACCAATAAAAGGACCGCAGAGGATCAGAGAGACCCAAAGGATTCCAAGCCTCGCACTCTGCAGCCTACACCAAACTTAGACACCATCCAGCCTACAGCCACTTAGACGCCGTCCAGCTCACACCATGTCCTGTCGCTCCTACAGGATCAGCCCAGGATGTGGAGTTACCAGAAACTTCAGCTCCTGCTCTGCTGTGGCCCCCAAAACTGGCAACCGCTGCTGCATCAGCGCTGCTCCCTTCCGAGGAGTGTCCTGCTACCGGGGATTGACGGGCTTCAGCAGCCGCAGCCTCTGTAACCCGAGTCCCTGCGGGCCACGCATGGCTGTTGGAGGCTTCCGCTCCGGCTCCTGTGGACGCAGCTTCGGATACCGCTCTGGAGGCGTCTGTGGGCCCACACCCCCCTGTATCACCACAGTCTCTGTCAATGAGAGCCTGCTCACGCCCCTCAACCTGGAGATCGACCCCAATGCTCAGTGTGTGAAGCATGAGGAGAAGGAACAGATCAAGTGTCTCAACAGCAAGTTTGCCGCCTTCATCGACAAGGTCAGTGTGGTCTGTGATGGCTCAGAGCAGACCTCAGCCCTGACTTCCCTTTAGAAGGTCCCAGTCGGTTGGGAAGACAAATTGGCTGCCAGGTTAGGGACAGGAGAGGGGAAGAAATGCAGACCCACAAATGCCTCCATTTGGTACTTGGAAAATTCATTATGTAGTTTAGAAGTGGAGTGTGTGTGTGTGTGTGTGTACATGTGTGTATATCTGAGTGAGGACAATATGAACAGGCAGGGGTGTCCCTGCAAGCCTGGTTGAGGGCTGAGGGAAGAAGAGTGGGGACAATACAAACAGAAGTCACATGGCTTGTGCCTAGGCAGCATGGATAAAGGAGGCAACTGCTCAGGTCACACTCCTTCCTCATGGGCTGGCTGTAACACTCAACCATGTGACAACCCAGTGTTATACCCTTGAATAACAGGACTTGCCTCATGGGTTTATGTGAGGATTCGGGGCTGGAAGAGAGATAGGGAGGAGGCCCGCCTGGAAGGACACCATCAATGCTGGCAAAGCACCAAAACTGGGCAGCTGCCTCCCAAGGGGCTGTGGGGAGGAAGTCTGAAATTCCTGATGCTTTTCTTTAGTGCTCTCAATAAATCCTGAAAGTCACCCCGTGGGTAGATCTTAATATCCGTGTTACGATGGCAATGGGACTGAGGGAGCTGGGGCACCGCTCAGACATACTGTGGGCCAGTGAAGACAGCAGATGGGGACTCGAGACATCACTCCACCAGTGTGGGTTGGTGCTTTCACCCTCAGGAGTCTGCTTGCCTGTCCGTAACATGGAGGAAACAGCCATCAACACCGCGCACGCGCGCGCACACACAGGATCATGATGAATGAATGAACTTCATAGACAAATGACACAGACATAGACAGACACAAATACATAGAAATAGACAGACACACAGACACAGATACAAAAATTTAGAGACAAAGACATAAAAACATTGATATAGAAAAGACAGAAACAGACAAAGTCATAGACATAGAAAAAGAACAAGATCTTAAAAACAGACATAAACAGATAGTCATAGGAGTTGTGTGTGTGGTGGGGGGGTACATGTGGTGGTGCACATGGTGGGGTATGGTTGGGTGTGGTATAGTATGATGTTTTGTGTGTGCATGTGGTGTGTGTGTGATGTGTGTGTGTAGTTGTATGCTGTGGTTTGATGTGGTGTGTGTATGTAGTGAATGTGTGTGGTGTGTGGCATGGTGAGTGTGTATGTGTGTGTATGCGATGTGTGGTATATGTGTATGTGGTGTATGGTGTGGTTTGGTGTGGTCTGTGTGTATATGTAGTGTATGTGTGGTGTGATATGGTATTGTGTATGTGGTGTGTGTATGCAGTGTGTGTGTATGTGTGGTTTCTGTGTGTGTGTATGCGATGTGTGGTATATGTGTATGTGGTGTATGGTGTGGTTTGGTGTGGTCTGTGTGTGTATGTAGTGTATGTATGGTGTGGTATGGTATTGTGTATGTGGTGTGTGTATGCAGTGTGTGTGTATGTGTGTGTATGCGATGTGTGGTATATGTGTATGTGGTGTATAGTGTGGTTTGGTGTGGTCTGTGTGTGTATGTAGTGTATGTATGGTGTGGTATGGTATTGTGTATGTGGTGTGTGTGTGTGTATGTGTGGAGTCTGTGTGTGGTGTGGTACTGTCATGTGTGTACACAGGTGTGGTATGGGGGTTGCACATGTGTGTATGGGGGGGGAGGGTCCTAGCACAGGCCTGAGTGCCACAGAGTGGATACTGGAGACGTGTTGTTGGGAGAGAGCGACTGAAGGACCTCTAGTAATTAGAGCAGCTTTATTGACTTGCTATTCTTGCTGCATGTCAGAGACTGTTCTAAACAACTTACATGTATGAACTGGCTCAGTCTTCACAACTGTAACACTATCATCACAGAAGATATCACTATTAACACCAAGAGGCTCAGCAGCTTGCCCGCCTACAGCCCCAGAGCTGGAGCTGGAGCCAGAGTTCAGAGCTGCTCAGCCAGCGTGAAAGGGCAGAGAGCTCTAGCAAAGCACACGACACACATAACACACACACATGCACAAATATATATACACACACAACACAACACATACATATCACACCACACACACAACACATACACACAATACATACCACACACATACATGAAACATACCACACACATACACACATACCACACCACACACATATACACATACCACACCACACTTTTACAATATAACAAACACACACACACACCAATCACACACACACCACATGCACACACACAACACACAAACACACCATACACATCACTTGCACCAACATACACACCACACATACCACACATACCACATGTGCACACACACACACACACACGCCACATACACACACCACACATACCACATGCACACACACACACACACCCCACACATAACACGTGCACACACACACATACCACGTGCACACACACACACATACACACACACACACCACACATACCACATGCACACATACACATACCACACACACACACACACATACCACGTGCACACACACATACATACACACACGCACCACACATACCACATGCACACATACACATACCACACACACACACACACACACACACATACCACGTGCACACACACATGCATACACACACGCACCACACATACCACATGCACACATACACATACCACACACACACACACACACACACACACACACACACACACACACTTTCTAAATTCCCACTAATTCTCCTTCCTCCCCGAATGGCAGGTGCGCTTCCTGGAGCAGCAGAACAAGCTGCTGGAGACCAAGTGGCAGTTCTACCAGAACCAGCGCTGCTGCGAGAGCAACCTGGAGCCGCTGTTTGGCGGTTACATCGAGACACTGAGGAGGGAAGCTGAGTATGTGGAGGCTGATGGCGGGAGGCTGGCTGCTGAGCTCAACCATGTGCAGGAGGCCATGGAGGGCTACAAGAAGAAGTGAGTGCACGTGCCCGCAGGATCTCAGAGGGCGCGTGGGTGGGAAACCTCTGAAATCCAGGACTTCCCGGGCCTGGGAGGGTGTGTGCAGCGGGAGAGGAAGTGAGGATGGGAATCCACACCGGAGTCCCAGCTCTGCCTTCCTGACCAGGTGCTGGGCCGCTCCTCGCCAGCACAGTGCCCTTGGAATCTGGGCTGTCAGGATGATGGGGTGGAGCCTGCAATCGGAAACCCACCTCAGAGGCCCTAGCCAAGACAGACCTAGCCAAGAGCAATCCACAAACAGATCGCACAAACACGCTGTCACACCACCACGGAAGGTTTAGTCCCTTCCATGGCCCCTGGGAGAACTTGGCTAGGAGCTGAGGAGGGATCCAGGTGTGGACCCTGAGCTCTATCCTTCCCCACATGTCTAGGTATGAAGAGGAGGTGGCTCTGAGGGCAACGGCGGAGAACGAGTTTGTGGTTCTGAAGAAGGTAAAGGTCCACTCGCTGGACAGGGAGGGAGGGGAGCCACCTTTGCGGCCTCTAGGCAGCCACCATGTTGGCCAGACGACCTTCCCTTGGTCCCTTCCAACACGTGTGCTTCCCTCCTCTCTGCCCCCCCCCTCCCCCGTCAGGATGTGGACTGCGCCTACTTACGGAAATCAGACCTGGAGGCCAACGTGGAGGCCTTGGTGGAGGAGTCCAGCTTCCTGAAGCGCCTCTACGAAGAGGTAGAGACATGTATTTGTGTGCTGGCGTGGCTGGTGAAATGAGGACACAGAGATGGGGGTGGGGGTTCAGGGTCCTAGGTCTGCGAGCGCTCAATAACATGGATAAGAATATCACCCCACGCATGCGAAAAGGCCCCGCTACACAGGGTGTAGAGTGTTGGGTGTACATATCTACCATGCATCTGTGTTCACATGTACAAGAATAATCGTGCATGTATGTGTTTGGCTTCTGTGCCTGTGGGCATCTCTGCATGTTGGAGTGTGTCTGCATGCTAGACAACAGGTCAATATGAAGGTATATGGGGATTCCATGTACGGAGGATCACTCTGGACTAGTTACTGTTCCGCATTCAAACCTGGCCCCTTTGCCTGGGACTTCAGGCTAGGCCTTTCCTGACCTTCACCCATTTTCAGAGGCTGACCCCAAGTGAGGTTTAAGGCTTCCCGCCCTGCTGTTCTGTATTGTGCCTGTGTGTGGATGAAGGTGGTAGAGGCAGGACTTCCTCATCAGAGCTCTGCCAGTGAATAAACCCAGCCCCTAAAATGGGACACCAGGCCCCAAACAAGGCAGCAAGTATAATGTTCTTACTGTGGACTCTGCAGGAGATTCGAGTTCTGCAAGCCCACATCTCAGACACCTCCGTCATCGTCAAGATGGACAACAGCCGGGACCTGAACATGGACTGTGTTGTGGCTGAGATCAAGGCTCAGTATGACGACGTTGCCAGCCGCAGCCGGGCAGAGGCCGAGTCCTGGTATCGCACCAAGGTGAGTGCCTCCTAGACATGGTTGTGGGAGCCATGCAAAGTGTCTATTAGAAAAGGTTTCTTGTCCCTCAGGACTGGTAAGAGAAAAGCTGACTAACCTCGGTTGGAGTAGCCAGCCAGGGTTGCTATGTGTAAATATTGCACATGCTGAGCACTGTAGATGCCGCACACTCATTGGCTGAGGGGACAGGTGTTCTACGTTCCTTTATAAGTATCTGCCCCCCTCCACCCTCAACTTCCAGTGTGAGGAGATGAAGGCCACAGTGATCCGGCACGGGGAGACCCTGCGTCGCACCAGAGAGGAGATGAATGAGCTGAACCGCATCATCCAGAGGCTGACGGCCGAGATTGAGAACGCCAAGAGCCAGGTAGGTCACAAGGCAGACTCAGATATGCGATAAGCACAGGCAGGCAACAGGCAGCGTCACCAGGCACTTTGCCCATGAGAATGAAATGGCCTGTCTCTAATTAAGACTGAGAGGAAGCAGGGACCCCGAAGGAAGGCAGCATTCCCCCATGTCATACCGCATCCTGCTGCGACAAGCAGGATCACTGACTTCTAAAAGATGCAACCCCTTCCTCAGCCATTGCCCACCAGGAAGGATGCTGAAAAGCCATCTTCTCTTTGGGTTGCCAGCTCTATTAACTACCTGCCATGGACCCTCACAAGGGCTCTCTCTTCCCTTGCACTAAACACTTGGAGGAGCCCAGCTGTGCCCCTATCCCACCCCCATTTGTTCTAACAAGATGCCCCCTCTCTACCCCAAAGCGTGCCAAGCTGGAAACTGCTGTGGCCGAGGCAGAGCAGCAGGGAGAGGCCGCCCTCACCGATGCCCGCTGCAAGCTGGCTGAGCTGGAGGCTGCCCTGCAGAAGGCCAAGCAGGACATGGCCTGCCTGCTCAAGGAGTACCAGGAGGTGATGAACTCCAAGCTGGGACTGGACATCGAGATCGCCACCTACAGGCGCCTGCTGGAGGGCGAGGAGCACAGGTGAGTGAGAAGGACCATGTGGGGATTCATCTGAGGGCCAAACTGTCTCCAAAAAACAAGCTCTCTAAGGCCTGTCCGTTCTTGCATGGAAGGGGCAGAGACCCTGGTCACCTGGGTGAATCGTCTTGGGGACAAGTGTGATATACAGCTCTGACCAGCCTACTCCAGGCCAGACTTCAGTAATAATAGTTACCTATCATATATCCTATGCTCTGTGTCAAGCACCCATTTATAATCCTCCATCCTGACAGGTAAGTACCATTTTTCCTATCCAAAAACAGAGAAGGATTAGCTCAATGTTCAGCACCTTTCCCATGGCTACAAAGTTACTAATCTGCAGAGCTGGGACCCAACACTCAGTCCTGGGCTTCTAAAGCCCATTCGCAGCTTCCCTTGAAGGTGGGCTCATGTGCGATAAGGATGATGTACCCTGAATACATGAGGCTTTGCCTCATCCTTATTGTGAGCACTATTGGCATTCAGCAGGCTCAGACACCCTGATGGCAGGCAGTGTGTGGAAGTCACAATTCCACTCACTAATGCTCTAAACCAGGAGGACTGGTCTCCATAGATGGGGAACACTTTAAAGAAAGAAAGTGAATATTCCATGAAGATTTGAGGAGCTCTTCCTGCCTCTCAGGAGATAGATCCAACCTAGAACAAAAGCTGACTTTGTCTGTCCCCAAGCAACTGTCTCAAGGAATCTAGCTCCTGCTTGGAACTAATGGTGCTTTCTTTTCTCCCTAGGCTGTGCGAGGGTGTGGGCTCTGTGAATGTCTGTAAGTATCTGCAGGAAATGCCCCCTAGAAAAATGGCTGGGGGATGGGCAAAGCTGCACCATGGGCCTACCCCACCCAACCTCCAATGTTCCCCAAATCTCAAAGTCTTTCCTCTTCTCCAGGCTCCTCTCTAAGGACTACTGGGCAGGGATGGGGGTGGGGGAGTGAGGAGTGCTGAGTTGGGAGGGTGAGAGGGGGTCAAAAAAGTTGAGCGCCCCTTACTGGTGGCCACTAGAAACTGCAGTCCAGGAAAATGGGTCCAGGAATCATCACACCTCTCCAGATGTGCTGGGAGGTTGAAAGCACAAAACCTGTCATGTTAACCACTGATCCCTTGAGGAGGGGGCAGGCCCTGCATGTGAAGCCCTCAGAGACCTGTGGTAAGTGGGTGACACTTGAGCAAGCCCCTTATCCCTCCCTGTTCCTCTTCCCACAGGTGTCAGCAGCTCCCGTGGTGGAGTCACATGTGGGGGCCTCACATATGGCACAACCCCAGGGCGCCAGATTGCCTCTGGCCCCTCTGCCACTGGGGGCAGCCTCACAGTGATGGCCCCTGACTCCTGCTCTCCTTGCCAGCCACGCTCCTCCACCTTCAGCTGTGGGAGCAGCCGCTCAGTGCGCTTTGCTTAGAAACGGGACCTCCAACTGAGCCACCTCTCTGCCCCTGAATGGAGTGATGTGTGAATGGAAAATGTGTGCTTGCTTCCAGAATATTCCAGATGTTCCTGTAAGAGAAAAGAGCTCAGGGTCTCTTTCCTCCACCTTCTTCTTTTAGGGAGTTGTTTCTCGGTTCTCCTCTGGCTTCACTTTAGAAGCTTATTCCCAAGCCTTCCCTTAATTCCAACCTGACTTCAAACACCTGTAATTGATTTGTGTCCTTCACCAAGTCCTCTGGGACACTACCAGTCACCCAGGGTGGCTGGATAATAAAGCTTGGCCTTCATGGGTACAAGGCACAGTCCTAACCACTCAGCCATTCCCCCCAAAACCAAGAACCAGAGGGAACCCGCACCAAGCGGCTCCCATTTCTGGCCCCAGGTACATGGCCTCAGAGGCAGCAAGCACCTGCCTATCATTGGTTGTGTTTGCTCACCTCCCTGACTGACTGCCTTCCCTGGGGCAACCTGCTCCAGCCAGACTCCTTGGGTTGCCTCCCAGAAAACAAGTCTACTCTCTGGGGAGTTCTGCTACCTACAGCCCCTGGCTGGGAGCTTTGAACAGGTCTTGTTATTCAGGACATCTTTACACATTTCAAAGACTCCGTACTTGCTCCAGGCGTTCCTTGCCTGTGCAGAAGGGAATTGCCTGCTGGAGAGCTGATGGGATGGGGACTATGAGGCCACTTTCCGGTTCTGTCTGTGGGTGCCTTGCCTTCTGGGTCGACTCCATCTGTGTTTCAATAAATGCTGCTGCCATGCAAGGGTGCCTGATGTTTTGTGCCAGGGTCGCCGCTCCCTGTTTCTTTGCCTCCACCAGCCAACCAACCCTAGGCCAGCCCCATACTGGTAACCAGCATTTGGAAAAGCCAGTAGCATATGTCACAGGGTAACCGTCTCCACTCACCCCTGTGACTCTTCCTCTTCCAGTCCATTCCCACAGCCTGATCCACTTGTCCTCCTCTGTCCCTGCCAGGCTGGAGCACAGTTCCCCCCATAGCATCCTCCCCCAAAATAAGTCATCCTGCTGTCTTAGTTAAGGCTACTGTTGCTGTGATGAAACACCATGACCAAGTCAACTTGGGGAGGAAAGGGTTTATTTGTCTTGTATTTCCGTATCACTGTTCATTATAGAAAGAACTCAAGCAGAGCAGAAACCTGGAAGCAGTAACTGATACAAAGGCCAACCTTAGGGAGGCATTTTCTGACATAGGGTCCCTCCTCTCTGATGATTCCTGCCAAGTTGACCTAAAACTAGCCGGCACACTGGTCTTTTAGCCCCACCCTTCACATGCTTAGCAGCCAGAGTCCCTTCCCAAATTCACTGCCACACTCCTACCACTAGGCTCAGATCACTCCCAGCACAGGCATGTGCTTCTTCCCCCACCTACTCCTCCTTCCTGAACAACTTCCCTCCCAGTGCGGGTTCCCCAGACCTCCACTCCACAAGGAGACAGGTCTGCCCTCCTGCGGCTCCAGGACCACCTCACTGCCATCCAAAGCAGACACACGGCCTGTCCTGTGGCCCTCATCTATCACCTGTACCTGTACTCAGTGATCTTCTCTAGTGGCCACCACCTCTGTGTCACAGCATCTAGAACCCTGAAGATACCTGGTTCTGTCTCCATGGCTTCAGTCCTTATCAAAAGGTTAATCTAGAAATTTCTTGAGGGCAGAATGTGTCTCCGGCTCTGAGCCTTCACTAGGCCCCAGGATGGAGCTCAGGGCATGCCAGGCCTGTGATGTATAGCGTGACCTTAAGAAGCTGAGAAAGTAAGAACCATCGACACTCAGCCCCCTCAGACTCCATCTCTGCACTAGAACACACCGGCTGTCACCCTCATGGGGCAGGTGTCTGTCCACCAGCCCCTCTGCTGCCCTACTCTCCTCCATCCCCATCTCTCAGCTCTTTCACTGGTAGAAGGTAAGACCTGAGTCACTCTGCTGATTCCTAACTTCAAGCCCGAAGGATTGTGAGCCAGCTGGGGAATGCTGGCTGCTCATTTGAGGTTTGCCAGTTGACCCCAGACAGACTCCTGTAAGCCTTCCCCTCCTTCATGCCGACTCTCTGGACCTTGACCACATCTGTGATCACCACATCATTTAAGACACATCATTCATCTACAAGGAAACCGAATTTCAGAGGCTAAAATGTCAGACGATGGCAATGGTGACTACCGCCAGCCACCACCAGCACCACAACTACCGCCAGCCACCACCAGCACCACGACTACTGCCAGCCACCACCGGCACCACGACTACCGCCAGTCACCACCAGCACCATAGCTACCGCCAGTCACCACCAGCACCATGACTACCACCAGCACCATAACTACCGCCGTCACCACCAGCACCACAACTACCGCCAGCCACCACCGGCACCATGACTACCGCTGTCACCACCAGCACCAGCAGCACATAGCCACTGCTGCCGTCACCTTCACTGTCCCATCATGAAGGAACGGCGCCCTCTCCTGTGGTGTTCCGGCTCAGGGGCAGCCAGTTTGTTAGGAACCCCTTTCCCAAGGTCTCTCTGGCCCTCTCCTGCCCTGCTGTCTCATCCTGTTTTTTCTTTCCTTGCCTGGCTGGGGATATTTCTTCAAAAATAAATGTAATTCCTTAAGAATCTTATCAAGTAAGTTGGAAATATTAAACATCAAAGAAGAGAAAAAAAAAACACTAAACTTGGACAAACTCCCGTCAGACTTGATCTGCTCTTTTGTAAGAACCCCTAAAAGGTCACAGGGGGTGGGGGGAGGGGTTGCTTAAAGACCATCTCTCCCTTTCCCCTCCCATAAGTCACTACTATCCACCCCCAGGAGCCTTAGCTCAATTTCTGCCCCTGCTCGGAATGCTGCCGGAGTCAGCCATCTGGCTCTCTTTCTTCTTTTTGAGTCCCATACTCCCTGTGTGGCTCCCATGAATGTGTGCACATGAATGAACTGATCAGCGTTTCTCCTGTCTGTCTGTCTGTCTGTCTGTCTGTCTGTCTGTCTGTCTTGTCTATCAGTCCATCTTGGCAGACTCAGTCTGAACCTTCAGAGGGAAAATGTGAACTTCCCTCCAATGGCCGACCTCTGAGGCTGTAGGGGGCACATCTGCAGGCATCAGAACTCCATCAGAAGGACAGGGAGAACTGTCCAAAGGCTTTGCTATGACTTAATAACAAATTTATAATCTCAAGCAAAATGTCTTTTTGTTGGTGATAGTTTTGGGGGGCCTTTTTTAAAGTATCAAATAACATAAAAAGGAAGTAGAGTTCTCCCTGTACAAGAAGGGAAAGTTGTCCATCAGAAACTGTTGTCTTTATTTCAGCCACACAGCCAGAGGGGACTCTGAGCAGGCTTCCACAGGTGTGACTTCCTGGGACTATGTGTCGTTAGGGTTTTTTGTCAGCTTGACACAAGCTAGAGTCACCTGGGAAGAGGGACCCTCAATTGAGAGAGTGCCTCTATCAGACTGTCCTGTAGGCCAGTCTATGGGGCATTTTCTTCATTGATGATTGATGTGGGAGGGCTCAGCTCACAGGGGTGTCAGTCCTAGGTTGTATTAAAAGCAAGCTTATGGGTCGGTCCATGGGAAGCAAGCCAGTAACCAGGGTTCTTCCGTGGCTTCTGCTTCAATCCTGCTTCCGGGTTCCTGCCTTGAGTTCCTGCCCCGATTTCCCTCCACGATAAACTGCAATTGTAAGTTGCTTTTGGTCGGTGTTTTATTACAATAGAACCCAAACTAAGACAGACTGTCATTTCAGGAATTAGTGACTTTGTCTAAGCCATTAGCAAAATGACTCCAACAGAGCTCTGAGACCTGGGTCCCTACGCAGGGGCTTGTCTTAACTGCCTATTCTAAAATCACCCCAGGGTTCCTGGAGAGCAGAGGCCATACTTCAGATGCTCGAGGAGACTCCATGCCACCTTCCATTTCTTAACTGAAATGTCAACACCTAGTTGAACAGGATTAGATAGAGCCCTGTCCAGGAGCATCAGACAAGCCAGAACGTTGAGCCCAAACAATTAGGGAATGTCATGGGGAGTTAATTAATACTGGCATTCTCTGGATCTGATTCTGCTTCCTGAGCCAGCTGTGTGGTTTTAGGACAGTCACTTCTTAGGGCCTTGGTTTCCATGCCTGTAAAATGGGACACTAACGTTATTTTTCAGAGAAATGAATGAAGTATATACATGTTGTGTCAGAAGCTGGGTGGAGACTTAATTCAACCTGGGTTTTCATTTTCCTCTTTCTGGCCTTTGCCCCCATCTTGCCCTGCTGCATGCCCCAGGCCAGGCTCTGAGCCTACAGCAGAAGCAAAAAGACTAATTAATCGGATGCTCTGAGAATTGAAAAGAAAGCCTCCCGCATAGGCAGAGGTGCCCAACTCCACCCTCACCTCTGCCTGCACCAAGCAGCAGCCCTCCCTCCCACTGGCTGGCAGAGGAATCTCCCAGGTCATGTTTAAATGCGGGTTCCTGAAACAGTTCCTTGAACTACAGACTCACACTCCAGAGACCCAGTGATCTGTGTGAGATAAATGCCCCACGGAGACCACACCATACCCAAGGAACATAAAACAAGCCGAGCTCTGGGTACGGAGGAAAGCAGTGAAGGAGACGAGCATCCAGTCAACAGGAGAAAGCCTATTACACCACCATTTAATCCAGTGTAGCAAAGGAAAGGAGTCACATGGGTCTCATCCAAATGCAGCACCACCCCAACCATACATCAGCCTCGATGGTTCTCCGCATCCAGACTTTTCACCTCGGTGTCTGGATAACTGGGGTTTCCAGTCTGGATAACTGGGTCTCCAGGCACAGAGTCCTGTCTCTCAGCAGACGGCTTCCCTTCATCCCCAGTGCAGCTCTGCCTCCTCAGTGCAACATCTGTGGCCCCTCTCATCCAAGAGCAAAGCCCAAAGATGCTCCCACATGCCGTATGCCTCTCTGCCTAGCCCCCATCCGGCCCAGGACTTAATTGCAAGCAGTGATTAATATCTCCAACAAGAAGAAAACTAGAGAGCTACTTCCAGGTCCCTGAAGGGGAAAGTTTCTAAACTGACATTTGGGCTGTGAGAGAAACGGTGATCCTTCCTACCCACCCCAGCCCCTTCCCAGACACAAGAGTCCAGAATCCCAGGCCTGTCTATGAAAACCACACCAGTCTCGTACTGGAGCAAGACCCCACTACAGAGGAGGAGCACTGAGCACCACTGTTGATGGCCATGTCCTCTGGGCCACGAGAGATGGGAAAGCCAGGTCTCCACAGACCAGGCCATTGCCCTTGGAATGGCTCACACCTGTGGAGAGAGACTCGAAGTCAGAAACCTCTTCCTAACCGAAGTTGGGTAACACAAGATTATGAACTCTATTGGTACTCTGACGGCCCGGAGCATGGATCTTTTAAAACCTCAGCAAACTGCAGTCTGCTGCTGCCCACCCCCCTCCTCTGGGAAGCGTGCTCAGCAATTCGGACGTTTCATTCTGCTTGGACCAATATTGAGAGGTGCTCATGCAACGAATTAGCAAAAACTGTTGGGAAGAGTTGGAGGAAATCACCTAGAAATATAGCTGTGGGAAGGGTGAGGGGCAGCTGGGTCAGAAGAGGGCACTGACGTGGCGGCTGCCTGAACAATGGAATTCTAAGGAGTTCCCAGCTACCTGCAGACCCTGGTATGCCTAAGTCTATCATTTCTCCATATGATGTCACACAAGGAACCATCTGTGAGAAACGGAAAGCTCAAGCTGGTTTGCAGAACTAATTGTATGAGGGTGGGGGCTCAGATTTTGCCACATTTATTAACTTACACTTCATAGATATTTTAGACAGATCCACGTACAGGGCAAACACTTGGTGCCATCACCTATCACTTCTCAGAGACTTCAAGTCTGTTCTCTCTCACCCAGTACTCCATGGAAGGAGGCTCAGTTCCCAGTTAGATGTAACCTAATAGACTATGGACACCCAAGGGAACCATATGCCCACATATCCAACTTACAGATGTTGACTGAGCCCAGGCCTTTACACAACCTGAGGGGAGAGGAGACATAAGTGGTCAGAGATGACTTCCACTGGTTTTGCAGTATGCTCATGTCCTTTAGCTTAGCCAAGCGGGATGGGACCAGAGCAAGCCTCTCCCAACCCCTCTGGACCTCAGTTTCCCTGTCTGTAAAATGAGTAAACAGTGACATCATCCCCCTTTGAATCTCCTGTACTTGGAGGATTCTATCCCACCCAGGCACTACTGTATCCCTGAATGAAGACCTAAAGGGACACCCCTACTCACACCCCAGAGCCCCGGCTTTCCTCGCCCTCCAACAGTTTCCGATAAGTGGCGATCTCCACATCCAGCCCCAGCTTGGAGTTCATCACCTCCTGGTACTCCTTGAGCAGGCAGGCCATGTCCTGCTTGGCCTTCTGCAGGGCAGCCTCCAGCTCAGCCAGCTTGCAGCGGGCATCAGTAAGGGCGGCCTCTCCCTGCTGCTCTGCCTCAATTATGGCGGCCTCCAGCTTATGGCGCTGGGGACAGAGGAAAGAAGGAGTTGAAAAGGTACAGCCAATGAGGATTCCTGGTAGGTTGTCAAGGACCTTGATCACACTATTCCCTGCCATTTAAATGGTCACCCTTAGCGGTGTGGTGGTGCACACCTTTAACCCCAGCACTTGGCAGACAGTGTGCTGGGGTTACAGGTGAGTATCACCTTGTGTCCACCTCTTTCCCTCCATTCTTTGGGTACCACTGTATTATAAAGTCCATTTGATTTCACATGCGAACCACAAGAGGGAAAGAATGTTAACATTGGAATCGCCCTGGTAATTAGTAACATTACCGTATGTCTGTGTGCCAAGGTCCATTTACAAGGCACTTTCACAGACGCTATGTTATTTACCTTCAGGCTTACTCTACGGGCTTGTCAGAACATGCACTATTGTCTCCACTCTGCGGATGAAGAAACTGAGACTCCAAGAGGTCGTGACTTGTCTAGGTTTTCCACTGGGAAGGGCCAAGCACAGATTGCAGGAGCTGCTGTACGGGGTGGGATCTGAACCTGTGACCCACAGAATCCAGCGTACTGAAGGAAGGGCCCGTTTGTAACAGCTCCTAATAAGACACTCACTGGCAGTATCTTCCTGAAGACAGCGCACCCAAATACAAAGGAGCCGTGCTACAGTGGGGCCCATTCCCACATTTCTTTGGTTCCTCTGTTATGAGTAATAAGTTGCCTGTGATACATTTTGCATTGTGGTTGAAAACAGGTGCACCAAAGGAGAGAGTGGAAACTGAGTCAGGAATGTGTGCAAAGTCAGTGTTAGAGCGTCACAAGTCAGAGGTTACATAGTCTTTTTCTTATTTTATGCAGGAAAATTAAACTAGAAACCTCTTCGCTATATGTTTAAAAAATACAGCTCAAATGGACTAATGACCTAAGTGTGAGAGGCAGAGCTGTAAATCTAATAGCTGGGAAAAAAACAGAGGACATCTCCAATGCCACAGAGTTCCCCTGCAAAGGCCCTTGAAGGAAGAGCCAACAGACTTGGCCGCCTTCAGGCTGGAGATTTCTGTTCAGTAGCAGACGTCGTCAAAGCAAGCAGACAGAGGCAGACCGAGAGGAGACCAATGCATGGCAATGTGGGAAACCAGAGGGTTACAGGTGACTGGAGTGACAAGGCAAAGCTACAGATCCCCAAGGAAAAGACAAGAATCTCAGTAGAAAAATGGGGCAGATGAAAAACCCAGACAAGGACAGTCAAATGATGAGTAGGAACACAAGCAGACAGACCACATCACCGGTCCACCAGGGAAATGAAGCATCAATCATTCTATGGCAGTGGGCATCCATCAGATCCACAGAACTAGAAAGTGACCACAGAATGTGCTGGGACAACACAGGAGTGTTGGCACAGGAGAAACCTAAGCCACTCCAGAGGGGGCAGCCATCCCCACAGACAGGAAGAATGCAGAGCCCAGCTCTGAAGTAGCAGGAGCTCCGGCTGTCTTGGCCTCCTGACCTGCTGCTTGGCGCTCTCCACCTCACAGGTCAGCCTCTGGATGATGCAATTCAGCTCACTGACCTCTTCCTTGCCTTTGCGAAGATTCTCACCTTGCTGGGTCACCGTGATCCTCATCTCTTCACACTGTGATTTTGAGGCAAACAAGAAAGCACCAGATGGAGGGGATGGTGGGATGCCAGAGCAGAGTCCGACTGCCCAGCCCTGATTCTGCAGAGGTCCTTCCTCCCTGCCCATTCTGCCTGGGGGTCTCTGGAATGCATGTGTGCCCAGCCCACTTGAGTGCCAGACTCAGGGCTAAACTCCTTTGTTCAGTGGGCCATCTTCATACCTGGGTCTGGTACCAGGACTCAGCCTCTGCCCGGCTGCGGCTGGCAATATCATCATACTGAGCCTTGATCTCAGCCATGACCGTGTCCATGTCCAGCTCCCGGCTGTTGTCCATCTTCACCACCACTGAGGTTTCTGAGATCTGGGACTGGAGGTAGATGATTTCCTGCAGGAGGAAGTGGCGTCAACCTCAATCCTGCCTCTGATGAAGTCCAACAGCAGCAGTCGTAACTCTGAAACCTTGGGAAGAACACAAAACTACTAGTGACTCGGGACACTGAAAACATACAGCTTTAGAGGAAAAGGTTGGAGTTAGGGCCGTGGTCCAAGGCAGTGAGTAGAGAATTCCACCATCACCTGGCTCAATAAGGCAGATGAGTATGTCTGCAGAACAACTATATTCGGGGCCAGAACTGCCCAGATTGGCAGGAGCCATGAGTGCAAACGTGACCCAGCAGCCAGAGTTGGAGCCCCAGGTCCTCCGGTTGTGTTTTCACATTACTCAGACTTGTGCACTCATGGTCAATCTCCACTTTACACCATGCTTAGCGGAACCGGACTACCTTAGTCTCCCGAATCGCCCTCAAAGAGGGGCATGGCCCACTTCTCATTTGAAAAGGAGCCTTAGTGAGAAAAATCCCCCTTTGGTCACAGAGGAGAAACGAAATATAAGCAGAATAAGGAAAGCAATACTATTCCAAAAGCCCTGGCACCAGGACAGGGCCTCAGTGAAGAAAACTCCATGGGGAAATTCTGTTACCTCCTTGTACAGGGACCACAGGAAGGTTGTCTCCTCCCTCAATGACTCTGTGTTGGCCTCTAGCTCTGCCTTGTGCAGGTAAGCACTGTCTGTGTCCTGGTGAGAGGGATGAGAGAGGGTGGGTGGGCATGGGCTTCGCCAGGCACTGAATCTCTGCCCTCTGCAGTGGCCGAGAGGCCGTCTCCTAGTCACCTCTCTGTCTCTAGCCTGCCCCCGGCCAGCAGGCTATGTGTCTTCACCTCCAGGGCCCCTCTTCAGTGTCTACCACTGACATTTCTCCCCTGGTTGACAGGCAGGGAGACTGGTTACTTGGGAAAGGAAGTAGAGGGGCGTCTCTCATACAGGCACTTCAACACCGAGGGCTTGCAGGAAGGAAAACAAGGTTTACAGCCCCAGCCAGCGTCAGCAGCAGCTTCTCAGCCAAGCACCCCAGAGAGCACAAGAGTGTGACAGGCAGCAGAGCCCAAATAACTGCCTCTCCTGCCTGAGGCCAAGTTATAGAGCTCCACTCTATGGTTACAGATAGAGGGGCCGGGAAGCATTGAAGAACGCAAGCTCACATTTTCGCTCACCTGGTTGAAACGAAAGTAGAGATCACAGGCAGCTTTACCCTGGTTTTCTTTATCCCCACCCTCTTTATAGTATTGACTGACAGCCACACTTAGAAAATCACTAACAAGCTAAGACTCAAACAACTCGCATTTGGGATGATGGTAGGAGCCATGCCCACAAGAAAGACAAGCATGAACATCAGCTGTAACTGCTGACAGAAAGCCCAGCGGCCGCTTGAGCTCTCAAGACTCCCCCCACTGGACTAGTCTGGGTTGCTGCATGGGGACCAAGATGGCTTCTGCAAGTAAAGCATCCAGCAGATGAGAGAGCCTTCCACCAACCATGGGGACATGACCAGACACTGGTTCCAGTCCCCAGTACCTATGACTTCAGTCTCACTCCGTAGGAGGCCACTCACCTTCAGTATCACAAACTCATTCTCAGCCACGCCCCTGAGGGCCAGTTCTTCTTCATACCTGGGGAGAGGGCACAGGGAAAGTTGGCCGGCTACAGCCTGAGCAGCAAACCTCCTTGGTCTTCCTTACTCTCTGTGTGTGCCTGTGCTGGTCAGTTTTTGACACCTTGACCTAAGTAGAGACACCTGAGAAGGGGGAACCTCAGCTAAGGCATTGCCTCTGTCAGATTGTCCCACAGACATGTCTGGGGAGGGGGAGGTGTTTTCTTGATTGTTAATTGATGGGGGGAAGATCACCCTGGGCAGTGCCAGCCCTGGATGCATGGTCCTGGGTCCAAGGTAGCCTGGAAGCAACCAAGTAAATGACTTTCCTCCATGGTTTCTGCTTCAATCTCCTGCCTTGTCTTCCTTTGACGACGGACTGTAACCTACAAGTTAAAACAAACCCTCTCCTCCCCTTGTTTTTGGTCATAGTATTTATCACAGCAACAGTCAGCAAACTAGGTCAGTGCCTTGAAGAAAGAGGCTTGAGGAAAGTGTGAAGAAATGGTCAATAACAACCGCAGACTAACCAGAGCAGCACACACCATTGCACCAGAACACTCCGGTCATGCCCAAGAGAAGCCTGAGGGCGCAAATGGATACAAAACCAAGTGACTGGAGACAGAGAGGCCTGCAAGGTTCTCTGCTAAACCTGTTCCTCCAAAGTCAGAGCCCAGGTCTAAAAGGCCCAGAAAAGACGGGAGAGAAGGTTTCCAAAGACGAGAAGGGGGGAGCTGAGGCTGGCAAGGGTGGGAATAACCCTGCGGAAAAATGGGGATTCCAAAACAGACAGAGCACAGAAAGCCGAAGGAGCTGGAGGCGCCAAGGGAAGTATGCGTGTTTTACAACGCTGTGCTTCTGGTGAGTGCACAATTTGGAATTCTATTTCTGTCGAGTTTTATAAGATGTGGGACTTGTTTGCTTTTAAACTATGTGGCTAGCACGCAGAACACTTCATTGTTTCAGGGAGGAAGGAACATGGGTCACTAACAAAATGTCTCTCAAGTTGAACTGGTCGGAGGAAAACGCCTTTCCTCTGACAGCATTGAAATACTCCTGCAGTGGTTGAAATGAGAAATGTCTCCCCACCCCAGGTCCCAGTATCTGAACACTTGGTTCCAGTTGTGGTGCTGTGGAGGGAAGTTTAAGTGGGGTATGGCCTTACTGGAGGAAGCGAGCCACTTGGGTGGATTTCGAGGTCAGATGGTCTCACCCTACTTCCAGCTCCCTCTCTCTGCTTCACACTTGTGGAAGGATGTGTGTAGGGTGTCCACTTCCTGCTCTGGTCAACATGCCTACACTTGCTGCCAGGCTTTCTCCGTCATGATGGACTCTCACCTTCTGGAACCATAAGCCCAAATAAATTCTCTCCTCCACGAGTCATTTTTGGTCAAGATGTTTTCACAGAAACAGAAAAGTAACTAATGTAGCTCCTCTTGGCTCCCAGGAGGGATTTCCTGAAATTGACACACATGGCCACCTTGGAACAAAATGCCTTGTGGTGTGAGAAAATTCTAATTTTGTTTTTGACATCCCCCCTCCCCCTCTGCCATCAGCATAGACTCAACTCCTTTAAATCCAGACATGTGGAGGCCTGAGCCCCTAAAATTGGTGTTGTTTGTATGTAGTGTTCCTTGGAAGAGCAGTTATTTCATTTCTGAAAGGCTGGGTGCCTTCTGACTGATCATTCCGCCATTTCGATTTCGCTTCCTGAAAGTCAAAGCGGGCTTGTGAACAGTCAACAATGTGCTGAATGTGAAATGTGAGCTGTCACTCAATGCTTCACCTCCTCACAGCCTCCAGTGAAGACTTCATTGGCTTCTACAGTAGCTCTCTGATCTTGGTAGACCATACAAGAAAGGAGTTTGAAAGTTCTTGAATACTATTAATGATTGCCTGACCATGTCCTTCCTGAAGTACTGTGGTTATATGAAAGGTGCCTTTCATCGATCTGGGCGTGGTTTGGTGTGGGGAAGAACGAGGAGGAGAGAAACATGAGGAGAGGGAGGGAGACAGAGGCTTGCCCTCTTTGGGTTTACATTTTCCAGCCACGGATGCCTATGAAAAGGACACTGGACTCTGGTCGCAGCTTGAACTGAAATCTCAACAACATCTAAGATAAGTCATTGAACCTCTGTGTGCCTGCACAGTGAGCAAAGCCAGAGCCAGGATGAGAGAAAGGGAGGAAGTTACTTCCAGAGCCCTTCAACTCTTAACATTATACAAACCGTGATATTCTCTGAAATGTTAAGATGGCTCCCCGCAGCCTTCCCCTAACGTCAGTCCCTCACCCACCCAATACCCTAGGACTTGAATTCCTAAAGTGAGCCCCAGTCCAGAGCATTTCCCTAGCCCTCTCCACCAGCCTGCCCCTTGCCCCACCTGTGATACCGCCTCCTGGACCAGCATGGACCCAGCTAACATGGGAGAACTCAGCCCCCAGAGCATGGTTCCCATGACTTCTTCATTACAGGGTAATCCTGGGCTGCAGTTAACTCTCAGCTCTGTAATTACCAGCCCTCGCATGCCCAGCTGGGACCTAGACCTGGCCACCTGCCTGTTGAAAGGTGTGTGAATGTCTGCGGCACTCCAATAAGGAGAAAAGCCCCCTGCTGTAGTTCTTGAGGTTGTAAAAGCTGGTCTTCCAACACCTGATTCCAGGAGAGTCAAGGCTAGAACAACCAGGACAAACTGATATCAAATCTCCTTTCATAAGGCTAGCAATATTCAGTGGTACAGCATTTGCTATGTATGCGGGAGGCTTGTGTTTCAACCCTAGAACCACACAGCAGCAGTAGAAAAATCATCTTCCACTCTGGCCATATCCTCAAAGGAGAGAGGGGCAAATTCACAACGATCCAGTGAGCTTGACTGGTAAACATGTAAGACTAAAGCGAAGGATTTACACTGACATTGAGCTGCGGAGCCCCGCAAAAAGAGAGCTTGGTGTTTTATTGCAGAGTGACTAATAAGCCACGTTCCTCGGATGCTTTGAAGGGCATCAGAGGTCTCAGGATGCCTCCCCCAGAGCCTTTCCACTCCCACTGACGATGGTTGCCCCACCTGCTCTTCCGCCCTGGTGGCCTTGGGCCACTTCTTCTCTTGGTCTTCCCCTCCACCCCGTCACCCTGTGACCTCAAGATCAGACTGTGCTCCTCTCGTACTGGGAGTGCTTCTCTCCAGACTTTCCCTGAGCCCTAGAATGGGTCTGGGGGCCTAGGAGCTGAGCTAGACAGCAGCACTAGGTGATAGCTGACTCTGACCCCCAGCAGCATCCCCACTCTCCACCTCCTGGACAGTGGCATGGCCTCCCCCACTCCCTGTAACTGCCCGAGCCCGGTTATGTTAACCTCTTCTTGTAGCCCTCCACGGCCTCCTGCACACGGCTGAGCTCTGAGGCCAGCCTCCTGCTGTCCGCCTCCATACACTGAGTCTCCCTCCTGAGCATTTCGATGTAGCCCTCCAACAGCGGCTCCACATTGCTCTCACAGCACTTGCGGTTCTGGTAGAACTGCCACTTGGTCTCCAGCAGCTTGTTCTGCTGCTCTAGGAAGCACACCTGCCATGGGAATGAGAAGGGAAAGGCTCAGGGGGAGCCTGGGGAGGGTGCCAGTTCCCCTGCAGCTCCCTGCCCTTTGGCTTGGCCCCTGCCCTGAAGCAACCTGTGACTTTTCAAAGGTCATCATCATACCTGAGGTGATTTCCCTGGCACCTATTACCCCTCCCAGAAAAAGCACACAATTTACAGCCTTGTATTCATTCTACAGAATGAAGTATTTGCCAAAGACCAAGCAATGACCCCTCAAAGGTGTCTGCTCTCTAGTCCTTGGGACCTAAGAGTGTGTAACGTACCTAGCGAAGGGTCTTGCTATTAGAATTCTGGTTGTGGAGCTGAAGACTAGGGGGTTTTCTCGGATGACCAATAAAAAAGGAAGGAAAGGAGAGAGAGGGGGAGGGAGAGAGGAAGGGAGGGAGCAAGGGAGGAAGGAAAAGAGAAAGAGAAAAAGAGTTAAGCCAGCAGGCAAAAAAAAGGATGCCAAGAGGCTCTGTGTCTCTCGGGTCCTGAGTAAGTAGGGGCAGAGGATGCCTTGGGTAGAAGTCCTGAGGATTCATTGACTCTCTCAGGATGTCCCCAGAAAGGGGTAGGAGGGAAGGAGCCTAGCCCTTCTTGGTCCTGGCTCTGTGCTGCATGAAGTATTTGCCAAAGACCAAGCAATGACCCCTCAAAGGTGTCTGCTCTCTAGTCCTTGGGACCTACGAGTGTGTGACGTACCTAGCGAAGGGTCTTGTGACGCCATCTTCTCTGTGACAACTGTGCAGCTTTTATACCTTCCTGTGTGTGGCAGCTGAGATCTGGAAGTCGGGGGTCACAGACACATGTGCAACTCACTGCATGTGTAAGGAGCAGCGAAAAGCCCTCCTGTTCTGGGTGGTGGCTTCACATCCACAGTTATACTGGAGTCCCATGGCAACATTTGCAAACCAGGACTGGAGTTCAGCTATGTTCTGCATGCTACAGGTGGCTGGTAGCAAGACAGCCAGAGCTGCAGCCATCATGGGGTTCCAAGTCTCTTGCCTGTTCTTAGGCTGGAACCCTAGGGAGGACCACACGAGTCCGCCCCGATCAGGCACAGAGTGCTCCAGGATACCCACCTTGTCAATGAAGGCGGCAAACTTGCTGTTGAGACACTTGATCTGTTCCTTCTCCTCATGCTTCACGCACTGAGCATTGGGGTCGATCTCCAGGTTGAGGGGCGTGAGCAGGCTCTCATTGACGGAGACTGTGGTGATGCAGGGGGGTGTGGGCCCGCAAAGGCCCCCCACTCGGTAAACAAAGCTGCTGCTCCCACTGTTCAGAGGCCATCTGAAACTCCCTGCAAGCCGGGGGGACCCTACAGTACACAGGCTCCTGCTGCTGAAGCCCCTGAGGTGCCTGTAGCCTGGCCCCCCAGGACTGCCCCCACGGTAGGCCGCTGCACTGGCTCGGCTGTGAGCTCCCAGCTTGGGCACCCAAGCAGAGGAGGAGCTGAAGTTCCTGACCCCACAGCCAGAACTGAGGAGGTAAGAACTGACCACCATGTCTCTGCTGTGTGGAACTGCTCTGGGGATGCAGGACTGGAGGACAAGGTCTCACATTGAGACCTGGTAGTGCCCCTGCCTTTTATCAGGCTGAGGAGGGGCCTCCTGAGCACATGAAAGGCAGGAGAATGTCGTTAGTGGCATTTATGAGTGTGAGAATGCCGCTAGGCAGCCTGAAGGGAAGGGTGAAACTCATTTATAGGCATACAGGGAGACCCTGCAGCAAACGCCCCTGACATTTTAGCCAGCACTGTCTACCAAGCCTCCAGTTTCCCTCCCATCAGGAATCCTTAACTCCCCCTGGGCAGGCCCAGGCTTGACCGACCACAATATTCCTGGGACTAAAGTGTCCTGTGTTCTCCTAGGGCTCTACACAGCCACACTTCTCAGCAAGCATATGAGGAAGAACTTCGAATCTTTCCCTATGACCACCATACCCCACACCCACCCCTGGAGTGTGACCACTACAATGCAGTTGTCCTGGAAGGCAGGAAACAGGTCCATCTGCCTTCTTGTTCCTTGGCCACAAGCATAACCATGTCCCCGAGAAACACTGCTGGTCCGAATGACTGAATCAGCTGGACTCATCGTACGCCAAGCCCGCAGCTGCCTCAAGAGGAAGTTTAACAAGATGGACAAGCTGCCTCTGAGAAGACCAGATCCGGTGGGAACACCAGCCATGTGAGGCTGGCAAACCCAAGGAGAACACAAAGCCGCAGCCTGGCACCCTATGGAAGGTCCCTCATAGCTCACTCAGAGGGCAGGCAAGGCCCCACATGGTCAGCTGCAGCAGCAGAAGAGAGATGTGGATTCCAAGGCACCTGGCGGAGAAGTCATTCCAGAGTGTGGGATGCATCAGAAAGACGAGGGCCTCAACCAGGGGCTGCTCCCTACACTTTTTACCCAATCGGATAGGGCACCTTCTGTGTGAGACTCAGAGGAGCGTGGAGATGGGGAGGGGGCTGAGGGAAGCACCCGCCAGTGAAGGCCAGCTGGAACACACCCTGGCTCTGGGTGGCATGCTCTGATGATACAGGAATGGAAATAACCTCCCGTCAGGGGGCAGCCTGTGATCCCAGCTACACAGGAGGCTGTGACAGGAAGGTCACAAGTTCAAGGCTTACTGAGTGAGAGGCCAGCCTGGGCAACTCAGTAGGACCATCTCAAATAAACAAACAAGTTGGGCACAGTGGCACACACCTTTAACCCTAGCACCAGGGAGGCAAAAACAGATGGATATCTGAGTTCAAAGCCAGCCTGATCTGTAGCTAGAGTTTTCCTGCCTGGCCCACAGTCAGGACAAATCTCTCTCACCTGCCAGTCCCACAGCCACTCAGACCCAACCAAGTAAACACAGAGACTTATATTGGTTACAAACTGTATGGCCGTGGCAGGCTTCTTGCTAACTGTTCTTACAGCTTAAATTAATCCATTTCTATAAATATATACCTTGTCACGTGGCTCATGGCTTACCAGCATCTTCACATGCTGTTTGTCATGGTGGCGGCTGGCAGTGTTTCTGACTCAGCCTTCCACTTCCCAGCTTTATTCTCCTCCTTGTCCCGCCTATACTTCCTCCTGCCTGACTACTGGCCAATCAGTGTTTTATTTACTAACCAATTAGAGCAACACATTTGCCATACAGAACATCCCACAGCACTGAGCTACACAGTAAGATCCTTATGCAATAGATAGATAGATAGATAGATAGATAGATAGATAGATAGATAGATATAACTAAGAGCTGAGAACAAAGTTGAATGGTAAAGAAGACTTGGGTTCCTTCCCCAGCACCACAAAATATTGAAAGAATCTTCCGAAAGGCCATCAAGAAACAAGTCTAGCAACCTAAGGGGGAAAAAAAAAGCCCAACACAGCAGGAGGTGACAGGAGCCTTTCTGCTCCCTGTCTTTATCCCTTTGTCTCTGTCTCTCTCTGCCTGCCTGCCTCTCTGTGTCTCTGTCTCTTTGTCTCTCTGTGTAGCATGAATCTTAGAGAGTTGCTGGCTACTTCTCATCATGTTGGTGACTGAGGTGATGCTGCTACCTGGGACGAAGGGTTTACTACTGCTTGTTCAGAGAAGAATTGCCAGGACCATCATGTTACAAGAAAGCATCGGCAAAGGTCAGTTTGGAAAAGTTTGGCAAGACAAATGGTGGGGAGAAATTGCTGTGACGATATTCTCTTCTAGGGAAGAATGTTCATGGTTCTGAGAGACAGACATTTATCAGACTGTGATTGCTCCAAACCACAGAGGAGGCAAAAAAAAAAAAAAAAAAAAGTCTGAAGTGAACCATGACCACACCTAACAGTGACTTTGAAATCTTCAAAAAGAAGACAGGACTCCACAAAGATGATTCCACATGAACTATGATAAAGCCATTAAGCTGGTTAACACCAAGGAAAGATCTACATTGGACTACAAACTGGTCAGGACAATTTCGAGATGACTAGCTGAGATGATCCAGCCTGACAGACTACTCGAGCAAGGACTTATGACAAGCCCTGAACTTCCTTTTATGCAGAGACTGGACAAATGATACAGGACTTGACAATTAACCCAAAAATTTTCTCTTCAAGATTCCCTAAAGATATCTTCACCCCTAGAAAGCAAAAAGAAAAAGAGAATAAGATATGAGATAGATCATTGAATCTACTCTGAGGAATAAGATAAAGAAATAATAGGATAAATAGGTAGATCACTGAATCTACATTGAAGAAAAAGGGGAAGATATAAAAATGACAAAAGATAGACTACTGAATGTATTATGAAAAGAAAAAAGAGAGAATATGGATATGATAAGATAAAAAGGGAGATTATGGAATCTACTTTTAAAAAGGAACTACTTGTTTTAAATAAGATAAGTAATGAAAAAATTTTGGTCTGAGTTTATCAGATGTTACTGGACTGGACATTGTTAATATATATAATGGAGTTTTTATCTGAATCTGTCAAATGTTAATGTAATTTTTGGCTGTATATATTGTATATACTTATTGGATAGTTTTTCTTGTATTAGTTATAAGCCTTTTTTAATTTTAGACAAAAAGAGAGGAAATGTGGTTGTATTGTGTTCCCTAAAATATTGTGTACCTTAATAAACTTATCTGGGGTGAGAACAGAAAAGCCACAAGATACTTAGGCTAGAAAATGTTAGCACACGCCTTTAATCCTAGCATTCCAGAGACAGAAATCCCTCTGGATCTCTGTGAGTTCAAGGCCGCATTGGAAACAGCCAGGCATGGTGACTCACGCCTTTAATCCCAGAAAGCAGCCTTTAATCCCAGGGAGTGGTGGTAGAAAGCAGAAAGGTTTATAAGGCATGAGGACCAGAAACTAGAAGCATTTGCCTGGTTAAGCATTTTGGCTGGTTAAGTTTTTAGGTTTGGAGCACAGTTCAGCTGAGAGCCATTGGGATGAGGACACAGAAGCTTCCAGTCTGAGGAAACAAGACCAGCTGAGAAGTTGGCCAGGTGAGGTTAGCTGTGGCTTGTTCTCTCTCTCTGACCTTCCAGCATCACCCCCAATAACTGGCCCCAGGTTTGATTTTATTAATAAGACTCTCTAAGATTCATGCTACATCTCTGTCTCTGTGTGGGTGTATCTCTCTCTCTCTGTTACTCTCTGTCTCTGTCTCTCTCATTCTTTCTCTCTCTCTCTTTCTCTCCCTCTCTCTCTCAGACATACACACCCTCTACAGAGTGACAGAGTGCTCAGAGCACGGGCCTTCTTAGAGACACAGAGGCAATCAGCATGGACCATGAAGGGACTGGCCTCTGTGAAGCCCGCAGAGTGCACTGGAGAGCTCTGGAGGGGTTTGTGAAGCAAACAGACACAACCCAGCATGTTGAGAGACCTTGCTGCTGGCTGTCTGGAGAGAAAGTAGGGGGCAGGGTCCCACAGGTCTTGCCAGTATCCCAGGAGAGAGCAGATGGGCTCTGGCCTGGGGAGCTCTGGGGAAGGAGGGACAGCCAGCTGTGGATAGGATCCAGAGGGACTGAATCTGGAGAGGAAGTGGGGAGAGGGGATGGCTCCTTGCTTTCTTGGGGGTTAAACTGCTTCTCAAAAGAAGAAGAGGAGGAAGTCAGTAGGATAGATGCTAAGAGAGCCACAGACGCGTGTCCTGATTGTGTGAACTTGTTTGACCTCCTAGCAGTCACCTCCCCTCACTGGCTCCCGACTTTCTGAACAGTGCATATGAAAGTCATGGCACATGACCTTCTTCTCAAGGAAGCTGGGTGACCTTCTTTGTGTCAAACTCCTTTCGAGCCTGTGATTCCACACGGTGTCCTCTGCAGACAGGGTGTGGTCACACAGTCCATGATGACAGGCAAGTAGGCAGGCACAGGCAGATGCCTCATCCACTCTCAGCACCTCGCTGTGAATCTCAGAACCTCTTCCCAGAGTCTTGACACCTGTCTCCTACAGGCAGCCCAGATGTGGCTAAGCCTAACAAGACATCAGGAACACAAAATGGCTTTTTTGGTCCTGGCATCCCCCATCCCAACTTGTGCAAACACCCATTCTGAGAAACCCTGCATAGCTTTGACCCCATTCCTGCTGAGATGAATGAGTGTGAAGGGAATAAGGTCTGGGGGAGAGATGGGCAGGGAGAAGACCATGATGAAAACATGTTAGGGTCAACTTTACCTGCAGGTAAGTCAGCTAGACGCCAATTTCTCGCTGTCACTGTCAAAGCCCATTAGCTGCCCGCTTTGTTCGTTTGCTTTGCAGGACTGAAGACAGAACCCCGGGCCTCCCATATGCTAGACAAGTTCTCTACCGCCCCAGCTACACCCCTTAACACTTGGTTTTTTCATTTTCCATTTTGAGAGTGTTACCACGTTACCCAGACAAGCCTTGAACTTGTGATCTTCCTGCCTCAGCCTGCCAGGACCAATCATCTACACATTCCCAGTCCTGAGTGCAGAGGACAGAGGGGCAAAACTGTGGTGGTATTGTGTTCCCCAAAATATTGTGCACGCTAATAAACTTATCTGGGGTCAGAGAACAGGACAGCCACAATATTAAACAGAGGATAGGCAATGGTAGCACATGCCTTTAATCCTAGCATTGCAGAGGCAGTGATCCGCCTGAATCTTGGTGAGTTCAAGGCCACATTGGAAACAGCCAGGCATGGTGACACACACCTTTAATCCCAAGAAGTGAGCCTTTAATCCCAGGGAGTGATGGCAGAAAGCAGAAAGGTATATAAGGTGTGAAGACCAGAAACTAGAAGCTTTTAGCTGGTTAAGCTTTCAGCTTTGGAGCAGCAGTTCAGCTGAGAGCCATTCTGGTTGAGGACTCAGAGGCATCCAGTCTGAGGTAACAGGATCAGCTGAGGAATTGGCGAGGTGAGACTGTGGCTTGTTCTGCTTCTCTGATCTTCCAGCATTCACCCCAATAACTGGCCTCAGGTTTGATTTTATTAATAAGACCTTCTAAGATTCCTGCTACACAAAACAAAACAGTCCTTTTCCTTGCGTGTCTTTTTACGGCCCAGACTGAAACAAGCCGGCCCTCTGGTGACTCCCCACACCACCCACTTCCCAGGTTTGGAGATCAGAGACCCCTCTTGTCCCCCAGGAGCCAAGGATTCCATGTTTAGTTTGTTTGGGTGTGTTTTGCTGTTGTTTGTTTTTTGAGAAAGGATCTAATATAGCCCAGGCTAGCCTTCCACTCACTGTGCCCCGGAACTTTATCTTGAACTCCTGATCCTCCTGACTCTACGTCTTGAGTGCTAGGATTACAACACACCATTGTTCCCTGTAGTTTGTGCTTTTATACATTGAAAGCACTCCCTTAGTGTGCTGTCGACACTATACATATTTATAACAATAATTTAATGGCAATAATTTAATAATTTTATTTAATATTTATTTAATATTTATCATTCTATATTATATTTAATATTTAATGGTATATTTAATGTTTAATATTAATTGATATTTATTAATTTTATTTAATATTATAGTATGATATTATGGTGTTTAATTATAATATTTGTTCATTATAAAAACTGTGCATATTTAATAATAATAACTGTACATATTTGATGTATACAAAGTGGAAGTTTAGGCATGAGTTCACAGAGTCTGGAGCAAGCCCCAGGAGGCTGATGAGCAGCAGGGGCCCAGCAACCCCGAAGTCAAAGGGACTGAACTCGTCAAGCAATAATCTTGACTGCAAACTTGGAAACAGAGAGGAGAAAGCAAGTCATTCCGTAAATCCTGTAAAGAGGCAGAAGCCTGGAGGAACTTCTAGAGCCCGGGTTCTATGTTCCCGTGTGGAAGCAGCTTTGTGGAGTTTTGATAGTAACAACAAAGGAAGTTATTTATCAAGGCATTTAAAAATACATCAGGCGCCGGGCTGCAGTGGCGCATGCCTTTAATCCTAGCACTCAGGAGGGAGAGCCAGGCGGATCTCTGTGAGTTCGAGGCCAGCTTGGTCTACAGAGCGAGCTCCAGGACAGGCACCCAAACTATACAGGGAAACCCTGTCTCGAAAAACCAAAACAAAAATAAATAAATAAACAAATAAACAAACAGAAAATAAAAAAATAAACAAATCAGTGGTAACATGTTTTGGTCACCTACAGCAGGCAGAGGAATCTCAACTATAGGCCTCAGATCCTATCTGCCAGCATTTGCCCTTCCATTGGTGGAGAATAGTATTTTGTTAAGTTAATACATCCAAATAAACATCCTGTTTATCAAGATGTTAGGTCTGATATGAGGTAGGCGAGAAATGAGTCTTTAGAGGCTAAAAGGAATTTATAATTAGGCTATCAGATAAACAACAAACAACACTTCAAACACCCAAAAAGTCATTGAAGTTTTTATCAGTCTATCAGCCTATGCAAACAACTTCTCTCCAGGAATTCATACAAAGTGGGGGAAGGAATAAACTATGAACCAGGATGGACACACACATTTCACAGGGTAAGTAAAACACAGCCAAGAAACTCAAGGATCCAGAGACAACACTGGAGTCTACTGCACACCCTCGTAAGCAGAAAGCCTTTGGACAGTGGGAAACCAAAATGATGAGACAGCCAAAATGCCAGAAAAAGATCTGGAATCCTACTTTTATAGAGTGCGTTGGAGTGAATGAGCATGGCCCCCATAGGCTCATGTACTTGAATGCTTGGCTCAGTTGATGGAACTGTTTGGAAAGGATTAAGGGGTGTGGCCTTGTTGGAGGAGGTGTGTCACTGTGGGTAGGCTTTGAGATTTCAAAAAACCATGCCCAGTCAAGTCCAGTTCTCTTTCTCTGTCTCCTGCCTGCGGGGTCAGTATGTAAGCTCTCGGCAACAGCTTCAGCACTGTGCCTGCCTGCCTGCTGCCATGCTCCCCACCATGATGGTCATGGACTCAACCTCTGAAACTGTAAGCAAGCCACCAATTAAACACTTCCTCTTGTAAGTTGTCTTGGACATGGTGTTTCATCACAGCAACAGAACAGTAACCAAGACAGTATACTTGACAGTATACTGACCACAAGGTCCTCTAGAGAAGGTACAAATGATTCTGCCTGCCTCCATATTTCTATGGGGTGGTGCACACATGGGCTCCTTGGGTAGCTCAGAGGCAAAATGTCCTAACCCGTGAGATGCTGCCACAGGGTTGCTACTTTTCAGCCCAGGCCTCTTTTCACTGGGCCTGGACAGCACAGGGGTTCGGGGAGAACACCTCGTATGCACCTGGGGCCAGAGGACCTACCCTGTGTGAGGTCCTGAGAAGAGAACTGGCTCCATCCCAGCCTGGTGCTAACTGAGGTAAGTCACACATCTCTCCAAGCCATCTCCCAATCAGCTAGTCTCTGGACTTGGGGTTATCAGAAGAGAGCACCCACCTCTGAACTGAAGAAAGGCACTTGGGGGCCCCTAAAAGTCCTTGTATCTGATGGGCCTGGGACACAGACTCATGATTTCTAGAATGAGGTAGCCTTATCGAGACACTGGGACATCTGCAGAGTAACCAGAATCTTGACTGTGGGACTGGCTGAGGCTGGGAGAAGAAGTGGCTATTTCATGTGACCCTGGGTTTGTAGCCAAGACCCAACATAGGAGACACGGCTCTTTAAGAGATGTGCATCTGGCCACCACCATACACTCCAGGCCAGGTGATCTTGGAGAACTGAGACTGAAAGTTGATCTTGCCAGCACTCGCCAGTATGGACGCTGACACGGGACCAAACACGGGGTAGCAGGGGCAGCACCAATGAGAACGAACCCCAGAATGATGGGGTAGTGGTGGGGTCATTATCAAGTCTAGAAGCAGCCCCATGCTTCCACCCGATACAGGCTGAAGGTCTCTCAGAGGAGGCTGCCAGTGAGGAAAGGCCCCAGGAGAGGGAGGGCTGGGAAGCTGTGTATGTGTGTCACCGATAGCCTTTGAAAAGGTGCAATGGGACTGCTTCAGTGTTCCCACTAGAGGGCTCCCTCACCTGGAGTCTGTTCCCCTGAGCCGGTTCCCAAGGCCACCATCAGGGAAAGTCCTTTTCCTACAAGAAACCCCCCCCCCCCAGGTTGAGGAACGTGGGAAGTGGCTTCTCCCAGCTCTTCCCTGTGTGGTTTCTCTCACCCAGTGGCATCCCTGCATGTGCTCAGCTCATGGGAACCAGCCTGGGCAGCAAGAAGCCACCACCCGTGCCCAACACACCAAACTCCAAAACAGAGCTCGGGCTCCACCCTCCGGCTCCTGTGACTGTCTCTTTCTAAGCTGCACTTCTCCAGAGAAGACACATGAAGTCTTGGGCCCCAGGCTGGTTCTAACTGGCCTCCTAGGCCCCTCCCACCGGGTTTCCAGATTTCCTTTGACATGGCAGAGAGTGAAGTGGACTGCCCTGCTCATCCTCTGCCTAGGGCTATCTATGTTGCCTTCTTTCTTCCTTCCTCTCTCTCCTCAGCCCCGGAGGATGCATTCATCACTCTAAAGTAAGTGGTGATGGTGCTGCAGTGTGTGTATGGCATCCTCATACACGTCCAGCTCCTCCTCTGACTCCCAGCTCCTCCTCTGACTCCCAGCTCCTCCTCTGGTCCCCAGCTCCTCCTTTGGTCCCCAGCTCCTGCCCTTGTCCACAGCTCCTTCTCTGGTCCCCAGCTCCTGCCCTGGTCCCCAGCTCCTCCTCTGGTCCCCAGCTCCTGTCTTGGCCCCCAGATTCTTCTCTGGTCCCCAGCTCCTCTTCTGGTCCTCAGCTCCTTCTCTGGTCCTCAGCTTCTGCTCTGGTCCCCAGCTCCTGCTCTGGTCCCCAGCTCCTGCTCTGGTCCCCAGCTCCTGCTCTGGTCCCCAGCTCCTGTCCTGGCCCCCAGCTCCTGCCCTGCTCCCCAGCTCCTGCTCTGGTCCCCAGCTTCTGCCCTGGTCCTCAGCTCCTCCTCTGGTCCCCAGCTCCTGCTCTGGTCTCCAGCTCCTGCTCTGGTCCCCAGCTCCTGCTCTGGTCCCCAGCTTCTGCTCCACCTTTCATACCTCAGCACCACATGGCTTGTAAGTGCATTAACTTTGTCACATTACTTTCTGGTTACCTTTAACCTTCACACACATGGCATGTCATGATTTATCATCAGGTACTTATCTCTGGCCAATCTATGGTAGCTAAGCTGCCTCTAACCTGCTTCTATAGAAATAATGCCACAGTGGATGACCTTGTCCTTGTAAGAGAACAAACTACTCTCAGATTCGAGGTTGAGGTCCTCTCTAGAGTGGGATTGCTGGATGTGCCAATCCACATTACATTACTACGTTACTATAACAAAATGTCTGAGGCTAGGAAGGAATAAAAGAGAACAAGGTTTTCAGGTCATTATTTTGGAGGAAGGAAATCCAAACAGCCCGGTTAACTGACTGGGTATTCAGGCTGCCTCACCATAGGGGCATGGCATTATGGGAGGAGCATGCAGTGGAGACTGCTGACTCACCTAGGCTGGCTGGCCAGCAAGCTCCCAGCATGGCCATCGTTTCCCAACACTGGGGTGACAGGAGGCACAGCCACACTCAGATTTTTACATGGATGCTGGGAATTTCAAACTCAGGTCCCCAAGCTTGCACAGCAAACACCTTTAACCCATTGAGCTATCTCCCCCTCCCCCAGCCCCTCATTTCTTTCTTTGGCTGGTAATTCCAGTATGTTCCAGCTCAACCTTGAAAATGAGCGTCATGGTTTGAGTGTGAAATGGCCCCCACAGGCCGCTGTTTAGAACGTTCAGTCCCAACTGGTGCGTCACTGTGGACATGGGATCAAGCTGGCCAGTGTAGAGCTCTAGGCACAGAGTTTACGGATATAACCCAGCCTGCTTCCAACTTGGTCTCTGTGCTACCTTGGCTGCTGAGATGTGAGCAAGCAGAGCCCCAAGCTCCCGAGGGTATGAGTGGCTCTAGTACCACCCCTCCCCCCACGGCGGACTGTGTCCTCTGAACAGTGACCAAAACAGATCTTCCTCCCCTGGGCTGTGTCTATGAGGTATTTGTTACACTGACAAAATAAAATGTAACTGATCGAATGAGCATGTACCCCAGGTTCACCTTCAGATGTGACATCCTCTGAGCCCCACCCAGCATGGCCACTCACCTGTTGTGCTCACATGCTTGTCTGAGATGCACTTCTTCCGTCCTTCCGAGCCTCCGCCTGCTGCATGGCCTCTGAGCTGCTGAGACAGGTGCACCTATCACACCAGCCTTGACCATCTGCTCCGTCAGTGGCCATTTAACTGGGGCATGGCTGCAAACTGAGCCAGCTGACCAGCTTGGCCCTGGAGGACACGCAGCGTGTAGTAAATCCCTCTCTGTCCTGTGAGGGGCACAGCACTTTTGCCATATGCATCTGTCAAGAGTGTGGCGAGGCCCACTGGCCTTCGTGTGCTGTGGGTTCACAGGCAGAAGCCAAAACTGGAGAAGCCAAGGTTGAGAGAAGAGAGGTTATAAAGGCCTGGAACAGAGCCCTCTGATGGGGTACTTTGACGCACTTCACACACACTGGCTGGCTAGCTCATCACAGAGCCCAGGCTAGCTCATCACAGAGCCCAGGCTAGCTCATCACAGAGCCCAGACAGCCACTGCACTATTTTACAGCTAAAGAATGAAACCTTGCAAAGATTATCCTTTCACACCACGTCCAACTCAGAACTTGTATCTACTTTTTCTGACTCCCAGACCCTCCGACTTCCCAGAAATGGCTTCCGCCAAATAAATATCACTTCTACACATAGCCAGGCACCGGAGAGTGGGCCCCGGCCCAGGCAAACCCTTTGTTCCCACAGGCCCACGTTGAACAATTTGTGTTAAGGAAACTGAAGGCTGTGTACAGAAATGTCACAGGTGTTTCTCAAAATTCAGTTAAAAAATGACAGACAACAAAAGCAAAGGCCCACGGATGTTGCGACACAAAGATAAGAAGAAATAGCAAAGCCAGAGAGCACCGAAAAAGAAGCCAGGCATTCAGGTGATTACCACCAGAAAAACAGTTAGGAGGATACAGGTGGGAGCCACCAGCCCAGAACAACAGACAGGCTCAGAGGGCTGACGGAGCAAGGCCAGCAGATGGCCCAGGCAGCTGGGACAGGTCAGTCCCTAGGCAACTGAGTCATCAAGCAGCAGCCCAGAGCAGTCACAGAGCACAGGCCTTATGACGGAACTGTAGTCTCAGCTGGAGCCTTTAAAGGCTTTGGTCAAAGCCAGAACCAATCACAGCTGGGACCCAGGTGGGCAGAGCCGGCCTTGGTGGGGAGAGCTGCCTAGGGCCTTTGTCAGTTTCCTGTGTGTGTCTGTTTTCAGAAGCTCGCTGGTCCCAATGTCTTTGTTCTTCGACACTTACACCTGTGAGCTCTAATTTAGGCTTTTTGAGGTGGCGATGGTCGCCTCATAAATCCATGGCTGTTTTCTGCTGACCCAAGGTGTGGTACTTGGCATCTCCTTGGCCACGACACTGTCCCTTTGCAAGGCCTTGCTGGCTGCAGGCAACCAAGACCCAGTCGCCCGGTAAGCATGGAGTTGGGGTCAGGTGGCCCTTCCTATGGCTTGAACTGGGACCATTAAATCCCACGCCAGCAAAGCATGTGCCGCAGCCATTCCAACTGTACATGTAAGGGAACTGGAGCAGCCTGGGCCTCACACAGAGCTGGTACGAGACCACGGTTGCCAAAGATGCCTTGAATGTTGCGAGTCTGTTGCAACAGTAGCCAGACAGGCATGAACATCATCATGGCTCCTCGAGCTGAGGGGGCGTATGTGTCTATACACGAGTTCCTCAGCGAAAGGACCCACTTGATTCCAGCCCCAGGGCTGTGAGAAATGAGCTAGCCAGAGAACACTGGGGCAGTTACGAGGAAGACAAGCTTCGGGAAAATACCCCTCAGCACTTCAAGGACCTGGTCCCACGTGACCACTGAACCAAGGCATTCCTGATGCTTCCCTCCCGCACAGAGGAGAAGGGTCTTTCTTGGTCATCTAGCAGCTGTGAACCTGCTAAGGCTTAGCATGACAGAACCAGTCAGCCCCACCCTCTCTCCAGCAGCTGCAGAGATCCCACCAGGCCCAAGCCTCAAGGCCAGCCCCGTGGTGGGACTCTCACACCAGGTGCCCCATCCCACCACCCACACCTTAGCCTGAAATTGTAGAGACCTGAATGTGGGGTCCAAAAGAGCCCTTTCCTCCGCACCCGTGGAAGGTGCGGACCAGCTTCCTGACAAGTCCCCACAGCAGACAGGCTCCTCTTCATTCCAAAAGCTCTCTGCGGGATGCGCTTGGTCCACACCCCACATACACCAAGGAGGAGCGGAGAAGGTGAGGTGCTGGTGGGATGCGTGGAGGGTTATTTTTAGCTCAGGCTGTAGCTTACTCAGGAAATAGTTCCATCAAAGGCATCATTCTCAAAGGCCACCAAGAGACGTGTGCCTGGGAGGGTTTATGAGCTCAGACACCAGGTCAGGGAACCCTCCTGGATCTGTCATCGTGTGACCTAAGCTTAAAGATAAGGCCAAATAAAGAAAGCATGGCTTTAAGGGCAGTCCCCTGAGTCCCAGCCTTATGCCATTCAGTGAGTCCTCCCTAAGGGAAGACTAGACCCCATTCAGGACCCTGTAGACCTCACGGAGTATTTTTCCTGTTTCCCAGTGGGTTCAGGCACACCAAGACAGTCACTGAGCTTGCTGCTTGTACCTTGTCAGACCCCAGTTCTTTTGTTTGTTTGTTTTTGTTTTGGGAGGGGGTTTGAGACAGGTTTTCTCTGCGTAGCTTTGGTGCCTTTCCTGGAACTCGCTTTGGAGACCAGGCTGGCCTCGAACTCACAGAGATCCGCCTGCCTCTGCCTCCCGAGTGCTGGGATTAAAGGCGTTCGCCACCACTGCCCGGCCTGGATATGAAAGAACATTCTTCCCAATTGCAGCTTCTCCGTTACCCATTGGACAAAAACTGGTTTCCCCAAGCTCTTTCCATACCACCCACCTCCAAAACCCTGGATCTTGGCTGAATCCCCAGGGATCCAGCAGCATTGTGGCTACAGCCAAGGTGATCGAGTTTGCATTTCCTGGAAAACGGAGGAACGAGCAGTCTCCAGATCAGAGCTAGACTACAGGGTCTGGGGTCTTCTCTATTCTGCCCCCTCCCAGTCCTTCTCAAACCCTCCTCCGATTCCCCACTGAGACACCGGGAACTCTGGAGAGCCCATTCTCATGCCTTGCTCCAGATTCTACCCGCAATGACATCCAAAACCCAAGTAGCAGTTCTCTGTGGGTCCTGACCCCTTGGGGGAGTCACATACCAGATATCCTGCATATCAGGTATTTGCATTATGATTCATAACAGTAGCAAAATTACAGTTGTGGAGTAGCAATGAAATAACTTTATGGTTGGGGGTCAGCACAGCATGAGGAGCTGGATTAAAGGGTCGCAGCGTCAGGAAGGGTGAGAAGCACTGCTTCCGTCGGGTCTATGCTGAGCACTCCAACTTGTCTTCTCCCACGTGCCAGCTGCTCTCCCTGCACTGGGAGTACCCAAAATGTAGAGACCAAGCCCTGTTCCCACTCCAGTCTCTTGAGCCCCCACCCCCACCCCACCCTGAAAGAAGGAGCTGGAAAAGGTTGACAGGACCTTATCTGGCTGCCTTTTGGATGGGGATAAATGAGAAGGAGGTTTTAAGGACATAGGCCCTCATAGGGAAGGACAGACCAGCCAGCCACTCTCCTAAAAGTCAGGTCGGATCTCCAGGATCCATAGCCCAGGTAGGCCCCTTCCTGAAAAGGGTTCAGAGAGCATGCGCCAAGGAATTCCCGTGCCCTTCTCTCCCAGAGACCAAGGGAGGGGCAAAGACCAGGAGGAAGCTTGTAAACGGCTTTGAAGATGAAACAGGCCCATGGCCGCGATTGTTGACACAGCCACACCAGGAGGCAAGCGAGCTGGAGCTTAAGAGGCCAGGCGCTGCCAAGCCAATAAAACACAGCTATTGTCTCTTCTTGGCCTCTTTTAATGCCAGCTGCTGTGGGCATATAAAAGGGCCTTCAGTGACCCAGGGACCACACGGCCTCGGCTCCATCCACTGTCAACTTCTCTCCTCTTTGCACGTGTCCTTTCCTCCACCATGACCTGTGGCTTTCGAACTGGAAACTTCAGCTGCGCCTCAGCCTGCGGGCCCCGGCCTGGCAAATGCTGCATCTCCGCAGCTCCCTACCGCGGCATCTCCTGCTACCGCGGACTCTCTGGGGGCTTCGGCAGCCACAGCGTCTGCGGGGCCTTCCGCTCCGGCTCCTGTGGACGCAGCTTCGGATACCGCTCTGGAGGCGTCTGCGGGCCCACACCCCCCTGCATCACCACAGTCTCCGTCAATGAGAGCCTGCTCACACCCCTCAACCTGGAGATCGACCCCAATGCTCAGTGTGTGAAGCATGAGGAGAAGGAACAGATCAAGTGTCTCAACAGCAAGTTTGCCGCCTTCATCGACAAGGTGGGTGTCCCGGAGCAGCCCCTTCCTGGAGCCCACCATAGGCAAGGCCAAGGCGGGGTGTTGAGGGGAAATCAGAGTACAAACCCATAGAACCCTCAAGGCCGCAGGGTCACAGACAGAAAGAGACTGGAAGCAGGACCTTCCAGTCTGATATGGGAAAACAAATTGAAAGCAAAACTAGGAGCCGGACCTACAGAAGCCGGGCACAGCCTCGCCGCACAGCTCACCAGAGCTGCCCTCTGGGACTCTCCGGTCTGCGAGACCAAGTAGATGCTCATGCAGGAAGCTGGGTGGCCTCCCCACGTCAAGAGTAGAAAGAGTGACCGTGAAGACTGCCTGGAAGTTCCTCTCACAGAGCTGTTTTAATCCCATGGAGCACCTGGGCCAGGGTACTTTGTGCAAGCACCTGTACTGGAGCTCAGCATGAAGGCCTGAGCTACAGCCACTGGCCCCATCCCCAGAGCCTTCCGGGAAGGAGTCTATGTGTGGTCTGGGCTCCACAGACCCGAGCCCGCAGCCCTCCTCGCAGAATCCAGGCAGCCATATGCAACTGAAGTGTGAGCACAGGGAGAGGAAGGCTCGAGGAGAGAGCAGCTCTGGGCTGGGGAGAGCTTTCCAGAGCTGGCACACACGAGACATGACAACTAGCTCAGGAAGGAACTTACCAGGGATATAGCAAGGTTATTGGCCAAAGGCGTCTGTGTCTGAGAGTAGACCAACCTTGTTGGCGGGAGATGGGGGTAATATGTAGCTTGGGGCCCAATAATCTGTAATTATAGGGGTGGGACATGGCCCCTGCAGATCCAGGGTCTCTCTCCAGAGTCAGCCACGTCCCCTGGCTCGGCTCCTGAGTGCAAGGGTGGAACACAAGGCATCCCTGCACTCCCCTCCCAGGTGCCTATTATTCTAACCGAGCTGCTGTTGCAGCATTCCGTAATTGTGGCACACGCTCACTTCACTTTCCAGAGTTTACAGTCTAAGCAGACCCACCGGTCCATCTGCAGGTTGACTGCCACAGCTGCCTCGCTGTGTTATCTTCTCGGGGTGACATCTCTCTCTACACTTTGTGACAGGTGCTTTAACTGCTCCACTCTGCAGAGGGCTCGGTGCTTTATCCAAGGTTACGTATGGTGACCTTGGGTCACGTGTGACCTGGAGTGTGGTTTAAGCACTTCCCGTGACACCAGGTGAACTGACTGAAGTCAGCTCTCAAGGAGTTCCAGGAAGTAAACTGATTCAGCCCCAGTGTGGTTATAGAAAGATGACATGCCAAACAGGGAGGACATGGGCTTTCAGGTGCTGTTGCTGTGTATGTGAGTGTGTATGTATGTGTGTGTGTGTGTATGTATGTGTGTGTGTATGTATGTATGTGTGTGTGTGTGCGTGTGTGTGCGTGCATGCGCACCAGTGAGCACCCTTGCCCTCTGATCCTGCAAGAGTCCATTCTCAGACTTTTATTCTGAATGGCAGGTGCGCTTCCTGGAGCAGCAGAACAAGCTGCTGGAGACCAAGTGGCAGTTCTACCAGAACCGCAAGTGCTGTGAGAGCAACGTGGAGCCGCTGTTCGAGGGCTACATCGAGACCCTGAGGAGGGAGGCTGAGTGTGTGGAGGCTGACAGCGGGAGGCTGGCTGCTGAGCTCAACCATGCCCAGGAGGCCATGGAGGGCTACAAGAAGAGGTGAGGGTCACTGGGCAGTCTTGGTAGGAGCTCCCTGGGTACAGGGGAACATCTGGCCTGTGGTTGGGATCTCTGCCTGCCTAGGTCAGGAAGCCCGCCCCTGCCTTGTCCATCAAGGAATCCCTTTCCCTGCCTTCCTCCAAGCACAGGACCCCTTTCCTTTGTAAGACAGATTGTCATCAGCCTCCCCCAAGTAGTACAGGCTTCCTTTCTCCATCCAACAAACATCTGGGAAAATCTACATTTCCTGGTCTCCAGAACTAGCCCTTAAGCTTCTGGATGATGTTTGTAGGGTTTCCTTCCTACTCTCCTCTCCAAAAACTGCCACACCCAGGTAGACACAACAGGAGGCAACTAATCCAGCCAGCGACATGCATGGTCCCTGCCCTTGGGGGTTTACAGTGTGCTGGGATGCAGGCATGGCATGGTCACATCTGGAGACTTTCAGTTACATGTGACACAGCCATGAAAGATGAGCACTGAGTCTCAGAAAGCTTCTGCTTCTCAAAGGGACAAGCCTTCTTCAGTGGCGCACCCTGGCCACTACCCCTGGCTCTGAGCAGGCCTTCCTACAGAGTGGTCCCTTGGCTCACTCCAGGAAGAGATAATAAACAGGGTGCTGACCAAAGGATGAGGAAAAACAGTATTCCCCTCTGCCCAACCCCCTGCTCTCTCTCTCTCTCTCTCTCTCTCTCTCTCTCTCTCTCTCTCTCTCTCTCACACACACACACACACACACACACACACACACACACACACGTATGTGTGTACAAATGCACAGCTTCCAAACACCGCTATCCTGTCTCTACTGCAAAGACCTAATGTTCTCATGGGCATGTGCCTAGAGCCTGGCCTGTCCCAGATCCTCTAAAGAGGCCTGGAGTTCAGGTTGCTCTGTGAGTCAGCTTCATGGCCAAGGCCCACGGCCACTTGAACAAGGCCCTCTTTCCCTCCTGCCTCAGGTATGAAGAGGAAGTTGCACTCAGAGCCACAGCAGAGAATGAATTTGTGGCTCTCAAGAAGGTGAGTAATTGGAGCTAGTCCCCACCCAGTTCCACCCCACCCTGTCCCCTCTGGGCTGCCACTCAGCAGCCAGATGCCCCAAGCCCAAGGAAGAGGTAACATTATGGCTCTCTGCAAACCTCACAGGACGTGGATTGTGCCTACCTGCGCAAGTCAGACCTGGAGGCCAATGCAGAGGCGCTGACCCAGGAGATCGACTTCCTGCGGCGGCTATATGAAGAGGTAAGAGTGGTAGCCATGGTAAGCACACACAAGGCTTGGAGGGAACCCCCAAACCCACCAAGCCCCTCATAAGTAACCTAATCTGACACATGAGCCCAGGTTGGAGACTGGAGAGCTTGGGTGGGGGACTGAAGAACCAGGCAGACGAGATGAGCTGTCCATCCAGGGCCACCTAGTCCTTCCTAAACCAACAGGTACAGTTCAGTCTTACTGACCCTAAAGCTAGTCTAGAGAATATCAGGCCCCAGGGCATAGTCTGTCCCGAAGGAACCATCTGGATACAGCCTGGGTTTGCTGGGTCTAAGCAACTCCCCAAGCAAGAATTTGAGAAATTCTTGGCTGCCTCAAAGGGAACTTACAAACAGAGAGCTGTCACTTTTTAGGGAGCGGTCATTTTCCTACAAATATGGCTGGCAGGCTCCAAGAGAGCCATGGGGGTTGAGGGAATGGCAGGTGCAGAAAAGCCCAGAGAACCTGACTGTCTTCCTTCTCTGTCCTCCTGCAGGAGACCCGAATCCTCCACGCCCACATCTCAGACACCTCTGTCATCGTCAAGATGGACAACAGCCGGGACCTGAACATGGACTGCATCGTGGCTGAGATCAAGGCTCAGTATGATGACATTGCCACCCGCAGCCGGGCAGAGGCCGAGTCCTGGTACCGCACCAAGGTGAGTGGTCACAACACCTGTCCTTAGACACGACAGTGGGAAGGACTTCAGGATCTATCAGAAAAGGTTTCATGCACCCCAAGAATCTCAAGAAGATTGCAGACAGCTCTCAGGTGGAGGAGGCAGCCCCAGCTGAGCACTGTGCTGCTGTGCATCTTGCATATCTTGCACACTCAGTGGTGGTGTGCTCACTGGGTCAGTGTTGCATCCTGTGCCTCATGGGCATCTCTGCTTCCCCCATCCCCAGTGTGAGGAGATGAAGGCCACAGTAATCCGTCATGGGGAGACCCTGCGTCGCACCAGGGAGGAGATGAATGAGCTGAACCGCATCATCCAGAGGCTGACAGCTGAGATTGAGAACGCCAAGTGCCAGGTATGTAGGGGTCAGCTGTGCTGAGACCAGGGAGGCTGGGTGCCTACTCAGTGCCATAGGGCCAGCATGTGCCCTGCTTGGATCTTACCATTTAGTATACCTCCTGTGTATATGAACAGAATCCTGACCATGGTCACTCTAATTGAACCGTGTCTATAAAGAAAATTTCTTATTTGAGGGTGAAGGATGTTTCCCAGCTGGTAGCAGACTAGATACATCCAGGTAATATATAGAGCAACCCAGGGACCATAGGTGATCTCATTCTCTTCTGTGTCCCCAGAACACCAAGCTGGAGGCCGCAGTGACCCAGTCTGAGCAGCAGGGTGAGGCCGCCCTCACTGATGCCCGCTGCAAGCTGGCTGAGCTGGAGGCTGCCCTGCAGAAGGCCAAGCAGGACATGGCCTGCCTGCTCAAGGAGTACCAGGAGGTGATGAACTCCAAGCTGGGGCTGGACATCGAGATCGCCACCTACAGGCGGCTGCTGGAGGGCGAGGAGCAGAGGTGAGTCCTTCACACACTCCACTACCTCAGGAACTTCCCCGCTTTGTCTGTCTGTCTCCCACCCTGCACATCTCAGTTTCAGCCCCAAGAACCAGCATAAGCTAGAGCCATTTCTGACTGGAGCCCAGTGCTCTTGAATTGGCCTTGGGTGGCCTCATGACACAAACCATTGCCACCACAGAGCCAGAGCTCCAGCCATCATAGGACCCTGCTAGGACTAGAACCAAAGTGCCCTACCTCTGGGTCAGAACTCCCTTGGGTCTTCCAAGATGGACACCTTGCCTATAGGTCCATAAGGTTTTGTCCTGGGTTAGGGCTGCTGGCCAACTTCTGCCCTTGGGCTGTATGCCCAGGAGGACACCTTTGTTACTTTGCATTGCTGTGACCACAGTGCTGGACAGAGGTGGGGGAGCTCCTCCAACTCACAGTTTCGGGGGATCTGTGCCCATCCTAGCAAGGAGACCATGGCAAGGCAGTTCCATTCACGGCTGCGGAAGTATGTAGTGAGGCTGTTCACACAGCAGCAGACCAGGCAGGGTCAAGAGCCGGAGACCAGGGTGTAGCCTTTGAAGTCTCACTTCTGGTGACCTACTTTCTCCAGCTCAACCTCACCTCCTAAAGTTCCACAGCCTCCCAAAACAGCACCAGCAGTCAGAGCCTGTGGGGGCCATTTCTTTCTAAAGCTGGGCCTAGCCAAGTCTGTCAGGGACTTGTTGGGGCTGCACGTTGCAGACTCAGCTGAATGAAGGCAAGCAAGACTTGAAACCGTTCTGACGTCTGCTCAGTATAGTGTGCCCCACATGGCCACAACCACCACAGAGACACCTTTGTCTAAGTGACACGAAGTTAAATATGAATGGGAATGTGGCATCTGAGGGTAACCTGATGATATCTCATTATGTCTCCTCTCTCTTCCCCGCCTTTCCTCCGCTCAGGCTGTGCGAAGGTGTTGGAGCTGTGAACGTCTGTAAGTACAATGAATCCTGAAAGGAAACTGTAGGCTTGCTCATCAGCAAGGATTCCCCAGTGTGGTATACAGACACTGGGCAAATGTCACTCATAACTCCTGTCAAGGGGACTAGGTTGCTCATGCAGAAAGAGAGACTGAGGTTAGCCCCCAGAATGACTAGGGTGGGAAAGGGGAAAGATATCACCCCCAGGGACCCCAGAAGTCACTTAGTATGGCGTCTGCCTTGTAGAAGTGAGTGAGTTCACAAAAGGTGTTACAGAGCAGAAACAGGTCCGTAACTCAGGCCTCCCGGCTCCCACCCACAGGCCTCCCTGCACAGCTTACAAACTAGAATGGAAGGCTCTTTGTGGCCTTCCCTGAAGGGCCTGAGCAACCTCATTGACCAAGGGAAGGGTGACTAGCTGGGGTGGCCACCAGCCAGGCTTCAAGACCTCTCCCTTCTTCCCACAGGTGTTAGCAGCTCCCGTGGTGGAGTTGTGTGCGGGGACCTGTGTGTGTCTGGCTCACGGCCAGTGACAGGCAGTGTCTGCAGCGCCCCATGCAGCGGGAATGTGGCGGTGAGCACTGGCCTGTGTGCACCCTGTGGAAGCGGCTCCTGTTACCAGGGGAGGTGTTAGGAGTCAAGAGGGAGCAGGGAGTGGCCTGCCCCACAGGGCTGGACACAGTAGCCTCACGGTCTGCTGCCCTTGTGTTCTGAGAATACAGTTCCCACCCCCAGATGCCCTTGTGTTCTGAGAATACAGTCCCCACCCCCAGCAGCTGCCCCTCTGTCCAGCTACCAGCTGCTGGCTGTGATAGATCAGCCCCCTGCCTCAGCTGCGGCCCTGGAGGTGCCCAGTCCTGCTTCCTGTGTCTCTAGCCTCTAGGCTGTGTTGTGCAATAAACTCTGCCTACTCTCAGAGTGTGTAAGATGTCGTGCTTTCTTGGGGTAAGCTCATACTGTCATCTGGGGAGCACTGGCTTGGTGATATGGCCAAAGGACTGGGGCCACTGGGGCCTGTCCCTGTGGTAGACATTTACAGGGCCTGTTTCCAAACAGAATTGTCTCCCCATCCCCACCAGGCAGATCTCAAAGCTCAGGTTGCCTGTACCACACCTACTAGGCCATGTGGCTTTGGGGGCATGCTCTCAGTGTAGCCCACCAAAGAGAGATGTGACCCCTGACACCTGTTTCCCCCATGCATACATACACATCCTTTCTTCATTCCCAGAGGCCTTCTCAGTCAATCCCTGTGGTTGGTACAGCCAGAGGATAGGATTCCCTCCTCCAAATAGTCCTTAAGGAAACCAGAGGCCACAGGCTATGCTGAAAGGCAGGGTTGCATGTCTGTCTGTCTGCCTGCCTGCCTGTCTGTCTATCTGCCTGTCTTCCCATCTATCAGTCTGTGTGTAGGTTTGGGGGGGGGGTAATCTTTCTCTCTGTCTGTCTGTCCATCCATTTGTGTGTGGGTGTGGGGAGGCTCAGGAGGGGAGAGCAGTAATCTACCTGTCTGTCTGTCTGTCTGCCCACTCATCCATCTGTGTGTGGATATGGGGGTGCTAGGGGTATCTGTCTGTCTGTCTGTCTGTCTGCCCATCCATCTGTCTGTGTGTGGGTTAAGGGATTGGGAGTAGGTGTCTGTCAGTCAGTCCATTCGTGTGTGTGTGTGTGTGTGTGTGTGTGTGTGTGTGTGTGCGCGCGTTCGTGTGTGTGTGTGTGTGTGTGTGCATTCGTGTGTGTGTGTGTGTGTGTGTGTGTGCATTCGTGTGTGTGTGTGTGTGTGTGTGTGTGTGTGTGTGTGTGTGTGTGGTCCTAACCCCCTTCCACCTACACCCCACTTTCTTCTCCCCCATATATTCACTCCTTGCATCCTAACACCACACACACATCACAGCAACAACTATCAGATGTGCCACCAGGACCACTTTGTGTCGCTCTGGTCCCCACTCCCCGTTGCCATGGCCACCTCACTGCCTTGTTCCCTGTACCTTCGTGACTCATCCCCAGCACTAGGATGGCCACTCTGTTCTTCTTGGCCTGACCTCACTGGTCCTGGGAATACTCCAGAATAGAAGACCCAGAAAAGTTCTGAGCCCAGGCTAGAGGAACCAGAGCTAAAATATCCTCCATCCCCACGCACCCACCCCTGCTGCCCTCCCCACTCCCCCTTCCTCAGCCCCGCTTCTGTCCATGACCTGCCCATGACCTCCTCCCCACCTAGCCACACCCTCTTGAAAAATGTCCTACTGCCTCACTGTTTAGGTCTTAGGCCCCCTGGGATCTACACCTGTCATCTTCTCTCCTCCACTCCGTGGGCCCTGAGTGTCAGGTCTCCAGCCTGTCCCTCCTGCCTCATAGGGTCTCACTCCTCCCATGGACATCACTCATTGGCTCACACCCCTCACCCTGCAACCTTACCTTGAGCACTCAGGGCCCCTCTACCTTTGCACCCTGGCCCTGGACCACTGTACCAGCCTCCACCTTAGCTCCTACTATGCTCAAGGTCCTACCTGGGTAATCCTGAGGCTGTGCTCAGAATCCTGAGGCCTTCACTGGCCTCACTGTTCAGCAGCAAGCCTCGTGTCCCAACCCCACGTGATCCCTCTCTCACAGCCCTGGCCCTGAATTCTGCCTCTCCTGGCTTCTTCATGCCCTTCCCCACATCTTTCTCCTCTCTACTTTGTCCAGAGCTATAGGTTTTTTTGTTTTGTTTTTACTCTTTGCTGTTTGGAGGCCCACTACCCAGCTACCAAATAATCACACAGAGACTTACTATTACTTATAAATGCCTGGCCTTAGCTTGGCTTGTTTCTAACCAGCTTTTCTTAAATTATCCCATCTACCTTTTGCCTCTGGGCTTTTACCTTTCTCTATTTCTGTATATCTTTTTTCTCTTTCTTATTCCATGTCTGGCTGTGTGGCTGGGTGGCTGGCCCCTGATATCTTCCTCTCCTCCTTTTCTCCTCTTCTTGCTCTTCCTCATCTCTCTTCTCTATTTATTCTCTCTGCTTGGCAGCCCCACCTATCCTTTCTCCTGCCTTGCTATTGGCCATTCAGCTCTTTATTAGACCAATCAGATGTTTTAGGCAGACAAAGTAACACAGCTTCACAGAGTTAAACAAATGCAACACAAAAGAATACAACACATCTTTGCATCATTGAACAAATATTCCACAGCATAAACGAATGCAACCTATCTTTAACTAATATTCCACAACAAAGAGCAGCACCCTTTGAGGCCACAGTCCTGTCCAGCATCCCTCCTGGCCCAGGCTGCCCTTGAATTCAGGCACCAGAATTGTCTTCATCTTCCTCCCAAACAGCTCTCCAAAGTATTTGCTTCTCTCCCTCCTACCACAAAACCATACAACAAATGCTTGTGTCTTTCAACAAGCTTAGAATTGTTGAATAGCAGTAAATTAATTAGCTATATAAGTATTCTTGACTGCAATTTATCTGGTAATTTTGACCCCACTAGATAGTACGGCCACTGGCAATCACAATTGGTTGGTTAGTTGACTGGATTTTTTGAGACAGGCTCTCCTGTCATCCAGATGGGTGTCTGTAGCAGGGATCTTAAAAGTTCTTATTAATAAAATCAAACCTGTGCCAGGTATTGGGGTGAACTGGAAGATCAGAGAACCAGAACAAGCCACAGCTACCTCACCTTGCCAGTTCCTCAGATGGTCCTGTTTCCTCAGACTGGAAGCCTCTGAGTCCTCATCTGAATGGCTCTCAGCTGAACTGTGTTGCTCCAAAGCCTGAAAGCTTAACCAGCCAAATGCTTAAGCAGCCAAATGCTTCTAGTTTCTGATCCTCACGCCTTATATACCTTTCTGCTTTCTACTACCACTCCCTGGGATTAAAGGCTCGCTTTCTGGGATTAAAGGCATGTGTCACCATGCGTGGCTGTTTCCAATGTGGCCTTGAACTCACAGAGATCCAGAGGGATTTCTGCCTCTGGAATGCTAGGATTAAAGGTGTGACTGCCACCACTGCCTATCCTCTATGTTTAATATTGTGGCTGTTCTGTCTCTGACCCCAGATAAGTTTATTAGGGTGCACAATATTTCAGGGAACACAATACCACCTCAGGTGTCCAACTCACTATGTAGCCAAAGTTGGCCTTGAACTCCTGATCCTCCTGCCCCCACTTCCTGAGTGAATATATATATATATATATATATATATATATATATATATATATATATATATATATATACCACCAACCCCCAGCTTCAGGTTCTTTTTATTCCGATAATAGTTATTAATGTCACTCCTCAGACGACACACACATTCACACAGTAATACATATGTCAGTGACAGAGGGGCTACAAGACAGTTCAAGAGGCCACAGACTTCACAGAGATCTTACTGAGCACAGAGAACTAACACATGTGCAGGTGGCCGTGGGCCGTTAGGTAAGAAAGCCAGCTGGAGAGATGTTAGAGGTGCAGAGCCAGGCCTACCTGCCAGCAGTACAGTCAGGTGAGGTCCGAGGCCAGGTCTGCATGGACAGAATGGCCTTCACTGTTCTTAGTGTGTTGGATAAGTTCACAGGCCTGGTTTTTCTGATACAGTTTTAATCTGCTCATGTGTCCATGTGTTTCCATCTACTCTGATAAGTTTGTGGGTGACACTTTGTAGCTTACATAAATGAGATTTATCAGTGTGTACCTCATGTCAGATATGAGACAGTTGATGGTGTCTTCACACACACACACACACACAAGATGCAGAGTGTTTGAAATGGAGCCAACTGCTATTTGATAAAATGGAATCACCCATTGCAAGGCTCAGTTCAAAAGCCACCGTTTTACACAATTCAGAGCAAGGTGAAGCTTGCTCACACCACACAGCAGTAGGAACCTCCACAGAACACAAGCCCCATCTTCCATGGCTCTCTCTGCCCCCCAAGTGACCTCAGGGTATCTAGAAGAGTATACTAGCCACACACACACACACACACACACACACACACACACACACACACACACACTGGCTCTGACCCCCCACTCTGCCTTTCAGGTCTCCCGGTCCCTTCACTTGCTCCCCACGGGGCCTCGGGTGTTCTTGTCACCTGGCAAGTACAGGGACAGAGCTCTGTGGGGCTCTTGCAGTTCTTCCCTTGTTGGAAGCTGCTCTGGGACACTGATACTTCTTCCCAAGGACTTAAGGGGGGTGGGGTGTTAAGGACAGGCAACCTCAGAGGGTGCATCACAGTGTAGCACAGGGAGAACTCAGAGGGTCACCTTCTTCCCACCCTCTCCAAGGCTGACACTGTAATGTGGTGACATATTGTGTACCCTAATAAACTTGCCTGAGGATCAGAGGACAGAGCCAGCCACTAGATTAGACACAGAGGTCAGGCAGTGGTGGCACACACCTCTAATCCCAGTACTGGGAAACACACACGCCTTTAATCCCAGGAAGTGATGTCTGGGCAGAGAAAGGTATATAAGGTGTGAGGAAGCAGGAACTCACTCTCTTTAGGCTGAGGATTTTGTGGAGGTAAGAACTAGTGGCTGGCTGCTCTGCTTCTCTGATATTTCAGCTTTTACCCTGGTATCTGACTCTAGGTTTTTTATTAAAAGACCATTTAGAAATTCAAGCAACACTGTAGTCTCAGCTATTAGATCCAATGATGAGTCTCCAGGCTTGCCTCCCTGTCACCATAGTCACCTGCTGTGTGGCTTTTCCTGGGGAGACAAATGTCTGCATATTTACCTAGATAGGGCACTGATGAAAAACAAAAACAAAAACAAAAAAGTAATGTTTCTAAGTAAGTCTATTTGAAGAACCAATGAGTGTGTGGAGTTCCACATGTACAGAAGTGTGGGTGACTGAAAGGCAGCTGCATCGTGAAAGAGCCAGCCCACCCAGCGTGGACAGTGACTCACACACACACACAGGGTGGCATCCTGGAGCTCAGGCAAGCTCCCTGTCAGTTCCACCTTTATGGCCTTGGGCAGGGCCTGTGAATCTAGGGAGCCTCCTGAGCCTGGGTCTTCACTGTCTTCCTGGGTCTTGTGAGCCTCCCTCCTCCTTCCCGGAGGAGCTTTTGAGTTTGGAGGAAACAGCCAAAGGACTCTGCAGAGCCCTGGGCGTTAGGGCTGGGAGAAAAGGGAAATGGGCAGGAGGATCGCTAGCCAGAGTCAGAAGCAATGCTGGAATTGAGACCTTAAGGAGAAGCAGGGCTCTCCGTCAGAATCACCGAAGAAGTACAGTCCCCGTGTTCACTCAGGTAGAGAAGAGTTAAAGATGCCTGTCTCGTGCCGGCTTGGGTGACACACACTTGTAATCCCAGCACTCAGGAAGCTGAGGCAGGAGGGTTATTATGAGTTTGAGACTAGCCTGGGCCACAGTGTGAGAGACTCTGTCAAGAAAGGAAGGAAGGAACGGAGGGAAGGAGGGAGAGAGGGAGGGAGGGAGGAAGGAAGGAAGGAAGGAAGGAAGGAAGGAACAAACACTGGAGAGAGAGGGGGGTTTTGTCCCAGTCCCTGAAGCTTGTTTTAAAGGAAACAGTTATTGTCTGTGAGGAGCTATCCAGGCAGACAGACATGTCGCAGGCACGGAGTATGAACTGAAGATAGAAGAGACAATCCGTGGGCTCAGGAAGGCTGAGGACTGGTCTGCAGGATGCCCTGGAAGCTTAAAGTGAACCAACCTGCTTTCCACTCCGCTCTCTGCCCCCAACCCCACCCCAGCCTCCACCCACTAAAAGCTTCCTCATACAGAGTAATTTCTCGTTCCTGTCATCTTTGCCCATCATCTCTCTGGATCAATGGCGACCAGGCTTTCCAGAATCTCTGATGAAGAATGGAAACGCGCTGGCAATCAGAGCCTCTGTGCCAACATGCTTGAGATGAGATGGCTCAGGTAGTGGGCAGTATCAAAATAACTGTCCCTTGGCTCCTGCTCTGCTCTGTGCATTAGCCGGAGTGCCTGAGCATCCCGTGGGCTGGCAACATCACCCCAATAGTCACACAGGTCAGAATTTCTCAACCTGTGGGTCGTGACCCCCTTTGGAGGGTGAGTAACCCTTTCCCAGGAGCTGCCTAAGACCATTAGGAAACACAGATTTTTACATTATGATTCATAACAGTAGCAAAATTACAGCTATGAAATAAATAACAATGAAAATAATTCTATGGTTGGGGGTCAGCACAGCATGAGGAACTGTATTAAAGGGTCGAAGCATTAGGAAGGTTGAGAACCACTGATGTAGGTGAACTATCTGGGGTCTGGAAGCGAGGGCCCTCAACCACATGTACTGGTTGCCAAACCTGTGACAAGAGCCTGAGCATCCTGGCCTTTTTCTACCACCCCACTCCACCTTCTCAATTGGATGGCGAGGGATGCTGTATCACATGCTATTAGCAGAGCTGTAGGGTTGGAGCCTGCCCTGGAAGCTCTGGTACGCCAAGCTTGGCCACCTATCCTCAGTAGGCCAGTTAAAGACAAGCACAGTGGAAAACAGAAGAAGATCTACCCAAGAACGCTACATTTGGAAGAGGAACAAACAGTCTAGTGACCACCCCCCATCCATCTTTGGGATCCTGGCATGAGGTTTAGGTTTAAATCGACAGCTAGAGGCGTGCGTAACTAAGCAGTGCTGGGGGGGGGGGGGGTGCAGTCCTACCTATCCAACCGTCTGACCCTGCTGCAGTCTCTCCCGCAAGCTGTCTGACAAGTTGTCAGAATTCCTCAGGGTTGGCGCCCAGCTTGAGTCTTTCACTTAACTGAGCATGAGATTCCTGGGAAATCCTTATTCCTCTGGAAACATTGTTTCAATAGCCTGAAAAGGAGGGGCACAAGTCTCTGTAGTATATGTTCAGGCCTGCTGGAATGTTTCCAATGCCATCACAGCAACAGTAACAAAAAGGATAAAGCCCTTGTCCCGGCATCATTTAATGCTACACAATGTCCAACAATTTATGTCTTCTCCAGTTCATCCTCCATATGGCTCCCAACAATTCTATCCTTCTCTGAGCACAGCCATTCAAACCACAGAAAGGGTTCAAGACCCAGCCTCTTGACTTGGGGCTGGTCCCTATGCTCCAAAGGGAGGGTCCCTCCAGGCTTCTGTGCCCTGGCCTTGTGAGAACAGGAAGCCATGAAGGAGAAGAGAGGGCCCTGACCATTGCGCCAGCTGAGCTGCAGGCATCAATGCCAAGCATTTCAGCGAAGGCATTTAGGACTCTCCAGCTACCTGAAGCCAGCATCATAACGGAAAACAGCCGCCTGACCCCACAAAAAAAACAACAGTGTTTTAAACAACTGCCTTTGGGAAGTTTAGTTATGACATAGAGCTAAGTACAGAGAATTTGGTACCTGGTAATGAGGTGCTGTTGTAACAAAGTCAAGAACCTGTGGCATTGGCTTTGGGGCCAGGCCTCAGGCTGAGCTTGAGTGTCCTCAGGGAGATATGTGGGGAAGAACTAACTACAGTGAGAGGATGGATGTTAATACTGGGGAGCAGAGAGGATGCTCCTCATGTCTGTGTGCGTTTCTGTGTTCTCTCTCTCTCTCTCTCTCTCTCTCTCTCTCTCTCTCTCTCTCTGAATAGAAACAAGGGCATCACACATGCAAAGTGTAGTAGACCTTTTGACACCATGGCAGAAATGTCTCAGAGAAACTATGTGAAAGAGGAAAGCGTTACTTTGGCTAAATGTTGCGGGCTTTTCCATCTGTGGCCAGTGAACAGAGAACTCACTGGCTTCCTCCGTTTCTTCCTTGTCCTACTCAGTCCTCTAGATTGTGGGACAATTCCTCCCCCCCCCCCACACTCAGAGGGTGTCCGCTCCCCTCTAATTAGTTTCCTCTGGAAACCCCTTCACAGACACAACTTTGCAAATACCCTGGGTCATTCTCCATCCAATGGACTGAAAATCAAGGTCAGTCGCACCGCCAGGCAGCCCCAGCCATGTCTGCCACCACAGCTCCTGTGTTTACTGTTTTACTGCTTGCCAGCCACCCCTCCTTCCCCTAGTCCTCCGCTGTAGTTAATAATTATTTGTGATCGTTCCCTCTGCTCCCAATACTACTTTCCCATTTGAGCCTAGCTGATATATTCTAGCCAACAACCCTTACCTAAGCTCTCAGCTGCCAGCCAGCACCAGGGCCAGCCTTGCCAGAGAGGCCCTGAGAACCTCTCAGTCATCACAGTACCCAGAAAGGTGCCAGGTGAAGAAGAAGAGCTCCCCTGCCCACCCACAGGGTCAGGAGGAAGCAGGAGGAGTGAGGAAGTTGTGTTTGAAGGCTTCCTGGCTGGGATCATAACTCAGCGGGAGAGCACTTGGTCAGGATGTGCGAAGACATGGATTTGGTCCTCAGCACTGGGAAAATATATTTATTTTAAATTTTAAAAAAGACACCTCTCTGGAGAGATTTGCCATATGCCATCATTGTGTGACACTCTTCCCACAAAAATGTAGACACCATCGTCTCATTTGACAGATGAAAAGCCAAAGTCTGGTGAGGATGAGAGACCTGCCTGTTGAGATGGAACTGGACTGCTGTTCTGACAGAGCCTCTAGAAACAAAGCCTTTCCCCCTCTCCTCAGAGCCAAGAGCCACCCTAGGAATGGTGTGACCCTCCTCACTCTCCAGCAGGAACTGACACTCGGGATGGAAGCAACTTGTTCATTCACCCACACAACAGGTGACAGCCACCACTGTGAATGCCAGGTCTTCTGACCCTGACCTACCAGGAGTTCCTCTCCTCCTCTCCTCTGCCACCCACTGCCGTCCTTCCGTTCTCTCAGTCCCTTCCTCAAGCACGACACCCCAGAAACGCCCTTCAAAGAAGGGAAGCAAAATGACTGTGGCTGAGAAGCCCCGGGTGACATTTCACCTTGTCCAGAGATATCTTTGCTGATCACAGTAAGGGGGAGAGAAATACTGCCTGCATCTAGTGACAGAGGCCAAGGATGCTACAAAATAAAATGTCCTGGGAGACCTCAGGGACAGTCACCCAGCCCACGATGCACAGTGCTGAGACAGAACACCTCAGTTAGAATACTGACCACCCCACAAGATTCTCTGCCTTGAGTCTGCCTTTGTTGTCCCCAAGGCCTGATTTCTCCAAGCCATAGGAGCTGCCTATTGCTGCCTTGCCTACTGAAAACACCAGGTGGCTGGTGGGGGTCCTGAGACCTCTGGCGGTGGCACCTGTCATAGGCAGAATTTTGGAGAGTCTGAGGCGCAGGTTTGATTCGCTGCAATTAGTTTATTGGGAACGCAGAGTGAGACAAAGGCCAAAGTGCAGGCCGCCGCCGAGTCCCTGGTTTGGGGGCAGCGGCTGCCAGGCAGACCCGGAAGGAGATGCTCTGGGTCACGTGGTCTCTCGCTGAGTGACAGGAAAGCCAGCAACCGTGTTGGTCCCTGTCTCCATGCCCAAGCAAAATCATGCTAGGGACCTGGCGGACAAAGAGGATCCTGGGGCAGCGGATCCTCCAAGATCTTAAGACCAATGAATCCAGCAAAAAAAAAAACAAAAAACAAAAAAACAGAAGGGGAAATAAAAGCAAGAATCCTCAAAACAAGTTACTAGAGAAGGCTACAGAATGAGATGGAGGCGCCGAGGCCACTGTCGCGCTGTGCGGTCACTTCGTGGGCAGAGTGGGCAGTGTTCCTAGCACTTCTTACAGCCTCCGCTGCAGGCGCCCGCCCCGGCGCAGGGGGCGCAGGCATTGGGGGTGCCCACCACCACGTTACCGCTGGGGGCGCTGCACACTCTGGTGTTGACAGCAGGGCCAGTACCGGAGACACAGAGATCGCCACAGACGACGCCACCGCGGGAGCTGCTCACGCCTGGAAGCGGGGAGAACGTGGGAGATGGCGTCAGGCACTGCCACTGCCAGGCGGCTCTGCAGCAAGCGCATGTGTTCCCGCCCCAAAGGCTCGAACCACCCCGCAGGAAAGGGGAAGGCTGGGATTACTTACACACATTCACGGAGCCAACGCCCTCACACAACCTGCGGGAGAGGAAAGGGAGGACAGATGTTAGTACACCGAAAGCACGGGACAGGGGACATCGTGGGCCCTCCTAGGGAAACGGTGTGCGAGAGACCGAGAGACCAGGAACTGGGGGTAGGCCTGGGGGCACTACGTGAGCTCGGAAGGCAAGGCACGTCCTCCATCTCACCACGCACGCTATTCTCTGTGCACCCTGAGTTTTAGCCTCCCCAGTGGGGTCTAGGCCTCCCCCCCAGAATAATCCATCGCTCTCATGGGGACAAAGAGACCTAGACACGCGTGGGAAAGCACTGGCTGCTGTTGTCCTGTGGGTTCTGAGTTGTGAGTGCATTCCAGGGGACCAGAAGCGACCTTCTAAATCCTATCCGATTGCCATCATGGCAATGTGGGCCTAAAGGAAGCCAGAACATTTTGCCCCAGTTTCTGAAAACAACGCCTGACATCACACATGACTCCTCCGTGAAGAAATGAGTATTGGAAACCCAGAGCCAGCTTGGAACCAATTACAGCAGTTGATTCCTTGGGAACTCACAGACTAATGACAGTGAAAGGCTAAAACTCCATCCCCACCTGGCCTGTATCTCTTGTCCACTTGGCATTAGCTCCCAGAAGGGCACCATACAGAATTGTCTTGAACACACAACAGCCAAGGGCTGGCAAACTCGGCCTCAGATCCGCAACCCGCCCTCTCTGGTCTCCTGAGTAACTGCTTCTCTCCACCCCGTGCGGTGGAGGACCTGCGGTTCGCTTCCCGCTGCTCTGCCTATATCTTTCTCCAACTTCCAGATCCCCAGGTCCTATCACCCTGTGCCTCTGGGCTTCCCAAGCTACTTCACTGTGTTGGGGGTCTCTCTGTGTAACCACACGGACTTCCAGGGACCAAGTCTGTGTCCCCATGTCCCCAGTACACACGATTCTCCATCTGTGTGCCACCCTGGGGACTGGCTACACACAAAAAGCAGCTCTGGATACAACCAATGACTGACCAGGAGACAGAAAGCAAGGGTACAAGATGAGATCTTGGTTTAGAGTGGGGTCCTTACGGTCTTGGGTTGTAAGGGGTCCTCCACCACAGGAAGGCAAAATGGCCAGAAGTTCCTCCACCAGTACCCAACTCTGACTAGTGAAAACTAACAAAGTTCCTCTGCTGTCCATACCGCAGTCCGAACTGCAAACGGAGAGCACTTTAGGGCACTCATTGGCAAATGGCTAGGCAGGAGGTGGTGGAATCTGCTACCACAAGCTGCTGTTATAGATAAACCTGAATTTCCAAGGGTGGAGTGGAGCTGGCCAGGGCCAGGTTAGGAAAGAAGATGGGGTCCTGAGAATACATGCAGATCATGATGGGGAAAGAAGCATCACCCTAGGAATGGACTCAGCTAGGCCTCAGGGGAGCAAAACTCAGTACTTCCTGTAGGCAGCCTCAGAGACAGGTCAGCTGAAGAAGTGAGATGGAGCTAGATCAAGGTTAAAGGACTTACACAGATTTCCTATGCACGTGCAGGATGATGAGATGAGGAAGCGAAGATTGATGAGTACCCTAGGTGTGAGGCTCAATGCTGAGGACCCAAGAAGGGTTGGGACAGTCAAGAGCTACTGGACCCACCTGTGCTCCTCGCCCTCCAGCAGGCGCCTGTAGGTGGCGATCTCGATGTCCAGCCCCAGCTTGGAGTTCATCACCTCCTGGTACTCCTTGAGCAGGCAGGCCATGTCCTGCTTGGCCTTCTGCAGGGCAGCCTCCAGCTCAGCCAGCTTGCAGCGGGCATCAGTGAGGGCAGCCTCACCCTGCTGCTCAGACTGGGTCACTGCGGCCTCCAGCTTGGTGTTCTGGGGACACAGAAGAGAATGAGATCACCTATGGTCCCTGGGTTGCTCTATATATTACCTGGATGTATCTAGTCTGCTACCAGCTGGGAAACATCCTTCACCCTCAAATAAGAAATTTTTCTTTATAGATGTGGTTCAACCTGAGTGACTATGGTCAGGATTCTGTTCATATACATAGGAGGTATACTAAATGGTAAGATCCAAGCAGGGCACATGCTGGCCCTATGGCACTGAGTAGGCACCCAGCCTCCCTGGTCTCAGCACAGCTGACCCCTACGTACCTGGCACTTGGCGTTCTCAATCTCAGCTGTCAGCCTCTGGTTGATTCGGTTCAGCTCATTGATCTCCTCTCTGGTGCGACGCAGGGTCTCCCCGTGACGGATCACTGTGGCCTTCATCTCCTCACACTGGGGATGGGGGAAGCAGAGATGCCCATGAGGCACAGGATGCAACATCCACCCAGTGAGCACACCACCACTGAGTGTGCAAGATGTGCAAGATGCACAGCAGCACAGTGCTCAGCTGGGGCTGCCTCCTCTACCTGAGAGCTGTCTGCAATCTTCTTGAGATTCTTGGGGTCATGAAACCTTTTCTGATAGATCCTGGAGTCTTTCCCACTGTTGTGTCTAAGGACAGGTGTTGTGACCACTCACCTTGGTGCGGTACCAGGACTCGGCCTCTGCTCGGCTGCGGGTGGCAATGTCATCATACTGAGCCTTGATCTCAGCCACAATGCAGTCCATGTTCAGGTCCCGGCTGTTGTCCATCTTGACGATGACAGAGGTGTCTGAGATGTGAGCGTGGAGGATTCGGATCTCCTGCAGGAGGAGGGAACAGCAGTCAAAAGCTTGTTGAAAATTCAGTCTAACACCACATACCTGTGTAAGCCTCTCAGACCTCCCCTGGTCCACACAGGACTTCACAGCCATGGAATGACTGTCTTCAGTCTACTTGCCAGGCTTCCACCTGGCTGCTGCCCTCACCTCCTCATACAGTCTCCTCAGGAAGTCGATCTCCTGGGTCAGTGCCTCCACGTTGGCCTCCAGGTCTGATTTGCGCAGATAGGCACAGTCCACGTCCTGGGAAAGAGGGGTGTGTGAGTTTGAATCACTTGGCTGATCATTTCCCAAAGTCCTCTCTCTCTTCATACATCCCATGCAACACAGTGGGAAAAGATTCCTATGTGCAAGTCATCTCAGCCCCCAATTCCCAGCATGCACTTGGCAGCTTCTCAGGACTGGAGACTCGCTGCCTCTCAGCCCCCCAAGACATCTTCCCTCTTCTCACTCTTTGATCCCATTCTATTCTAAAGAGCTTCCCATTGGCTCCCAGATCAGCCAACTGACCCTGACCTGAACTAGCAAGGCTTCAAGAGGGCATCTGGCCACTCCGAGTGACCCTATCATCCTGTACACACTGGCTTAGGTCCTAATGGTCAGACTCTAGAATGGGATGTAGACCACACTATTTTTCAATGGACCGAATGAAGCCCTGTGGCTACTAGCACCCCAACTGTATACCCTAGAAGCAGGGAAAGGCACACCAAGGTCAATAGGGGATCAGGGCAGGAACCAATAGACATTCCAAACAGATCCATGGCTCCGCGGCGGTGGAACCACTAGCCCTCCACTAGGTGCCAGCATTCCAGTTGGCTACTGCCTTCACAACAGCCCTTTGTCACAGCCCTGGGTATGACATTCGCTGGGACACCTCTCTGAGAATTTTCCTATCTTGATGTGGGAAGGTCACAACCCCCACAGAGATTAAGCCTTGGGGTGACCACAAGCACAGCGTGTCGCTCAGGTATCCTTGTTACCCTGTCTCCCACACCAATGCTACTTGCCTTCTTCAGAGCCACAAACTCATTCTCGGCTGTGGCTCTCAGAGAAACTTCCTCCTCGTACCTAGGACAGAAAAGGGAAAGGAGACAGTATGAGGAAACCCTACACTCCTTGCCAGGGAGTGCCGTAGAAGAGCTCTCACTGCCGTTCCTGGCCCTGCCGGGTCTTTCTGTAGGAAGCTGGGCTGTCTGGGAGTGCAATCAGGCTGCAAAGGGACCTCTCAGTGCTGTTCTGAAGTCACCCCAGGAAGAAAAGGAGGATTCAACCCCAATCTGGGAGTGGATGGGGTCTTGGGGACT